>NC_090380.1:71021756-71621756 GCF_036365525.1 Heterodontus francisci
CAAGGGCAGATTGCCAGTGATTGTGTTGCACTGTGTTTGGGTGATGTGCCTGCCATTAGTTTATTATTCCTTTCATAGGATGTGGGCGTCGCTGGCCATGCCAGCATTTATTGCCCATGACAAGGTGGTGGTGAGCTACCTTCTTGAACCGCTGCAATCCATGTGGAGTAGGTTCACCCACAATGCTATTAGGAAGGGAGTTCCAGGATTTTGACCCAGCAACAGTGATGGAACGGCGATATAGTTCCAAGTCAGGACGGTGTGTGGCTTGGAGGGGAACTTGCAGGTGGTGGTGTTTCCATGCGTCTGCTACCATTGTCCTTTTAGGTGGTAGAGGTCAGGGGCTAGCGAGTTGCTGCCTGAGTAGCCTTGGTGCGTTGCTGTAGTGCATCTTGTAGATGGTACACACTGCTGCCACTATGCGTCGGTTTGTGAATGGGGTGCCAATCAAGTGGGCTGCTTTGTTCTGGATGGTGTTGAGCTTCTTGAGTGTTGTTGGAGCTATACCCATCCAGGCAAGTGGAGAATATTCCAACACACTCCTGACTTGTGCCTTGTAGATGGTGAACAGGCTTTGGGGAGTCAGGTGTAAGTTACTCACTGCCGGATTCCTAGCCTCTGACCTGCTCTTGCAGCCACGGTATTTATATGGCTACTCCAGTTCAGTTTCTGGTCAATGGTGACCCCCAGGATGTTGATAGTGGGGGATTTGGCTATCGTAATGCCGCTGAATGTCAAGGGGAGATGGTTAGGTTCTCTCTTGTTCGAGATGTTCATTGCCTGGCTCTTGTGTGGCGCGAATGTTACTTTCCACTTATCAGCCCAAGCCTGGATATTGTCGAGGTCTTGCTGCATTTCTACACAGACTGCTTCAGTATCTGAGAAGTCACGAATGGTATGGAACATTGTGCAATCATCAGCGAACATCCCCACTGAATAGCTGAAGGTATGTGGAGGCAGTGAGAGGTGGGGGTGAGGCTGGCAGCATTGGTAGGTACATGAGGGCGAGGTGCAGTATCGGGATGTTATACATGAGTTCTGAGTGCCAGGGACTGGTGCTGGGTGAGTGATGAGGCTGTGTTGCATTGAGCAGTGTGAGAGGCTGGTGGAGCAATGGGTAGCAGATGTCGTGAAGATGCATTCACTGACCTTGACTGCCCACGTGGGGTCAGTAGACTTCCCGTGGCTCTGCCGCCAGGTTTTCGGGTTCATTTGCGAGGAATTGATCTACCTGGCCACCTGCTCCCAATCCCTTCTGAGGGTTGTTCTTGAGGGCCTCCTGGCTCCCAGGAACCATGGCATCTCTCCTTCTGTCCACGTCTACCAGTAAGCCCTCTACGACTGCATTCGAGATTCTGAAGATCCCCCTCTGTCCTGGCTTCACATTTTCCTCCTTTAGAATTGCAGTAGTAGTATTCAGCATCAGTCTCCTGTAATTCAGTGGAGCTTTCCTTTGAGGGACTGACTGCCTTTAAGAACAGAAGACAGGCTGCACCATGTGTTATTAATACACGCTGCTGCGCACCCTGTTGAGTGCGGAAGCAGCCAGCAGCGTGGCAAATGCTCAGCCCTGTGCTACAGTAGGTTAAAAGAGGTAGCAGCACTAAATTTGCATGCTGCCTACTACTGCTGTAACTGCTGCAGTTGGGTCGTGATTTGCAACATCCCTACCAAAAAAATTATGCAAACCAATTTTTAGCCCTAGGCGTTTTCAAAATGTGTAGATTTTCCTAGAATTAGGTGAAAAATGGGGTTTGCTGAAATTGTGAATCATACAAATATTTAGAATATTTCCCAATTAATAGTATTCACACAGTACAAACATGTGATTAGTTTGCAGTACTCAGCACCTAAGCAGTTGCTATTTATTTCACTTCTGGGTACATTCTGCTGTTTTCCCCCTTTTTGTGTTTTCTTGATTCAGTGAAAGATGGCATTTGCTTAAAGGGCTTTTACTTTGAGGTATTTAACTTCCTAGGTTTTTTGTTTTATGTTCTTTTTTTCTTCCTCCCCTTGAAATTACTGATTTGTGTTGGAGTGTAGTTTCATGGATGCCTCTACCCATATGGCCAACTCTCATGTTTGAATCAGACAATGATCCCAGGCCATTCAACTTTGGACTCCATTACAGCTGAGCCTGATCCTGGCCTTACCCATTGTTAACACGTGCATGTGCACACACTTCAGCATAAATCATTGAATGTCCTTGAAGGTTTCTTTTCAGGAGAATCTTCCCTTTTCTTTTATAAATCTAATTTCATGTATCTAAATTGTTGATGCTTATTATTAAATTGTATGTGACTATATCGGTTGCATTTTTGCTGTGAGAATTTTATACAAAATATTTTCCTTTAGTTCAGATTGGATATACTTTTCACTCTTTCAGGTGTTGGAATATATTCATTTGTCAACAGCCAATCTTTTTCTATTCTGGGTAAACTATCAATAAGTGCTGCATTTAACGTAGTCTACGTCTACACCTCTGAGCTTTATCCCACCTCTGTCAGGTAAGTCTGTGATAGGTGAAGCCTTGAGAGTGACTGCTGGGGTCTGTTTCTGATATCCCATTTACAATCCCAGTCATGTCCTGATTTTCTCAGTAGTTGAGATTTGCTCCAATGCATTTTTATTTCAATTTGTTCTTATGATGAGCATGATACTGGCAATCCCAAATTTATTTCCCAGAGCATTAAGAATCAATCATGTAGTGAGAGACTGGAATCAGATGTCAGCTAGACTAGGTAGGGGTGGCTGGTTCCCTTCCCTGAAGAATATTAATGTAATAATTGGCTTTTATGATGATCCGTTAGATCTCATGGTCATCTTCTGGTGCTAGCCCACAAATTACCAGATTTGTTGAACTAATTTTTATTCTGTGAGGCAGTTACAGTGCAGAAGGAGGCCATTTAGCCCATCGTGTCTGCACTGGCTCTTTGAAAGAGCAATTGCCTCAGTTCCATTCCCCTGTCTTCTCCCCATAACCCTGCACATTCTTTCTTTTCACTGTAACTGTCTAATTCCCTTTTGAATGCTTCAATTGAACCAGCTTCCACCACACTCTCAGGCAAAACATTCCAGACCATAACCACTTGCTGTGTGAAAAAGTTTTTCCTCATGTGACTTTTGCTTCTCTTACCAAATACTTTAAATCTGTGCTCTCTCATTCTTGATCCTTTCATGAGTGGGAACAGTTTCTCTCCATCTACTCTGTCCAGACCCCTTATGATTTTGAATACCTCTATCAAATCACCTCTCAGGCTTCTCTTCAAGGAAACAGTCCTAACTTCTCCAATCTATCTTCATAAACTGAAATCCCTCACCCCTGGAACTATTCTCGTGAATATTTTCTGTACTGTCTCCAATGCCCTCACGTCTTTCCTAATGTGCGACACATTCATTATGTTAGATATGCCATATAAATGCATGATGATATTGCCATACAGCCTTGGCGAAATAACTAAAATTAGAGGTCCTTTGCAGTTTTCTCCCCTATATCTTGATCTTGGATTGCCCCCATTTTTGCACAGTTATGGGTCAGTCCATATTACTTTTTTTGTGTCTCTCTCCAATAGGAATACTTTCAAAAATCAAACTGTCCCAAGTCTTAATTTAAATCTTTTTGTATGATATTTGAATATTTTTGTTTTAAATAGTGACAAATCAGGGAGAATTGCTTTGAAGCTGTTGCTTGATTTCTGTTAGATTTGAGCTTAATGTCTGTTGATTCTGTCATTAACTTAGCCCTTTAGGAAATAAGTCTAGATTTCCATTCATTTTCAGCAATTTTCTGAGGATTCAGAATATAAAAGTAGAACTACACCCGTTCAAACTTTAAGGTGCCAAGAATTCTGAGATACTTGTTTACTAATGGTGTGCTAGTCTCTCTTGAGGTTATCTAGAGAATGGGAAGTGTATGCTGAGCCATTCTACACATAGATTCGTAATTTTATATTTCAGTATTTTTAATAATCGGTTCTTCCTTCTTTGTTTTCCTACAGGAATGTTGGGATGGGCATTTGTTCCATGTCTTCTAGATTGGGAGGAGTCCTTGCACCCATCCTTCCATCACTGGTTAGTGTGCAGTCCCCTTGTCTCTCATTAATTCACCCCCAGCCACCCATCTTCCTTTCCTCCCCCCTAACCCTGCCCTTGGGTGGTGCTAATATTTGGTATTTGACTTTGTTTACCCTTTATTTGATTATATACCCTTATCCCTTTGCTTTGCAGTAAAACTATTAAATCAGTAATGAAGATTTATTGTTATTAATGAAATATGAGAAGTGTGCAGAGACATTTATTAATGTTAAAAGTGTAAGTGCAAGTTGTTGTTGGCTCTCCTGAATGACAGAACTCTCCTATGTTTGTATTTATAGTTTTGACATGCATTTTGGGCAGCACAGTAGCGAGTAGGATAATATTCTCTGGTGACAGACTACTAAAAACATACCAAGTGACCATTTTCAATAGTGAGAAAACCATTATTTTTCAAACTTGATCTTCTGTCTAAATTAAATTACTGCTAGAAACTAGATGTTGAAATAGTATCCTGTGTATCAAATATACAGAGCATTAGAGCCTGCAGATTCCTTTTTAAGCCAGTAACTATACTGGGCATCATGAAGCTAGTTATTTTACAACAATACAATCCACTGTTTTGGTGCATTAAAAGTCATTTTGGCTTCACTAAACTAGTAGATGAAAATGGAATCTGCTGGGGATATATTTCTGCATCAAAATATTTTCTAGTTACTACTTTTCTACTTTTATAATGTGTGATCTTAAAAAAAAAATTCTGAAAATGACTAGAAATCTAGAGCTACCTCCCTTTAAGCCCATTGCAATGGTTAGAATTCAGTTTCTGTCTACAGCCATTCTCAAATCGCTAAAATAAAAGCAAAATACTGCAGATGCTGGAAATCTGAAATAAAAACAAGAAATGCTGGAAATACTCAGCAGGTCTGGCAGCATCTGTGGAGAGAGAAGCAGAAACCGGGGTTGACGGGGCCCTCAACCGTGTCCGGCCCATTTCCTGCACCTCTACCCTCACTCCTTCCCCTCCCTCCCAGAACCGTGACAGGGTTCCCCTTGTCCTCACTTTCCACCCCATCAGCCTCCATATCCAAAGGATCATCCTCCGCCATTTCCACCACCTCCAGCATGATTCTCCTGCCAAACGCATCTTCCCCTCCCTTCCCCTGTCAGCATTCCGAAGGGATCGTTCCCTCCATGACACCCTGGTCCACTGCTCCATTACCCCCACCACCTCGTCCCCTTCCCATGGAACCTTCCCCTGCAATCGCAGGAGGTGTAATACCTGCCCATTTACCTCCTCTCTCCTCACTATCCCAGGCTCCAAACACTCCTTTCAGGTGAAGCAGCGATTTACTTGTACTTCTTTCAATGTAGTATACTGTATTCGCTGCTCACAATGTGGCCTCTACGTTAGGGAGACGAAACACAGACTGGGTGACCGCTTTGCGGAACACCTCTGCTCAGTCTGCAAGCAGGACCCCGAGCTTCTGAAATAAAAACAAGAAATGCTGGAACCACTCAGCGGGTCTGGCAGCATATGTGGAAAGAGAAGCAGAGTTAACGTTTCGGGTCAGTGACCCTTCTTCCCGAGCTTCTGGTTGCTTGCCATTTCAACACTCCCTCTTCTCATGCTCACATCTCTGTCCTGGGATTGCTGCAGTGTTCCAGTGAACATCAACGCAAGCTCGAGGAACACAGTTCAATAATTTCAGAGTATGACGGGCCCCCCATTTTACTTTTATTTTCAGTTATGTTTTTCTTTTTCCTTTTTTTTAAATATATTTTTTGTGTGTTTATTTTATTTTATTTCATCTTAATTTGTTCAGTTTGCTTACCCACTTTTTTTTTCATGTTTGTACTTGCGGCTGTTCAATTTTAAGTCTGTTAACACCCTATCTGTGCTAATGCTTTGTCTTTCAACACACCATCAACATATTATTTGCCTTTGTTCCATGACCTTCTGGTCAGCTATTCTGTGACCTTGTCCTATTTACACCACCTCCTTTGTTATCTCTTGCCCCACCCCCGCTTTACTTGCTTATAACCTTTTACATTTCTAATATTTGCTTGATCTGAATAAGGGTCACTGACCTAAAACGTTAACTCTGCTTCTCTCTCCACAGATGCTGCCAGACCTGCTGAGTATTTCCAGCATTTCTTGTTTTTCTCTCCTTAAATCTCTGCCTCACTTCTAAGGAAAGTTTGCATTTAACTTCACTCACCATTCTTTTAGTGACTTTTAAATTGTGATCCTTTTTCACTTACTGTTGTTGTGGTGGTGGTGTACCCCTAATTTCTAAATTACATCTTGGTCTGTCTCCCTACTTCCCTGGCAACTTCCCCTTTGAGCATCTCACCAAGTTCCACCCTTCATGCATCGCATTTAAAATCCTTGCACTGTACTGCCTACCCAAATATCAGTCCAAGTTTCCCACTGAGATATCTTCACTGTCTGCACCGAGCGACTTCTCATCCTCGGTGATTTCAACCTCCATCTCAACTCTTCATTTTCTCTCTCCTCGGAGTTCACTGCCCTCCTTTCCTGCCTAACACTCTCCCTCCATACAAATCTTCCTACCCACATACACAGCCACTTCCGAGATCTTGTCACCACACGTGGCCTTGCTACTCCCATTGTAACTGATCTTTAACCATCTCTGATTACCTTCCTTGTATTGCTTGCCACCCATATTCCCCTTCCTCCTCTCAAAGTCACTTCATTCTTGGAAGAAAATCTTCCTCAAGTCACTTACCACTGCACTTACAAATTCCCAACAATCTAGCCTTTACAATTCATCATATATCTGTAGCCACCAATTTAGTAAATCACAGCCTCTTCGCTATCTTTGATGCCCTGTCTCCATTAGAACTACTAGTCTCTCATTCCCTAATTATTCCTCCTGATATGTCCACTCCCTTAAGATGCAGATTTGAACATCTTTGAACAATTGTTTGTCCATCTGGCTGGACTGCTTAAAACATTATCGAGTTATGCTCTCCATTGCTTAAACTGCTCAATACTCTAAGATCATCAGGAATGCAAAGATGTACCTGGCTTCTCTTCGCCACAAACCATTTTCTTAAACCATCCTCTCCACCGCCACCACATTCACTTCTGACAATAAGTGCAAGGAGCTCATGGACTTTTTTGTCACATCCTCCTTGACCTATTTGCAGCCTTTGACACAGTTGACCACAGCATCTTCCCCCAACGCCTCTCCTCCATCATTCAGCTGGGTGGAACTGCCCTTGCTTCGTTCCATTCTTATCCATCAAATCGCAGCCAGAGTATCACCTGCAATGTCTTCTGCCCCACTCTCACACTGTTAATTCTGAGGTTTCCCAAGGATTTATCCTTGGTCCCCTTTCTCATCTACCTGCTACCCCTCAGTGAGAGGATCTGAAAACACAGTTTCTCCGTCTCTGTTGTATCTGTTCTGATTGATGCTACCTTCCAAACCAGCGTTGATGTGTCTTCCTTGTTGCTTGACCTCGGGTGTTGTTTACCACCCCCTTCCCCCCGCCCCCCCCCCCCCTGCAACTGCCATGGTTTACAGGGTCCTTGACTGTGTCCATCTATTTCCACTTCTGCTCTCTCCCCTTTCCCACCGTTCCCCCACCAAGAATCACAATAAGTTCCCCATGTTCTCACTTTTCACCCACCAGCCTCCACATTCACATTTTCTACCACCTCCAGCGTGATGCCACAAACCAAGCACATCTTCCCCTCCACTTCTATTTCAGCAATCTGAGGGACCATTCCCTCTGAGACGCCCTAGTCCACTCCTCAATCATCACCAACGCGCCCTTCCCTTCCCATGGCATCTTTCCATGCAAGTGCAGGAGATGCAACACCTTCCCTTTTACTGTCTCTCTTTTCACAATCCAGGACCCCGAACACTCCTTTCAGGCGAAACAACAATTTGCTTGTACTTCTTTCAATTTGGTGTACTGTATTTGCTGCTCACGGTGCCATTGCCTCTACACTGGGGAGAGCAAATGCAGATTGGATGACACCTCAATTCTGTCCATAAGTATGACCCTGAGCTTCTAGTTGCTTTTCATTTTAATTCCCTACCTGACTCCCATTCAGACCTTTCTATCCTTGACCTCCTACATTGTTCCAAGGAATTTCAACAAAAGCTCGAGGGAAAAGCACCTCATCTTTCAATTAGGCAGTTTACAGTCTTTGGATAAAAATTGAGCCCAATACTATCAGATCATAATCTCTGCCTTTTTTGATTTAGATGGCAACTGTTGCTGATGATTCTGCTATTCCCATTTACACCTTCTCTAAACCTATCTTTTTGTTTCTGTAATTTCTTGGGATGTGAGCATTGTTTGCAATGCCAGTATTTATTGCCCATCCCTAATTGCCCTTAAGCAGATGGCAGTGAGCTGCCCACAACTAAGTGGCTTGCTAGGCAATTTCAGAAAGCAGTTGAGTTTGGGTCTAGAGTCTCCTGTAGGCCAGACCAGGTAAGGACAGCATACTTCCTCCCCTGAATGGCATTAGTGACCAGACAAGTTTTTGGTAGTTCCATGGTCATTATTAACAAAAGTAGCATTTTATTCCAGATTTATTAATTAATTTAATTTAAATTCCCCCAGCTGACATGGTGGGATTTGATCACATGTCTCTGGAGCATTAGTACAGGCCTCTGGATTGCTGGTCAAGTAAGATTACCACTATGCCACTGTCCCATGACCATATCCTTTTGCCTTGCACCATCATCACTTTTGCCAGTCTCCCCTGCCTTGTATCCTATCACAGGCCTTCCCTTTTGTTGCCCAGGAGAATGAGGAGCTCATTAAAGTGTTTCATTCATTGAAATAAGCATTAACATAATGCCATAAACATTATTATGTACACCCAAGGGAATCCCCACGTGCAACTAAAGTATTTCTCATCCACTTCCTATTGCTGTTGCACTGTGAAACCCCTGTGGCTTCAGTAGAACTGGAGGCTGCTCTTTCCACTGCTCTGACATACGAAGTGCCTGAGGCGGATGTCCTCTGGGATTTGGAAACTGTGATTTGGAAACAAAATTCCACCTGTAAACTCTTTTTTTTTCTTGTTATAGATGCTTCCAGGCCTGCTGAGTATTTCTGACGTTTTCTGTTTTAATTTGATTTCTAGCATCTTCAGTATTTTTCTTTTGTACGCTGAGAAGTCACATATAGTACCATTTGCAACATCCTCAATAAAATGAAAAAGTATAGTTTGAACAGAATTGACTTCAGAAACTTAGAAAACCTTTTGCCGGTGGTTGAGTGTATGCCATGTAGTACATGTCATGCCATCATCTGAAAAACACGGGTGATATTGCCCTTTCTGTTATGAACAAGTCTACATGAAAACACTGGCCGGGAGTTCACAGTCAGTGGTGAAGCAGCAGCACTTGCAGGTGTCAATTTAGGCTTCAAAAACTCCATTGGCACCAAATAGAGCAGGAGCTGTCACCTGCCCACAGCTAGAATAAAATATCAGCATGTGAATCCAGCACCACCTTTGCATGCGTTTTCCATCAGTAATGCAGGAAATCATCTCATGAGAAGTCTGTGTGCTCCATGAGTCACAATGCCACCACCTTTATAATGCTGTGTTTTTGCCAGTGTTGGGGCTACCTTTGATGGCAGCACTATAATGCTGCAGCAATGGAAGATTCAATAATTTGCATAGCTTTAATTGTCGATTGCATTAGTTTACTTATTTTATTGTGATGATCAGAAGTGCAGTGTGGTTTCTGCAAGTTAAATTTATTTGATCCATAGAGTTTTTAAAAATTGCAGATTTTAAAATATAAATTTTCTTTTTGTTTAGCCTGGTTAAGCACAATCTGAGTTTACCCTTCAGTTTTCAGTGCTTTCATAGTAAGCATTCAGTTTTTTTTTTAAAGGCTTTTGTTTCACAATTTTGTACAACTTAATGGCCTGGAATTTGTGGTAATATTAAAGTCGAGGCTGTCAGTGTTGCCCTTATTACTGTAAAATCTGACAGCAACTTCACAGCAATGTGAAGTTAAATGTGGAAATCCGGAAGCTGCTCTCTGAGATACCCTGCTCCTCCACAGGCTGCATTGTTGCAGTCTTTGCATATGAAATCATTTAGGAATCATTGACTGGTCATGAACTTCAACTATTTACAGTGATTTCAGTGTGAATTGTATTTCTTGCTCTTTACTTTCTGCTTTGCTATCTGAGAATTCTTAAATCTGATTGGCTGGTTAACCTGCCTGCTACATACCCGGTTGCTCTATTAGCAGATCCCCTGTAGGAGGCACCAAATTGAAACTGAACTCTGGAAAAGCAGAAACCTACATTGTCAAACCTGCTAAATCTTTGTGGGCTTTTTTTTCCAAGTTCATGATGAACACTAACTGAAAAATCTGGGCTAATATATTTCATCTTGTTTTGAGTAATTAAGGTGTTGCAAATATTTTCAGTACTTGATTAAGATTATTTTGTACTTTTCATGTTCCTAAACAACAGTGGATGGAAAGCTTGTAAAGGCACTTATTTATTTATCTTGTAGAACTGATTTGTCTCCTTGTTCAATTTGAGGCACTATATAGTTTTACTAATAGATCATAGTACACTTGTCAGGCTCCTAAATATAACAGTTACAGGAAAATGACTTGTAAGGAGAAAATGTTCATTTTGTATTCAATAAGTATTGTCTTTACATTCAATGGTAAGGGTGAAATCAAGTTGTTCTGGGAGCAACTTTTTTGAGATGTCATATGGGTGTGAGTATAAATGCTATGAGCAACACTTACGTTATGGGTAACTGGTCTCTGAAATTGTCGCTCTGAAGATTTCCCCAGCATTGTCAAATCTTAGCATATTCTTGAGATAACATTAGAAGTGCCAGTGCTGATTTAAATCAAAAATATTTCAAACTGTGGCCACCTTTGGTGGCCAATTATATTGTCAGCTAAGTTAATTTGCTAGGAGAAAACCAAAGATCCAGCCAGTGATCCACTTAGACTCCCTGTTGTACTCATATGCTTACAGGAGTGTATTCGATTGAGACGGGACAAGGGATATGCTGACATGTGATTGTAACTGATAATGTTTGCCTTGAATTCATAACTGGCACAAAACCAAGGAAAGCATTCAGATGATGTTGTGATCCTGCACTGATGGAAAATATGATGCATTGATAGTATCTTTGTTGCTTCCTATCCTGACTTGGAACTATATCGCTGTTCCCTCACTGTCACTGGGTCAAAAACCAGGAACTCCCATCCTAACAGCACTGTGGATGTACCTACACCAGATGGACTGCAGCGGTTCAGAAAGCAGCTCACCACCACCTTCTCGAGGGCAATTAGGGATGGGCAAAAAATGTTGGCCTAGCCAGCGACGCTCACATCCCATGAAAGAATTTTTTAAAACTCATAAAAGCACTTAAATGACAGGAACCTTGTTCCTTTATAAAGCCAAGCAACAAAAGCACAGGCTCAAGAGAAGTGAGGAGACTTCTTTCTTGTTAAGCTTTAAACATTGTATTTGTGAAAAGAGTCAAACAATAGCAGCCTTGGATCAGAGGCTCAATTCTAGTATTTGAGTAGAGGTAGGTGAGGAGAGAAGTGTCATGAAAGAATTTCACTGGGAATGCTTGGAACACATGCTCTAATTTATACTTAACTTAGTGGGATAATATGAATCGAAATTGCGAATTATCCAAAGATTATTTCTATACAAAGCTTATTGATTTGGATGAAATGTGCCTCTTCCAAATGCTTTGAATTATTAGTGTTACAGTTTTAACCACAGGATGTTAATGAATATACAATAGAAAGCCCTATCCTAGGCATTTAATAGTTACTGCCTTAAACAGCTAATTAATCAGTGGGATATAAGTAAACACAGGTTCAGTTGTGTCCATTGTTGCTGTGATGGGGGTTCTTTATGAATTCTAATCATAGAAAGTTTAAGGCACAAAAAGGGGCCACTTGGCCCATTGTGTCTGTGCTGGCCAAAAAATGATCCACCTATTCTAATCCCACCTTCCAGCATTTGGTCCGTAGCCCTGCACTTGAGGTGCATATCCAGACTCCTTTTGAATGAGTTGAGGGCCACTGCCTCAACTACCCTTTCAGGCAGTGAGTTCCAGACCCCCACCACCCTCTAGGTGAAAAAGTTTTTCCTCATCTCCCCTCTAAGTTTTCTACAAATCACTTTAAATTTATGCCCCTTTGTCACTGACCTCTCTGCTAAGGTGAATAGACCCTTCACCTCCACTCTATCCAGGCCCTTCAAAATTTGGTACATTTCAATCAGATCTCCCCTCCACCTTCTCTGTTCCAAGGAGAACAATCCCAGCCTATCCAATCTTTCCTCATAGCTGCATTTTTCCAGTCCTGGCAACATCCTCGTAAATCTCCTCTGTACTCTCTCTAGTGCAATTACATCCTTTCTGTAATGAGGTGACCAGAACTGCACACAGTACTCAAGTTGTGGCCTAACCAATGAGTTGTACAGTTCCAGCATAACCTTCCTGCTCTTATATTCTATACCTAGGATAATAAAGGAAAGGATTCCATATGCCTTCTTAACCACCTTATCAACCTGTCCTGCTATCTTCAGGGATCTGTGGACATTCACTCCAAGGTCCCTCACTCCCTCTACACTCCTCAGTATTTTCCCATTAATCTTATATTCCTTTGCCTTGTTTGACCTCCCCAAATGCATCACCTCACATTTCTCCAGGTTGAATTCCATTTGCCACTTTTCTGTCCATCTGACCAGATCATCAATATCTTCCTGCAGCCTACAGCTATCCTCCTTGCTATCTACCACACGGCTAATCTTTGTGTCATCTGCAGACTTCTTGATCATCCCCTCTACATTTACGTCCAAATAGTTAATGTATACCACAAAAAGCAGGGGATCCAGTACTGAGCCCTGCAGAACACCACTGGAAACAGCCCTCCAGTCGCTAAAACACTCGTCAGCAATTACTCTTTCCTACCACTGAGCCAATTTTTTATCCACCTTGTTGCATTTCCCTGGATCCCATGGGATTTTTTTTTTTTAACCAGACTGCCCATGTGGGACTGTGTCAAAAGCCTTTCTAAAATCCATGTAGACCACATCAACTGCACTACCCTCATCTATCTTCCTTCTAACTTCAAAAAATTTGATCAAGTTTGTCAAACAAGATCTTCTCTTAACGAATCCATGCTGACTATCCTTGATTAACCTGTGCCTTTCTAAGTGACAATTTATTCTGTGTCTCAGAATAGATTCCAATAATTTGCCCACTACCGAGGTTAGACTGACTGGCCTGTAGTTATTCAGTCTATCCTTCGCTCCCTTTTTAAACAGAGGTGCAACATTAGCAGTTCTCCAATCCTCCGGCACCACACCTGTATCCAGTGAGGACTGGAAAATGATGGTCAGACCTTCTGTTATTTCCTCTCTTGCTTCTTTTAACAGCCTAGGATACATTTCATCTGGCCCTGATGATTTATCAACTTTCAAGGATGCTAATACAAATAATGCTTCCGAATATTGAATAAAAAATGAAAAATTAATCTTCGAATGGAGCACTGAGTAGTTGAAAAAAATTTAATCTGTACACTTCATTAATACCTCTGTACATGTCAGAATTTAAATTTCCTGTCAATTGCATGTATCAGCTTTGTCATTTTTGGTGAAGTCTTTATCTTGGGTCAAATTTGCGATGGTAGAATGTACAGCACAAAGCAGACCATTCAGCCCATTAAGTTTATGCCAGTGTTTCTTCCCACAAGTTACCTGGTATAATCCCACTCTCCTATTCACTCCCTATATTCTTTCTATTATTCCTCTTTTTCAAGCAACTATCTAATTACCTTTTGTAAACAATGGTTTGAGGCAGAAAATTTCAAATTCTAACAAACCTCTGTATAAAAATTTTTCTAAGCTCCCCTTTCATTCTATGTTTGACCATATTAAAATTGTGCCCTCTTGGTACTGTCTTTCTGCAAAAATCCACTTACTTTATTTTAATTGTATTGATGCAGTTGTCAGGAACATTTGCAGCTAATTGACATTGAGGGAAAATGTTTCATATTTCCTTTGACAGGTTTAGGATCCATTCTGTTTCAAATTTTATCAATTACACCTTTTCATTCGGCTTCTCTTGTTTGACTTTAAATATATAGAAAGAATACTGTGATGACTTTTAAATTCGAGAATGGAAACTGTCTTTCATGAGATCACCAGCTATGAACAGGCTCAAGCTGTCTGAGGCAAAGCTAGGCCAGTTTGTTTGAACTGTTAATTAGATACCTGCACCTATGAGGAGACCATCTTTCTATGAAAGAGCAGATTACATTGTCAACAGTTGGATTTCTTGAGTAATTTAGATGGTAGGTGACAGTAGTCAGTAACATCTTCTGCTTTTTGTCTTCCTTCTAATCTTAATTGACCATTTTGTATCCAGAGGAAGATCAAAGTGAGAGTAAATATGACTGCTGCTGCTGTTTGCTTTACTTCATATGCTTCAACTGTTTAGATGTATTGTGCTTTGAGCTCATATTTAGCACATCAGGGAAAGAAAAATTGAGAAAAGGGAGGAAAAATTTGTTTGTGTAGCGTGGCACTACATAGACTATGTAGATACCCTAGGGGGGCAGACAGCATGCCAAACCACTATGTGCGCAACCCACATGGGTCTCACCATGGATATCATTGAGGAAACCCATGTTGGCTGCGCAGAGAGCACTATCTTCCACTGGGGAATCTGCATAGCCTGCATAGCGCTGCTTTGAAGCGGTGTCACACGAACAAATTTTTTTCCTGTAGGAATTTAAGAATGTTGAAATGATTCATTATGTTGGACTCCAAAAACTGATTATGTACCTAAAAGGTAAGTATTAAATTGTAATCTTGCATTGAATTTACAGCACTATGCTTCGGAGCCAGCGCCTCACAACTTGAGCCGTTGCTCGAAAATTCCCTTCGTGCCATTCCATTCTGTGCAGATCGGTTTTCTGTACAAGCTGCTCCTGTGCACACTCCACTTCTTGACCCTCGTCTAACATCAGGACACAAAATGGTGTACCATCTTGCCATCGGAGAAGGCAGAGGTCCCCAGTGGAGGACTCATTGTGGGAGTCGTCCCTTTTGCCATTGGGGATTTTGCATAAAGAGTGTTGCACAAGGCAGACCCGTGCAACAAATATTTGTTAGTTCATAGACTCTCTGGAAGCCTGCAATTTCTGTGGCCTGGAGGAGTCTCTGTTTTCATGACTACAAGGAGAGTATGAGGTTATAGCCCGTTTCACTACTTGAAGGGGTTGCCTATCAATCTTTTGGCCAAAGATCCTGATCTTTGGTCTCCCAGTGCAGAGGGGAGTAGGCAGATTGGAGGACCTCCTTTTGGGACTGTTTCTGGGCCTGGCCATCATTGGGCCCAGGCACTGGGTAGTTGAGGGGGTCATTTGGCCTGACTGTCTGACTCTTCCACGGTTACATCCGCGCCCGGGTGACCCTGGAAATAGAGCATGCAGTGTCTGCTGGTGTGCTTGAGGTTTTCCATGACTGGTGGGCACCAGAGGGACTGGAGTGCTTCATCAATAATAGGAACAGAATTTCAATTTGATGTGCTAAGTTCCCTCAATTTTTTTGTTAATTTTTTTGTGGTACCCCCTAAGGGGCACTTATCATCTCTTTAATAAATAAATAGCTGTAAGTGGTTGAACATAAAAGAGACAGAATTTACAGCACAAAAGTGGGCCATTTGGCCCAACTGGTCTATGCCGGTGTTTATGCTGCACTCGAGTCTCATCCCCCTACTTCATCTAACTCTTCCAGCATATTTTTCTATTCCTTTCTCCCTCACACACTTTATCTAGCTTCCTGTTAAATGCATCTATGCTATTCACTTCAACTACTCCTTGTACTACTTGCGCATTCCACATCCTTATCACTGTCTGGCTAAGGAAATTATCTGAATAAGTGTACTACATACAATAAATTAGTAGTTTAGCCTCACTGCATGGTTGTCAGCATGATTTTTTTTTCAATGAGAGATCAGAAGTATACAGTGATATCCTATAATACTTCCAGTGCAAACCCCACAGTATGAAGATTCAATGTTCATCTTACAGTCAGTTATCTGAAAAACTTTATGTATAAAATGGAGATGTCAAGTTTTGGTTTGTAAAATGTGTGGGCTTGCCTATGGAAAGTGAACTTTATGGAAAACTTTAATAAATAGTAATTGGAAATAGCCAAACTTGAGACACTATTATTTAAACATGGGCAATATTAAGTGCATTCCCTAAACTGTACTCATTCTTTGACTCTTAAGGACTTATTTTTAAGTTCTTGAAAATGTAATTAAATAAATGGTTTCAGGATAACCATGTAATTACTTCAAGAATGATGCATTCTGGAATTCTTGGCCACATCTATTTGCAGTTTTTGTTGTAATGGAGTTAAATTATCTTCGAATTCAATGTATTAACTTAAACTTAGTTTAATATTCCCACAGGACAACATTGGCTAACTTTCTGTGGTGAACATTAAACTATTTTTAGTGCAAGTAAAATTGGAATTCTTGTGTTCTCCAGAGATAGTTTCATCTATTATATTGCCTAGTGTAATTCATCTTTGACAGCCTCTTTTTAAAGGTTCCTGATAGCTGAGTAAGTAAATGTGTTGCATGATATAGTATTGAAGCAGATAGTCCATGAAGGTCTTGGTCTTTACTGAGTCAGCTGATCTCAATTGTAATGATAGTGTAGTGCTGTAATTGACCAAAGTGCCCCTTTGAAAAATCAGCTAAGAATCTGCTGTCAATTGTTAGCAAGTAACCCCAACTCCAGCACACTGGAAAATGTGCTTACAAGGAGACAGGATCAGGCTCAAATACTGTCAACTCCCTGTTATCGTCTCCTCCCCCTGCCACCCTCCTGATATGTAGACTGCTGACTGACTGGGATCAGACATGGAGAATAGTCACTTGATCAGGATACCAGGGAGCTCCTGATTTTCCATGGAACTGCACCCCAGCAGTAGACAGAACTTCCTCCTGAACCCTTAATCCCAAGTAAAACTTCAAAATGTAATTCACATTGATCAGTACATTGACCATGTAAAGCGTGGGTTTTCTCCGGGTGCTCCGGTTTCCTCCCACAAGCCAAAAGACTTGCAGGTTGATAGGTAAATTGGCCATTATAAATTGTCACTAGTATAGGTAGGTGGTAGGGAAATATAGGGACAGGTGGGGATGTTTGGTAGGAATATGGGATTAGTGTAGGATTAGTATAAATGGGTGGTTGATGTTCGGCACAGACTCGGTGGGCCGAAGGGCCTGTTTCAGTGCTGTATCTCTAATCTAAAAAAAAAAAGATGTCGTACCATGTGGTGAAAGTAAGATTTTGCATCTTGCACACAGGCTGGCAGAGGAAAACTACAGTTGTTAAGATATTTTGTATGGGGAATGTATTTATTTCCTATACTTTTATATAGTTACTATGTTTAGCTTCTATAAGTAACACTGGTGCCATTTATATCATCTTAGTGCAGTGTCATTCATATATGATCTAATTTTCTTTACTCCCCTTAACAGAAATCCATTCAGTGGCCATTACATTTTGTGGTGTTTGGAGCCACCGGACTGCTAGCAGGAGTGCTTAGTTTGTTCCTACCAGAAACGCTGAATAAGCCTCTTTCAGACAAAATCTCTGACCTGCATAGTGTCGAATATCGCCAGCTTGGAGAAGAAGTAGTGTCTCTCTGCTCACAGAAAAATAAAATGGTACATAATCTATGTGAAGAAAGATGCATTACTTTGCTAATTGTTATCTGTTCAGCTCATGTCAAACTAAATCTGATAGAAACTCCACTTGAGTGATTTAGGCAGTGTGTTAAATATCACTTTACAGAAAGCCTGTTGTGAAATCACTTTGTTGCTGCAGCAATGAACATCTGTGTAACAAAAGTGGGAGAAAGTCTGCGGCAGTATTTTCTGTTAGAAGTATCTATGGGTAAATAAATCTAATTTTCCTTATGCCAAAATAATGTTGATCGTTGCAGCCTCACAACCATCTTCAACTTTATTCATTTCAATAGGGATCAGCATTTTGGACCAGCCTGAAAAACATTCTCTGTTTTGGAGTCACCTGTCATAGTATTTAACTAGCAGTGTTTTTTTCTATTACATATTGAATCAGTACAGGGATTGTTGGTATCTGAGAGCTCCAGGTCATGTTCCAGATATGTCATTCTCCTTTTGAATTGAGCTACACTGGTCACCGATTACTGACAGGAATACTTTGAACAGAAATGCAGTTATCCCCAATGAATTTACATTTCCCATTAAAAGTTAAGGGAACAATGTCAATCATGCAAACTAAAATTAGTTTCCCCTCTTTGGCTGATATATAAATTGTAATGACTGTTCAAGTATAGAGTGGGAAAGTGAAAGACTTCACAAGTTTTACATACATTTCAGCTTCTGCCCTTTGTGCATTCAGACACTTTGGTAATTTAAACACTAATGTCTGATGTGACACATTTGATGTGGATGTACTGAAGTTCTTTCAACATTGTGTTCCTGTGATAAAATTAACTATTACACAACTAGATAACTGAGAGTGAATGAGCGAACAAGTTTGAAAACTTAAACGTTAAATCTCTACATATCCTCAGCCAATGAAACATTGCATTTATATGTATGTTCAATTATGCTGCCCTGTAATCAGCTTTAGGTGATTGTTCCAAAGGCTGAACCCATCTTCTGACATGTTTGCAGTTTAAAAGTGTAAAGCACCATCTTCAGTGTTGAGTAACCCACATTGGCATAATCTGTGTGAAGGATGAATGCTGATTGTCTACTATGACAATCCAATATAACAATCCGACTACCTTTATATTTATAATGTAATGATTACATTTTAGTGATTCCAAAACAGTAACTTCAGCTTGCTGTTCAGATCAGGTCATATTCACAATACACATTTCCTTGTAATCACTTTTGGTTTTCTTATAATTGGTCACCTTGATTATGCTGTACTCTAAATACCTACAGCTTGTGAAATGCAGGTAATTGGTAACACTTTACCAAAGGCTGAACCCATCTTCTTGCATGTTTTCAGTTTAAAAGTGTAAAGCACCGTCTTCAGTGTTGAGTTGGTCCATTTAAAAAAAAACCCCATAAATAATAGACTTTTCCAAACATTTTGGAAATTCTTGTCCACAAACAACCAAAGAGTGTGGCCCAGCTAATGAGATGCTTCTGAGATTCCGTTGCTCTAAGTTTATTGCAACAAAACTGCGGCCTCTATCACTGAGTGGAACGTTATTGACACCGATCTAATTGAACCAAGTAGTTGGTGATCAAATGCTAACACATATAATTGTAATGAAAGCACTTGAAACCTATTGTTGAAACTGTGATTTCTACAATGGGGCAACAATGACTGACTTAGTTAAAATTTAGAAAATGGAGGGAGAGAATATAAGCAAGTAAACAGAAAAAAAGTTCAAGTTGAACAAAAGGATGAATAAGAAGGAACGATAAACAAAATAAAACATTTTGTAACTTTGGGAGAAAGAAATTATGTATAACTTTGAATGCATCTTTATTACCTGTGGGGGGGTGGGAAACATAGATTACCATTGTGGGTGGGTGCAAGTGTACATAAACATTTAGCATTGGTTTACATATTATCTACAGACCAGAGCACACCACACCACCTCCTATAATCCACTCTCCTCTATGCACTAATCAGCTGTGTTTAAAGCAATGCCTAGAAAAGTGGCATCTTGATAGTGATTTAAGGCAAGGACAGTGAAAGTCACCTATGCTCACATGAGTGCAACTTCTCTTTTATTTATCTACAGGCAAGTGATGTGAATTATGCAGAGGACAATAATAGTGAGAATGAAGAGGATTGTGATTCTGATGAAGAAACCACATTGATCAAATGACACTCGAAGAATATTTTGCAAGTCAATGAGAATGCAATAGCAGCACTTTATTTACATTTGTTCCAGTTTATAGGTATCCATAAATATCCAGCTTGTTTCTTGAAATGTGCAGTTGTAACTGATTTCAGGGGCACTACTACATTTAGGATATTTGCAAGGTATGACTTGTCAGTGATACAGATGTTTCCAATAGTGCAATATTTCAGGGTTGTCTATTCTTTCATTTTACAAGTGACTTTTATAGCAAAAGTTAGGTTTATTTTAATGGTGCTGCTGTATCTGATTATTCTGAACCTTGTTTTATTGGGTATTTTGGCAAAATCTTAATGCATTTGTTGATATCCAGCCTCTTTCCTCTGCATGTCAGCTTGGTTTGATTGGTGTTCATCTCTGACATAGATTGTTGGTTTCAGCCCCACTTCAGAACTTGAGCACATAATCAAGACTGGCAATTGATCTGAGATGTGGTCCTTTTGGAGGAAACATTTAAGTAAGATCTTCTCTGGTTTTTGGGTTACAGGCAAATGTTAAAGCCACTATAGGACTAATGAGCAGGGAGTTCTTCCGTATCCTGGCCGACACTCCTATTGGTCCTCAACTGACACTGCTGAAAACCAATTCACTGATCATTCATCTCATTAGTAAAATCTTGCTATACACAAAATACACAAATGTATTTACCTGCATCACAATAGTCACTGTACTACAAATTATCATGTGAAATGCTTTGAAGATGCCTTTAAAATGCGATCCTCTACTATATAAAAGTTTTTACTTTTGCGCTCAATTTCTTTAAAGTTCTCCAAGGCAAACTTCTATCTAATTTTTGGGGGGTTTTGTATTTGTTCTAGAAAATATGCGAAGCTGGCAAGGATGTATTTATTGCTTAACCACGGTTTTATGAGAAGATGGTGTTGGATCTTCTCTTGGAAAAATATTTTTTGTGCTGATTAAGTTGAGAAATTGGTGCTGAAAATGGAACACCTACACACTTATTTTCCAAAATTAGCATCAAATAATTAGATTAGGTATACCATGGTCCAGTGCTTAGTAAAAGTCCTTCAGCTCTGCCCCAACCCCAAAAGAGAACTTGCATTATATCACAATAAAATTTTTACTTCACTCAATAGTCAACATTATGATTTACTCAGTTAAATTGTTAGTCAAGTGCCAAATTATGCTGATTAGTTCTGTGCTCCAGGTCCAAGCCCATAAGGGAACTAGGTTAAGATCACCCAAACCAGTTCCATGAAGGGAATAACACTGACAAGAAGAGAACATTTTTATTAACCCATGTTGAATTCAACCAGGTAACAGCAATGAAAAGATAATTTCTTTGAACCACCTTGTCTCGCTGAGCACATTTGTGGTTTACAGGCTTGAAAATAACTTGACTTTTGAATGCTGAACCTAAATGGCATTTTTGCAGAGTTCAATTATCCTAATCTAGTGAATTATAAATTTAAGGCAGAAGTTGCCAAACATTTTTGCTATATTCCCCTTTGATGATTCATGACTCATTCTAAAGTGATATTTTTGTATTGAACAAGAGGATTTCTTTTGGTTAACATAGCATTGGTTAAAAAAGGGAGCTACATTCCTAGCAAACAGGCTCATCCTACTCACTACCACAATGGGAATCATCATGTTTGTTTTTGTTCATTTTTTCAGCAACACACTACTGAATAAATCTGAACATAAAAGAACACTTGTGACTATCCTTGGTCTCTGAGTAGGATGAGCTTGTTTGTTAGCACGCAATTTGTAGAATCTCAATTTAGTTTTGGAGTTTGAACTGCAAATCAGTCTCTACATTCAAGTGATTTCTATACTTGTTTTGATGTAAATAAGAGAAACTCACTTCCCACAAGTTGAGGCAAAGTGAACAAGTATTTCAACGACTGATTTGAAAAACGCTGGGAACTCTTTTCAAAAAAATTGAAATCTAAAATTGATCAAGAGGCATGGTTTTAAATTATCACTTAGAACAGAGTTACCAGAAACATTGATTAAATTCTCTTTTAGTTTCACCATAATTTTGGCCTTTGCTACAAAGTCCTCTGAAAGCAGATTATGAACCCAGGCAAAATCCTACAATTCATTTACCTCTCTTTTGGAAAAAATATTCTGAATTTTGTGCAAAAGCCAAGACAAATAATCCAGAATTACATCTTTAAATACTATGACCAACATTTGATTGTCCATAATAGAAGATAATGTCAGGGACATAGTGGCATTACATAACTACACCATAGCAGCTTTTTTGGGCAAAGTTCTACAGTCCTATGTGCAAAATAAAAGTATCATTCTTACCTTGCAAAGAAAGATCAACTTTGTTGAGCTTGTCAGATATGTTGGCCAATCACCCAGTAAAATCTGGAAGTGGTAACTGAAGGGACTCAAAACTGCTCCTCCCTGTGTTTGTAGATTCTTGCCAAAGCTTTACCTTGTGACTGTCCAAATCAGAACTTACTGGTGCACTGGGGGTTGATGTACTGAAGCGCCTTTTCTGGTGCAGTGCACCCTTCCTGTGTATGCCAATGACACTGATCCCTGTAATTTTAAACAGGGTCTAGACCCTATGTGGCTAGACTTAGCTCTGCCAGTCTTCTGTCAGTGAAATAGCTGCAGAACAATGTTTATACTTTATTGTGTGTTCAGTTTACAGTGGACTAGAACTGCTTAGGTATGAGTGAGTTCAAAAACAATTTCTAGAATATTCATGGACCTCATTCGTATAGCAAGTGCAGACGATATTCTTAATGGGAATACCAAAGTGCCTACCCAATTGTTCCCTTTTATTATTTGTATTATGTGTACCAATTTCAATTAGAGGTAAATTTTTTGTAAGTTTTTGTACTCGTTAACTTTTATTTTGGAATTGGAGCTAGATTTTGAAGTTATAAAGCTTTGTACAATTTATTGCGTATGTATATACATATATATTCACTAATCCAGATCATACTGAAAATAAATATTCTACACTTACTCTTAAATTTTTGTTTGCCTTGTTTCCTGTGAATATTTTTTATTAAAATTCATGGAATGAACCTACTAAAAAATTGCCATACACCTTGCTTAAATCGATTCTGTAGTATCGAAAGAATATGTGCATCTGGCAGAATCTTCAGGCAGCCATTGACTTGGTATATACTGTACATAATTGTGGAATACATTAAATCCATTTGGTGATGGTTATGTTCAATTTTAGTCATGCAACATGGGCAAGAGCAATACTGTCTGCATTTGGTAAAGGTTTCCCTTAAAATCAAGTAATCAGCACAGATTATGATAGCCTGTGCAGGACTGAACAGAGTTATCATTCATTATTTTAAGTACAGTCAACTGGACTAGCAGCTGCCTTTATAATTCTTTCTGGATACCAGTTCTCCACAATTACAGGGTTTCATCTGTCCAAATCTGCAGAGTGGGCCAATTGCTTGGCATCAGGGCAACAAAATATATCGGCAAATAAGACTCCCTTGGGGCTTAGCAGGTTATGTTCTTTACTGTCCTGATTCAATGCATGTTGGTTATCTATGTATAGACAATATTATGTTTTTGTTCTTTGAGACTTTGGAATATAAATAATCGTTTGGTAGTACAGCTCTTGAGTATTGCTGAAAATAGAGAGAACATGAATTGGCCAAATGACTGGGCGAATTGTTACAACCTGCTTTGAGCAAGTTCTCCACATACAACGTGAAGGATTCCTTCACATTTGTGAAGACCATACAGCACTTGCATATCAATAGCAATGTCGTGTCCATATGCTCATTTGATTTAGCTAGCCTATTCACCAATGTACCACCTCTCAAGGAAGCCATAGATATTTGCACTGCAGCACTATATCATGGCAATCTAGACCTGCCACATTACATGAATCAGTATTTATTGAACTCGGCAACTCACGCAGTTGAGTACAGTTTTAATGATACCATGTATGCCCAAATAGATGGTGTTGCCATTGGATTCCCCTCTAGGCCCAGCTTTTGCAAACATCTTTGTTGGGTTCCATGGGAAACGTGTCTTTGAGGGAATGACACCTAATCTCCTACCTCTTGCATATTTCCAATATGTCGATGATACGTTTGCTATATTTGAATCTGCAGCTGCATGTAATCATTTCTTTACATATCTTTAATGGGTTCCATCCTGCACTCAAATTCACCTATGAAATGGAGCAGTCAAATGACCTCCCTTTCCTTGACGTATTAGTTGAGAAATCTGCTAAGGGTCTACTGCAAACCTACCTTTGCTGGTCAATACATGCATTGGTATTCTTATAGTTCCACGCGCGATAAGATTGGCCTTATCGGCAACCTCATAAATGGGGCCCAAGCCATTTGATCACCATACAAGCTTGATGCTGAAATGGGGTGAATCAAAGACTTCCTGCATGACCATGGCTACCCTGGTAAGATCATTCCTCGCTGTACATTGCGTAAACTTATGAACGGGCCTAAGGCTGTCATTTTCAACCCTGAAAAGTGCTCAGTCTACCTCAAGTTACCCTGGGTAATGTATCCGAAAAATTTGAGCAACAGGTGAAGCTAGCTGTTTCATGCTGCTACTATGCAGTAGCAACATGTGTGGTGTTCGCCACTAACGGGATGTTGCCGTTGAGCCAAAAAGACATCCTGTCTATCACAAATGAGCATTATGTATGAATTTCAATGCCAGTGTGATGTTAGGTATATAGGTCGTATGTCCCAAAGACTGGCGGGTTGTATCAAACAACGTCCCTTCTGCTGTTCGCAATGGGCAAGGTACAGGCCATACTCAACAAGCCCGTGCTTGCAAAGCTCAAAACACAGTGTCCAACATTAGCTGTGATTCTGCGATTGGACAACATTTGCTAAATAATCGTCAGTGTGTTAAGAATTACACTGACAACCAATTAAGATAGTAGGGTTCGCAGTGTGGTGCATTTGCGTGTACTGGAAACTACATATATTAATACACAGGGCACTGTTCTTTGCAGACAGAAAGAATATGTACAAACAGTGTGCCTGTTCCAGCTAAACAAAGTAAGTGACAGCCATTCACTTGTTCATCCCGCAGGGCAATGCCTTGACCAGTCAGAGTCAAGATGCTTGGTTTAAATTTCAAACAAAGCTTGGCATTTAACTGTCAGTCACCATAAACTGGTGCATTCTCCATGGCAACGCCTCTATCAATCAGACTTCACTTGCCAACCAATCAGAACTCTCTTCTCATACAGTATAAAGTCATTGTTTTCCCCTTACATTGGTATTCTTGCAGAATGTCCTGATGAGTGCAAGATGAAAAGCTTCGACAACATGTCTCTATTTTCAGCAATACATTGGAATATCTTGCTTCAGACTGATCAACTAATAAATGCCACTCATATAGTGGGCCTACAAATGCACAGGCCACTGATTCTGGCAGTCATGCCAAAATTGCTAGTGCTAGAGTATGTGGGTCAAAAGGAGGTCACTCAATTTAAATATTCCTGAGAGGCACCTGTGCCAACAGAGGTGCCTCTCAGACATCTGCCAGCCACAGAAGTCTGCAAAATATGGTAATGGTGGTCAGGCTGGGGAGGATGTCTGCGAGTGTCCTGCCTCAGAAACTTCCTGACTCTGCCCCACCCCCACCCCCCCCACCCCACCCATGCTTGCCAAGGGGACATTTTATTTTTGTTAACAATTTTGGAATTCCTGCCTTTCCTGGCATCCAGATTACAAGTCAAACCTGCACCATAGCTGTCCCTTCTCAGTCTGGGCGTACTGGCCATCAATCCTCTCACCAATCCCGCCCAAACGTAGGCCAAGCAAAACATCCAGATGAAATTAGAACCGAGTCCTGCCCAAGTTTACAGCTCTTCTATTGCACTCTGCAGTGGGAGTGTGTTAAAAAGGGTTAAGGATTTTCATCCCTGAAATTTGAAGCAATTCTGGTCTCAGAAGCAGGTATATAGTTGTGTACTCCACCTGAGATGGTCTCATTCAATATGAATGTTAGAACCTAGCCAAGAAATGACAGGTTTTTCAAATAATGTTCAGTGAACTGTACGATCTTTGAGGAAGCGATTTTCATTCTATCTGTCTAATCTGAATAAATATTCAATTTCAGTAGTGAAAGAAATGTATCACAACATGCCATTCCACACCACTTAGTTTCTTCTCTTTCCCACTCCCCTACCCTGCAGTGCTGATTTGAATCAGCTCTGTTGCTGCTGAAATTTGTTGGAGGTTGAAAGGATAAATTCTAATTTAGTGTGCTTCTTATCTCAGCACTTTTACTTTGAATATTGATCTGTGATGACACAGTTCCTTTTAAGATTATCGTAGGTGTTCTTGAATGGTTTAATTAACTTCTGTTACCACCTTGCTATCAACCATCAGTTTTGTTACAGCCAAGCCGGGAGGAGTGCACTGTCTTTCTCTAGTTCCACTTCTCTACAGGCCACAGCATAGATTTAAACATATACCCAGTTACCAATGTGGCCAATTATATACCCAATCTATTTTAGTTTCAGAATAAAATCCACCAACCAGGTTTCTTTATTAAACAACAAAAATATTAATTTATTATAAAACAAGTCTTAGTCAATAAAGATATAAAGCTTAACACTGTTTGAAATATGACAGTAAATATATACATTCCCTTCTAAATACCCAACACATAGACTGGTTAAAGGAAAAATAAAGATGCTTTGGCCAAAGTACTTGTTACTTCTTGAAGAAAAGGGATAAGATATGTTATGTTCCAGCTGGCATACAGTCTGGCATCCGGGTACACGTAGACGGGTCACTGGGATCTTTTCAGAAGCAGTTCGTTCAGGAGATGTCGAGAGGAAGTCTTCCAGAAGCTTCACAGGAGAAATGCGGCATCAGGCATTACAGCGATCACACACTAGATTTTTTTGCAGTGTTTCTCAGAGTTGGAGAAAAGATGAGCTGGGTGTTTCTTTCAGCAGGCTACAAACTCAACTGACTTAAAACAGTATTCAAAAATGAAACCCACTCTATGTTGTGACCTGTGGAGAAGTGGAACTAAAGAAAGACAGTGCACTCCTTGAAACCCACCATAAATCTTGACGTCATTTTTCTTGTAAGCAACTCCCATAGTCAGAAGGCACCTGTTGTTTACTTAGCTGAAAACATGTGACATCCAGTAAATGTTGTTTTAAACAGAATCATTCCAGTGACCCTTTAAAAAAAAGTACAGCGTCTATGGAATCACTTCAGTCCTCCAATAAATCCATCTCCACAATTGTAAAACAGAAGTCCTCGAAAAATATTAAAACATGGAAGCACTTTTCTTTTGTGGTTAGAATTTGAAGATGTTGGATCCGATGCAGGGTTTATAGTCTTGAAAAATTCAGATGATGCAAGCCCTCTACTTTCTGTTTCAAAAAGGGCTTGGTCTGTTTAGTTATGCTCATTTATGTTTTTTTCATTTTTGTTCACCTTTTTCACTCACTAATTAGATAATTTCATTAGTGCATCCAGCAGACTGCTCATTTTTATTTAACCATCGACTTCTGTTCTGTAATAAGTATTGGTAACTAATGCATTCTATACTTCCACTAACATATTGATTGTTTGTCATGTCTGCAGGGATGAAGGTTATGGATTTGAAAGAGCCACAATGTATTAATAGCTGTGTCCAATACCACAGTTGCTGAGCCATTAAAAGCTCTGTAGAATACCAGTTTCTTTTCAACAGACCTTTCAATTCCGTTCCACTTAATTCGCTGCTTAACAGGCAGTTCTGGAGATTGCTAGAAAAACTAGAAGGTGAAGTGGAAACCTATTAACACAAAATATGGTAGACAGACAAATTCCAGCAAGATAGTTACTATGCGAAGAGTAAAACTAAAGAATGACATATTTTATGTCGCTTATCGTAGGGGAAATTTTAAACCCAAAAAGAAGGCAGGTTTGAATTGGCAGGCAGGTTAAAGTGTTTAAAAATCTGAATCCTCAGCCTGCCCACTTCCAGTTTTAAGAGTTGGGATGGGGAGGCAGGAAATCAACCCACTCCCAGGAGGCAATTTGGCAATTTAACTATTATCATGAGGCTGTGTGTCTTCAATTTATCCATCATTTCAAATTTAATTCTGGCCAGCTGGGTTTCCCAGGCCTCCAACTAAAGGGAGGTGAGGCCTGCTGGATCCAAGAGGTAATTGCCTTTCCACTTGCCTGCTGGATCCAGTTTACCCATGTCGCCAACTTCCCACAATCAGAACCCCCAAAACCTTCCAACATCCCCCTCCCCCGGAGGCCTCTGATCTTCCTCCCGAGACCTCTGATCCCTGCAGCCTAAAATCTCCAACCCTTCCACCCTCCCCACCCCCTCACTGCTCCCTCATCCTGGGTTATGGCTTGGACCTACTTGGTCCTGCGGCATCTTCTCCAGTGTTCCCTGCCCAATTGGAACCCAAGCCTATTAAGCAAACTGACTTCTGGGAGGTAAACTTGCCAGTGGTGTCACATGCAGGCTGTGGAGCATGTAGGAAACCCTGGCTGCCAGGTTTCCTGCATGCTCCCAGATCTTAAGAGTTAAAATTTCACCTCTTATTTACTTACTTTTAGATTTGCAAAGATGTGGCTTTAACAGTACCTATTAGCAAAAGAATGGATGGAGGGCACTAAAGCACAGATGTTTCTGGTAAAATGTAAAATTGGGTTGCCAGTCTACTACCTTCAATACTGGTGAAGGTCTGGTTCAAGTTGCTTGCTGAGAAATTGGGCCTGTTGGTGCCTATTTTTGGGTGCTATGAATGTCTTAGAATTCCAAAACGGCATCCATGCTGTGTGCTGTCTTGTGAGCAGAATGTTGTCAGATGCCATATTGGTGGGTGAGGACATTAGCACAGGTTCAGTGAATATTTGCTGGAAGTATGTAGAGCAGGCAGATCATAATGCTGACTTGATGACAGCAGTGAAATTTTGAAGCTCAAAGCTCCAGCTAATGCCCTCTCTTAACCTTGTACAGCTGAACACGGACTCCCCAGTAGTAAATTTAAAGGGATTATCAATGATTTACAGGTTAGTTGCTGATTGATTGATTGGTTTCTTCTGGCTGCTACAATTCTACAAGTATTTGGTGTTTTCCATAGTTGTTTCAAGTTCCAAAGGTCTACAGGAAGTGCTGTGGAAGGCGCTGAAAGGTTTCTTGCTGTTTTCAAAGCTTCTGTACAAACCAGTTGCTCCCAGTCTTGGGTGCACTAGTAGGTACTCCCCTTGGAATACAGCATGATTTGGAGAATGAACGGAGTCCATGAAGAGCGGGAAGATGAGGAGGGGGAGAAGAGCTTTCAGCAGAAAGGCATATCCACACAGAATGTTCATGGAGCAATTCTCCTCCTTGAACCTCAGCGAGAAACATATACACTTCAATAAGGATGTCCTCATTGAAATCTGTAACCTGCAGCCACAACTGCAATCACAGAGTAGGACAAGGACTGCCTGTTTGTACCTTTTTGCCGAGGTAAATATATAGATTAAATAAATTAACTCCTGTCCAATGTGAATCAGCAGCCGAGTAAGCCATGCACCGGTGAATTTTTCAAATACTGTATGCTTCTTAATGATCTGGACTGGGTAATTAGAAATCTAAATGTTCGATGTACATACAGTTTTGTAAATGCAGATGAGGAAAAGCAACCAACAGCTAGAGCTCAATGTAGTTCTTGCTCAAGGCCCCATCTGTTTTATGTGCAGTTGATTCACAGAATTACTGTCAAATTTTATTCATTTCGTAAGAGTTGCCTTGAAGACACGAATGAATGTACGTGTATGCCCTCCACCTAAATGAACAGGTTTATGCATACACATGTATACCTAAGAATGTGGCAACAATTTAACTGTTACCCTGTTACGTGCTTCGTTATGGTTAAACGTCACTACTCACACAAGTTAATCTTTAACTTGCAGGACCTGCATCCCAAAACAGAACAATTCTGATATTCAAGTCTCAATCATTACAGAAGGCATGACTGAATTTATTTACTTGATTATATTATATTAAATGTAACAAATTCCAATGACAGACAAGAGCCAGGATTTGTCTTGGCAACGGAGACTCTCGACCACCTACAAAAGTGCCAGCGAAAGCCCCGTGTCACCACCTCTGGGGAAGGCCCGCCAAATCAAGTGCCAATTAAGCACTTAAGTGGACAGCAAAGGGATCAAGGACCCCAGTGGCGAAAGTCATGCCTGCTGAGAGCTGTCAGCCAATCAGAGGCCAGCAGCTTTTTTTTCCCAAAAATATACTTTATTCATAAAAATCTGTAAAAAATACATTACAACACAGTTCAAAACAGCACCAGGTTGACATTCCAAAAAGTGCAAAAGAAATCAGTTTTCTTCAATACAGGAGTGAATTGCCTCACAACCCTTCCATTCCATTTTTCATGCCACGTACATTTTACAGCAAACCCATATTTGGTGTATACAGCCCGAGGGGTTTCCCATGGGTCCAGCCCCTCAGTTCACTATGGCGGGAGGACCTTACACAGTGGCCTTTCCCCATTGAGCCTTTGCAGCGGCTGCCCCAAGCTTTAGTGCGTCCCTCAGCACACAGTCCTGGACCTTGGAATGTGCCAGTCTGTAACACTCAGTCTTGGACAACTCTTTGCACTGGAAGACCAGCAAGTTTTGGGCAGACCAAAGAGCCTCTTTCACCGAATTGATGGTCGTCCAGCAGCAATTGATGTTTATCTCGGTGTGCGTCCCTGGGAACAGCCCATAGAGCACAGACTCCTGTGATACAGAGCTGCTTGGGATGAACCTCGACAAAAACCACTGCATCTCGTTCCAAACTGCTTTGCAAAGATACATTCCAGAAGGAGGTGGGCAACTGTCTCTTCCCCACCTCGAGGGCAGCGCGCAGAGTGGGCGAGACTCCGGGGGTGCAGGAAGGATCTGACAGGGAGGGCAGCAGCTTTTTAATTGAGCAGCGCCACCACGGAGGCAGTGGTTTCTGCCAGTACTGGACTCAACCAAGGCCCCCACAAGTCAGTCACAGCGGGAGGCGTTTCGCGGTGTGGGGGTCATGGGGGAGGGGATTGTAGGGGGGGTCAGCAGCAAGGGTAGGGGGGTGGCTCTCAGCGGGCCCCCCTTCCTGATGCTGGGTCCCTTGTTCAGGCGCGAAGTGCCTTTTAATGAGGTCCGCCCAGAAGATAGCAAGCAACGCCCATGGGTTTGCTTGGTGTGTTCCCCATGTGGCAACAGGGCCACCTGCCGCAGGGCTAGTTCCGGTGGCAGTGGGGTGAGACCCTAAATTGGGCTTTAATTTCTCATTTATGGGCCTCAATTGGCAGTGGAGCGGGAAGGTGGCAGGGTTCAACCCCCACCCTCCTGCCACCATCCTGCCCTATTTATATGCTCTCTCTCCCCCTTCCCACACCAAACCCAACGCCTGGGAGAGCATAAAATTTCCCCCTGAGTATTTGAGCAGTGCCATTTCCAATAAATCACAATGATTGTCAATAGTTGTGTAGTGGATTGTAATCCTAACTCCTTTTTGGGGCTATCCTGGATCAGGCATACTTCTCAGTTGATCACTCTCAAGGTTGAGAAAGACAGATCCCAAAAACGCTTGAATGGGTCTGAAGGACTGATTTAACTCTCCCTAAAGGAAATGAACCAGCTGAACACAATCCAAGAGCATAAGAAATTGGAGCAGGACGAGATCATATGGCCCATCGAGCCAGCTCTGCCATTCAATATGATCATGGCAGATCTGAGAATATTCCCATCCTCCGGGTAGTCTTTTAAACAAGTTTCAGCCAAATTATAATAACCTGGCTATTATAAGGGTCCAGGGATCTCTCCTCAGTCATGCACCTCCTTCTCACCAAATAGTGGACAGAGACAGGTTCACAAGTTAGCGATACAGAAGGCTATGTGAGACAGTATAATTTCTAAATCATATAAAAGTTTATTAAAGGACCAAACATGCAATTCACAGTTCGTGAGACAGTCAATTGCAACGTAATCGTTCTAGGAAAAGAAAGTACAATCTTGTTTCTAGTAGAGAATCCAATTTTTAAATCTAAATATTGTTACAGTAAAATATTTAAGTAGGATAGCCATCAATTATTCAAGTAACATTTAATCAAATCCCCAAGTAGAAAACTCTAGCATTTAGCAAGTTACCTCTGTCCCAGTTAAGGAGAGAACTATCATCACCTCACTCCAATAGATGTACCTTGACCTTGAAAGATGTTGGAGCGTGTCCAACGAATCCAAAAATCCAATGTGTGCTTCTAATATTTATATTGTTTTCCAAGTTGCATAACTAATTTCTTATGTATGGGGGTGTTACCTCAACTACCAGTAAGTTTGTCCCCCTTTATTCCCCAAATAAGGCTGTATAACTGTTAATTTCTAGTTACGATCCACCCTCTTTGATTCCTAAGAAAGTCTGTATAACTATTAATTTGTAGGTAAAGTCTGTCCCTCTTCGATTTCTAAGAAAGGTTGGCTGTGAGTATGATGATGGTCAATGTTTCATTAGTCATCTAACTTTTTACTTCATGGGATGTGGGTGTCCCTGCAAGAAACTGTGTTTCAAGATTGTAATTCAGTTTTTGGATTTGGTTAATTTTGTCAAAAATTCAGTTGACTGATTTGGGGCTGTCAGCATAAAACCATCTACCAACTATTACACTGGGGCAGCTTTTGTGACAGTTTGCAAAACTATGTTATAAATGTTTTTACTGTGTGATGAGGTTCATGACTTCTGGGAGCAAATTCTCCTGATCAGAAGCTGCCTTTATGGTTTTAAGATGAGGCAAGCTTTTTCATCGAGGCTTTTGGTATTACAGAAATGAACTATTTCAACCTTTTAGGAAGATGAACCTTCTTTAAAAAAAAAATCCCTCATTCATAGGAAAATGATTATTTTAACCTTATAACGTCCCCCCCCCCCACCCCCAATTATGCACAGATTCCTTCACAGATGATGCTATAAATTATTAATGTGAAAATTTGGAGTGGGTGCACACACACACACACACACACACACACACTATTGCAGCTCAGTATAGCACATTAATTTATAAACCATTAATTACTGAAACACGTTAGTTCATCCAAATTCAGCCTTTTATTGTAGGTAAGGCTATGTGGCCAGTAATTTAAAGTCAAATGAGATCGCTGGTATTTCAATTTTAGTGACAGTGGAAATACTTCACAATATGTTCAAAGTACTGAAAGCAAAAAATCATTCACAAATGCATTTTGTCAATTCTCTGCTTCTGCTTTTTTGTTTCTATCTTTGTGTATAAAATAATATAGCAGCAAAACAAAACAGGAAGAAGTATTACAAACAACCCTGATGAAAGATTTGCGATGTATAATATTTACACCAGCTCACAAAATGTAAACCATAATTTTTTGTTAAGTGTTTTGGAATTTCCATGAACTGTATGGAAATATTCACAGCAGAACAACTAAAAGTGGTTTAACCACAAAGAAATTCCTGAAACCTATATAAAAACTAGTTTCAAAACATAGGCAGAAGTTGTTCTGGGAATCTAAATTAGTGGTAAATAAATATCTCACAAATCTACAAAGATTAGAAAACACTAAAATGACAGTACTTGAAAATATTCCACAGAGATGGATTTCATCCAAAAGCAATCTATACAAAATTAATTCATCTCAATCCCAGTGGAGTTAGTAGGCAGTAAAGCTGGAATAAGTGCCCCAGGTTAGAAAGAGGAAAAATTGGCCAGCATTTTCATCCCTAATCACTATCTAGTCCTCTTCTTAGACAGTCCCTCAGGAACGAGGATGACTTTCTTCCACTCCAGGGTTGTGGGTCCTTAGGTAACTGAATAGTCCAGTTCTGAATCTACACACTCAGCCACAGCTGGGACAGGTGGTTACAGAGTCATAGTCATAGAGTCATACAGCACAGAAACAGGCCCTTCGGCCCATCGTATCTGTGCCAGCCATCAAGCACCTACCTATTCTAATCCCATTTTCCAACACTTGGCCCGTAGCCTTGAATGCTATGGCATTTCAAGTGCTCATCTAAATAGTTCTTAAATGTTGTGATGGTTCCTGCCTCTACCACCTCTCCAGGCAGTGTGTTCCAGATTCCAACCATGCCCGAAATTCCGAACGCTCCTTCCACTGTTTGCATTTGGTCGCTGCCCAGGCATGTCGACATTGTTCGAACTGGCTGGCACTGTTACAGATGCTTCTTCTCCATATTGGACAGTCTCGGGTAAGAGATTCCCACGAATCGGTGGAGATGTCACATTTTTTCAGGGAGGCTTTAAGGATATCCTTGTAGTGTTTCCTCGGCCCTCCTGGTAGCCTCTTGCCGTGACGGAGCTCGGAGTAGAACATTTGTTTTGGGTGTCTTGTGTCAAGCATGCGGACGATGTGGCCCACCCAGCATAACTGACTAGCCATGACCAGTATCTCGATACTGGAAATGTTGGCCTGAGAGAGGACACTGATATTGGAGTGCTTGTCCTGCCACTGAATTTGCAGGATTTTACGGAGGCTGGTGACATCTCTCCAGGGCTTTGAGATGTCTGCTGTACAGTGTCTATGTTTCCGACGCATACACGAGGGCAGGTAACACTGCGGCTCTGTAAACCATGAGCTTGGTGCCAGTTTTGAGGTTTTTGTCATCAAACACTCTTTTCCTCAGATGACTGAAGGCTGCGCTGGCACACTGGAGGCAATGCTGAGTTTCATCGTCGATGTCTGTCCTTGCTGAGAGGAGGCTCCCAAGGTATGGGAAGTGATCAACATTGTCCAGTGGTTCACCGTGGATCTTGATAGTTGGGGGGCAGTGTTGTGCTGCGGAAGCAGGCTGGTAGAGGACCTTTGTCTTCTGGATATTTAGCTTAAGGCCCATTCTTTCATACGCCTCCGTGAATGCATCAACTAGGGTTTGAAGCTCGGCCTCTGAGTGTGCGCATATGCAAGCATCATCAGCAAACTGCAGCTCAATGACAGAGGTTGGAGTGGCCTTGGTTCTGCACTGGAGGCGATGTAGGTTAAATAGTTTGCCGCTCACCCTGTAGAGTAGATCTACTCTGGCAGGGAGCTTCAAGGAGATGAGGTGGAGTGTTGCGGCGAGCAAGATGGAAAAGAGCTTTGGTGCGATGACACAGCCTTGCTTGACTCCAGTTTGCACTTGGATTGGGTCAGTGGCAGATTCGTTGTCAAGGATTACAGCTTGCATGTCATCGTGCAGCAGGCAGAGGATGGTGACAAATTTCTCTGGGTAATGCGTGCTTGAGCTGCAACGATTATGCAAGAATACAGGATTGAGCTTGGCTATTATACTTCCCATGGTAAAATAACCTCCTGACATTCACTGTCTTGGCTTTCACGTGAATAGTGGCTATTTGGACAAAGTATCGGAGGATACTTAGTAACCCAACTAGAAATTAATGCCTTCAGGAGGGGATGATGATGATTAGCAGAGAAAAAAATCTTTGAAAAAGGTACAGCAGTTCTATCAATTGAAAACCCTGATAACTCACAGTGTGAATCTTTTACTTTTTAAAGATGAACGCAGTATCAGATTCAACTATGATTCTTCACCCTATCTTCCCCCAATTCTATAGCTTGCTAATTCTCTTGTGCAGGCACACACCTGATTTTTTAGAATCCTGGCATCTTTGCACTATATACTGGCATGGATTGCTGCCTTGAGGATAGGGTGGGACAGTAATCAACTCTTGTTACAGCACCATTCTTGAAAAGGGTGCAGTTGTCAGAATGAAACTGTTTAACAAACCTTTCGTTCAGTTGTTTAAACACGATCCAATTAACATAAATCATGGTGAAGCACATTTCAGCCATTTGTTGGTGATGCCATTATGAAAAATATAACGCACAATTCTTATGACTCTTCTCCTCTCCAAAGAAAAAATATCAACTATGATTTTTCAAATGGCAGTACTCTTATAATGGTGCAGTTTATATCAGTAGCTAAAATAAATGTCAATATAGGTTCTGTCAGTTGGCTGAAGTGCCAAGTAAACAGCATCACTAAGCATCAATTTTTCCTCCCCTCTAGCCCAAACATGTTTTGTGTGAGGTTATTCTTTATTTAACAAGCGTATTCTGCTAAATTGCTACCATCTGGTCATGCACAATAGCTAACATTGCAAGCTCGACAATAACATAACCTTATTAGACTGTTTGCTAACTTTATTTTCTTGCTCAGAATTTAAACAATAAATGACAGCCAAGCTTTAAAAATCACATTATCTGGGTGAACAATGTGCCGGTTTACACTGCACAGAAAGGACCATTGGTTGAATGTCATTCCAACCTTGTATGTTGTGCAGGAAATCCCATTGGGTAACATTTCTAATCTATGTGGTACTAAATAGGCCATGGGCAGAGTTCCAAACTTCTAGACAGGGTGCTGCAGATCACAGCTGTCCCTCTCTAACTCCCAAATGAAATGTACAATATACGATTAGGAGTGAGAGAGACACTGACTACAGCAATCTGTCAATAGTGCTGCCATGGATTTGTGCCACTTACTGGCTGGAAGATTTAACTTTTGGATCAGCTCTACAGACTGAAGTTTCTGTCAATTATTATACAATATTCTAGAATAGTATGATGTTGAATATTATAATATTCACGCAAAAGTGATTTTGACAGGGTATAAAAGACAAGAAACTTCCGTTTTTGGCTTTGGGGGAACATGATGGTGCAATTTCAGTTCAAAGTAATACCTTTTTAATAAAAAACAGTTTAGGAGCAATCTCCTTTTAGGCTGGTCCAAAATTTGCAACACTACATGGAACCCTTAAAAAGACTTAACATTTAAGGTTGGGTGAAGTTTCTGACCTGTGCCTAACTAGCATCAGACATAAACTCTGCCAGTAAGAAACCACCAAGAGAATGAGAGCAAACGCCTTTTTGCTCTTAGATATTGAAGAAAGCAACCAGCAATTAAATAAGTGAATAGTGGCAGAGTACACAGAAATACTCTGCCAGCACCAAGTTATTTAACGACTGACAGTTTCAGGTCAATGTCCAGGAGTGGAACAGATGCTGTTCTCCTCTGACTCAATAGAGCCATTTGATAATAGAACTAGTGGTTGGTGTCAGCTGAAAGTATATCTGGGCCTTTTCTGACTTGAAAATCAAATCTCCTCAGGGTGTGATGCAGTGTTGCTCATAATGAATTCTCCTGAATGGTAGGAGATTACTCATAAATTATATAGCTGAGACGTTAAATAGGGATCGCCTTTGCACTGAGAAAATTTCCCTTAGGGTATTATTATCCTTTCAAACTATAAAAGTCAAACAGGATGAATGATTTGCAGCTTGAATACGTCATAGCAATTTTCCATTCTGCTACAAGGCAAATGGCTTTTCCAGGTTTTTTGAATTAGAAGGAGGTGACTAGGTTTTAAGTACAAAATGTCATTCTGCCATCAAGTGTCTCAAGTCTGTTGGTATCTGCTTAGTCTAAGGTTTAAACCTGTACACCATATAGAAAAGATGGCTGGTTGATTTTTGGATTTTGGATATTCTGTAGAAGGGGTTAGTAACTGATATTTCCACACAATGCCTGGACACTACATAAATAGAAGTTGATGGATGTTTCTACTTTAAACATTGTCTAAAAATTGCCATTAGCTGATTTATCTTTCTTCATGCAACTCCTAGAAACAGATCATCTGCCTGCACTCTCTTGCAAGCAGAGGTGCAGCCGAATTCAAAGCTGCACAAGAAAATAACAAAGGGACAGCACAAAGGATTTATGTGAATATATGGCGCAATATAAAAAGTGTGTTACTAGATAAGCTGCTCATCTGCCTAGGAAATGTGCACTTTTCTGTGAGTTTAAGATATATCTTGGCAGATGTTTTAAACTGCTAATGGCTGCATTAATGGAAACAGTAGGATTTCCTGCTTCCATGATACACAAAGATGTGGCTTATTGAGTTAGACTGGTTATGTGTAAATGGCACAAAGTTATGAACAAGAGGTTGATGACTGATAAGAATTTCTCAATCCAAAGGCTTTGTTATTATTCAAGATACATTTCTCCACCATTAACCCATTATCAGTTTTGCTTTTGATATTAAAGTTTAACATTTGTACTTGATTGTATTAGCTGAATTAATTTGTTATTGCTAGTTTCATTAAATTGCAAATAAATATTTAAGTTGCTTTATCCTGTAAAATGGTTGTATTAATATTCTGGCTGTTCTAAAAATACTGCAGTGTTATACAAAACTGTGTTTAATCCAGTAAATAAATTACTGTAAAATGAATAATTGTTAATCCTCAAAGTCAAGCAGCTCTACAAGAGCAGATTACTGGAAAGATACAGCATATGGACAGTCGAGGGTTAAGCCAGTTATGGGAACCGTTGTGAAACTGCAAAAAAAACCAGTTCTATAAAATACCCAAATTGTAGTACTCTGCATGAGGAATCTGGAAACTAATTACTGTGATATAGTTATTTGGGGTAATACCACATTGTGTATTGAACATACTAACACATTCATGGCTCCACATTGTGCTCCAAAACTGGCTGTGCCCCTAGCCAAGCTGTTCCAGTACAGCTACAACACTGGCATCTACTCGGCAATGTGGTAAATTGCCCAGGTATGTCCTGTATACAAAAAGCAGGACAAATCCAACCCGGCCAGTTACCACTCCATCAGTCTACTCTTGATCATCAGCAAAGGGATGGAGGGGTTGTCGACAGTGCTATCAAGTGGCACTTGCTCAGCAATAACCTGCTCACCGATGCTCCGTTTGGGTTCCGCCAGGGCCACTTATTACAGCCTTTGTCCAAACATGGACAAAAGAGCTGAACTTCAGATGTGAGGTGAAAGTGACTGCCCTTGACATCAAGGTAGCATTTGACTGAGTATGGCATCAAGGAGCCCTGGCAAAACTGGAGTCAATGGGAATCAGGAGGAAAACTCTCCATTGGTTGGAGTCATACTTAGCACAAAGGAAGATGGTTGTGGTTGTTGGAGGTCAATCATCTCAATCCTGGGACATCACTGCAGGAGTTCCTCAGGGTCGTGTCCTAGGCCCAACCATCTTCAGCTGCTTCATCAATGACCTTCCCTCAATCTTAAGGTCAGAAGTTGGGATGTTCACTGATGATTGCACAATGTTCAACACCATTCGTGACTCCTCAGATACTGAAGAAGCCTGTGTCCACATGCAGCAAGACCTGGACAACATCCAGGCTTGGGCTGATAAGTGGCAAGTAACATTCGTGCCACACAAGTGCCAGGCAATGACCATCTCAAACAAGAGAGAATCTAACCATCTCCCCATAATATTCAATGGCATTACCATCACTGAATCCCCCACTATCAACACCCTTTGACCAGAAACTGAACTGGAGCAGTCACATAAACACTGTGGCTACAAGAGCAAGTCAGAGGCTGGGAATTCTGTGGCAAGTAACTCACCTGCTGACTCCCCAATGCCTGTCCACCATCCACAAGGTACAAGTCAGGAGTGTGATGGAATACTCTCCACTTGTCTGAATGAGTTCAGCTCCAACAACACTCAAGAAGCTTGACACCATCCAGGACAAAGCAACCTGCTTGATTGGCAGCCGATTCACCAACTTCAACATTCATTCCCTTCACCACCGATGCATAGTGGCAGCAGTGTATACTATCTACAAGATGCACTGCAGCAACTCATCAAGGCTCCTTTAACAGCACCTTCCAAACCCACGACCTCTACCACGTAGAAGGACAAGGGCAGCAGTAACTACCTTCTCAAGAATAATAGGGATGGGCAATAAATGCTGGCCTAGCCAGCAACACCCACATCCCACAAACAAATACAAAAAATATTGCACAGTTACATTTCTCCCTCGTTATTTTGATTCTCTTCAAAAACATGTCTCTTTCATTTACTGAGGCATGTTAACTGAGCTGACAAATGATTATAATTTTACCCAAATGACTAAACTGCTTTCCTTATTGATGAACAATAGTTTATGCTTCAAATATTGATTGATTTTTATAGGGTTATTATTTGTTTTAATCTATTATAATTAAGGTGTTCGTTTTCTATTTACTTATAAATAAGTTGTAGACTTGCACTGTAGCTAGAAGTAATAAAATGGTCAGGATATAGATGACATTTAGCAAGAAAAGGCTTTGAAAGCAAGGAGGATTCTTTTGTTAGCCAGGAATGATGGTTGAGGGGTCAATTGTGTTACAGATAAGAGGCTGGCATATATCATTCAAAAATGATCAATAGATCAGGTAGAAAAACTGAAAAATCAACTCGCATCAAGTCCCATTCACCCATCACCCCTGTGCTCTCTGACCTACATTGACTGTGGTGAAGCAAAAAAGACATGCATTTATATAGCACCTTTCACAACCACCAGGTGTCTCAAAGTGTTTTACGGCCAATGAACTACTTTTTCAAGTGTTGTTCCCTAATGCAGGGAATGCAGCCAAGTTTCACACAGAAAACTCACACAAACAGCGATGTGATGATGACCAGATAATCTATGATGTTGATTGAGGGATAAATATTGGACAGGAAACCAGGAATAACTCCCCTGCTCTTCTTTGATATAGTGCCATCGGATCTTCTACATCCACCTGCATGGGGAGACAGGGCCTCGGATTAACATCTCATCTGAAAGACAGCAGCTCTGACAGTGCAGTACTCCCTCAGTACTGCACTGGAGTGTTAGCCTAGATTTATTGTGCTCAAATCTCGGAATGGGACTTAAACCCATAATATCTGACTCAGAGACAAGAGTGCTATCAACTGAGCCACAGCAATGGCTCAATTTTATAATTCTCATCCCTGTTTTCAATTCCTTCCACAACCTCACCCCTGCCTATTTCTGTAATCTCCTTAGAAAACAACCCTCTGAGATACCTGTGCTCCTGAAATTGTTGACTCCTAAGTATCCCTGGTTTATTTACTGTATCACTGGTGGCCGTGCCTTCAGTAGCCAGGGCCCTAAGTTCTGGAATTCTCTCCCTAAGCCTCTACAACTCTCTACCACTCTTTCCTCCTTTAAGACACTCCTGAAAAGCTACATCTTTGACCAAGTTTTTAGTCATCTGCCTTAATATCTCCTTACCTGTTGCCGTGTTAAATTTTGTTTGAAAATGCTCCTGTGAAGCATCCTGGCAAGTTCCACTACATTAAAGGTGTTCTATGCATGCAAGTTGTTGTTCTTGCAAACTGAAAAACAACTCTTATCACCCCATAACAAATCATTAAGATTACAAGGATGGGTAGGAATGACTAAAGCCCAATAAAGATCATAAGATTTCCTTTACAATTTGTAGACAGAGGCAAGAACTAAAGGATCGACAATGGTTCAGTCTCTACTCAGAGTGAAAGCGGGTAAAATCATTTATTTCTCTATATGACTATTGCTTCCAACATTGAGTGCGTCAAGGCTTGATCAAACTCTATAAAGATTAATTGCGGACCAAAAAAATAGTGTCAAGTCAAAGGACCTTACAAAGTGGCTGCTGTAGGACTTGACAAGCAATAAACTGACTCAAGGGAGATTGAATGCCTACAATGGAGAAGGAGCTAAAGCCCCAATCCATAAAGGCAGGAAACTGTTTCAGTGGGTATGTGGAGCTTTCCCTCCAGCCAAATGAGTAACCATGGTAACTGTCAAAGAAGATCTTCAAAAGAACCTAACTGGCATATCCAGTGGTGAGCTGTTTGTCACTGTAAAAACCAAAACAAACAAGTCATATATGACAACAATGACCCACATGAAGAGGTTGGTGAGTAGAAAAAAAGTTACATTAAAAGCAGTGAGACATTTGCTAATGCACAGCTCACATTTCTATTGAAAGCAGTGAAAAGTGGGTAGCAAAACTATTATATGAAGAAAGAGGAAATCCAGAAATATCCATCTGTGATTAAGGAAACTGAAGAACTCATTCCCTTGCTGGAGAGAGAGGAGCTGTTTAAAACAATGAGACACCATATAGATGGTCCGGTAGAGAATAAAGAGCTCCCTGTAGAGAAAGGGAAGAAGCTGTTGTGGCACCCAGCTCATTTCTGTATGGAGAGATCTACAAATGATCTAGTCATGGGAAAATTTTCACTGGAGAATCAGGAGAATCAGCCTAGAGTTGGGTAAAACCCTGTTGGAACAAGATGGGTCAGATACAGTCAACGGCTGTTACTACTGCTGAGGATTTTAAAAACTGCTTGTGCAGGAGGATGCAGAGTCATTATTAGTATCAGTAGAGTTAATATCAGGCCTTTCACAGCAGTCAAATATTGTAAAACAATTCCATAAAAAGGCCTGGTTTCGGCACTTGAGGTGTAAGAAAAGGGTCAGGAAAAAGAGAAAGAAGCTAAATGTCCACAGCAAATCTTTAAATTGCTGTGAGAAAGTAATATGACAAAAGCTTTCAGCATTCTCTGTTTTGATTTGAAAAGGAAAAAGTTTCTGGATTTTGTTTTCAGTGTGAAAGTTTGCTGCTGGCTACATGATCTCGAAAGTTAACAGTGATGTTATCAATTGTTTCGCAGAAACTGCTGCTGGTTTCTGTTTTTGGTTTTGAACTGGTTTTCTGTGAATTAGGAGCAGGAGTAGGCCACTCGACCCCTCAAGCCTGCTCTGCCATTCAATAAGATCATGGCTGATCTGATTGTAACCTTGACTCCACATTCCCACCTACCCCCAATAACAGTTCACCCCCTTGCTGATCAAGAATCTATCCATCTCTGCCTTAAAAATATTTAAAGACTCTGCTTCCACTGCCTTTTCAGGAACAGAGTTCCAAAGACTCATGACTCTCTGAGAGAAAAATTTTCACCTCATCTCTGTCTTAAATGGGTGGCCCCTTATTTTTAAACAGTTCTAGTTCTAGATTCTCCCACAAGGGGAAACAACCTTTCCATATCCATCCTATCAAGATCCCTCAGGATCTTATATGTTTCAATCAAGTCACCTCTTACTCTTCTAAACTCCAGCAGATACAAGCTTAGCCTGTCCTACCTTTCCTCATAAGACAACCCGCCCATTCTAGGTATTAGTCTCGTAAACCTTCTGTGAACTGCTTCCAATGTACTTAAATCCTTCCTTAAATAAGGAGACCAATACTGTACGCAGTATTCCAGATGTGGTCTCACCAATGCCTTGTAATAATTGAAGCATAACTTCTCTATCTTTGTATTCAATTCCTCTCGCAATAAATGATAACATTCTATTAGTTTTCCTAATTCCTTGTTAAACCTGCATATTGACCTTTTGCGATTCATGAACTAGGATACCCAGATCCCTCTGCATCTCAGAGCTCTGCAATCTCTCACCATTTAGATAATATGATTCTTTTTTATTCTTCCTGCCAAAATGGACAATTTCACATTTTTCCACATTGTACTCTATTTGCCAGATCTTTGCCCACTCACTTAATCTATCTATATTCCTTTGTAGCCTCCTTATGTCCTCTTCACAACTTTCCTACCTATCTTTGTGTCATCAGCAAATTTAGCAACCTTACCTTCGATCCCTTCATCCATGTCATTTATATAAATTGTAAAAAGTTGAGGCCCCAGCACTGATCCCTGTGGCATACCACTCGTTACATCTTGCCAACCAGAAAATGACCCATTTATGCCAAGAATTTCCCACGAAAGAGGGATCTCCATCCCCCAAGCCCACAGGCAGGGCATCTCATTTTACAAGGTGCCCACCCCGCATGGCAGAGGCACACCCCGCCGCTGGTAAGAACCCAGCGGCGGCAGGAAGAGGCCCTTAATTTCCTGTTAATAGGCCACTAAAGGGCCTCAATTGGCCCCTGGACGGGAAGGCCGTTGTTGGCCTATCCCGCTCCGGGAAGATCCTATGGGCCCCCTCGCCTCCGACCCTGCCCTGGGGGGCCCATAAAATCCTGCCCTTTATGTGGCTAGTGCAGTTAAATTTCTGGACAATGGTAACTCCCAGGATGTTGATGGTGGGGGATTCAATGACGATAATGCCATTGATTGTCAAGGGGAGATGGTTGGAGTCTCTCTTGTTGGAGGTGGTCATTGCCTGGGACTTGCGTGGTGTCTATGTTACTTGCCACTTACCACTCCAAGCCTGAATGTTGTCCAGGTCTTGCTGCTTGCAGACATGGATCATTATCTGAGGAGTTGCAAATGAAATTGAACACTGTGTAATCATCGGGGAACATCTCCACTTCTCACCTTATGATTGAAGGGAAGTTCAGTGATGAAACAGCAGAAGATGTTTGAGCCTAGGACACTAACCTGAGGAATCTCTGCAGCAATATTCTGGGGCTGAGGTGATTGGCTTCCAATAACCACAATCATCTGCTAAGTATGACTCCAGTCTGTGGAGAGTTTTCTACCTCATTTCCATTGAACTACAAGGGCTCCTTGATGCCACATTCAGTCAAACATTGCCTTGATGTCAAGGGCAGTCACTCTCACCTCACCTCATGAGTTCAGCTTTTTTGACTATGCTTGGACCAAGGCTGTAGTTCATTGATACTGATGAATTATTTATTTAAATGTTTGCTATTGCATAGTGTTACAACCAAGGCAGAAGGCGTGCACTGTTTATTCTAGTTCCACTTCTCCACGGGTCACAACATATATGTAAATTTTTTCCCATTTAGCGATATGGTCAATCGTAGACTCTATTTTTATTCCAGAATAAAACACACCAACCAGGTTTCTTTAATAAACAACAAAATTATCAGTTTATTATAAAACAAGTCTTAACCAATAATGAAGTAAAACATAAACACACAGATTGAAATATTATCTTAGCCCCTCTCACACACACACCGGTTAACCAGAAAAATGAAGGGATTTTTGTTTTTAGAGCTCATTCTTGAAGAAACAGCAGACGAAATATGTTGTTTTCCAAAACTGGCATACAGTCTGGCCTCTGAGTACACGTAGATGGGTCACTAGGATCTTTTAGAAAAATTCTTTTCAGGTGGCGTTGAGAATTAATTTAGCAGGCTTTTCTTCAAAGACAGGAGACGAGATGAGCTGACGCAGTGGACTTCTCAGGGTCTTTTAAAGAGGTGCTGGAAAGCTGAGCTGGGTTGTTGCCTTCTCTCCTTCCTTGGGAATTCTCTTTTCTCCTTGGAAGTTCTCTCCTCTTTTATACAGTTCAACCCTAACTCAAAACAATTCAAAGGAGGTCAACCTTTTGACCTCCATCAATCTTGACCTGTCACTTCTTTGTAAATAACCTCGCCAGGTGTCCAAAGTTCTCTAATAAAAGCAAAAGAAACATTATCTCTGCTTCTCTCTCCACAGATGCTGCCAGAACTGCTCAGTATTTCCAGCATTTCTTGTTTTTATTTTAGTCCAAAGTTCTCTGTTGTTCATTGAGCTGGAAGTCAGTTGGTTTCGCAGAAAGACTTGTTGTTGTTGATGAAAGTCAGGTGGTTTCTTGGAAAGGCTTGTCTTCCTCACAGAACCTCTCAATGCCCCTTTTAAAAAGCATTTCCAGGGATTGTTTTTCAAAGTCAACTGGCCTTTACATGACCCCCTTGACAACTCCAAAGTTTAACATTTCTTCAATCTTTCAAAAATGAATCTTCAAAAAATATATTTAACAAAACACAAAGACATTTTGTAACAATAGCTACTATCATATCTTTTAATCTAGTTTCCAAATTTACTTCTGCCAACTTGCCCTGCATACCTCCATAATTGGCTGTTTAAATTGAAGACCCTAGTTTCCAATTTAACCATTTCACTCTCAAACTTAAAAGGCTAGGCTAGGGGAGGGGCCTTCATGTGGTGAATTACCAGACATAATTGTGGAGGTCTAGGGCAGGGGAATAGGACGCCGCAGGTGCCAGCTCACCAGAGGACAAGATCACATACCAGTTCTGCTGCAGACGACTTAAATGCAAACTTCAAGAGCCCAGGCTACCGAAGAAGGCTGATGGGCATATGCCAAGAAATGGTAGGTGCTCTTGGCAGACTGGCAGCGAGCTTGCACTTAATAGCTTAGAGCATGGAGGAGTCTAGCTCCAAGTTGTGTTGGAGCATTGTGCAGAGCATGGAAACCATTTTGTCTCACATGGATTGAGTGGTCAGCTCCATAAACATGACAGTGTGCCCACCATGATAGAACCTCTGCTTCATCCAGGGAGAAGACTTGGAGTGCGGAGTTCCCGAGCGGTAAGTATAAAAACCTTACCTCGGGGATTCGCGGCCTACATCCAGGGAGAAGACTCGGAGGGCAGAGCTCCGGAGCAGTAAGTATAAAAAACTTACCTCTGGTTAAAAAAAAACTGAAAAAGTGACATCACAGGAAAGCTGTGACCTGATTGGCTGGTAGGGAATCTGCACTGAACTTGAAAATAAAACATTGATAAAAATTGATTAAAACCCTAATTAACTAATTAATAAGTAGAGTAACTAAACCAGAGGGAGGAGATTACTGTATTTAGTTAGCATTTAATATTTATAGTAGAAATCTAGCACTAGGGACCATATAGTTAATTGTAACATAATTTAGTAAGGATTTAATAAGTATTTATTTATTTTAAATTAATTTATTAATTAGTGCTAGAAGTGTCAGTTAGAGGGGTAAAGTGCTTCACCTGTGAGATGTGGGAGGTTCGTGACACTTCCAGCGTTCCGGACGACTACATCTGCAGGAAGTGTACCCAGTTGCAGCTCCTCACAGACCGCATGGATCGGTTGGAGCAGCAACTGGATGCACTTAGGAGCATGCAGGTGGCAGAGAGCGTCATAGACAGGAGTTTTAGAGAAGTGATTACACCCAAGGTGCAGGCAGATAGATGGGTGACTGCTAGAAGGGGCAGGCAGTCAGTGCAGGAATCCCCTGTGGCTATCCCCCTCTCTAACAGGTATACCATTTTGGATACTGTTGGGGGGGGATGGCCTATCAGGGGAAAACAGCAGCAGCCAGAGCAGTGGCACCATGGCTGGCACTGTTCAGCAGGGAGGGACAAAGCGCAGAAGAGCAATAGTTATAGGGGACTCCATTGTCAGGGGCACAGATAGGCACTTCTGTGGACGTGAAAGAGACTCCAGGATGGTATGTTGCCTCCCTGGTGCCAGGGTCAAGGATGTCTCTGAACGGACAGGGGGCATTCTGAAGGGGGAGGGTGAACAGCCAGAGGTTGTGGTACACATCGGTACCAACGACATAGGCAGGAAGAGTGACGAGCTCCTGCAGGGGGTGTTCAGGGAGTTAGGTAGAAAGTTAAAAGACAGGACCTCTAGGGTTGTAATCTCGGGATTACTCCCTGTGCCACGTGCCAGTGAGGCTAGAAATAGGAAGATAGTGCAGCTAAACACGTGGCTGAACAGCTGGTGTAGGAGGGAGGGTTTCAGATATCTGGATATTTGGGATCTCTTCAGGGACAGGTGGAACCTGCACAAGAAGGACGGGTTGCATCTAAACTGGGGGGCACAAATATCCTGGCTGCGAGGTTTGCTAGCGTCACTCGGGAGGGTTTAAACTAGTGTGGCAGGGGGGTGGGAACCAGAGCAGTAGGACAGCAGGTGAAATAAATAAGGGGGAACTAGTAAATAAGGTCAGTAAGACTAAGAGGAATAGCAGGCAGGGAGATGTTGCTGAGCACAGCGGGACTGGTGGTCTGAAGTGCATTTGTTTCAATGCGAGAAGTATAACAGGTAAGGCAGATGAACTTGGAGCTTGGATTAGTACTTGGAACTGTGATGTTGTTGTTATTACAGAGACTTGGTTGAGGGAAGGACAGGATTGGCAGCTAAATGTTCTGGGATTTAGAAACTTCAGGCTAGATAGAGGGGGATGTAAAAGGGGTGGAGGAGTTGCATTACTGATTAAGGAGAATATCACAGCTGTACTGCTGGAGGACACCTCAGAGGGGTCATGCAGCGAGGCAATATGGGTGGAGCTCAGGAATAGGAAGAGTGCAGTCACGATGTTGGGGGTTTACTACAGGCCTCCCAACAGCCAGCGGGAGGTAGAGGAGCAGATAGGTAGACAGATTTTGGAAAGATGTAAAGGTAACATGGTTGTAGTGGTGGGTAATTTTAACTTCCCCAATATTGACTGGGACTCACTTAGTGCTAGGGGCTTGGATGAGGCAGAATTTGTAAGGAGCATCCAGGAGGGCTTCTTGAAACAATATGTAGATAGTCCAACTAGGGATGGGGCCGTACTGGACCTGGTATTGGGGAATGAGCCCGGCCAGGTGGTCTAAGTCTCAGTAGGGGAGCATTTCGGGAACAGTGACCATAATTCCGTAAGTTTTAAGGTACTTATCGATAAGGATAAGAGTAGTCCTCGGGTGAAGGTGCTAAATTGGGGGAAGGCTAATTGTAACAATATTAGGCAGGAACTGAAGAATTTAGATTGGGGGCGGCTGTTTGAGGGTAAATCAACATCTGACATGTGGGAGTCTTTCAAACGTCAGTTGATTAGAATCCAGGACCAGCATGTTCCTGTGAGGAAGAAGGATAAGTTTGGCAAGTTTTGGGAACCTTGGATGTTCCGCAGGGATCAGTGCTGGGACCTTTGCTGTTTGTAGTATATATAAATGATTTGGAGGAAAATGTAGCTGGTCTGATTAGTAAGTTTGCGGACGACACAAAGGTTGGTGGAGTTGCGGATAGTGATGAGGACTGTCAGAGGATACAGCAGGATATAGATCGGTTGGAGACTTTGTGCGGAGAAATGGCAGATGGAGTTTAATCCGGACAAATGTGAGATAATGCATTTTGGAAGATCTAATGCAGGTGGGAAGGATACAGTAAATGGCAGAACCCTTGGGAGTATTGACAGGCAGAGAGATCTGGGCGTACAGGTCCACAGGTCACTGAAAGTGGCAACACAGGTCAATAAGGTAGTCAAGAAGGCATTCGGTATGCTTGCCTTCATCGGTCGGGGCATAGAGTATAAAAATTGGCAAGTCATGCTGCAGCTGTACAGAACTTTAGTTAGGCCACACTTGGAATATTGCGTGCAATTCTGGTCGCCACACTACCAGAAGGACGTGGAGGCTTTGGAGAGGGTACAGAAGAGGTTTACCAGGATGTTGCCTGGTCTGGAGGGCATTAGCAATGAGGAGATGTTGGATAAACTCGGATTGTTTTCACTGGAACGACGGAGGTGGAGGGGCAACATGATAGAGGTTTACAAAGTTATGAGCGGCATGGACAGAGTGGATAGTCAGAAGCTTTTCCCAGGGTGGAGGAGTCAGTTACTAGGGGACATAGGTTTAAGGTGCGAGGGGCAAAGTTTAGAGGGGATGTGTGAGGCAAGTTCTTTACACAGAGGGTGGTGAGTGCCTTAAACTTGCTGCCGGGGGAGGTGGTGGAAGCAGATACGATAGCGATGTTTAAGAGGCATCTTGACAAATACATGAGTAGGATGGGAATAGAGGGATACGGTCCCCGGAAGTGCAGAAGGTTTTAGTTTAGGCAGGCATTGAGATCGGCGCATGCTTGGAGGGCCGAATGGCCTGTTCCTGCGCTGTACTGTTCTTTGTTCTTTGTACAAACTCTCACAGCTTCCAGAACAGCTCACACTCTTGCCATGGAAAGTCAGACTGATGTCATCTTGGCTCCGAGGACCAGTGTTGACAGGTATTTCTAGAGCATTACATCCATCTTGCAGTCTGTAATTGTGCAGAGCAGTAGGAATGTTGAAGAGCAGTTGGAGGTGAGTCGTCATGGCTCAATGGGAGAGACAGCTCTATCCTCTCTCAGGGTGACAGCATGTATGTGCCATTGACCTGGGCCTTGTTGGAATAAGGGTGACATAAAGAACTGGTGCAGGATGCATTCGTCATGATTGCTGCCAGAAACGTGGCACAGAGCTGCATGATCTGCTGCTTCTGGTTGCAAACAAACTGGACACTCAGAGAGTGGAATTCCTTTCAATTGGGGAAAATCGCTGGTTAATGATAGAGAGCACGCAAGGCAATGTGGGTGCAGCATATGGCATCTTGGACTCTGGGGAGCCTGCAATGTGGGCAAAGCCGAGTGTTCACTGTTTCAGGTGTTCCTCCTGGTGCAGAGCGCCTCGGTGACCTCATTGATACAGTAAATTGAGAGATGTAGCTGACATCACCTGCTGCAGCCTGAAATGACCCTGGTGGTGTAAAAGCTAAGGGCCAGACTGATCTGGGCAGAATCACAGATCTGTAACAGCGCAAGAGGCCATTCGGCCCATCAGCCAAAGGAAGTGCTGTCCAAGATCTGGTTTAGAGCTCCAGTTGTAGCTGTGGCAGGTGACATAGCTCAGTGATCGGCTCCTTTGTGAAGCACAGGTACTGATACATTCCTCTTCAATGAAGTTGAGCTGCCTGAATACCCACTCTGGGTATGGCCTCCTGCACAGTGCCCTTTTCTTCCTCTCCTCCCAGCTTATCCTGCTCTCTCCTGTCTTCTCCACTGCTCCACCTCTCCCAGCCCCAAAGACAGACCTACCAGGCCAAACATAACTGCTTGCAAATCTGTCAAAAACAGACGGCACCAGCAAACAGCAGTTTCCAGAGGTGAGAATTCGAGTTGTGGAATACAGAAAATATCAAAAAAAAAAGATGGCCCGGAAGTTAACCAGCAGCCTAAGAGAACAAGGCAGAAACTAATCTGTGTGGGGTGGGTGAGCCCTTTTAATAGCACTCCTCCAGATTTCTTGATCCCTTTTAATACCATAATTTGCTGAGCAAGTTTATCATGTGGCAAGTCAGGTGCTGGGTCAGATCAATTTCACAAAAGGGTCTTACAACTAAATGCTTCCAGAACAGGCCTTGGATACCTATTAAACAGCCCAATCTAATACAGCGAGTAGCACATGTCCAGCAAGGAATATCGAATTTTTAGGCCACTGCATCCTACCATCATTGCTATGCCCTATAGTCTCCAGGATTATTAACAAAGCACTCAGCAAAGCTCACTTACTACGACAGTGTACCATATACAATATATCATATACGTTGTATACTGTGAATGTAACATTTCAATGTGTCATAACTGAAGAACATATACAGCTAGTTAATGTGTATTGTTTGTGTATTTATTCTCTGGAGTTCAGAAGAATGAGAGGTGATCTAATTGAGACATACAAGATTCTGAAAGGGCTTGATAGGGTAGAAACTGAGAGATTGTTTCCACTGGTCTGTATGGGATCGGAATTCCTCCCCCCCTAACTGGACTTTAAAACTGGACTTTGTGGAATATGGGGAAGAAACCCCAACCCTCGCGGACACTAGTACTGTGAATAAGAGCCAAACCACACACAAAGCACACAGAGGCAGGCTGCATTCCGATGAGTCCATTTTCAAACATCACAACAGAACTGATACTGTTAAAGGATTGGAATTTGGGACATTGTCATAACAGTGACACAGCATAACTGCCATCATGTTCAGTGATTTGGAAGGCCATTGTTACAACTAACTGGCCCCAGAGCACAGCATTCAATCCTGTCAAGACAGGAGGGAAACCTCTTTCATGGATATTAGCTTTGGAGCCTGGATTACCTCATCTTGGTGGAGTTCATTGTTCTCGGTCAGGGAAATCACATCAGCACTAAATGGATCTGTCTAGACCAGGCAGGTAACAGAGGAAAGAGATTAAAAGGTGCTAAGTGCTGACCATCCAGCAGGATGGTTCAGGAGATGTGCTCATGATATTTCAATAAGGATCATCATAAAAGGGACAAGATCGAAGGGTTTGGCACTGCAATTATATGAAGAAGGACAAGGACTGGTCATCTCAGGTCCAGGCCTACAATCAACATTGGTAATGACCAGCCATGTGGGTGATTGTAAGTTTTTCAGTCAAATCTTGAAGGGGTTTGTTCTGTGGGTGCTGCAGTCGAGAAGGAGGGTCAGGAACGGTCAACCTGGCTCGTGGACCTACAATTCGCACCAGAAGGACAACTGCTTGGAGGGATTGTAAGTGATCAGCCAAATCCAAGGGGTATTTGGGGCTAAGAGTTTTAAAATAATTTTAAGTGTAGCAACCAAATCCTGGGAGGGTTTGGGTTTCGAATTGAGTGAATTTGGGGTTTTGCCTGTGGTTTTTAAAAGGTTTATTTTATAAGTCGTGGTAACTTGTGTTTGGGTGAGCGCCGAGGTTAAATCGTGGAGGGATTTAAATTGGACTAACCAATCAAGTGTCGTGTGGTGTCCTTTAGATTAGTTATAGGTCTTTGTAACAGGGTTTTAGGAGGGGTGTTTTTTTTAAGTAAAGAAATTTGTAGTTCAGTCCAACCCTGTGTCCATGCAATTTATCCCCTATAAAATGCTGAAGTCAAGAATCATCAGTAAGGGGGGAAACGGACCTCTTACATCTGGAAATCTAGAACGCGGGGACACAGTCTCAGGATAAGGAGCCAATCATTCAGGACTGAGATGAGGAGAAATTACTTCACTCAAAGGGTTGTGAATCTTTGGAATTCTCTACCCCAGAAAGTTGTTCCATCATTGAATACATTTAAGGCTGAGATTGATTTTTGGCCTCGCAGGGAATCAAGGGATATGGAGAGCAGGCAGGAAAGTGGAATTGAAGCCCAAGATCAGCCATGATTGTATTGAATGGCGGAGCAGGCTCGATGGGCCATATGGTCTACTTCTGCTCCTATTTCTTGTGCTCTTGTGTTGTTGTGTTTGAGTAACTTGGCGTAAATGATAGAAGTGTATTAAACTGGCACCGCAGAGCCACGAGGGCTATTTGACTATATACACCATTATAACAGAGGCAAATCATGTTCATACTTGGTGTCCACATGCATGCATTTAAATCAGGGATTACTAACTAGTACAAAAACAAGAAATGCTGGATTCACTCAGCAGGTCTGGCAGCATCTGTGGAAAGAGAAGCAGAGTTAACGTTTCGGGTCAGTGACCCTTCTTCGGAAGGGTCCGAAGTTCCCTTCCGAAGAAGGGTCACTGACCCGAAACGTTAACTCTGCTTCTCTTTCCACAGATGCTGCCAGACCTGCTGAGTGAATCCAGCATTTCTTGTTTCTGTTTCAGATTTCCAGCATCCGCAGTATTTTGCTTTTATTACTAACTAGTAGTCAGCTGGGAGCCTGGCATGAAGAAAGTGAGGCCATTTATGTAGCATCTCAACCAACATTGCCTCTCCTATTGAGATCTCTTAACCAGGGATTGAACCTTGCACCTTCTTGACCTCTTTGGCTTAATCACAACAAATATTTTATTTACCCACTGAGTCACGAAAGTTAAACAGGGTTTGTGCAAAAATACCTGAAATTGGCATTAGTTAAATTATTTCCAAAAATTAAAGTAACATTATTGCTATAATTTCTGCTTTAGATCACACATTTTGCACATGTAAATGATACTGTCCTACTCCAATTCCTTCTTTAAATTTCCTTTCTTTAATGTCCAAATTAGAAATTGGATGATATTTCTTTCTTGTGGCTTATACCCACAGGAAATTAATTCAGGAAAAATAGATTTCATTTAGGATCCTTGGCAAAACATGACAGACAGAAGACCATCATTTCCTCTGTTTCAGCTAGATTTGTACCTCAGTCTTGGAGTTTAAAGCGACTATTTTCTGACATAGCATATGGCACAATCATCTACCAGGGAAAAACAGCCTACATTTCATCTGTTATGCTGGATTGCATTGAGGTTTCAGAAATGAAAAGAACTGTCTTCCCACATAAGGTACCAGTCCCTTTTAGCACTCTTATCCTTGTTGACTTTAGGTGATTGAATTAACTGGAGTTTCACTTTAGTACTGAATCAGTGCAGTTGGCATCCTTTTGACAGGAGTCTCTACCATCCTTGAAATTGAGATCAGTACTATCCACATGACAGAACAAGCTTTTATAAGCTGCACAAATGGATAGATACCGAACTGAAAGTCCTTGGGCTAAAAATTTGATTAGGCCCTTTAGCAAGTGCAGGGATTGCAATGCACAACTCCATGATGCAGAGATGCATGGTGAACTGTGATATGTTGACAATATCACCTGCTCGCACTGGAAGAATCCACTGGCATAGAAATTGAGGGCCACAGTGATCTTCATGGCCAATGGATGAGCCGTTTTTGCCCTGCTGTGCAGCTGCAGGTCAGGTGGTAGGAGGTGGCACAGTTCAATGACAACCTCCTTGGTGTAGCGTAGCCACCTCAGACACTTCTCTTGGTTGAGGCAGAGGTAGAAGTATCAACCCTTGGTGGGTATGGCCTTCTATTAAGAGCACTCCCCCTCCTCCCTTTGAGCACAGCTTCCTCTCTCTGCTGCCTGTGCTCCATAACCCTGTCGTGCTGCAGCCCCTATTAGTGAAAGCAGGCTTTCTGATGAAAGGCCTCAAAACTCCTCTGACCTCCTTGTCAAATTCCAGCAGCACTCCCTTCTGAACCCAAAACCTTTTCCAAACTCCTCCAACAACACTGAACACAGTCCTTCCATTCACTGTGCAGCAGCAAAGGAACGTCAAAAGCAGCTCATCTGGCAGTCCCATGATGATCCCTTTAAATAGCGCTAATATGTGTGGGATGGGTGAGGGTCCCTCATGTAGCTGAATGTATATTTGTTGGGAATGTTTAAGAGAGGGCATTAACAAAACCGAAAAGGTCTAAAATGGCAAGTCAGATACCAAATCAGTGTTCGACCCTCTTTGACATCCTGATCTCCTCACTCCACTTGCTGCTGGCATACCCACTGCATATCCATGCTACCTCCCTTATAATCATGGCACGCCACCATTTTACAAACTCTGGACTTCCATTGCTCTAGCACAAAATGGCACTAAAGAGCCAAATTTTGTAGGCCTCAGGCTTCTCTCTATTGTTCAGAATGGGGATCTTTAAATTCTAATGATGCTATAGCCCCTGGCTGATTCCACTTATTGATTTTTTTTCTACTGACATTTATTGTACATATTTTGCTATTAAATAATTGAGTACCTCATTTATATTACTTACATGATTACAGATGTATTTAAGTTGCTTGATTATTTTCAATTGCTTTCTTTTTAATTTAGTCCTTTCGATATTTCTCCAAAGTAACAATGTTCAGTCTTCCCAACAGCCATATTTGTTGTGTTTACTCTGGTTGGAGAGAAATTGGAGCACAGCATTGATCACTGAGACTGTCATGTCCAGAGGGATGGAGATGATGGACTTTTCAGTGCCAGTGTGTATTAATAGCTTCATCATGCCCACAAACATTGAACATTCGGACTTATAACAAACTGCTCATGCTGTGCTCTTCACATATCCACAAAATCACTGGAAAAATAGTGTCTCGAGCTTTCATATGACACATTACACATGTACATGACAGTGAGACCTCAAACAAATTCAATTTCATTCTCCTTTGGAAACACATGCACAAACACTGGATAATTCAACACTCCTGTTTCCTAAACTGTGTCTATTTAATCCCATATTTATTCTACTTAAGGATGTTACAATTTTAACTTGCTGAACGTAACACCTCTTTGCCAAACTATACTTAGTGACCTGGAACTCCTAATTACTTGAATTCTTTAAGCGGTCTACCAAAAGAAAACTAATGACCCAGAATATGCGGTCAGCAGTGAAGAAATTACGCTCAGTGTTCACGACACTAGCAGCTGCCCAGAATGTTTTAGCGAGCTTTTGAGCATAGACTCGCTGTCATCAGGTGTCTGCTCCTGCATGCACCTTCTATGGGGGATCTGTGATAAAGGCCTGCTACCTGACCCGAACCCGGTGGGACCCAACGACATGTGTCAGGTTCAGGTCAGGTCTGGTCGGGTCGCACTTCCGGGTCCAGCATTTGGGCTCGGGTCAGGTCAGGCTGGATCGGACACTCTCTATCACCACCTCAGGTAAGTGACTTTAATGTTAATTTACTTTTTGGACTTTAAAGGTGATTTTGTTACAGTTATTTTAAGCTTGTGCAGGTAAGGAACAAAGTGAAAAACGGAAGGTAAGTTAACAGATGCTCGGGTCGGATCAGGTCAGGCGCGGAAAAAAAATGGAAGGACTCGGGCTGGGTCAGGCTCGGGCTCGGATGGGGTTCTGTCGGGCTCAGGTCGGGTCTCATTTGCAGACCTGAGCAGGCCTTTAAACTGTGATGCCCGTGAGTCGGGAAAGAAACAGCAAGGTTCTTTAACCAATCAGATGGAAGAATCCTTCCTGAGACATGCAAAATTTCAGCCAGGAAGTATAAATTAGATTTAAAGCATGTACAGAAAGTGAAATAAAAATGCAAAACTAAAGATGGAATTAAGAGAGATAAAAGATACAGACAGAAAAAGTAAGGTTTTTTAAAAAAATCTCTAATGCCAATGCAATTGTAAGGAATGAGATTCCACACTTTCAAATTTAGTTTTTCAGGGTCAGAGAGGTTATTTGGCAGTAATTATCACTTATCACGCCTTTAAAAATTCTTTTACTTCTGAATGCACCAGCCTTAAATTTTTCTGGCATGTTTAATGGCTAACTAGTAGGTAAGTAGCACAACTTCACGCCATCACTTTGATTTCAGTATCAAATCTATCAGGAAAGACTGTTAGAGCATATCCTGTGGAACAGCAAGATATCTCTGACAGCATCTTCTGGATTTCCCTGCTTAACTGCACACATCAAGTTGCTGTCCAATTTACTTTGTGATACTGGTGAACACTGTTAGCTTTTCTGTTACTATCCACGCAAAATCTAAGCCAATACTTAAGAGACCCTTTTAAAGAAAGAGTCACAGACCTGAGTCACTAATCCATCCAAATCTGATGTGATAGTGGCTGAAATGGCAGAAAATGATGCCGACCATTATCTCTTTGCCCTGACAATTTCCCTCCTCTCACCCCTGCTGGGATTACTCTTGGCTGCTGATTTCCAACCTGCCATATATAAATGCGTATGGGGCATAGGACGAGCTTCCTGCCCCATTTCCACCCTCCCCCCACCTGGTCCCTCAGTATTGCTTTGTGAAAGGAGTCAATAAGTCTATGATAGTGGCAGTTCTGGCCCCAAAATGCACAGGTAGAGGTAAGTGGCCTAATAGTAGGTTTGTCTCCCTCTGCATACAAACATACAGATTAGGAGAAGGAGTAGGCAGATTCCTCTTTGGGACTCTTCAGATGCTGTTGTGGCTCTCCTCCTACAAAATTTCCTGGCCTTGTAGGGATGGGCTCCTGTTAACTGGTGGGGCCATGCCTGCACCTATAATAACCCTTGACCCAGGAATATGGTTCAGGGTTGAGACACAGTTAGAGGGATGAGCAAAGATCTCCCCTCCCCATTGCAAGAAAAATCCAGCACAAAATGTCTATAATGGTGCTCATTTTTATTTAGCTTTTCATTGCATTGTTGTCAACTGTTCCCTGTGCAATGACCAAAGTGGAGGAGGAGTGAAAAGCGTTCTGTAGGGTTTTGATAAATATTGTTTATACATTTAAAAGCTAATGTAACCAAATTCAAATTAAATTCTATCCGTATCTTTGTAGCTTCTTCTGCCCACAACCCCAAATCTGGAACATCAAGTTTATTATTCTTTATTATCATAAAACTGATTCATTCAAGTATCAGCATCACCTCAATGATGTTATGTGGTGTTATTTGTATTCCTATAGATATGAACCTGTTCAGAGTGTGCCATGCTAAGCATGGCTAGCTTGTATGTGAGAATCTTTCAAATGGAAGATCATTTTAATCAGAGCAGTTAAGTCTTTGTTCGGTGCCTGAATGGGCATATGCGATAATACCTGAATTCATTAATTTTGTTATTAATGCTGAGATAAGAAAATGCAGTTTTGAAAACAGGAGTTTATAGTTTGAGGGCTGATGAATTCTGGACAAGACGGTTCATCTCAGAGAAAATCTGTGCAGGATTGAGTAAAAAAAGGTGCTTATTTGGCAGTCGTTGATCAAGAAATGTTGTGCTGTAAAACTGATCATTTATTTTCACCTTTTCAGCTACTTAAAATTGTATTCAATCCCTTGTGTGCATGGAGACTGAACTCCTACATCACAATCAAATTCCAGAGATCAGAGAAATGTGATAAACTAGATAACCAGAACTGAGGCAGTGGCCTTGTTATTAATGCAAAGGTGGGGGTTCCAAGCAGGGGTGGGGAATTGTATACAAAAGACACAGAAGTAAAGTTAGAGGTTCAGATGATCTGATTCCCACTTTGTTTAATCACTAAATTTTCACTTCTGAGTTTTGCATCGTCAAACTTTGCAGCAGGTATGATGCACACCCACATGATATGAGATCAACTCTGCTATTTAAGGAACCGATGCAGAAATTAAATTTGGAGGAGCCAAGAGATGTTCAGGATGGATTCGCAAAGAGAAAGTCCAGCACCAGAGATTTAATGATGTTTCCTTTGAATAACTGCTGGGTACAGTCAGGAGCAGGAGGGTCTTACTTTTCCCCAGCAATGGAATCAGGAAACCTGCTGCTGTCACCAAGAAGGCATGGTTGGAGGTAGCTGAATAGAAGAGCAACAGGAGCATTGTGCCCAGGTCTTGGATGCTGTGCAGGAAGCGGTTTGATGACCTAATCAGGTCAGGAATAGTGAGTACATTTGCTGATTCACCTACATTCTGGATAGTACAACCACCAGTACCACCACCCCCTCCCCCTTACTCTGTCCAGCCAAGCAAACTAAATCACATCACTCCTCACACCCACTTACACTTGAGCACCACCTATCCTTCACTTTTTATACAGTCCCTCACCTCCCCATCTACCAACCCAACCCAAATCCTTATGCAATGTGATACATATGTTTCATAGTCACCCTCATTGAATGCATCAGGTGGCTACGTGACCTTCAGTCACTCACAGGTCTGTTTTGTTGTTCCTCGTAGGAGAAGCGAGCACAAATGCGAGGGAAAAGGAGAGACTGGAGATGGGCCACCACAAATAGTCAAACTAAAAGGTGCAAAGGAGGCTGCTGTGGTGATAAGTGGCACATCTGCGTCCCCATCAATCAGAGATGGAGAGACTGGGAACTCGCAGATGCCTAGTGACAGAATTAGAAATATCTCTAACACATGCAGACTTTATTTCATCAATGACAGAACTATGAGAAGACTGAGTATGGTGCTTGTCAAGGTTGTCACGTCTAAATCATATCCCTTTCATTTGTCTTCCCGCGGCTTCACAGTGGAGCAAAAGCTGCTAGAGGTGCAGTTGAGTACCTTATTCCTTCTGAATGGGCACCATCACAGGACGTACAACCATGCACCAGGACAAATATTTGCACTTCAGTTCGCCCAATTAAAGAGTTAGTTGTGTTTCACCTGGTGATTCACATCTCACAAGTGAGGATGAACAAACACTGGTGACAGGGTCAGCTATGGAGAATCCGTGTCAGGGGGCAGAATTCTTTCCAAGCTCTGTTTAGCTGGACACGGATACTGAACCCCAGGGGCCATCACTGAGTAGGAGAATGCTAGAGGTGCATCAGCAACTTAGCCAGGTACAGGCAGACTCTCCACAATAGCGGAGAATTTGGAGGAGTAAATTGGTGGCATAGGGAATTGGGAGAATATCTGTCCTAGAGAGAGTGACTGCTTCCACGGAACTTCAAGCACAGCTCTCAAATGAGTCCATGTAGGTGATGACCATGGCCATGCAGGAGATGTCTGCTCCTTTAAACAGAATGACACATACTGTACCCATGGCCTTACAAGCTGCTGTCTAACAGATTGATGGGGGCAATGTGGTACTGGCTCAGGAGAAGGATGATGGCAATAAGGGACATGGAAGTGGGAACTCCACTCAATGTGCTGCCACTTGTCATTTGTTGTCCCCACCCTAGTCAGTAACTGACATGCTGCCTCATCTCCCTGCTGAGTCAGCCCATGCAGCGGCGCATGTTGAACATTCTTTGGCAATGCCCTCAGGGGTTCCAAAATGCAGAATGTGGCATGTAGAAGCAGTAGGAAGCATCAGTTCAATAAATTGAAATTCACCATGGGTGTGCACATGGGTATTTGACATAAAGTTATGTTGTTAAGTTTCATTTTTTATACTGCCAAATAAAATTAATTGATTAGAAGCACTTCCACATTTTGCCCATTGTTACATCCTGATTGCCGATTCACTCTTTCACTTGTTTCACGATGAATGTCAATACATCACAGGACCCATTGGGTCGGTATGCAGCGGGTGGATGCGTGTTTTGTGCAAAGTGAGGGGGATGTATTTGTTCCAGACAAAAAAACTAACTGAACCTTTGAGATATGAAGGTATCCCCGGCATCCTGCGCAGCAATGCTAGACTGGCAACGGGTGCCCCATCTTCATATTCCTCCTCCTCTGCTATAATCTTCCCATCTGAAGATGAATGATGAGCCCTTCATCTTCCTCCATCTGCAAACCTTTCTGCTGTGCAATGTTGTGCAGGATGCAGCACACCACTGGAGAGTCCAGGCACCTGAGCTGCATCTTCAACATTCCGTTGACTTGATCCTCGATGACACAATTGATGACCATGTGACTCTTATAGCACTCTTGCATCTCATAGGTGGCATGAGACAAGTTTGAAGGGGATATCCCTTGTCTCCAAGAGCCAGCCCTTAAATTTGCTTCCTAGAATGCAAAGGTCTGGGATGTTGGACTATTGCTGTATGAAAACATCAAAGTAGAAGCTGAAATACCAGTAGTCGGTAGATGGTTACCCATTTGTTCATTTTATCTATAACCATTTTATTGTGTTTATTTAATTTCCAATTTTAGTGCAGCAAATAAATAATTTGATGCATGGCAAGGCTGCTCACACCTGTCAAATGCACATCCTGTGCCATGTGGGGACTCCAGGACCCTGCCCATGTCCTGCACAACTACATGTGCAGAAAGTGCTACCAAATGCAAAAACTCGAGCACTGAATCTTGGAACTCGAGGAGCAGCTGGAGTCACTAAGGTGAATTCACGAGGATGAGAGATGGTTAGTTTAGTTATACAGCACTGAAACAGGCCCTTCGGCCCACCGAGTCTGTGCCGACCATCAACCACCCATTTTATACTAATCCGACACTAATTCCACATTACTACCACATCCCCTGTCCCTACATTTCCCTACCACCTACCTACACTAGGGGCAATTTATAAAGGCCAATTAACCTATCAACCAGCAAGTCTTTGGCATGTGGGAGGAAACCGGAGCACCCGGAGGAAACCCACGCATACACAGGGAGAACTTGCAAACTCCACACAGGCAGTCCCCAGAATTGAACCCGGGTCGCTGGAGCTGTGAGGCTGCAGTGCTAACCACTGCGCCACTGATACATGGATAGGACGTTTTAGGAGGCAGTCACCCTGCAGCTTAAGAGAGCGCAGGCAGAGAGGGACTCGGGGGCTGCCAGACAGACAAGAAGGACAAGGCAGGTAGGGCAGGAGACCCCAGAGGTCATCTGACTTTCTAACCAGTATTCAGTTCTGAGTACCGATGGGAGAGAGGGTTCCTCTGGAGAGTGCAGTGAGAGTCATGATCAGAGCACCATAGGTGGCTCAGCAGTGCAGGGAGGGAGGAGAAAAGACAGGTGAGCAATAACGGTCGGGGATCCTATGGTTAGGGGAATAGACAGGCATTTCTGTGGTTGCAGACGTGATTCCAGGATGGTATGTTGCCTCCCTGGTGCAAGGTTCATGGATATCGCCAAGCGGCTACAGTGCATTTTGAAGGACGAGGATGCACAGCCAGAGGTCATGGTCCATATTGGTACCAACAATATAGGTAGAAAAAGTGATGAGGTCCTGTAGGCTGAGTTTAGGGAGTTAGGAAAGAGATTAGCAAGCAAGACCTCAAAGGTAGTAATCTTCTGATTACTCCCAAGGCCACATTCTAGTGAGTATGGAAACAGGAGAATACACCAGATGAATGCATGGCTGGAGAGATGGTGCAGGAGGGAGGGTTTCAGATTTCTGGGGCATTGGGACCAGCTCTGGGGATTGTGGGACCTGTACAAGCTGGAGGGTCTACATCTGAACAGGACCGGACAAATATCCTTGCAGGAAGGTTTGCTAGTCCTGTTGGGGATGGTTTAAACTAGATTGGCAGGGGGATGGGAACGAGGGCAGTTTCAGATAGGACAAATTCAGGGCAAGGAGTATGAGGCAAAAAATTAACGAGTGACTCTGAAAGACAGAAGAAGAAAAAGCTAAAAAGTGTGCAGCACACGAATTTGGCAGTGTTAAAAGGTATTTATTTAAATGCAAGGAGTATAGCAAATAAAGCCGATGAACTGAGGGCACTGATAGACACATGGTGGCATGATATCATTGCTATAATGGAAACTTGGCTTAAAGAGGGGCAAAAATGGCAGCTCAACATCCCTGGATACAGAGTTTTCAGGCAGGATAGAGAGGGGGATAAAAAGGAGAGGGTGTAGCATTATTGGTTAAAGAATCAATTAGAGCTGTGAGGAGGGATGATATGCTAAATGAATCATCAAATGAGGCCATATGGTTGAGCTCAGAAATAAAAAAGGGACAGCTACACTACTAGGAGTATACTATAGACCCCCAAATAGTGAGAGGGAGATGGAAGAACAAATATGTAGGCAAATTTCTGAGTGTAAAAACAATAGGGCAATAATTGTTGGGGATTTCAACTATCCGAATATCAACTGGGTTACAAACAGTGTGAAAGGCACAGAGTGCACAAAATTCTTGAACTGCATTCAGGAGAACTTTTTTAGCCAGCAGGTAATAAGTCCAATGAGAGGGGGCACAATTCTCGATTTAGTCTTAGGAAATGAAGCAGGGCAAATGGATGAAGTAGCAGTGGATGTTCATTTTGGAGACAGTGACCATAATACAGTTAGCTTTAACATTATTATGGAAAAGGACAAGGATAGAACAGGATTAAAAGTTCTAAATTAGGGGAAGGCAAATTTTAAGAAGCTGAGAGGTGATGTGGCAAAAGTGGACTGGATACAGCTACTTGAAGGAAAAATCTATGGCAAGCCATTGGGAGGCATTCAAAAGCGAGATTCTATGGGCACAGTTTAGACATGTCCCCACAAAGAAAAAGGGTTGTACTGCTAAGTCTGGAGCCCCCTCATTACCTAGTAGCATACAGGGTAAGATAAAACAGAAAAAGAAAGCTTATGACAGTCTCAAAAAACTTAATACTTTAGAAAGCTTTGAGGAGTATAGAAAGTACTGGGGTGAAGTAAAAAAGGAAATTAGGAAAGCAAAGAGAGGACATGAAAAATTATTGGCAGGTAAAGTCAAAGAAAACCCAAAGATCTTTTATAAGTACATTAAGAGCAAGAGGGTAACTAAGGAAAGGGTAAGGCCTATCAGAGAAGTACAAGGTAATTTAGGTGTGAATGCAGAAGATGCGGGCAGATTCTTAATGAATACTTTGTCTCTGGCTTCACAAAGGAGAAGGATGATGCAGACATTGTAGTTATAGAGGAGTGTGAAATATTAGATATGATAAGCATAATGAGAGAGGAAGTACTAGAAGGTCTGACATCCTTGAAAGTTGATAATTCGCCAGGGCTGGATGGATTGTATTCCAGGCTGTTAAAGGAAGCCAGGGAGGAAATAATGGATGCTCTGAGGATTATCTTCAAATCCTCACTAGATACAGGCAAGGTACCAGAGGATTGGAGGTCTGCAAACGTTGTACCATTGTTTAAAAAGGGTGCGAGGGATAGGCCAAATAATTATAGGCCAGTCAGTCTGACCTCAGTGGTGGGCAAATTATGAGAATCTATTCTGAGAAATAGGATAAACTGTCACTTAGAAAGGCATCAATTAATCAGGGACAGGCAGCATGGATTTGTTAAGGGAAGGTCATGTCTTGCTAACTTCATTGAATTTTTTGAGGAAGTAACAAGGAGGATTGATGAGGGCAGTGTAGTAGATGTTGTCTACTTGGATTTTAGCAAGGCATTTGACAAGAACCACATGGCAGACTGGTCAGAAAAGTAAAAGCTCATGGGATACAGGGGAATGTGGAGAGTTAGATTCAAAATTGGCTCAGTGACAGGAAACAAAGGGTAATGGTCGACGGATGATTTTGCGAATGGAAGACAGTTTCCAATGGCGTTCCACAGGGCTCAGTGTTGGGTCCCTTGTTCTTTGTGGTACATATTAATGATTTGGACTTAAATGTGAGAGGCATGATAGGGAAATTTGCAGACGACACAAAAATTGGCCATGTAGTTGATAGCTGTAGACTCCAGAATGATATCATTAGTTTGGTTGAGTGGGCGGAAAAGTGGCAAATGGAATTCAATCCGGAGAAGTGTGAGGTAATGCATTTGGGGAGGGCAAACAAAGCAAGGGAATACACAATAAACAGGAGGTTATTGAGAGGGGTAGAAGAAGTGAGAGACCTTGGAGTGCATGCCCACAGGTCCCTGAAGGTGGCAGGACAAGTAGATAAAGTGCTGAAGAAGGCATGTGGAATGCCTTCCTTTATTAGCTGAGGTATAGAATACAAAAGCGGGGATGTAATGTTGGAACTGTACAAAATGCTAGTTAGGTAACAGCTAGACCACTGTGTACAGTTCTGGTCACCACATTACAGGAAGGACATAATTGCTCTGGAGAGAGTAGAGAGGAGATTTACAAGAATGTTGCCAGGGCTTAAAAATTGCAGCAATGAGGAAAGATTGGATAGGCTAGGGTTGTTTTCATTTGAACAGAGGAAACTGAGTGGTGATTTAATTGAGATGTATAAAGTTATGAGGGGCCTAGATAGAGTAGATAGGAAGCACCTGTTTCCCCTAGCAGAGAGGTCAATTACCAGGAGGCACAGATTTAAGGTGATTGGTAGAAGGATTGGAAGAGACATGAGGAAAACATTTTCACCCAGAGGGTGGTGGGTGTCTGGAATTCACTGCCTGGATCGGTGGTGGAGGCAGAAACCCTCAACTCATTTAAAAGGTACGTGGACCTGCATTTGAAGTGCTGTAATCTGCAAGGCTATGGACCAGGTGCTAGAAGGTGCGATTAGATTGGATGGCTAGATTTTCAGCCGGCGCAGACACAATGGACTGAATGGCCTCTTTCTGTGCTGTAACATTTCTCTGGTTCAAAACACTTCCAAGAAATCTGGTACACAGCTGCATCAACCTCATCTTGTGGTTTCACATTGATGGGATAAAATCACTTACAGCTGATTAAAACTCCTGGTTGATGTGGTGGTGCTTGGATTGCTACGTATGCAATCGATGGCATCTGCACCTATAGGAAGCCAGCCAGAGAGGCAAATGCAATTGCCTGCTTATTCTATTGTCATCACAGGGGAAATTCACATACACCCTGGCAAACAACCCATCCAAGACCTGCCATATACATTTATGAAAGACCTTTGGGTTGTCGCCAGTAGTGGAAGGAGCCAGAGGCAAAAAAATTGAGGGCGGTGGTGCCTTTGCCTGCGACTGGTAACACAAGGTCACTAGGTCCAGCAGGAAGCAGCTCATTTTGAAGCAGACAGCAGATATATTTAACCACCAGCCATGTCAATCTGAGCCTGCAGAAACACTGCTCTTCAGAGATGTCAAGGAAGCTGAGCCTCTATCTGTAGACCCTCACATTTTGGTAGTGCCTCCTGCGATCTCAGCCCCTCTGTTGCTCTCCTCTCCACTCTACTCTGTTCTCCTATCTGCTGTTCTCCAAAGTTTTTTCTTGTATGCCTGCTGATCAGCATCACCACTGTGGATGGCGATTGTGTTCCTTATCCGATGTCCTTGTATAAACATTCCTTGCATTCCCAAACCCCCCAATTCTGCTTGAAAGCCTCCAAACTTTCAAAAATCTCTATGCTGACAAGACCTCTCTACAAACTATTTGCCAGAGGGAACTGACAAAGCAGAACTGAGCCTTTATTTAGATTGGACAATTTGAACTTTAAACACCCTCATGTAGTGTTGTTCAATCTCACCTCCTTTTCACTGGTGAGTTTCCTGAGCTCCAGGAAACCCTTGCTGGAAGCTTTAAATTCAAATGGTTGTTCAATTTAATTCAAAATTGCCTCATTACCATGGATTGATTATGTTAATGGCTGTGGTGATTACCAACCGACCTGTCCTAATGATCTTGCCGTCTCTGGTGAGCAGGTTACAGAAGCCATTCTTCGGCCAATTAGATTCATTACACATGCTATCAAGAAAGAGCTGAGTGCACTGAAAACAACTATGGGCTCTGACAACATACGAAGTGTAGTACTGGAGACTTCTGCTCCAGAACGAGCCCCACTTCTAGCAAAGCTGTTCAGGTACAGCTACCATACTGGCATCTAAGCAACAAAGAGAAAAATTGCCCAAGCAAGCATGTCCTGTTCACAAAAAGCAGGACAAATCCAGTCTGGCCAATTATCATCAGTCTGCTTTTGATCATCAGCAAGGTGATGGAAGGTGTCATTGACAGTACCATCAAGCAGCACTTACTCAGGAATAAGCTGCTTACTGCCACTCAGTCTGCATTCAACAGGACCACTGAGCTCCAGATCACACTATAGCCTTGGTCCAAACATGAACAAAAAGAGCTGAATGCCAGATGTGAGGTGAGAGTAACAGGCCTGGACATCAAAGCAGTTTTTGACCAAGTGTGGCATCAAGGACCTCTAGTAAAACTGAAGTCAGTGGGAATCAGGGGGAGAACTCTCCATTGGCTGGAATCATGCCTAGTACAAAGGATGATGGTTGTGGTGTTAGAGGCCAATCATATTAGCCACAGAACATCGCTGCAGGAGTTCCTCAGGGTACTGTCCTAGGCCCAACCATCTTCAGCTGCTTCATCAATGACCTTCCCTCCATCATAAGGTCAGAAGTGGAGATGATTGCACAGTGTTCAATTCATTTGCAACTCCTCAGATAATGAAAGAGCAAGAGTTGGACAACATTCAGGTTTAGGCAGATAAGTGGCAAGTAGACAAGTGCCAGGCAACAAGCATCTCCAACAAAAAGTCTAACCACCTCCCCTGGACATTCAACGGCATTACTACCACTGAACACCCTATCAACATCCAGGGGGTCAATATTGACCAGAAATGTAACTGGACCAGCCACCTAAGTACTGTGGCTACAACAGTAGATCAGGTGCTGGATATTCTGCAGAGTGACTCACTTCTTGACTGCCCACCACCTACAAGGCACAAGTCAGGAGTGTGATGGAATACCCTCCACTTGCCTGGATGAGTGCAGTTGCAACAACACTCAAGAAGCTCGACATCATCCAGGACAAAGCAGCCCACTTGATTGGCAACCCATTCACAACATTCACTCCCTCCACCACCGGCACACAGTGACAGCAGTGTGTACCATCTACAACAAGTCGCCAGGGCTCCTTCGACAGCACGTTCCAAACCTGCAACCTCTACCAACTAGAAGGACAGGGCAGCAGGCTCAGGGGAACACCACCACCTGCAAGTTCCCCTCCAAGTCACACACCATCCTCACTTGGAACTGTTCCGAAGTCAAAAACCTGGAACTCCCTCCCTAAAAGCACTGTGGGTGTAACCGCACCACATGGACTGCAGTGATTCAAGAAGGCGGCTCACCCTGCTCCAGGGCAATTAGGAATGGGCAATGAATGTTGGCTTTGCCAGTGACACTCACATCCCACGAATGAATAAATAAAACACTCACTTTAAATATTGTTACATTTTTAGGCATTTACGCAGCTATTTCTCTCCTAATCCTAAAATGTAATTCTGACCTCAAAAGTAGATAAAAATGAGAATGTGTGTCAAGCCACGGTCACATTGAATTCTAGAAGCCAGATTGCACCCAAAGCCTAGTTTAAACTTGAGGCCTGAAACTGACCATATGCACGCTAATTTAAGAACTGTGTGCCAGTGCTGAAACTAATAAGACACACATCAGGTTTGAATTCACAGTCCTGTATGTATAACATAATAATATCCTAGAGACTAAGTAACCCATCATATTCAACAAATCTCACATTTTACCTGCCAGCCCACTCGTGCTGTTCCACTTGATCCACTCCCTTGGATCCAAAATTAACCCGGTTACACCACTTGCTTTTACTTCAACCATTATATTAAAGTTCTTAGATTGTAGGTTTGATATATTTTTAATATATCTTGAATACACATGTAATATTTAAGTTCAGAAATACCCCTGGGAAGAGAGCAAAAGTTTCAGAACCTTCAGTACCTTTTACTATCTAAGCAAGTGAAATAATGCATTCACTCCCCAGAATCTATTACACGTTACTGATGTTATAGGCAGCTGTCATTTAAAGATGTAAATTGGATTAGTAAGTGCCTCAATAATAGGAAACAGTGGGTGATTGCCAGCAGTAATAATTCTAATTGGACAGCTGTGACCAGCACATTTCCTCAGGGATCAGGCCTGAGGCTGCACTGTTGCTAAAATCTATTAATGATCTCAACAAAGGTTATAAGTAGATATAGTGTTTATGGAAGGTAAGAGATTGTATAGGAAAATCGAGGGGGTAGCAATTCATCTGGGCCCACACTGGTTGTGGACACAACAAGGGCACAAAATTGGTGAGGGTGCCTCATTATCATAAAATGCCAGCGCTATTGATTGGCAGCACATTAAATGGAGGCCAAGAAAATTGAGTGATTCTGATGCTATTTAAATTAAGGCGCCCTGCACCCCTTAAAGAAAAAAGAGAGATTTGCATTTACATAGAACCTTTCACGATCTCAGGACGTCCCAAAACTTTTGAAGTATAGTCATTGTTATAAAGTAGGAAACACAGCAGCCAATTTGCATACAGCAAGCTCCCACAAACAGCAGTGTGATAGTGTCCAAATAATTTGTTTTTTTTGTGGATAAATATTGCCCAGGCAAGTGCAATGTGGCTGCATGTGACTTGAAGAAATGGCAGGCAGAGGAGAAGCTGGAAGTGTTCTCCACCCCCAGCTCTGGTTTTTGGACGCTGCATTGGAGGTGTTGGTGAAGGAGATGGGTAGGAGTTGAGATGACCACTTCCAACCAAGTGGGAGGAAAATCTTGAGATAAAATGCTTGGCAGCAGTGGGCAGAGGAGACAGAATGGGTCAATGCCAGTAACATCACCCCACAGACCTGACTACAATGCCGCAAAAGTTTAAGTGACCCAACTATTACTCTTTGCTTAAGCCTGCACTACCTGTATCCTCAGTACACACAACCCTTACCTGTCCCAATTGCCAGCACTCTCCTTCAATCATTGCAGCACACCTTCTTCTGCTCCTAATGATACACTCTGAACTTGCTACTCTGCGCACTATTTCATCCCTCACTTCCTCACACCTCTGGCACCACTATTGTGCCTTCAGATGCAGAGGAGTAGGTCACGCAGATTGTGGGTATGTGTAGCGTCAAGGGCATGGTGACTGGCAAGAATGGAGGACATGTCTTGCAGAGTTCTTGGCCAGATTACCTTCTTTCCCGTCTCATATAAATCTCATTTTCACACATTATTCATGACAAAATGTAACTGCTTTCAGCAGATAGGCTGGAAGGTGCTGGCATGGGGAATCACCAGCACTAATACAGAGGAGCTTGGGCAAGGTGATAGGATGATCCAGAAGCCAGCTCGCTGAAGCGAGAGTTTGCATCCTAGCCCTGCGGAAGAGAGTACAGATGAAGACCTTGAGAGCACAATCCTACAGAAGCCAATTTATACACCTGGACCTTTTAAATGCACTGGCCTACCTGCCAGAGAGCTTGCGCACATTAGCACAGAGCATGGAGGAATCTACCTTAAACTTGTGTGCATTGTTGAACATGACATCGAGATCATACAGTCAACCATGGAGTGAGTGTTCAGCTCTATGAACACTGCAGTGGGGCCCACAGTGGAGCCCACAATGATGCAACAAGTATGACGATTTGAATAAGGACAAGCAGAGGGTGACAGGGACAGAGAGTTTAACAGTAGTAATGCATCAGTGAATAGGGTCAATTATGGGGAAATGTGATAAAAAGTTAAAATTATAGGCACTTTATCTGAATGTACAAAGCATTCTTAACAAGACAAGTGAACTAATGACACAAATAGAGATAAATGGGTTTAATATAATAGCCATTACAGAGGCATTGTTGCATGGTGACCAAGGTTGGGAAATAAATATTCCAGGGTATTTGATGTTTTGAAAAGACAGATGAGATGGAAAAGTAGAGATGGTGGGTAGCCTGATAATGAAGGATGACATTAGGATAACAGTGAGGAAGTATATTGGCTCAGAATACCAGGAATTAGAACCAGTATGGGTGGAGATAAGAAATAAGATGGGGCAGAAAATGCTGATGGGAGTAGTTTATAGGCTCCCTAATATTAGCTATACTATATTAATCAGCTGTATTAATCAAGAAATAATAGGAGCTTGTAACTGGGTGTTATGACCGAGGCAGGAGGAGTGCACTGTTAATTCAGTCCCACTTCTCCACAGGTCACAACATATCAATAAATTTTCCCACTTACCAAAACAGCCAATTAGATACTCTATTTGTCCACAGAATAAAGCACACCAACCAGGTTTCTTTAATAAACAAAAAAATTATTTGTTTATTATAAACCAAATCTTAACCAATAATGAAGTAAATATATAGATGAACTGAGATATTAAAGCCTTGTGTTATTATCCTAACCCTCACGCACATGCACATACATCCAAAAACCAGTTAACCAGGAAAAAAAGGGATTTTTGTTTACAGCTGTTACAAAGGAATAGAAGGAATAAAAATAAACTTTTACTGAAGAGAAGAGATGGAAGTCCTCTGTTCTGGTGTGGTGTCCCAAAGTCGAATAGTTGGCTGCCACCATGAATCTTTCCAGGCGAGGTTGATGAACAGTCTGTTTGGGTAGGCGTTCAAAGAAATTTCAACTGAAGAAGGCTTCACATAGGTCTCCCATCAGGTGTGCAGCAGCAGAGTCTCCAGTACTCACACATTTGATGCAAAGTTCATTTGAAGATGCAAGGTTTCTGCAAATATTCAGGAGTTCTTCAAAAATACAGGAGGCAAGAGTGCAACTTCATACAAGCTTTTGTCTTTCAAGAGGAGGGATTCTTTAAAGAAGGGTAACAGTTTTCTTCTGAACTCCTGGCAGTCCATATGCAGAATCAAACTGCCTGCTTTTAGTCCAAAAAACAACTTTTAACAGTTCAAAGTGAAACCAAACTTTTTTTCCAGGCAAATCTCATGCTAATCATAAATTCTCTCTTGTCACAACAAAATAGCTCTTAAGTCAAACCCCCTGTGGTGTTTACTTGAAATCACCTACTTTCCAGTAAAAAACTTGTTTACTGGTTAAACTTTTGTTGAACTTCCTTTCAAAAAATACCCAAAGGCCGGCCTCTTCAGTTAAAAAATAAAGATTCCAAGTTTTAACAGAAATATCTGGAAATTCCGTAACACAAAGTAATACAATAATTTTAGGGGATTTTAATCTTCATTCAGACTGGGACACATCAAATTGGCAAAAGTAGTTTGGAGAACGAGTTCATGGAATACATTTGAGACAGTTTCCTAGAACAAATTGTTGTGGAACCAACCAGGGAAGCAGCTATTTTAGATCTTGACTTGTGTAATGAGACCAGGTTATTAGTAATTTTTTTTATTCATTCACGGGATATGAGCTGAGCTGGCATGGCCAGAATTTGTTGCCCATCCCAATTGCCTTTGAGAAGGTGGTGGTGAGCTGCCTTCTTGAACCACTGCAGTCCAGATGGTGTAGGTACACCCACTGTGCTGTTAGGGAGGGAGTTGGTTTTTGACCGTGAAAGAACAGTGATATAGTTCCAAGTCAGGATGGTGTATGACTTGGAGGTGGTGGCGTTCCCATGCGTAGCTGCCCTGTCTTTCTAGGTGGTAGAGGTCGGGGGTTTGGAAGGTGCTGTCGAAGGAGCCTTGGCGAGGTGCTGCATTGCATCTTGTACATGGTACACACTGCAGCCACTGTGCACTGGTGGTGTGAATGTTTAAGGTGGTGGATGGGATGCTAATCAAATGGACTGCTTTGTCCTGGATGATGTCAAGCTTCTTGAGTGTTGTTGGAACTACACTCATCCAGGCAAGTGGAGAGTATTCTATCACACTCCTGAATTGTGCCTTGTAGATGGTGGACAGACTTTGGGGAGTCAGGAGGTGAGTTACTCGTCACAAAGTTCCCAGCCTCTGACCTGCTCTTGTAGCAAACACATAGTATGCAATCCTCTGGGGAAGAATTATCATAACACGATAGAATTTCACATTGCATTCGAGAGTGAAATATTTAAGTCTGCAACTGGTGTATTAAACTTAAATAAAGCCAATTACATAGGTAAAGGGGCGAATTGGCTAAGATAGATTGGAAAATTAGATTAAAAAGTATGACTGTAGATATTTCATAATTCTCAACAAATATACATTCCATTGAGAAATAAAAATATCCATGGGAAAACTAAAGAGGTTAAGGATGGAATAAATTTAAAAGAAGAGGTTTATAATGTTGCCAAGAAAAATAGTAAGCCTGAAGTTTGGGAGAGTTTTAGAAACTAGAAAAGGTTAAAAAAAAGTGATAAAGAGTGAGAAGGTGAATCTGAGAGTCAACTAGCAAGAAATATGAATAAATTGCAAGTGCTTCTACAAGTATGTAAAAAGGAAAAGAGCAGTGAAAGTAAATGTGGGTCCCCTAGAGGCTGAGACAGGAGAGGTAATAATGGGAAATAAGAAAATGGCAGAGATATTAAACAAATATTTTGTGTCTGTCTTCACAGTCAAAGACACAAAAACATCCCAGAAATAAGGGGGAACCAAGGGTCTAATGAGAGTGAGGAACTTAAGGTAATTAATATCAGCAAAGAAAACGCACTAGAGAAGTTAATGAGAATAAAAGCCGATAAATCCCCTAGACCAGATAGCCTACATCTTATGGTTCTAAAAGTGGTGGCTGCAGGGATAGTGAATGCATTGGTTTAGATCTTTCAAAATTCCCCAGACTCTGGAATAGTACCAGTGGATTAGAAGGTAGCAAATGTAATACCAGTATTGAAGAAAAAAGGGAGAGAAAACATAGGGAACTACAGGCCAGTTAGACTAACATCAGTAGTCAGAAAAATGCTGGAATTCATGATTAAGGAAGTGGTAATAAGGCACTTAGAAAAACATAATATGATTAGACAGCGCCAACATGTTTTATGAAAGGGAAATCATGTTTGACAGAGGCTTTTGAGGAGGTAACTAGTAGGGTAAATAAAGGGAAACCAGTGGATATAGTATATTTGGATTTTCAGAAAGCATTTGATAAGGTGGCACATGAGAGATCGTTGCATAAGATAAGGGCTCATTGGGTTGAGGTTAATATATTAGCATGGATAGAGGCTTGGTTAAAGGACAGAAACAGGGAGTAGGAATAAACAGGTTATTTTCAGGTTGGCAGGCTGTTACCAGTGGGGTGTCGCAAGGATTAATAGGGGGCCTCAGCTATTTATAATCTATATTGATGATTTAGATGAAGGGACCACGTGTAATGTTTCCAAGTTTACTGAGATACAAAACTAGGTGGGAAACTAAGCTGTGAGGAGGACACAAGGGAGGCAGCTTTGGAGGCGGGAGATTGGGGAAATTTTGAAATTTGCACATCAGATCTTCTACTCGACATGTTTCCACCTCCAAGTGATTTTGCTGGAGGTAGGGTGAGACTGGCATCAGCTACGTTCCCAGCAGGGGCAAGCTAATGATCAGCAATTAAGTACCCACTTGGGGGCAAATTGGTGATGCTGCTCAGAACGTTCCAATGGTGGACGGGCCACCCCACTGAGGTTGAAGCCCGGCAGGTGCCTATGGTGGCAGGCCAGGGGGTCAGTGAGGCATCCTTTAAATCCTCCCTCACCCCCTGAGCCGTGGGTGCCAGAGGGTCACTGCTGTGGAACCTGGAAAGTGGAAGGCTGCTAATCATCTACTGAGAGCACTTGAAACAACCATGTTGAATGACCTCAAGCAGCTCTGGCCATTGAGGGCTCAGCTGCAGACCACAGCATTGGTGGGCAGTCTGGGCCATCTGGCTGTGTGAAACCAACAAGATCAGAGACTGGCAGGGGAACTGGCGTGTTGCCATCCTAAGAAAGGACAATATGAATCTCTCCCATGAAGCCATTGCCACTGCCATAGGGCTATGCCTCAACAGTCCCTCTGCTCTGAGTGAGAATTAAGTGTAGGAGTGCTCTAGAAGCCCCTATCCATGCTCTTTTTCATGGTTTGAAAGCTGGAGAAGGTGCTGGGCCCCAGAGACATGAGGATAGCAGTTTGAGCTCCCAACAAATCTGTTAGAGCTGTCACAAGATGTTAGAACATAAGGTCATAAGAAATAGGAGCAGGAGTAGCTTGTGTGGCCCCTCCAGCCTGCTCTGATTTCAATAAGGCTGTGGTTGATCTTCGACTTCAACTCTCCTTTCCTGCCTGATTCCCATAACCCTTGATTCCCTTGGATTCCAAACAACTATCAATCTCAGCCCTGAATATACTCAATGGTTAAGCATTCACACCCCTCTAGGATAAAGAATTCCAAAGATTCATAACCCTTTGAGTGAAGAACTTTCTCCTCATCTCAGTCCTAAATATCTGACCCCTTATCCTGAGACTATGCCCCCTAGCTCAAGACTCTTCAGTCAGGGGAAACAACCTCTCAGCGTCTACCCTGGCAAGCCCTCTCAGAATCTTATGTTTCAATGAGATCGCCTCTCATTCTAAGCTCCAGAGAGTATAGGCACATTCTACTCAATCGCTCCTCATAGGACCAGCCTCTCCTTCTAAGACAAGTATATCCTTTCTTAGGTACAATTAAGGACAACATACCATTTGTCTCCTAATTGCTTGTTGTACCTGCATGTACACTTTCTGTGTTTTGTGTACAAGGACTCCCAAATCCCTCTGAACACCAAAATTTAATAGTTTCTCACCATTTAAAAAATATTCGGTTTTTCTATCCTTCCTACCAAAATGAATAACCTCACATTTCCTCACATTATATTCCATCTGTCACCTTCTTGCTCCCACACTTTACCTATCCATATCCCTTTGCAGACTCTTCCGGCAGAATCTTACTGCTTTAGTTGTTAAACAGGGGCTGAGACCGCTTCTGGGTCCCAACCCCAATGGTTTCTGAGGTCTGCCTACCCGCGTGATCTTCCCTGAGATGGCCAATTAAGAGGCTGCCTCCAGGAGTCCTGTCCAATTAAGGACGGCAGGCGGGGTGCACAGGTAGGTCAATGGGAGCATCCAAGGTTCTGGGCAACTGGTAGCCCCACCAGGAAGGTGAGTACTGCCATTGTAGATGGGGGAACCGCAAGGGTGTCTCAAAATGTAGGTGCCCTCTAAAGAATTTCAAACGCTTAAAAATAAACTGTGGTCACAGCTGCCGGGTCATCATTGTGGAGGGGAAACCTTCTGGCACCTGCAGCTCCAGGGGGCCCACCCTATGGATGCACTCAAATTGGTAAATGAGCACACAGGCCAGGCACTAAGAGATGCTGCACTAAGGGAAATAACTAAGGTGATTTTTAGATCAGCATTATGACAACAAAAATCAATTAAATCCAAAATGGACAATGTATAGGATGTGAAGTACAGAGTTTCATTTTTGAATTGCTCTTGGTGTTCATATTCTTAGTTATGCAAGACAAACACAAAAGATTGTAGAATTTGAGGGAATTGAAATGGCGAGTATTAGAACTGGGTCAGATGTCAGGAGGTTCTGTTGGCACTCTGAAGAGGGAAGGGATTGATCGAGGAAATGCCTCTTCAATAATATGTTGCCTTATGGCTCTGACAGCTGGCAGCACTGCTGATCTTTGGTCTTCCTCATCATCCTCTGCTCCCCCAACCACTTCTTCATCTTCCTCTTCCACTTATTCCTCCTGTGAAAGCTCCAAACTGCCTGATGACCATATGGACATGTTCTCCTGGTTTGGCAACATCCCAGCATAGTTCTGAATACCACTATATTCAATTTAGTAAATCAAAGCACCTGCAGCCAAAAGTCAGCTCTTACAATGGTTCTATACTCTCGAAAACTACCAAATTGGCCAAAAAATGGTTCCAAAAGTCCTTACCAGCCTACAACAACTATCCAGAGACTTTCTTCAATAGAGGTGATGATCACTTTAAATACCATTGCTTCAGCGTGCTTCCTGAATGTTTCCACCATGTTTTGATGGGCAAGTTTAAGAATCATTGGATCAGACACATCCAGGCACCAACTTCCCAAAAGTGTTCTAATTTAAATTCAGAGCACCTATTACATATTAAAAATACCTGGTATTCATTTCAGCTGGACACCAGGGTCACTATGGAGCAGCCAAACCAATAAGGTGCTGTCACATTTCGTATGCAGAATGTTCCACCACAGATTGGCAAGTTTAACATCCATTTTAATCCACAAACACAGAGAAAATACAATCACATTTCTACCACCAGGATGTTCTAAGGAGAAGGATATTGTTAGAATGAAAAGAATATTAACAGATAGGATCATACAGCACAGAAGGGAGCCATATGACCCATTGCGCCTCTGCTGGCTCTCGGAAAGAGCTAACCAATTAGTCCCATAGCCCTGCAAATATTTTCTTTTTAAGTTTATATCCACTTACCTTTTGAAAGTTACTACTTAATCCACTACCACCACCCTTTCATGCAATGGGCTTTAGATCATAACAACTCACTGCGTAAAAAATTCTCCCTATCTCTCCCCTAAATGTTATACAAATTACCTTAAATCTATGACCTCTGGTTACTGACCCTCCTGCTAGTGGAAACAGTTCCTCCCTATCTACACTATCACAATTCCTCATAATCTTGAACACTTCCATTAAATTTCCCTTTAATCTTCTTTGCTGTAAGGAGAACAATCCCAGTTTCCCTAGTCTCTCCACATAACCGAATTAAATAAGTGATTGGAGAATTAGCAATGCAGCACAATGTATATAGAGTGATTAAAATAACTAATAGTACTTTTCAATAGGTTGCTGCAGAAGAAATGTGTATAAGTTAACAAAATAGGGAAAATATCTTTCATTATAAGATGGCAATTTCCAAGGCAAATAGAATATTGAGGAGCATAAAATCACCTATATAATCAAGGAAACCATTCTGACAGTCTGTACAGAGTATAATATTCAGATTTTATCACTGTATTTTTGAAATATCAGAACATCAGAATAAATTTCAAAGAAGGTCAACCTAGATGCAATCAACTTTTAAATTAATGAACTTTGAAGAGAGGAAGGCTGTCTTTACGTTCATTGGAAAAGAGAGCGGAGGGATCATGAAGTGTACATGATCCAAGTTTAAATTTCAGAAATAGGATCAATGGGGAATTTATTTGAGTGCAACCAGAGGGCAACTGATGAACATGATTCTAAATAAGGGAAACTACAAGCCCAACATAATTCCTTTTTAGCACAGATGAGGTGTTCAGTTAAGAAATTGATTGCCACTTCGTGAAGTGAATAAAGACTTGAAAGACGCATTCAACAAAGAAATATCTGAACAGATATCTGAACAGAGCAGAGGGATGTGAGCCTAATGCTGAGATGATAAAGATGGTTTTTGTCAGGCATGAGCATGGGTTAAGTGACTGGGCAATCTAGATGAATTGAATAGTTTCCTACTTTATGACTAACAGCATTGTACTTTTTCTATAAATCAATGTGATGATAAGCTGTAGAATGTTGTTTAGATATCTTCTATTCCATGAATTGATGTATGAGAGATAAATCTTGCAAATGTTAGTGTTGTTCTTCCATACAGAGTGGTTTATATTGTACTAAATAACAAAACAATCACATCGATCAGTTTTTTTAAAATTCCAGAGAAGAAATTTTCTTCTTTGCAATTGAGTTCATTTATAATGTACATATACATAAAATGATAGGTACACAACTCAAGCAGTCTCTGCCCAGAGACTGCTTGAGTTGTGTACCTATCATAACCTCTGCATCACCAACTCATTCTTTCACACTAAACCCTGTCACCAGGTTTCATGGAGGCACCCAAGATCACGATGTTGGCACCAGCTAGACCTCATCGTCACAAGGCGAGCCTCCTTAAACAGTGTTCAAATCACACGCAGCTTCCAGAGTGCGGACTGCGACACCGACCACTCCCTGGTGTGCAGCAAGGTTAGACTCAGACCAAAGAAGTTGCATCATTCCAAGCAGAAGGGCCACCTGCGCATCAACACGAGCAGAATTTCTCACCCACAGCTGTTACAAAAATTTCTAAATTCACTTGTAACAGCCCTTCAAAACATCCCCACAGGGGATGCTGAGACCAAGTGGGCCCACATCAGAGATGCCATCTATGAGTCAGCTTTGACCACCTACGGCAAACATGCGAAGAGGAATGCAGACTGGTTTCAATCTCATACTGAAGAGCTGGAACCTGCCATAGCCGCTAAGCGCATTGCACAGTTGAACTACAAGAAAGCCCCCAGCGAGTTAACATCCGTAGCACTTAAAGCAGCCAGAAGCACTACACAAAGAACAGTCAGGCGCTGCGCAAATGACTACTGGCAACACCTATGCACTCCTATTCAGCTGGCCTCAGACACCGGAAACATCAGAGGAATGTATGATGGCATTAAGAGAGTTTTTGGGCCAACCATCAAGAAGATCGCCCCCCCCCCCCTCAAATCTAAATCAGGGGACATAATCACTGACCAACGCAAGCAAATGGACTGCTGGGTTGAGCACTACCTAGAACTGTACTCCAGGGAGAATGTTGTCACTGAGACTGCCCTCAATGCAGCCCAGCCTCTACCAGCCATGGATGAGCTGGACATACAGCCAACAAAATTGGAACTCAGTGATGCCATTGATTCTCTAGCCAGCGGAAAAGCCCCTGGGAAGGACAGCATTACCCCTGAAATAATCAAGTGTGCCAAGCCTGCTATACTCTCAGCACTGCATGAACTGCTTTGCCTGTGCTGGGACAAGGGAGCAGTACCTCAGGACATGCGCGATGCCAATATCATCACCCTCTATAAAAACAAAGGTGACCGTGGTGACTGCAACAACTACCGTGGAATCTCCCTGCTCAGCATAGTGGGGAAAGTCTTTGCTCGAGTCGCTTTAAACAGGCTCCAGAAGCTGGCCGAGCGCGTCTACCCTGAGGCACAGTGTGGCTTTCGAGCAGAGAGATCGACCGTTGACATGCTGTTCTCCCTTCGTCAGATACAGGAGAAATGCCGCGAACAACAGATGCCCCTCTACATTGCTTTCATTGATCTCACCAAACCCTTTGACCTCGTCAGCAGACGTGGTCTCTTCAGACTACTAGAAAAGATTGGATGTCCACCAAAGCTACTAAGTATCATCACCTCATTCCATGACAATATGAAAGGCACAATTCAACATAGCGACACCTCATCAGACCCCTTTCCTATCCTGAGTGGCGTGAAACAGGGCTGGGTTCTCGCACCCACACTTTTTGGGATTTTTTTCTCCCTGCTGCTCTCACATGCGTTCAAGTCTTCAGAAGAAGGAATTTTCCTCCACACAAGATCAGGGGGCAGGTTGTTCAACCTTGCCCATCTAAGAGCGAAGTCCAAAGTACGAAAAGTCCTCATCAGGGAACTCCTCTTTGCTGACGATGCTGCTTTAACATCTCACATTGAAGAGTGTCTGCAGAGTTTCATCGACAGGTTTGCGGCTGCCTGCAATGAATTTGGCCTAACCATCAGCCTCAAGAAAACGAACGTCATGGGGCAGGATGTCAGAAATGCTCCATCCATCAATATTGGCGACCACGCTCTGGAAGTGGTTCAAGAGTTCACCTACCTAGGCTCAACTATCACCAGTAACCTGTCTCTAGATGCAGAAATCAACAAGCGCATGGGAAAGGCTTCCACTGCTATGTCCAGACTGGACAAGAGAGTGTGGGAAAATGGCGCAGTGACACGGAACACAAAAGTCCGAGTGTATCAAGCCTGTGTCCTCAGTACCTTGCTCTATGGCAGCGAGGCCTGGACAACGTATGTCAGCCAAGAGCGACGTCTCAATTCATTCCATCTTCGCTGCCTCCGGGGAATACTTGGCATCAGGTGGTAGGACCGTATCTCCAACACAGAAGTCCTCGAGGCGGCCAACATCCCCAGCTTATACACACTACTGAGTCAGCGGCGCTTGAGATGGCTTGGCCATGTAAGCCGCATGGAAGATGGCAGGATCCCCAAAGACACATTGTACAGCGAGCTCGCCACTAATATCAGACCCACCGGCCGTCCATGTCTCCGCTTTAAAGACGTCTGCAAACGCGACATGAAGTCCTGTGACATTGATCACAAGTCGTGGGAGTCAGTTGCCAGCGTTCGCCAGAACTGGCGGGCAGCCATAAAGGCGGGGCTAAAGTGTGGCGAGTCGAAGAGACTTAGCAGTTGGCAGGAAAAAAGACAGAAGCGCAAGGGGAGATCAAACTGTGTTAACAGCCCCAACAAACAAATTTTTCTGCAGCACCTGTGGAAGAGCCTGTCACCCTAGAATTGGCCTTTATAGCCACTCCAGGCGCTGCTCCATACACCACTGACCACCTCCAGGCGCTTACCCATTGTCTCTCGAGATAAGGAGGCCAAAGAAGAAGAATACATAAAATAATTTTTGCTCCATTTTTGTACTTGTATATTAAAGTTTATATAGGTGGGAAATTGAAGGGTAAGAAAGGTTTTTCAGATAACTCCAAGGTGCCCGAAAGCTCCATTTGAAGGAAGTAAAATCTTAGAGTGTCCTGATTGTGTTTAATTGCAGGGAAGGGAGGGAGTTTCCTAATGCTGGGAATCTGGCAAAGGAGATAACACGCTTCATGTTATACTCCTTGATGCTTAATTTTATATGCTCCTTCCAGCAGGAGAGTTTTTAATATTATAGACCAGACAAAACAGGAGTTACTTCAAATAAGGAATTGTGGCACTGAGAATGGTATCCAACTTATATGAACACACTTTTTAAAATTATTATCCCACCTCATCCACCCCCCCCGGTGAAATTACAATCAAAGATTAAATTATAAATCACAATAATAGATAACAATAAATAAACTGGTATATTGTTAACATATAAATGCAACATTATTATCTGCAGTACTAGTAATAAATAAAAGCGCCATTCAATACAATCTTTTATCAGCTGTAGATCCCTTATTCAGCATCAATTCTCGTCCCCATGTTTATTGTTGGTTGTTTATTTTAAATTCAACTGCGGGACTTTAGGGCGCGCACCTCCTTGCTGTTTTGAATTTAAAGGACATTCTCAGAACGCGGGAATTTGCAGGATTAGTGGCTCATCGGGTTAATTCGTTAACTGCCCGTGTCTGTTCTAAATCCTTATCAAGTGATAGCCGAAACACTTTGCTGCATAGTTTTCCGCTCACTGCCTCTCGCTCGGCGACCCTTTGGAGTGTGCTCCTCGGGCGCTAGGACCTCGCGGAACTTAATGGACAAAGAACTGAAACTCAAAAAACGATTCCTATTCGATCGGCTGGAGTGTTTGCTGTTTGTGGATGTCTGAATATAGCGGCAGAGAATAGTTTCCGACTGCACGTTTTACGGTAAATCTGCATTTGACCGATTTGTAGAACGAATATGGGCAATTAAAGGCTGGAGGAGAGAAGTCCTGATAATAAACTAGAAAGAAGGGCAAATGATCACAATTAATACGCTTAGAGAGAGTGTTCAAGAGTGGAAACCGAGAGAATGGCATACTAAAAAATGAAAGAAATGGAGAACACCAAAATTCAAAACTGCAAGAGGGAAATAGTAATAAACTGGAGGGAGCATAAATGTAGAAACTAGGAAAGGGATATAAAGAAAAGGGCAGGAAGGGAGAAACAATGAGAACCACAAAATCAGTGAGAATCATAATAAAATAAAGCAGAGGGGGCGAAGAGAAGAGTGAGGGACCCAAATCAGACATTTGAGAGAAAGAACTGAGAGACTGGAAAAAAATCTGGAAGTATTTTTCTGTTGCAGGAATAAATGGAGGATATGTAGAAAAACTTCAAGAATGTGAATGAGAGGGGGAAAGAGAAGGAAGCAATTATATAAACAATAATTTCATAAAAACACTGCAATATTACAGAGAAAACAATAATTATATGGGAATGGGAGATTCCAAGAAAATAGGCCTAGGAAGTTATAGCCTGATTTTTTTTTTAAAGGAACAGTCAGCGAGTGAACAAGTTACATGGGAACACAAGAATAAAATCGGTGTATTTTGAATAGCAGGAGCAGAGGGAGAGAAGTGAAGAGATCTGACAGAAATGGTTGAATTTACAGAAGAGGATCTGGACTTTTACCTGCAGAATCAGGTTGGTGGAGATTTGTGTGAGATGGAATGCAATGAAGTAAACACCAGGGAGAGTGAAGACCATTCATGTTAAAGAGGAATATTTGTTAATAGCTGAATTAATTTTGGAGTTTTTATTCCCTATTGATTTATGACTGTGACATTTTCGCCCCCACATTTACTGAGTCTCCATCAATGTTCTGACATTTTTGCTGTATCTTTGGTGGTGTTTTCTTCAACTGTATCCTTCCTTACGTGTTTTCTCTACATTTTGTGGCAAATTTACAGCCCCGTAGCCAAATGGGTTTTATCTTGTAAAACAACAATTTTCATTTACATAGCACCAGTAACATAGTGTAAACATCCCAAGAGGCTTTACAGGAGTGTAGTAAGACAAAAATTGACTCCAAGTCAAAGAAGGAGACATTAGGACAGGTGACCAAAAGCTTGGTCAAAGAGACCGGTTTTAAGAAGCATCTTAAAGGAAGAGAGAAAGATGGAGAGGTTTAGGGAGGAAATTGCAGAGCCTAGAGGCTAACGGTATGGCCATAAAAAGTGTGGTGAAGGAAGTGGGGATGCACGGGTGGCCAAATTTGGAGGAATGCAGTGTTTGTAGAGGGTTGTAAGGCTAGAGAAGGGCAAGAGGAGTGAGGCCATGGAGGGATTTGAACATGAGCATGATTGATTTTAAAAATCAAAGTGTTGGTGGATTGGAAGCCAATGTAGGTCAATGAGCTCAGGTGATTGGTGAATGGGTTTTGGTGCAAGTTAGGATCTGGGCAGCAGAGTGTGTGATAAGCATTAAGTTTATGAAGAGTGAAAGATGGAATGCTGACCAGGAGAACACTGGAATAGTCCAGTCTGGAAGTAACAACAGTGCACATGAGGGTTTTAGCAACAGCTGGGCTGATGCAGCAGCAGAGACAGATGGTATTATGGAGGTGGAAGTAGATGGTCTTGTTGATGGAGAGGATACGAGATTAGAAGCTTAGTGCAGCATCAAATAGGATTGAGATTGCAAACAATCTGGTTCAGCCAGGGATAGCAGCAAGGGAGGGGAGTGGAATTAGTGGCTAGGGAACAAAGTTTGTGGTGGGGACTGAAGACGATGTCATCAGCCTTCCCAATATTTAATTGGTGGACTTTTGGCTCATCCAATACTGGACATTGGAGAAGAAGTCTGTTAACACAGATGCAGTGGAGAGGTCTAGAGAGGTGGTGGTGAGGTAGAACTGGGAGTCGCCAGCATACATGTGGAACCTGATGTCATTTTGTGGGATATTGCTGAGGGACAGCATATAGGTGAGAAATATGAGGGGGCCAAGGGTAGATCCTGGGCTACTCCAGAGATCATGCTGTGGGAGCAGGAAAAGATTCCCTATGATTAGGTAGGTAAGATTGGTGTTTCCACTTGTGGGGAAGAACATAACTTGTGGCCATCAGTGTAAGATAGTCACCAAGAAATCCAATAGGGAATTCAGAAGAAACTTCTTTACCCAAATAGTGGTGAGAATGTGGAATTCGCTACCACAGGGAGTGATTGAAGTGAACGGTATTGATGCATGTAAGGGGAGGCTAGACAAGCATATAAGGGTGAAGGGAATAGAGGGTTACGTTGATAGTTAGCTGGGAGGAGGCTTGAGTGAAGCATAAACACTGACATGGACTGACTGGACCAAATGGCCTTTTTTGTGCTGTATATTTTATGTAATCCTATGTAATTGGAAAAGGAGATGACAGTCCCACTGAGCTGGTCAGTGGACGAGAGGCATGGTGTGGTCAACTGAGTCAAAGGCTGCAGAAGGATGAGGAAGGATAGTGCAGCATGGTCACAGTCACACAGGGTGTCATTTGTGACTTTGATTAGGGCTATTTCAGTGATCTGCCCAAGGGCAGGTCCTCTGCTTATTTCTCCAGGGCTCATGGTCATGCACTTTCCTCTTCAGTTGCTTGTAAGAGCCTCGCATTTATTTTTTAACTTCCATAAGAAATGAGCAATATGATTAGGGGAAAGTACTCAAAGTAGTTTCCCGTTGCCTTCCTCGTGTATCCTTTAAAGCACACAAGTCATCTGCCTGCAAGATCCTCCACATGTAAGCAGACGTTGCCCCTCAAAGTTCCTGCTCTGCAGCCATCACCACTGAGCATGGGACCCTTACCTGGGCCAACTCCCAAAAGGGCAGGGACAACCACCCACTGAGGTCTCAAATAACCCTGCCACCTGACGGTGTACTTCTGTATTATGGCACGAGTGAAAACCTAATTGGAGTGGTTCAAACTTGAAGTTGTGGGAAAGATAGGCACTGATGGGCAGTGTGTGTGAAGGCCAACTGTCTAGATTCATTTACATCTCAAAGGGCGGCTAGACGTTATAGAACTGGACTTCAGTATAAGTCAATGTCTTCATTGAGGTAAGAGGGAAAACATTAATGGGGGAGGAGGAAACTGCACATGCAGTGGCATTTTCTCTAATTTAGTAATCATGGATACAAAGAAGATGGCTTTTTTTAGTTGTTAATTTTACAATTACAGGATTGTTGTGGATGATATGACAATCCCGTACACATTCTCATACGAACATTCGAAAATATGAATTAGGAGTAGGCCACTCGGCCCCTCAGGCCTGCTCTGCCATTCAACAAGATTCTTCAGCTGCCTTAGCGCATACTCTCGAACTGTCTCCATAATTCTTGCCAGCTTTCTCCGATTCTCTCCACCTTCAAAAGTTTCCTCAAATCTTACCTCTTTGGTTACTTTCCATAACTCTTCAGCAACAGTTTTCACCTTTGTGAAATACCTTGGTTTATTTTACTAAGTTAACTGTACTATAGATGTGGAAATGCCTTGGTGCAACACATATCCCATCGTGTGAGGGACGCAGGTTCAAATTTAGTCATGACTGACATTGATTGTCTCCAGAAAACTAAACAATGGATTGCTGATTTGTTGGCTGCCTCACTGATGGAACTACCTCTGCCTTTGTCACTCCCTTTTGGCTGACCACAAAATTCAGAGTAGCAATGGCATAAACTGTGAAGGATGTGGAATGGAAGCTGCGAAAGGGTGATAAGTGAAATTAAACTTTCTGAATTTTATCTTTTTACACACAGCTAAATGAATACAAATAAGGTTGCATATCTTGTTACAGGGGAACTCTGTTGCAGCTCATTAAACTAAAATTGCTAATAACCCTATTGTTGTTGCAATTCTTTGTTCCTGCCATCTCAATTAAAAAGCTTTATTTCTTGGAGCTTGTTTTAATAGTGGATGATTGTTCACAAATAAAAAAACAATTAAAACAACATCAAGTGCAGAATCCCTATAAGAATAGGGTAGATTTTTGTCTTCAGTGCTTGGGCAGTAATCCAGTGGATTAATAGAATAAAAATCAAGCAGGCAATCTGCTCAATTATTACCTAGACAGTGTAGAAAATCTACTCCGTCTCCAACAGCCTGCCTGGCATAAAGATTTGGATGAGCTAATGTTTTAGTCAGCTAAATGTTGACAAAACCAAGGAAGCCTTCATCACCTCATGGTCCAATTTCTGTAATGTTCTCCTAGACATCCGTTCTACCATAAACTTTCATAAACTTCAATTCATCCGATATGCTGAAGCATGTGTTCTTATCCATACTACATCCTACACACTTCTGTCATCCCACCCCCTACAAGCTCTCTTGGCTCCCAGTACTCAAGTGAATTGACTTCAAAATTCTTGTCTTTGTGTCACTGCAGCTTACTTTAGTGATCATCTCCTGTCCTGCACAAGCACCCTCCAGTCCTTTAACACCAGACTTCTTTTTGTCCTCTACTCCACCATTTGTGGCTGCTCACTCACTCACCCACTCACTCAGTCAATACAGTTCTGTCCAGCTCCCTCCACCTTGCCACCTCTCTCTCCCTGCTTTCAAAATCCTTCTCGCCAGCTGTGCCTTGGGTCCCATTTCTCCGCCCCCCCCTCAATCCTCTCTATTTTTCTCTTTCCCCTCATGCTTGGCATCCTCTGTTGTTGTACAACATTTTGAGGTATGTTCCTGCATGTGAACAGTACCTTCAAAATGCAACTTGCATGTTTATGAAGTGGCATTATATGAAACAATGACAATTTTTATATTGTGTAATTTATTGCCAATCAATCTATCACTGATTAGGCTGGCAGTTACTAATTCAGTGTTAATATGTGAACTAACTGTGACTTTGACATTGGTCCTTTAACTTGCATAGGGCCAGTAATGAAATTCGTGTTGAATGGAACTGTCAATAGTAACTTATTAATAGTACAAATGTTGCTCAGTTAAACCCCTCTGAGACAACAAATTGTCGTGCTAGCTTGCTCTGCCCAATACACAGCAATCATGCTGGTAAAAGCATATGAAATGGTAAGTATTTTTGTCTTTGATTTTAAAAATAGTACCAGAATGTTTTACAAATCATCACTTGAATAGAAAGCTGCTGTTTATTTTGTTTACTACTTGGCGTTCTTCCACATCAGGAAGTGAGGGCATTCTCTTATCCACACCCACAACTGGAAATATCAGTCTTCCAACGAGTTTTTCTCCTCATTTTTGCCTTTGATGCTGTTCTGCCGAACAGGAGGTACACTGTCATAGTAATACTGTGAATTTTTTGCCTTTCTGATTGTGGTAGAACAGGCTCCTTTGTGGTCAGTGCAGATACAGAGTACAAGATTGCCAACAATTAGCTCAAAGATGCTACCCAGATCGTGGTATATAGCATGGAAAATTTTACACTGATGAGTTAAGGTTGGAGATAAGGCTTATTGTTGGGTCAGGATAGAGTAAGTTAAATATGCATCTGCCCCATGCTATATCGAATCTGGGATTGCTTAATTGGATGTGAGAAGTGGAAAAAATGTTTCTAATAATTCCTCTAGTACCCCTCAGCTTGAGTAAGTTTTGTGGTTCCCTTCATAATTGCATTTGTCTTGTGGTGCCATAATAAACACCTGAGCAAGCAGCCTATTATCACCCAGCACAAAGTTTTAAAAAAAACTGGGTGATTTGTTTGAACATGGGAATTGGAAGATGTAACAACATTGAGATAAGATAATTGACTCATGGGATCATATTCAACTGATGTCCAGAAGATGTGCATGACTATTTTTTAGTTCTGTTATGTGGTATGTTGCTCAGAACAGAGCTCGAGTTATCTTAACAAATTTCTTTGTTAGGTGGATCTGCGTCGTCGGCAAGTTTCAAAGACTGAAGAAGAAGTTTATGCCATCGTTCAAGAACTGACTTCTGCGATCAGCACAGAGGATAGCCGATTTCAGCCCATTTCTCATTCTGGAATTAACAATGAAAACATTAAGGTAATATCTGGACCAGAGCCTCTGCTGACCTGTAAAATTCAATTTAACAGAAGCAGCTTGTACCGAACTTGGTTTATAAAACTTTTGTGGAGGGTCACATCAGAAGCAAGTTGAACCTCAAGGAAGCTTAATCTGTGAACAATCATTACATGCAATTATTAGAGTCAACTTGCAAAATTCATTGTTTGAAATGTCTGTTTATATATTACTTTAATTGATAATTATGATATTAACAAGTTAATGCAGGATTATTGTTCATCATAGTGATGTCGAAGTGAAGCATGGTCGTAAAATGACCAATCAGCTAATTGCTCAGATGCTTCATCCCGATGGCAGCACTCCACTGTGTCATGGAGAGGTGACTATTATAGTTTGTTAGAAATAATTTTTAGCATAAAGAAGGGATACAGTGGAAACACTAGCACATTGTACCCTATGTAACTCTGATAGAACATGTCACGCAACAACTTGACTGCCAGTTTGAATCTCAGACCGGCCTATAACCTGAACAGGACTGCCACCATTTGAGAGGAGGCTTTAGTAGTTCTTATACTGGTAGCTCAGTGGCTTGACACAGGAAACCACTCCATCATGGAGCAAGTGAAAAACAGGCTTGGTCTTCTGCAAGAGCAGCTTTTCTTTACTGATCATGGAGAGACATTACAATGGCTGTGGAAAAAGTTATGGAATTTGTCTGCCCTGAAGAAAGTTGGTTGTTAAAAGGTAATTTATGGAAAATGAGGAGAATTCATTGAGAACAGGAATAGATTGATTTAAATGGACAATGGAATTGTCAGAGAAATGTAGATGTTGTGTCTGTATATTGTATGCTCCATTCAGCACTAAAATGGATTAGCACAGGTCATGGCGGGAGGTTTGCTAGAGCTCTTCGGGAGGGTTTAAACTAATTTGGCAGGGGGATGGGAACCGGAGCTACGGATCAGTGGATGGGGTAGCTGTTGAACAGGCAGATACAGAGTGCAGAGAGTCTGTGAGGAAGGTTAGACAGTTGACAGGGCAAAGTTGCAGCCAGTATGATGGGTTGAAGTGTGTCTATTTTAATGCAAGAAGTGTCAGGAATGAGGGTGATGAACTTAGAGCATGGATCAGTACTTGGAGCTATGATGTTGTGGCCATTACGGAAACTTGGATATCACAGGGGCAGGAATGGATATTGGATGTTCCGGGGTTTAGATGTTTCAAAAGGAATAGGGAGGGAGGTAAAAGAGGTGGGGGAAAGTGGCATTGCTAATCAGGGATAGTATCACAGCTGCAGAAAGGGAGGTCGTCGAGGAGGGTTTGTCCACTGAGTCATTATGGGTGGAAGTCAGAAACAGGAAAGGAGCAGTCACTTTATTGGGAGTTTTCTACAGAACCCCCAATAGCAACAGAGACACGGAGAAACAGATTGGGAGGCAGATTTTGGAAAGGTGCAGAAGTAACAGGGTTGTTATCATGGGTGACTTCAACTTCCCTAATACTGATTGGAACCTCCTTAGTGCAAATAGTTTGGATGGAGCAGATTTTGTCAGGTGTGTCCAGAAAGGTTTCCTGACTCAGTATGTAGATAGGCCGACGAGAGGGGAGGCTATGTTGGATTTGGTGCTTGGCAACGAACCAGGCCAGGTGGCAGATCTCTCGGTGGGAGAGCATTTCGGTGATAGTGATCACAACTCCCTGACCTTTACTATAGTCATGGAGAGGGACAGGAGCAGACGGGATGGGAAAATATTTAATTGGGGGAGGGGGAATTACAATGCTATTAGGCAGGAACTGGGGAGCATAAATTGGGAACAGATGTTCTCAGGGAAATGCACGACAGAAATGTGGAGGTTGTTTAGGGAGCACTTGCTGCGACTGCTGGATAGTTTTGTCCCAATGAGGCAAGGAAGGGATGGTAGGGTGAAGGAACCTTGGATGACAAGAGATGTGAAACAGCTAGTCAAGAGGAAGTAGGAAGCTTACTTAAGGTCGAGGAAGCAAGGATCAGACAGGGCTCTAGAGGGTTACAAGGGAGCCAGGAAGGAACTGAAGAATGCACTTAGGAGAGCTAGAAGGGGACATGAAAAAGTCTTGGCGGGTAGGATTAAGGAAAATCCCAAGGCGTTCTGCACTTATGTGAGGAACAAGAGGATGGCCAGAGTGAGGGTAGGGCCGATCAGGGATAGTGGAGGGAACTCGTGCCTGGAGTCGGAGGAGGTAGGGGAGGTCCTTAATGAATACTTTGCTTCAGTATTCCCTAGTGAGAGGGACCTTGTCGTTTGTGAGGACAGCGTGAAACAGGCTGATATGCTCGAACAGGTTGATGTTAAGAAGGAGGATGTGCTGGAAATTTTGAAAGACTTGATGATAGATAAGTCCCCGGGACCAGACGGGATATACCCAAGGTTATTACGGGAAGCGAGGGAAGAGATTGCCGCGCCTTTGGCGATGATCTTTGCGTCCTCACTGTCCACTGGAGTAGTACCAGATGATTGGAGGGTGGCAAATGTTATTCCCTTGTTCAAGAAAGGGAATAGGGATAACCCTGGGAAGGGCGGCACAGTGGCGCAGTGGTTAGCACCGCAGCCTCACAGCTCCAGGGACCCGGGTTCGATTCCGGGTACTGCCTGTGTGGAGTTTGCAAGTTCTCCCTGTGTCTGCGTGGGTTTTCTCCGGGTGCTCCGGTTTCCTCCCACAAGCCAAAAGACTTGCAGGTTGATAGGTAAATTGGCCATTATAAATTGTCACTAGTATAGGTAGGTGGTAGGGAAATATAGGGACAGGTGGGGATGTTTGGTAGGAATATGGGATTAGTGTAGGATTAGTATAAATGGGTGGTTGATGTTCGGCACAGACTCGGTGGGCCGAAGGGCCTGTTTCAGTGCTGTATCTCTAATCTAATCTAATCTTATAGACCAGTCAGTCTTATGTCGGTGGTGGGCAAATTATTGGAGAGGATTCTGAGAGACAGGACTTATGATTATTTGGAAAAGCATAGTTTGATTAGAGATAGTCAGCATGGCTTTGTGAGGGGCAGGTCATGCCTCACAAGCCTAATTGAATTCTTTGAGGATGTGACAAAACACATGATGAAGGAAGAGCAGTGGATGTGGTGTATATGGATTTTAGCAAGGCGTTTGATAAGGTTCCCCATGGTAGGCTCATTCAGAAAGTAAGGAGGCATGGGATACAGGGAAATTTGGCTGTCTGGATACAGAATTGGCTGGCCCATAGAAGACAGAGGGTGTTAGTAGATGGAAAGTATTCAGCCTGGAGCTCGGTGACCAGTGGTGTTCCGCAGGGATCTGTTCTGGGACCTCTGCTCTTTGTGATTTTTATAAATGACTTGGATGAGGAAGTGGAAGGCTGGGTTAGTAAGTTTGCTGATGACACAAAGGTTGCTGGAGATGTGGATAGTGTGGAGGGCTGTTGTAGGTTGCAACGGGACATTGACAGGATGCAGAGCTGGGGTGAGAAGTGGCAGATGGAGTTCAACCTGGAAAAGTGTGAAGTGATTCATTTTGGAAGGTCGAATTTGAATGCAGAATACAGGCTTAAAGACAGGATTCTTGGCAGTGTGGAGGAACAGAGGGATCTTGGGGTCCACGTCCATAGATCCCTCAAAGTTGCCACCCAAGTTGATCGGGTTGTTAAGAAGACGTATGAGGTGTTGGCTTTCATTAACAGGGGGATTGAGTTTAAGAGCCGCGAGGTTATGCTGCAGCTCTATAAAGCCCTGGTTGGACCACACTTGGAATATTGTGTTCAGTTCTGGTCGCCTCATTAAAGGAAGGATGTGGAAGCTTTAGAGAGGGTGCAGAGGAGATTTACCAGGATGCTGCCTGGACTGGAGGGCATGTCTTATGAAGAAAGGTTGAGGGAGCTAGGGCTTGTCTCATTGGAGCGAAGAAGGATGAGAGGTGACTTGATAGAGGTGTACAAGATGATGGGAGGCATAGATAGAGTGGCTAGCCAGAGACTTTTTCCCAGGGCGGAAAAATCATTCCATTAAAAAATCACTTTCGCAGCCAGGCCACCACGGGGGGGTGGGGGGTGCTGGGGTTGGGTATCCCTTCTACAGGGCAGCCCATGGCTGCTGCTGCACCCTGGCAGGCAGGGAAGGCCTCTAAGGCTGCCTGGAGTGCTGGCCCCAAGTCTGCCACCGGGAGGCCACACGCAGGCTGCTAAACTGGCTCCCATCGACTCCGGGAATCCAGAGGCCAATTGGAAAATCCCAGTTGACCACCATTAACAGGCCTTCATAGGCTGTTAATTGGTTTAATCGACTACCTGCTGCATGCAGACCCCCACCCCATCCCGCCTCCAGGAAAATGGCCTGGGGCTGGTTGGAACTGGGGAGCTGGCACACAGGCCAGTGGCGCTGTTTTTAGCACCCTCTCACATCCATTCCTGGCCCTGGTGGGGGTCTAAAAATCAAGCCCCAGGACTCTGTTGGTTTGCTGTTGAAATTCTTCATCTTGTCAAATTCGACTAAAATCTGCAATAATGGTCCCCTTACATCACATATGGAGTAAAAAGTTCAGTGGTCTTAACTGTTTGTTTTAGATGAGCTTGATGCCTTTGGCATGGCATTAGCAACTGCAACATTTACTTGTGCTTTATAGCTTGTACCAGTCAGGATTTAAGATTGTGCTGGACAAAAAGGCTCAATGAACACCAACCAGTTCTACATCATCCATTAGTGCTGCTGCCCAATCTATAGGGTATACTGGCCCTTTCTTTAGTGAAATATCATTCCACCCCTTCCAATGTTACTTACTGGGCATTCTTGAAACAAGTATGCGGCAGTTTCCTAAGTGTTGAGAAGCACTTCTTCTCACTAAGTTATTTAATCACAGGAATGATTTTCTAGGTGGAGGTATGGAGGCAAAAATTCTGGGATCATTCAACAGGCAATTCAATGTTGTGATGGACAATGGATTTCTGAAGAAAGATGAGCCAAATGGGCCTTGAGAAATGATTTCTCTCGGGTGTATTTATTTTTTGTATCCATCAATAATGTATATAAATCAGCAAAATATCTTTACCAAGCATTGCTGTTTGGATTTAGCAGCTGAGGATGACAATTTCTTTCACAAGTTTGTCCTGGCAGCTGGGGTATCTATTCTCCTTCCAGGACCTTGACCCTGTGTAGTCACAGAGTAAATCTATGTTTATTGGGAGCAGCCATGTTGAAACGTTATTTACACCTCCCAAAAGAGCGGGCAGCAGAGAGGCAGTATAGCAGTATACAAATGCTTAGCTATCACAATACAATCAGTCAGTTCAATACTGTACATGACACTCCAAAACAAAACTGGTACATTAAAATGTAAAATGGTACTTGTACATAATTTCCCAGAATGCAATAACAATACTCTGAAATTTAACAGGTTGGGTTGCATGCTTGTTACTGTAATCACAAATAAAACATATATAACAATACTTCTAGAGTAATGTACATGTTAAAATTGGTTTTCCTTAACACCAGTATTTCTTTAACAAAAATATCATCTGACAAAAAGTAATGAAAAGAACAACTTGTTTCTTCTTCCTTCCTATATTCTTTCAATTAACCTATCTGGCTTCTCTCTCTGTCTGGATATCTTCTTCCATTTTCATTAGCTTGATTGTGCTCTCCTAACAGGCTAGATTTTAAGCAGCCCTCGACGTAGAGATCTGTGGCGGGGTGGCCTGAAGATGACTCGGGATGAGGCCCGCCACAGACCTTGATGCCAACAGAGCCCAGCCTGATCCTCCCGGCGTCACCAAGGCACTGTGGCGACCACCCCCCTGCTGCTTGGTGACAGGACCATCATCACCATATTCAAATTAATAAAATGAATGTGTTTATATATACTTACCTCAGATCTTGAGGACCCGCCACAATCATCAGCGTGGCAGCCGGCACACCTGCGCCTTCGGATCCCCGTCTGGAGAAACGAAGCACGACACTGGGGTGGGGGGGTCAAATAAACACCATGGGGTGGAGGGGATGTTGGGAAGGGTTGTATTTTAAACTTTGTGCAGTTTGGGGGAAAGGTCAGATGTTAAAGGTAAGTGTTTTGGGGGGAAAGGCAAATAGTTAATGTAAATGTTAAGGGGGTGGGGTTGGTGGTGGGAAAGGGGCTTTGGAACTTTATTAATGTAATTCTGGGGTTATATCTCTTTAAAAATTTAAATATCCCGGCAGGGCTGACTGCCCTTTAAAAACGGCATCAGCGCTTGCGCACAGGCAGCTGACCCCATTGCTGGGGATGGACAGCCCAGCCCCTCCACATGATTGTTGGGGTGGGGGGGGGGGGGAGTGGTTGGTGGTGTGTGGGCTACCCTGGGCCACCATTCTTTGAGCTCATAGAATCCAGCCCAATGTCTCAGACTATGGAGACTCCGAACTTTGACTTTTGACTACCAACTCCACTAAGTAGTTGGAACTGTGAAATTAATTGAATAGTCTTAATCAAAGACCCTGCCTTGCTCTGCTCTAACCGTGGATTCTGTGATACAGGCAAACTTTCAACTTCTTTGTGACTTGCACTTTCATTCTGACTTTCACTGGGACTGTAGGAATTTCGACTGTAGGAGGTTTCTCATGCTCCCCCTTTGTCAGTTTTCTCTAACAAGCAAATGATCTACATGACACAGACAGAGTCTGTCTCCAATCTTCAGTAGATATGTGAATATATCTAATCTTTTTACAACAACTCCAAACTCCTACACCTTGGTGGCTTTTTCACCAATGACGTTCTGACCTGTACTGAACTCTCTAAGTTACATGCCTCGAGTATCATGACTCATCTTTACTCTCTCTTGCTTTTCCCTTACTTTGCTGTTGACGTCAGACTTAAGCAAACTAAACCTTGTCCTAGGCGCTGGTTTAAACACTAACTCATAAAGTGAGTAACCTATTGTAGACTGTGGGGTTCTTCTGTAATAGAAAAAAAATTGTCCAGCTGTGTTGAACAGAAACATGGAAATTACTGCCGAGCTTGTCGCCGAGTAAATACTTCTGCAAAGATCTCTTTACAATTTGTACACTTCTTTCTGCAGCATCATTCTATGCCGGGTAATAGGGTGGTGTCAGATTGTGTTTGACTCCATTCTGACTCCGAAATATTTCAAACTCTTCTTACATAAACTGTGGACTATTATCTGAATCCAACACTTCTGTCAACACACAAATTGCAAACCAACTTCACAAAACCGCAATAGTTTTGGAACTTGTGGTGTTTGGCATATCCACTTGCTATAGATATCAACCAAAACAAAATACTCTTTACTTTCCATTTTAAAGAAATCGACATGTACTCATTCCCCCGGTTTTCTTGTGTTTGACTATGGAATGAAAGGAACCTTGGTTGGATCATTTCTCATTCTGAGAGACACTTCACAACTTTTCACCAACTCTTCAATATCTCTATCTACTTTTTTAGATACTAGAAATAGCTTCTTGATACTGCTTTCATATGGACTATCCCTGTGTGCTCTTGATGAAATCCCTCTAATCTCTCCCTAAACGTTGGCAGAATAATGACTCCTGAACCCCATACAAGCCAGCCTTGATCTACACTCAGTTCATTTCATTTCTATGTGTGAAATACTCCTGCAAATTTTCATCATCACACTCTTTAGACCAGCCAATCATAACATAATTAAGTACTTTACTGAGCACCACATCCTTGCGAGTTTCTTCAGAAATTTCTCTGGCAGGCACTAGCATGTTATTTGTGTGTGTAAAGCAATTTATAGGTAACTCTGGCTAAAATTGAATCAGTCTTCTGTTCCTCAATGTCATGCATACTCTTACTGATCCCTACTGTAAAAACTCGGCCCAATTTAAACATATATTTTCTTAAGCCAATTTCTTCCCATCAGGGAGATGTTGTTCCCTCCTACTACTACCAATGGCAAGTAATAGGGTGGAATATGATGATGCATCCTAAAATTAACATCACCAAATACTGGAATACTATTATTGGAATAACTAGTCAGTTTCACACATGTTTTACATAAGGGAATGTGACTTAACTTTTTGTACTTTCCTGCTGAGATAACAGACACTACTGCAGCTGTATCAACTTCAAAAGTAAGTTGTGAATCTCTGACTGACTTTCATTTTTACTGTTGGCACTGGAATTCTATCTTCAGCCCTTTTTCTCTCAACTTCCATGTGCTGTTTTTCTTGCTCTCTGAGTACAACTCTTGATCTTCCTGCTCGATAACATCAACTTCTTTTGCATATCTATCAAGTGTGCATTTGAGGACTTCCAGGACACTGAACCAGCTTTAGGTCCACCAGAAACCCAACCTGGTGCATTGCTGAGACCAAGAGCATTAATGTTGCTTCTACTCTTGCATGCCGTCTAGATATGACCAAATTTCCCACAAGCTTTGACTGGAATTAGGAGGATTTAAATGGTTGGTGGCTACCATGGCAATGATGACATCTAAATTTCTGACTGAGTCTGTGAACCTGGCTGCTGTGGCCTGGTTCCCACTGAAATCTGGTGGCCCTCCCCTGCCTGCTCAGGAAAAGAACTTCCTTGCGATCTGCACTATCTCTTCCTGCGATTTCCATGGCTGTGGCCTCATCGCAGCCCTCCTTCAACATCAGCTTATTACCTTTTAATCAAAAGCTTGGCCAGGATTTTACTGTTCTTTAGACCTCCAATGAATGTGTCTCTAAGGTTCATTTCTAAGTTCATGCCACAACTGCAGTAATGAGAGAGTTTCTTTAATTCAAGAATATAATCTGTAATAGACTCACTTGGCAACTGCGTCCTTCCACGAAAATCAACTCCGAATGCAATTTCATCCTCAGTTGTGCCATTATGAATCCAGAATCTTATTAATTTCTGAATAGTCCAAAGTACTAGGGTCTTATGGGCAACATTGGTTGAACACCACCTCAGAAGCATCTGGCCCTATCATGGTGAGGAAAACATTCAGTTTATCTCATCTCCTATTTTATCTTGCGGCCAAATGTGTAACCTTCATTCATAATTACACCAGACCTCTTTTGTTAGGGTTGAATTTCCCCATTGTTATAAAATATGTCTACAATGCCTTTTTGTAAAATTACATACCATGCTGGCTGACAGAGTTGTACTTGAACACAAATTGCAGACACACTTAGAGCAATCTTTCAAATTGCCCAAACCTCCTCAAAATTGACTTGGGAGTTCCAAAATGTGTGTCATAATGTTCTTCAGACTGTAATCTTTCGAATGAATTTTTAAAAAAATTCCAATTCCACCTCATCGCCATGTTTCTGTTCTGTATTCACAGAGTAAATCTACATGAAGTCTTTACTGAGAGCAGCCATGTTGAAACTTTATTTTCCCCTCGCAACAGAGGGGGCAGCAGAGAGGCGGTATAGTAGGATACAAATGCTTAGCTATCACAATACAATCAACCAGTTCAATACAGTATGCTACAACCCTGTTCCTTATCCTACGGTATTACTTGTCCAGTCTCAAGTTGTATGTAGACAATGTATGTCTTGTAGGGTTTTTTTGAGCATCCTGCTCACTGTCCACTCCACCCACATGCTCCTTTGGGCCTTTGTGGGGAGAGGAGGTGGGAGGGGGCAGCAAATAATTCCCATTCTTTTTCAAATGAGCCTTGTGCAAAAGAAACTGTGTCTGAGATGGAGTAGACCCTTTTATATTACTCAAAGGGGTTGTTCAAGTTAGGAGACCTTGAGCATTGTGAAGTCATGATGTCACAATGTCTTAAAAGGTGGTTGTCCCATAAAAACATAAGAAATAGGAGCAGGAGTAGGCCATTCAGCCCCTCAAGACTGCTCCGCCATTCAATAAGATCATGGTTGAGCTGATCTTGGCCTCAACTCTCCTTTCCTGTGTGCCCCCATAACCCTTGGTTCCTTTGTAGATCAAAAATCTGTCTAACTCCACCTTGAATATATTCAATGACCCAGCCTCCACTGCTCTTTGGGGAAGAAAATTCCAAAGATTCATGACCCTCCTCCATTCTGTCTTAAATGGGAGACCCCTTATTCTGAAACTGTGCCCCCTAGTTCTAGATTCCCCTCGAGGTGAAACATCCTCTCAGCATCTACCCTGTCAAGCCCCCTCAGAATCTTATATGTTTCAATAAGATCACTTTTCATTCTTCTAAACTCCAATGAGTATAGGCCCAACTTGCTCAACCTTTCCTCATAAGCCAACCCCTTCATTTAAGGAATCAACCTAGTGAACTATCTCTGAACTACCTCCAACTCACGTATATCCCTCCTTGAATAAAGAGACCAAACTGTAAACCGTCCTCTAGGTGTGGTTTCACAAATGTCCTTTTCAGACTTCCCAACTTTTATACTCCATTCCCCTTGCACTAAATGCCAACATTCTGTTTTCCTTCCTAATTACTTGCTGTACCTGCATGCTAACGTTTTGTGATTCACATATAAGGACACCCAGATCCCTCTGTACCATAGCATTCTGTAGTCACTCTCCGTTTAAAAAATAATTTGATTTTTTTTATATTCTTCCTACCAAAGTGGATAACCTCATATTTTCCCACATTATACTCCATCGGTCAATTTTTTGACCGCTCACTTTAACCTAACTCTTTGCAGACTCTGTGTCCTCCTTAAAACTTGCTTTCCCCGTATCTTTGTATCATCAGCAAAATTGGCTGCAATGCACCCTGTCCCTTCATCAAAGTAATTTTAATATAGATTGTAAATAGTTGAGGCCCCAGCACTGATTGCTGTGGCACTCCACTAGTTACAATTTACCAACCTGAAAATGACCCATTTATCCCCACTCTGTTTCCTGTTAGTTAGCCAATCCTCTATCCATGCTAATATATTATACACAACACCGTGAGCTCTTATCTTGTGTTGTAACTTTTTATGTGGCACCTTATCGAATGCCTTTTGGAAATCCAAATACACCACAAGCTGGGATTTTATGATGGCAACAAGGGTCTCGCCAGCCGGAGAAATCGATGCCGAGATCTCTGCATCGCCTCTTCTGTGCAAGGCCCACTAAATCTAGTGCCAATCCAGCACTTAAGTGGACAGCAGTGGGCCTTCCAGGGGATCAAGGACCCTGGTGCCAGAAGTCCCGCCCTCTGGAAGCTGCTGGCCAATCAGAGGCTGACTGCTCTTCCACTGGCAATGCCACCATGGAGCAGTGGCTGTTGCCAGTGGAGCAACTACTGGAAGCCCAGGAGCATCGCTGGACCCAGTCAAAGGTAGGGCAGGCCGAGGGGGATTTTACGGGGTGGGGGTCATGTGTGAGGGGGTGTAGTGGGGTCATTAGCAATGACATGGGGCTGGCTCTCAGCGGGCCCCCTGCCCTTCCTGATGTGCTGGGTCACTCATTCAGGCACTAGCTACCCTTTAATGAAGGACCCCCCCCCCCCTCCACTCCCCAAAGAGCTCGCAAGCAACCTGCGCATTTTTTTTTGTGCTGTGCTTCCCGTGTGGTGACAGGGCTGCCTGCTGCATGTCTAATTCACAGGCCTTCCTGCCCTGGACTTAATTTTGCCAGAGGCGGGAATGTGGCAGGGTCATCCCTGTAACATCCCACCCAATTTTATGCTCTTCCTTTCGCGGGGGAGAGGATAAAATTCCCTTCGACATCTACTGGTTCCCTTTTATCCACCCTGCTTGTTACATCCTCAAAGAACTCTAATAAATTTGTCAAACAGGATTTCCCTTTCATAAAATCATGTTGACTCTGCTTGATTGTATTATGATTTTCCAAATGTCCTGCTACTACTTCCTTAGTAGACTCTAGCATTTTCACAATGACAGATGTTGGGCTAATTGGCCAAAAGCTTCCTGCTTTCTGTCTCCCTCCTTTCTTGATTAGGGCAGTACATTTGTGGTTTTCCAATCTGCTGGGACCTTTCTAGAATCTAGGGAATTTTGGAAGATTACAACCAATGCATCCACTATCTCTGCAGCAACTTCTTTTAAGACCCGAGGATGCAGGTCATCAGGTCCTGGGGACTTGTCAGCCTTCAGTCCCATTAGTTTTCTAGTGCTTTTTCTCTGGGGATAGTGTTTGATTTAAGTTCCTCCCTTCCTTTTGCCCCTTGATTTTCTATTATTGGGAAGCTTTTAGTGTCTTCTACTGTAAAGACAAGTACAAAATGTTTGTTCAAATATTAGTGCTAATTTACTGTCATTCTGATTTCTCCCTCTATCTTTTTTTCATCATCCTTTGTTGGTTTCTAAAATTTTTCCAATCTTCTGGCCCACTGCTAATCTTTACAGAATTGGAGTAACTCCTGACAAAGCAGAGTATGTGCAGAGCGATCACCGACATCATCAGTGTGTCCTAACATTTGCAGCTTGCCAGTATGAATCCGCGCATGTGCAGGTTGACATCACCATGTAATGACGTCAGAAGTAACGATGTCCCAATGTTGCCTCCACTCCCCCCACCCCCTCACAACAGTATTTGCTCCCTCCCGCAATCGTCGCTTTTATTCCCTGCTAACTGCTCCATACCACCGCTTCTCTGGGCTGGGAGACAGGGGTGGAAGAGAACAGCGGGATAAAGTGGTGATCGTGGGAGGGAGCAGAGAAGAGAAGCGGCAAGCGGGATGGCAATCCCGGGAGGGAGTGGAGTACTGTTGTGCGGGGTGGGGATGGAGGTGGCGAGAGAGGCCATTGAGGGATTGATGGGGTTTGGGTTTAACTCATTTAACTTCAGCAGCTGCCAGAGACATTGAAACATAGAAAATAGGAGCAGGAGTAGGCCATTCGGCCCTTCAACCTGCTCCGCCATTCATTATGATCATGGCTAATCATCCAACTCCGTAACCTGTTCACCCTTTTCCCCCCCATATCCTTTGATCCCTTTCGCCCCAAGACCTATATCTAACTCCTTCTTGAAAACATACAATGTTTTGGCCTCAACTGATTTCTGTGGTAGTGAATTCCACAGGCTCACCACTCTGTGGGTGAAGAAATTTCTCCTAATCTCAGTCTTGAAAGTTTTACCCCGTATCCTTAGACTATGACCCCTGGTTCTGGACTCCCCCACCATCGGGAACATCCTTCCTACATCTACCCTGTCAAATCCTGTTAGAATTTTATAGGTTTCTGAGATTTCCCCCCCACTCTTCTGAACTCCAGCAAATATAATCCTAACCGACTCAATCTCTCCTCATACGTCAGTCCCGCCATCCCAGGAATCAGTCTGGTAAACCTTCGCTGCACTCCCTCTATAGCAAGAACATCCTTCCTCAGATAAGGAGACCAAAACTGCACATAATATTCCAGGTGTGGCCTCACCAAGGTCCTCCATAGTTGCAGCAAGACATCTCCGCTCCTGTAGTCGAATCCTCTCACTATGAAGGCCAATATACCATTTGCCCTTTTTACCGCCTGTTGCACCTGCATGCTTACCTTCAGCTAACACCTAGGTCTCGTTGCATATTCCCCTCTCTCAGTTTATAGCCATTCAGATAATCTGCCTTCCTGTTTTTGCTATCAAAGTGGATAAGCTCACATTTATCCACATTATACTGCATCTGCCATGCATTTGCCCACTCACTCAACTTGTCCAAATCATCCTGAAGCCTCTCTGCATCCTCTTCACAACTTACCCCCCCTCCCCCCCCCCCCCCCCCACCCAGTTTTGTGTCATCTGCAAATTTGGAGATATTACATTTAGTTCCCTCATCTAAATCATTAATATATATTGTGAATAGCTGGGGTCCTAGCACTGATTCCTGCGGTACCCCACTAGTCACTGCCTGCCATTTGGAAAAAGACCCATTTATTCCTACTCTTTGTTACCTGTCTACCAACCAATTTTCTATCCATCGCAATACACTACCCCCAATCCCATGTACTTTAATTTTACGCGCTAACCTCTTATGTGGGACTTTGTCGAAAGCCTTCTGAAAGACCAAATAAACCACATCCACAGGCTCCACCTCATCAACTCTACCAGTTACATCCTTGACGAATTCTAGTCGATTTGTCAAGCATGATTTTCCTTTCGTAAATCCATGCTGACTCTGTCCAATTCTACCACTGTCCTCTAAGTGCTCTGCTATAAAATCTTTGATAATGGACTCTAGAATTTTCCCCACTGCTGATGTCAGGCTGACTGGTCTATAATTCCCTGTTTTTCTCTCTACCTCCCTTTTTAAATAGTGGGGTTACACTAGCTATCCTCCAATCTGTAGGAACTGTTCCAGAGTCTATGGAATCTTGGAAGATGACCACCAATGCATCCACTATTTCTAGGGTCACTTCCTTAAGTACTCTGGGATGTAGATTATCAGGCCCTAGGGATTTATCAGCCTTCAATCCCATCAATTTCCCCAACACCATTTCTCTACTAATACTGATTTCCTTCAGTTCCTCCTTCTTGCGAAACCCTGTGTTCCCCAACATTTCTGGTATGTTATTTGTGTCCTCCTTTGTGAAGACAGAACCAAAGTATGTTGGGAATTTTTGTTGGGAATTTAGAATAGAGGGAATGGAAGTTAAGGCAGTTGTATGTTCCTCCTGCAGAATGTGGGAGGTAAGGGTCGCCAAGAGTGTCCCTGCTGACTGCATCTGCGGGAAGTGCACCCAACTCCAGCTCCTCGAGAACCGCGTTAGGGAACTGGAGCTGGATGAACTTCGGATCATTCGGGAGGCGGAGGGGGTTATTGAGAGGAGTTATGGGGAGGTAGTCACACCTCAGGTAAAAGAAGTAGGTAGATGGGTTACCATCAGGGGAAGGAGAGGGAACCAGCAGGCAGTGCAGGGATCCCCTGTGGCCGTTTCCCTCAACAACAGGTATACCGTTTTGGATACTGTTGCGGGGGACGACTTACCAGGGGTAAGCAATGGGGTACAGGTATCTGGCACAGAGTCTGTCCCTGTTGCTCAGAAGGGAAGGGGGAAGAGGAGCAGAGCATTAGTCATTGGGGACTCCATAGTTAGGGGAACAGATAGGAGGTTCTGTGGGAACGAGAGAGACTCACGGTTGGTATGTTGCCTCCCAGGTGCCAGGGTTCGTGATGTCTCGGATCGTGTTTTTGGGATCCTTAAGGGGGAGGGGGAGCAGCCCCAAGTCGTGGTCCACATAGGCACCAACGACATAGGTAGGAAGAGAGATGGGGATTTAAGACAGAAATTCAGGGAGCTAGGGTGGAAGCTTAGAGCGAGAACAAACAGAGTTGTTATCTCTGGGTTGTTGCCCGTGCCATGTGATAGCGAAGCGAGGAATAGGGAGAGAGAGGAGTTGAACACGTGGCTGCAGGGATGGTGCAGGAGGGAGGGTTTTGGTTTCCTGGATAATTGGGGCTCTTTCTGGGGTAGGTGGGACCTCTACAAACAGGATGGTCTTCACCTGAACCAGAGGGGTACCAGTATCCTGGGGGGGAGATTTGCTAGTGCTCTTCGGGGGGGTTTAAACTAATTCAGCAGGGGAATGGGGAACCTAAATTGTAGTTCCAGTGTACAGGATGTTGAGAGTAGTGTGGTCAGGGATAAGGTTACAAGGACGCAAGAGGGCACTGGCAAGCAAGAACCTGGTTTAAAGTGTGTCTACTTCAACGTCAGGAGCATCCGGAATAAGGTGGGTGAGCTTGCAGCATGGGTTGGTACCTGGGATCTCGATGTAGTGGCCATTTCGGAGACATGGGTAGAGCAGGGGCAGGAATGGATGTTGCAGGTTCCGGGATTTAGATGTTTCAGTAAGAACAGAGAAGATGGTAAAAGAGGGGGGGGGTGTGGCATTGTTAATCAAGGAGAGTATTACAGCGACAGAAAGGACGTTTGAGGACTCGTCTACTGAGGTAGTATGGGCCGAGGTTAGAAACAGGAGAGGTGAGGTCACCCTGTTGGGAGTCTTTTATAGACCTCCAAATAGTTCCAGAGATGTAGAGGAAAGGATAGTGAAGATGATTCTCGACAGGGGCGAGAGTAACAGGGTAGTTGTTATGGGGGACTTTAACTTTCCAAATATCGACTGGAAATACTATAGTTCGAGTACTTTAGATGGGTCAGTTTTTGTCCAGTGTGTGCAGGAGGGTTTTCTGACACAGTATGTAGACAGGCCAACCAGGGGCGATGCCACATTGGATTTGGTACTGGGTAATGAACCCGGCCAGGTGTTAGATTTAGATGTAGGTGAGCACTTTGGTGATAGTGATCACAATTCGGTTAGGTTTACCTTAGCGATGGGCAGGGACAGGTATATACCGCAGGGCAAGAATTATAACTGGGGGAAAGGAAATTATGATGCGATTAGGCAAGATTTAGGATGCGTAGGATGGGGAAGGAAACTGCAGGGGATGGGAACAATCGAAATGTGGAGCCTATTCAAGGAGCAGCTACTGCGTGTCCTTGATAAGTGTGTACCTGTGAGGCAGGGAGGAAGTTGTCGAGCGAGGGAGCCGTGGTTTACTAAAGAAGTTGAAGCGCTTGTCAAGAGGAAGAAGAAGGCTTATGTTAGGATGAGACGTGAAGGCTCAGTTAGGGCGCTTGAGAGTTACAAGCTAGCCAGGAAGGATCTAAAGGGAGAGCTAAGAAGAGCAAGGAGAGGACACGAGAAGTCATTGGTGGATAGGATCAGGGAAAACCCTAAGGCTTTCTATAGGTATATCAGGAATATAGTGCTGAGAGTATAGCAGGCTTGGCACTCTTGATTATTTCAGGGGTAATGCTGTCCTTCCCAGGGGCTTTTCCGCTGGCTAGGGAGTCAATGGCATCACTGAGTTCCGATTTGGTTGGCTGTATGTCCAGCTCATCCATGACTGGTAGAGGCTGGGCTGCATTGAGGGCAGTCTCAGTGACAGCATTCTCCCTGGAGTACAGTTCTAGGTAGTGCTCAACCCAGCGGTCCATCTGTTTGCGTTGGTCAGTGATTATGTAATAATCAAGAGTGCCAAGCCTGCTATACTCTCAGCACTACATGAACTGCTATGCCTGTGCTGGGACGAGGGAGCAGTACCCCAGGACATGCGCGATGCCAACATCATCACCCTCTATAAAAACAAAGGTGACCGCGGTGACTGCAACAACTACCGTGGAATCTCCCTGCTCAGCATAGTGGGGAAAGTCTTTGCTCGAGTCGCTCTGAACAGGCTCCAGAAGCTGGCCGAGCGCGTCTACCCTGAGGCACAGTGTGGCTTTCGTGCAGAGAGATCGACTATTGACATGCTGTTCTCCCTTCGTCAGATACAGGAGAAATGCCGTGAACAACAGATGCCCCTCTACATTGCTTTCATTGATCTCACCAAAGCCTTTGACCTCGTCAGCAGACGTGGTCTCTTCAGACTACTAGAAAAGATCGGATGTCCACCAAAGCTACTAAGTATCATCACCTCATTCCATGACAATATGAAAGGCACAATTCAACATGGTGGCTCCTCATCAGAGCCCTTTCCTATCCTGAGTGGTGTGAAACAGGGCTGTGTTCTCGCACCCACACTTTTTGGGATTTTCTTCTCCCTGCTGCTTTCACATGCGTTCAAATCCTCTGAAGAAGGAATTTTCCTCCACACAAGATCAGGGGGCAGGTTGTTCAACCTTGCCCGTCTAAGAGCGAAGTCCAAAGTACGGAAAGTCCTCATCAGAGAACTCCTCTTTGCTGACGATGCTGCTTTAACATCTCACACTGAAGAATGCCTGCAGAGTCTCATCGACAGGTTTGCGTCTGCCTGCAATGAATTTGGCCTAACCATCAGCCTCAAGAAAACGAACATCATGGGGCAGGATGTCAGAAATGCTCCATCCATCAATATTGGCGACCACGCTCTGGAAGTGGTTCAAGAGTTCACCTACCTAGGCTCAACTATCACCAGTAACCTGTCTCTAGATGCAGAAATCAACAAGCGCATGGGTAAGGCTTCCACTGCTATGTTCAGACTGGCCAAGAGAGTGTGGGAAAATGGCGCACTGACACGGAACACAAAAGTCCGAGTGTATCAGGCCTGTGTCCTCAGTACCTTGCTCTACGGCAGCGAGGCCTGGACAACGTATGCCAGCCAAGAGCGACGTCTCAATTCATTCCATCTTCGCTGCCTTCGGAGAATACTTGGCATCAGGTGGCAGGACTATATCTCCAACACAGATGTCCTTGAAGCGGCCAACATCCCCAGCTTATACACACTACTGAGTCAGCGGCGCTTGAGATGGCTTGGCCATGTGAGCCGCATGGAAGATGGCAGGATCCCCAAAGACACATTGTACAGCGAGCTCGCCACTGGTATCAGACCCACCGGCCGTCCATGTCTCCGTTATAAAGACGTCTGCAAACGCGACATGAAATCGTGTGACATTGATCACAAGTCGTGGGAGTCAGTTGCCAGCATTCGCCAGAGCTGGCGGGCAGCCATAAAGACAGGGCTAAATTGTGGCGAGTCGAAGAGACTTAGTAGTTGGCAGGAAAAAAGACAGAGGCGCAAGGGGAGAGCCAACTGTGCAACAGCCCCAACAAACAAATTTCTCTGCAGCACCTGTGGAAGAGCCTGTCACTCCAGAATTGGCCTTTATAGCCACTCCAGGCGCTGCTTCACAAACCACTGACCACCTCCAGGCGCGTATCCATTGTCTCTCGAGATCAGGAGGCCCAAAAGAATCAGGAATAAAAGAATGACTGGAGTTAGATTAGGGCCAATCAAGGATAGTAGTGGGAAGTTGTGTGTGGAATCAGAGGAGATAGGGGAAGTGTTAAATGAATATTTTGCGTCAGTATTTACAGTAGAGAAAGAAAATGTTGTCGAGGAGAATACTGAGATTCAGGCTACTAGGCTAGATGGGATTGAGGTTCACAAGGAGGAGGTGTTAGCAATTTTGGAAAGTGTGAAAATAGATAAGTCCCCTGGGCCAGATGGGATTTACCCTAAGATTCTCTGGGAAGCCAGGGAGGAGATTGCAGAGCCTTTGTCCTTGATCTTTATGTCGTCATTGTCGACAGGAATAGTGCCGGAAGACTGGAGGATAGCAAATGTTGTCCCCTTGTTCAAGAAGGGGAGTAGAGACAGCCCTGGTAATTATAGACCTGTGAGCCTTACTTCGGTTGTGGGTAAAATGTTGGAAAAGGTTATAAGAGACAGGATTTATAATCATCTTGAAAAGAATAAGTTCATTAGCGATAGTCAGCACGGTTTTGTGACGGGTAGGTCGTGCCTCACAAACCTTATTGAGTTTTTCGAGAAGGTGACCAAACAGGTGGATGAGGGTAAAGCAGTGGATGTGGTGTATATGGATTTCAGTAAGGCGTTTGATAAGGTTCCCCATGGTAGGCTATTGCAGAAAATACGGAAGTATGGGGTTGAAGGTGATTTAGAGCTTTGGATCAGAAATTGGCTAGCTGAAAGAAGACAGAGGGTGGTGGTTGATGGCAAATGTTCATCCTGGAGTTTAGTTACTAGTGGTGTACCGCAAGGATCTGTTTTGGGGCCACTGCTGTTTGTCATTTTTATAAATGGCCTGGAAGAGGGTGTAGAAGGGTGGGTTAGTAAATTTGCGGATGACACTAAGGTCGGTGGAGTTGTGGATAGTGCCGAAGGATGTTGTAGGGTACAGAGGGGCATAGATAGGCTGCAGAGCTGGGCTGAGAGATGGCAAATGGAGTTTAATGTGGAAAAGTGCAAGGTGATTCACTTTGGAAGGAGTAACAGGAATGCAGAGTACTGGGCTAATGGGAAGATTCTTGGTAGTGTAGATGAACAGAGAGATCTTGGTGTCCAGGTGCATAAATCCCTGAAGGTTGCTACCCAGGTTAATAGGGCTGTTAAGAAGGCATATGGTGTGTTAGCTTTTATTAGTAGGGGGATCGAGTTTCGGAGCCACGAGGTCATGCTGCAGCTGTAGAAAACTCTGGTGAGACCGCACCTGGAGTATTGCGTGCAGTTCTGGTCACCGCATTATAGGAAGGATGTGGAAGCTATGGATAGGGTGCAGAGGAGATTTACTAGGATGTTGCCTGGTATGGAGGGAAGGTCTTACGAGGAAAGGCTGAGGGACTTGAGGTTGTTTTCGTTGGAGAGAAGGAGGAGGAGAGGTGACTTAATAGAGACATATAAGATAATCAGAGGGTTAGATAGGGTGGATAGTGAGCGTCTTTTTCCTCGGATGGTGATGGCAAACACGAGGGGACATAGCTTTAAGTTGAGGGGTGATAGATATAGGACAGATGTCAGAGGTAGTTTCTTTACTCAGAGAGTAGTAGGGGCGTGGAACGCCCTGCCTGCAACAGTAGTAGACTCGCCAACTTTAAGGGCATTTAAGTGGTCATTGGATAGACATATGGATGAAAATGGAATAGTGTAGGTCAGATGGTTTCACAGGTCGGCGCAACATCGAGGGCCGAAGGGCCTGTACTGCGCTGTAATGTTCTAATTCTAATTCTATGTATTTAGTTGGTCAGCCATTTCTTTGTTCCCCATAATAAATACCCTTGTTTCTGACTATAAGGGACCTACATTTGTTTTCACCAATCTTTTTCTCTTCACATACCTATAGAAACTTTTACAGTCAGTTTTTATGTTCCCCGCATGCTTACTCTCGTACTCTATTTTCCCCTTCTTAATCAATCCCTTGGTCCTCCTTTGCAGAATTGTAAACTGCTCCCAATCCTCGGGTCTGTTGTTTGAGCCGGTGCAGTCAATGACGTTTCAGTCGATGAGGCCTCATTTGTGCGTGTGCCAGTAGAGCACCACCTAGTGGTCACATTTTCAACAAACTCAACCTTGCAGAATTGTATGCCTTTTTTTTCAATTTGATACATCCTTAACCTCCTTAGTCATCTACGGATGGTGCATCCTTCGCAGAGTCTTTCTTAGTGACATATATCTTTGTTGAGACTTATGAAATATTTCCTTATCTACCGTCTTACCTTTTAACTTACTTTCTCAGTTCACTTTAGCCAACTCTGTCTTCATACCTTTGTAATTGCTTTTATTTAAATTTAAGACGATAGTTTCAGACCCAGGTTTCTCACCTTCAAACTGAATGTGAAATTCATCATTTAATGATCACTCTTCCTGAGAGGATCCCTGACTATCAGAGCATTAATTAATCCTGTCTTATTACACATTACCGAGTCTAAAATAGCCTGTTCCCTGGTTGGTTCCAGAACATATTGTTCGAAGAAACTATCCTGAAGACACTCTGTAAACTCATCCTCAAGGTGACCTTTGCCAACTTGATTTGTCCAATCTATATGAAGATTAAAATCACCCACTATTATTGCAGTACCTTTCTTGCAAGCCCCCATTATTTCTTGATTTATACTCTGTCCTAAAGTGTCCCTTGTGTGACTCCACCCTCTCAAGTAAAAGCATGGCCCAGCAGTTTGGGGAGGATAAGAAGAAAGAAGGGTGCATTGATTTCAGTCAGAATTTGCTGACATTGTTGCTAATGAAAATGAACTTTCTGTGCCACTTCAGCTTTCAGTGGTGTTATTAGCTACAGTCCTGTAGAAAGGAGTCCTGGGGAACTTTTGCGAACAGGCTGATCAAGTATGTAATGAAAGTTAATAGTCTGTCTGCATTCCTGAATTTCGAAGTGAAAATTGGATTTGTCCTATCAAATTCAATTTTTTTTTTTGTATGCCAAGGGATTCCTTTGCTATGAGAATGAATAAGGCTTTAAAAAAAAAGTACTTTCATAAAAACAACAATAAAGGCATGCCTTCCCATTAGCAATATTTAAAAGGATGGAAATAAAAGAAAATGAAAAGTAAACCTACATAAATGCTGCAATTATCTGATGTGGTTCCTGAATGTTGATGCTAACATACGGAATATTGCTCTTTTACTGATTAATAACTGCCAAATTTTGAGAATATTTCTGTCTTGCTCTGAATTAATCTAATTTCCTTAATTTTGTTCCCGAAAAGCTGGTAGGTATATGACTGAATAAGTAGAAAGTCTAAATGAAATATGTTTTGACGTAGCATCTGTAAGTTATCAATAACTCTTCAAATGGCTGTAATACTACTCTTTGAATGTTTTTGGCCTGATGATGTGAGTGGTGCAGAATACTAAAGACACGATTAAGCACAATAAAATAGCTTTCCCTCCATTCTGAACTGGTTAAGCTCTCTGTAATTTAAATTCATTGTATAATCATGGGGGTTGGGATGGAACTGAGAGACTTTAATCTTGGCAGACTGCCTACAGAGTCCAGGAATTTGTTCACCTCTTTCAACAAGGTTTTTGGTCACACCTTCAAATTTCTTCTTTAGCTTTCTGTTATGCCTCTATGAAGTGTTTTAGAATGTCTTTGCTATGCTAAAGGCATTGTATAAATGTAGATTGTTGTTAATTGACCCTGTCCCCACGATTTGATTTGGGGTCTGCAAAACGTAGCCAGCTCCATTCCCCTAGGAGTCTGATGGAACAAAAAAGTACATAGACACCAATGCCAAACTACCTTTTTCCATCCCTTAATGTTGACTTTCTCTTCCACCAGATTCGTGGACCACTTTAGTGCAATGAACTTTCAAGCAGCATATGGAAAATGATAAGACAGGAAAATTGCTGCTCCACCCTGCCTGTCCCAGACAATTGAGATGCCTAGTACATCACAATATGGAGACTCCCCACAACTGCCCCCCACCACCGTCACCATAGCCAAGTGAGCACTTGGGAGAGGCGAAAGACCAAATTAAAATACCGGCGAATTTGGTGGGGGTGTTAGATCTGGAAAATTCCTCTCCCATCCCGTGGGTAATTGAAACTAGTCTAGGAGACCACCCAGGTCCTAATCAACATTACAAAGTAACCACCTCTTATCTCTGACCCGAGTCATATCACTGAGTTAGAGTGATGGCACCCAGGACAATGCAGAGTATAGGGAATGAGGGAACCTCATCTAGCAAGCCCAGAAATGGGTCTTAAATGAGGCAAAGTGAATGGCACCTTTTTTTCTTGCAATTATCAGATATCCAGTTAAGAAAAGTTAGTAATCATTTCTACTGCAGACGTTGAATGCATTGAGCTGGAAGGAGCCCAGAATGCTTTGGCTGATCATTGGCTAGAATTGTATTGCATCTACCATCTCTCAAAATAAATATTTAGCTGGAATGACTGCAGGTGGTAGAAGTAAAAGTTCATCAGGAAGGAAGGACGGCGAGAGAAACAAAAACATTGAAAACAATGAAACCAAGAAAGATGGCAGACATGGATTTGGAGAAAGAGGGAGAGAAATGTTCAAAACAGAGGAAAAAAATGAAACGACAGAAAATGGAAAAGAAACAAATTCAGAAGTGGAAATGAAAAGTGGGAGATAAATAAAAGAAACTAAGACAAAATTTAAAATATCATTGGCAAAGGAAAGTGACATTTAAATGGAGTTGAATTATGGAGCTTAATTTTAATCAAGTCCATAATATACAAAACTACAAATATTGTAAGCTGAAATTAGTTTAAAGAAAATTTCACTCTCTTTTGTATCTTGGCATTAGTTATACAACATGTTCCATTGAAAGGGTTTTGAATTGGCACAGAACCTGCCAAGGTTAAACCTTCAGCAATGTAATATTTCTGTTTGGTTTCCCTTTTTCCTCCCCCTGTGGTGAATTGTACCTCTGACACCTCCACACATTCCAGCTAAATATTTATTTTTAGTGTGTTAGAAGCAGTAAGCTTCTAGCTAATAAAACCCAAGTCTTTTGACCTAAACTTAGCTCCTTTCATTTGAGTGCATTTGGCACTCATAGTAGCACTGACTTCTAATGCTTTTTTTCTTGCCACAATTTGGGCCTGAAATAAAGTAAACTTGTCTTCAACAGGTTTTATGATGGAATTGATTTATGTATAATCGGGCCTAATTTTTACAAATATTCCTGACGTCTCAAAAATCGCAGTGCATCACTTTCCTGCTCCCTGTATGGCTGCCACTATAATTGTTTAGGTTTTTGTATGAGTGGCCCAGGTGCCCCCTGTTTCAGGAGGGAGCCTACTTATAAAATGCTACTTTGATGTACCAATGGGGACTGCTGCAGGTTGGTCACCAAACAGCCTAAAAAAGTCTTTTTTAAAAAAAGAAACCTCCTGACACCACAAAAGATCGCTTGGCTCATTTACAATCCATCCGAATCCACATTCTCCCACAATGGTTTCCTCCCTCGCCCTTAAGATTCAACTTTTGGCTTGGCTTCATGGAGGAACTGCAGGAGGAATTCCCATCTCCATGAGCTGTCTTTGAGTGCTGGTATGCTGCTTACAGCCACCTGGTGGTAACCAAATAAAACTGTTCTCAAATGGCTTGGGCTTGGCGCTAAGGACATTTGGCGGGTGCAGGAGCAGTCCTCCCGGCACCCACCTAACATCCTTCCAAGTAAAAATCAACCCTGATGTGTTTTGTTTAATTTTTCTCTTTCAATTTCCTTCTCTCCTCTCCTCTCCTCTCCTCAGGCTTTAGACCTGTGCTGAGCTTCACAAATGTCAGTCATCATCCAAAACCACATCTGTTTTATATGCAAGCTGAGACAGCAATTTCTGGTAGGCTGTTCATCTGATGTATGGCCTCGCACTTTCCAATGGAGGTCACTGAATAGCAATTGATTGATTAGCTAATTGTTCTTTTTCTAGCTCAGGAGCTCTGAAGCAATTATATTGTCTCTATTTCTATCCTAGCTGTGATCAGTTAATTTGTATCAGCAATGGTTTAGTGGTGGCCCTTGTGGGTCAGAGGATCGTGGGATGAAGTTCCACATGTACTGTTAGAAGAGTCTTCTGCCCAAATTGACTGCCACAATTCCCTCCAACAGAATCGTGGAATGTAATCCAAAAAGCACTATGGAAAATCTTGGAATCTCATGTAATAAAAGCAGAATTTGCCTTATTCAACCACTGTGCTTCAGTGGCTTTGCCATTATTTGTTTCCTTGTCTATAGTCTCAGCAATTCACAATGGAAGGGAAAAGCAGGCAGGTTGAGAGGGTATCCCTGTTGAGGTTGTATTTCACCCTTTAGGACTCTTACCAATAGTCAGGGACAGTGATTTGCAGTCTTCATAGAAAAGTAGATAGAAGTAGATATAAAAAGAAGATAAGAAGAATATGATCACTAAAAGACCGGCAACAGTTCTGAAAATTTCTTAATCCAAAAAAAGACAGAATTTGATTTATTCAGTTCCTAAATCAATGATCCTAGTTATAAATAGGCAGAATCATGTGTGGCATGTTATGCCCAAAACACCATGGACAATCTTGGAATCTCAGAATTTGCCTTATGCAGTCACTGTAAATCAATGGCTGTGCCGATGGTTTAACATAGGACGAATTATATTCTTTGGTCAAAATTATTATTTGTTCCCTTGTCTATAGTTTCTACATTCTTATATTCAAAAATAGACTGCTTAAGCTAAAGATTGACATGTAAGGAATCTGCACAGTACCACTTACTACATAGATTTACTCGAGAATTTGTGGTAAAGTTTTTTTTTTATTCATTCATGGGATGTGGGCGTCGCTGGCCAGGCCAGCATTTATTGTCCATCCCTAATTGCCCTTGAGAAGGTGGTGGTGAGCTGCCTTCTTGAACTGCTGCAGTCCATGTGGGGTAGGTATACCCACAGTGCTGTTAGGAAGGGAGTTCCAGGATTTTGATCCAGCAACAGTGAAGGAACGGCAATTTAGTTCCAAGTCAGGATGGTGTGTGACTTGGAGGGGAACTTGCAGGTGATGTTGTTCCCATGCATCTGCTGCTCTTGTCCTTCTAGTTGGTAGAGGTCGCGGGTTTGTAAGGTGCTGTCTAAGGAGCCTTGATGATTGCTGCAGTGCATCTTGTAGATGATACACACTGCTACCACTGTGCGTCGGTGGTGGAGGGAGTGAATGTTTGTAGATGGGGGTGCTAATCAAGGAGGTTGCTTTGTCCTGAATGGTGTCAAGCTTCTTGAGTGTTGTTGGAGCTGCACCCTTCCAGGCAAGTGGAGAATATTCCATCACACTCCTGACTTGTGCCTTGTTGATGGTGGACAGGCTTTGGGGAGTCAGGAGGTGAGTTACTCGCCGCAGGATTCCTAGCCTCTGACCTGCTCTTGTAGCCACGGTATTTATATGGCTACTCCAGTTCAGCTTCTGGTCAATGGTAGCCCGTAGGATGTTGATAGTGGGGGATTCAGTGATGGCCATTGAATGTCAAGGGGCGATGGTTCGATTCTCTCTTGTTGGAGATGGTCATTGCCTGGCACTTGTGTGACGCGAATGTTACTTGCCACTTATCAGCCCAAGTCTGGATATTGTTCAGGTCTTGCTACATTTCTACACGGACTGCTTCAGTATCTGAGGAGTCACGAATTGTGCTGAACATTGTGCAATCATCAGCGAACATCCCCACTTCTGACCTTATGATTGAAGGAAGGTCATTGATGAAGCAGCTGAAGATGGTTGGGCCTACGACAGTGCCCTGAGGAACTCCTGCAGTGATGTCCTGGAGCTCAGATGATTGACCTCCAACAACTACAACCATCTTCCTTTGCGCTAGGTATGACTCCAGCCAGCGGAGAGATTTCTCCTGGAGTCCCATTGACCTTAGTTTTGCTAGGGCTCCTTGATGCCATACTCGGTCAAATGCTACCTTGATGTCAAGAGCAGTCCCTCTCACCTCACCTCTTGAGTTCAGCTGTTTTGTCCATGTTTGAACCAAGGCTGTAATGAGGTCAGGAGCTGAGTGGCCCTGGCGGAACCCAAACTGAGCGTCACTGAGCAGGTTATTGCTAAGCACGTGTCGCTTGATGGCACTGTTAATGACACCTTCTATCACTTTACTGATGATTGAGAGTAGGCTGATGGGGCGGTAATTGGCTGGGTTGGACTTGTCCTGCTTTTTGTGTACAGGACATACCTGGGCAATTTTCCACATTGCAGGGTAGATGCCAGTCTTGTAGCTGTACTGGAACAGCTTGGCTAGGGGCGTGGCAAGTTCTGGAGCACAGGTCTTCAGTACTATTGCTGGAATATTGTAAGGGCCCATAGCCTTTGCAGTATCCAGTGCCTTCAGTCGTTTCTTGATATCATGCGGAGTGAATCGAATTGGCTGAAGTCTGGCATCTGTGATGCTGGGGACTTCAGGAGGAGGCCGAGATGGATCATCAACTCGGCACTTCTGGCTGAAGATTGTTGCAAATGCTTCAGCCTTATCTTTCGCACTGATGTGCTGGGCTCCCCCATCATTGAGGATAGGGATGTTTGTGGAGTCACCTCCTCCAGTTAGTTATTTAATTGTCCACCACCATTCACGGCTGGATGTGGCAGGACTGCAGAGCTTAGATCTGATCCGTTGGTTATGGGATCGCTTAGCTCTGTCTATCGCATGCTGCTTACGCAGTTTGGCATGCAGATTGTCCTGTGTTGTAACTTCACCAGGTTGATGCCACATTTTGAGGTATGCCTGGTGCTGCTCCTGGCATGCCCTCCTGCACTTTTCATTGAACCAGGGTCAATCTCCTGGCTTGATGGTAATGGTAGAGTGGGGGATATGCCGGGCCATGAGGTTACAGATTGTGGTTGAGTACAATTCTGCTGCTGCTGATGGCCCACAGTGCCTCATGGATGCCTAGTTTTGCATTGCTAGATCTGTTCGAAATCTATCCCATTTAGCACAGTGATAGTGCCACACAACACGATGGACGGTATCCTCAATGTGAAGGCGGGACTTCGTCTCCACAACGACTGTGCGGTGGTCACCTACCAATACTGTCATGGACAGATGCATCTGCGGCAGGCAGATTGGTGAGGACGAGGTCAAGTATGTTCTCCCCTCTTGTTGGTTCCCTCACCACCTGCCGCATACCCAATCTAGCAGATATGTCCTTTAGGGCTCGGTCAGTGGTGGTGCTACCGAGCCACTCTTGGTGATGGACATTGAAGTCCCCCACCCAGAGTACATTCTGCACCCTTGCCAAACTCTGCTTTCTCCAAGTGGTGTTCAACATGGAGGAGTACTGACTCATCAGCTGAGGGAGGGCAGTAGGTGGTAATCAGCAGGAGGTTTCCTTGTCCATGTTCAATCTGATGCCATGAGACTTCATGGGGTCCAGAGTCGATGTTGAGGACTCCTAGGGCAACTCCCTCCCTACTGTATACCACTGTCGCCACCTCTGCGGGGGTCTGTCCTGCCGGTGGGACAGGACATACCCGGAGATGGTGATGGCAGTGTCTGGGACATTGTCTGTCAGGTATGATTCCGTGAGTATGACTATGTCAGGCTGTTACTTGACTAGTCTGTGGGACAGCTCTCCCAACTTTGGCACAAGCCCACAGATGTTAGTAAGGAGGACTTTGCAAGGTCGACAGGGCTGGGTTTGCCGTTGTCGTTTCTGGTGCCTAGGTCGATGCCGGGTGGTCCGTCCAGTTTCATTCCTTTTTATTAACTTCGTAGCGGTTAGATACAACTGAGTGGCTTGCTAGGCCATTTCAGAGGGCATGTAAGAGTCAACCACATTGCTGTGGGCCTGGAGTCACATGTAGGCCAGACCAGGTAAGGACAGCAGATTTCCTTCCCTAAAGGGCATTAGTGAACCAGATGGGTTTTTACAACAATCGACAATGGTTTCTTGGCCATCATTAGACTAGCGTTTTAATTCCAGATTTTTTTATTAACTGAATTCAAATTCCACCTTCTGCTGCTGCGGTGGGATTTGAAGCCATATCCCCAGAGCAATACCCTGGGTCTCTGGGTTACTAGTCCAGTGACAATACCACTATGCCATCACCTTACCCATTTAACTCCTTCTCTGACGTTTTCCAAATGACAAGGCATCCTACTTTTGTGCAATTTCTGAAATGTCATAATAGCATTGGTTGTAATGAAGTCCCACTAACGAATATTAAATGACTTTTGAAGCCTTGTCTATGGCACTTGGGTAATTGACTAGCACTTACTTCATTCCCACTGCATTGGCTGGCCCAACTGGAAACCTTCCCGCTTCCGGGGAGCAATTTCTCATGGATCAGCCAGAGTCGTGTTTCAAGTGGGAATGCACAACTTAGTGGGCTTCTTTCGTTTTTGGAGTGCTGAAAGAATAATCTTTGACAAATGACTGGCAGGCACGTCGCCAGTTTCTTTGAAGCTTCCCTCGCGGTACTTGTGGAAGAAGAGGGAACTCCAGTTGTCAGCAGAGGCAGGAGAGTTATCCACCAGGCATGGTGAGAGGTTTTGGAGGTTGTCAACTTCAATATCTGGATACAATGTGGAAAGTGCTTCAATTACCTCAAGAGTAGTAAGGGTAAGTACTGCTCTTCATTTCCCTTTCCTACACATGGCAATTGTCTTTCATCCCCTCCCCCAGCACTCTTAACAACTCTCTTCCCTACATCACTTCCTTCACCACCCAGCACAAGGTTGCACAACACCACCTCTCATTTGCATTGCAAACACTCATATTCTCCTCTTCTTTGCTCTCTACACACCAGCAACATGCTGCTCATTTTCTAACCATTGCACAATCAACAATTTCTCACATCCCACTCTGCACACTTGCTTCCAATTCAACACCTCCCCATCCTGATTACACCTTACTACTTCTCCTCCTTCAGCATATGCACTACCCGCACAAGCTTTACAAATCTGTAATCTCCTTTTAATAACCACTTGCTAACGCTTGCTATTCTTTCCTACAGGATAAATGAGATGCTGTAATTGTGAGAGGAGCAAGATTGGGGAAGGACCAGCTAACCTGATGATGCTGAGAGAGTTGGAGCAGCAAGCCATGGAAATTTGTGGACCCTCCTGAACTGTGTGCATTAGCAATTCAAGGCTTGGACCTTCACTCACTGAACTAGGTCTCTGACCTTGTACTCTTTCTTCAATAAGCACTGAAGAAACATACATTCACTCTGGTGCTTCAAGTTACATTGTGATGCATGTCTTCTGCAACTGTGTAGCCTCCCTTCCAGTGCCATCCTAACTCATCCCTTTTCTCTTTCCCCTAGTCTCTCCTTAACAGCCACAGCCACCAGAAGGAGCCATCTCAAAAGAGGAGAATCCTTCTGAGGAGGCAGTGTTACAAGCTCCATCACTCCCAAATACCAGCAGTTGTGTTAGAGTGAGGCAGAGGGATCGGCATGTGGTGATGCATCTAGCACTAGTAAGCAGGTGCAAGTACTTGTGCCAGCCTAGGAAACCGCTTTATTTGCCTGACATTGTGCTACCCCTCCTTTTGATTCTCCCTCACCTTTATTTTGGCCACTTCGTGAGGGGTATGGGTAGTTCCCATTGTTCAACTCCCACTGGACTGCAGCAAGTGTTTTTGTGATTAGGGTATTAACCCTTTGTGTTTTATTTATCAAATAAACAGAGAGTGATAGGTTTTCTTGTAGGTTTAAAACAGAAGATTAAGTATGAGAGGGATGAGAGGATTATCTTATGCGGAAAGGTTGGACAGGTTGGGTCTGTATTCATTGCAGTTTAGAAGGATGAGAGGTGATATTGAAACATATAAGATCCTGAGGGGACTTTTCAGGTGGATATTGAAAGGATCTTTCTCCCTTGTGGGGGAGACTAAAACTGGGGGAACAGTTTAAAAATAAGGGGTCTCCCATTTAAGACAGCAAGGTGTGGAGGGATTAACCATGCCTCCAGCAGCCATCCTCTGACATTCCTGCATAGGTAGAATAGTTGGGGGGGTGGGGGTATGGTTAAGTGCCTCAGGGCGAAAAACATCATGGTAGCTGACAGTAAAGCTGGCACTGACTTGCACGATCCTTTGGTGTTGAGCACACACCAGTTGCTCATCGATAGAAATTGGCGCCCATTGGGAAAGTAATGTACTGACTGGTTAAGAGGGCATTGGTAAACGGCTTAATGCAGTTATTTACCGCAGTCAGGGAAAGGTGGGGTGATGTCTCCTGTAGCAGCCTGAAAGGAGCCGGGGGCAAAAAGTTTAGGGGCTATGGTGACTTTGCCAACCAGGGGCAAAGCATGGGCCCCCCAAACCATATGACCATATGAATCAGGAGCAGAGGTAGGCCATTTGGCCCATCGAGCCTGCTCCGCCATTCAATAAGATCATGGCTGATCTGTTTCTGTCTCAAATTCCACACTCCCATCTACCCCCAATAATCTTTGAGTCCTTTGCCTAACAAGAATCTATCTACCTCCGCCTTAAAAAAATTCAATGACCCACACCTCCACCACCTTCTGAGGCAGAGAATTCCAAAGTCGCACAACCCTCTGAGAGAAATAATGTATCCATGTCTCTGTCCTAAAAGGGTGACCCCTAATTTTAAAAAAGTGTCCCCTAGTTCTGGACTCGCCCACAAGAGGAAACATCCTTTCCACATCCACTTTGTCAAGACCTTTCAGGATCCAGTAGGCAGCAGGACACTCCAGTCATGGCTGTTTTACTTAACAGGTTGAGTTCTGGTCCCACCCAGTTAAAATATTGTCAGAGTCCCAATAACATCAAGAGATTCCAATTTAAATATGTTCAGGCACTTGCCGACTTAATTTCAGATTGAAATGATGAGTTTACAGCAAGAATGGTGTGGGAAGTGTTTCACTAATTTTAACGCTCACCACTCCCCCGGTTCACACTGGGCAGGTAGGGATAAAATTGGGGCAATAGTCTCTGCTTCAGCCACTATCTCTAGTAGTACATTCCACAGCCTCCCTACCCTTTTTTTTTTGATAAAAGTTTCTCCTGCTCTCTGTTGTTAATCTCTTACATTTGATCATATATCTACATCTCCTCATTTTAGACTTCCCAACTGCTGGGAACAGTCTGTTCCTATCTGTCCTGACTTGTCCCTTCATAATTTTAAACATCCTCCATCAGATTGCCCCATAATTGCAACAGCTCTAACAAAATCTACCCCAAGTAGAAGGCAGTACTGTGTAAAGACACCTTTAAAGAGGAGGGTGTGCTTCACCAGGCAGGTGATTACAATAACTTGTATTTATGTAGCGTCTTTAACGTAATGAAATATCCCAATGCTGTTCACAGGAGCATTAAAAGACAAAATTTGACATTGAGCCACATAAGGAGATATTGGGACAGGGGTTTGGTCAAATAGGTGGGTTTTAAGGGGCGTCTTAAAGGAGGAAAGAGAAATGGAGTGCAACGTTCCCTCTAAGCTGTGCAGGTGTGGTGACCATGCAGCTCCTGAGAATGTGCTACTTGGGACAAACAGGCGGCACACAGGTAGTGCTCCCTAAAAGATGCACACATGCGTGGCCGCACAGAAATTTTAAAGAGACTGCACACTGCAACAAGCATGCTGTGCACAGCAAATGGAAATTCGAGGGAACATTGGTGGCGAGGCAGAGAAGTTTTTGGAGAGAGCTTGGTGTGTAGGCAGCTAATGCATAAAGGCCAGATTTGGAGGAACATGGAGTTCTTGGAGAGTTGTGGGGATAGAGGAGGTTGTGGAGATGGGGAGGGACGAGGTCATGAAGGAATTTGAATTTGAAGGATGTGAATTTTAAATTTGAGGTGTTGCTGGACCAGGAGCCAGTGTGAGTCAGGCGAGCACAGGGGTGATGAGCCAATGGGACTTGGTGTAAATAGGATATGCGCAGCAGTGTTTTAGATGAGTTCAAGTTTATAGTGGGTGGACGATGGGAGGCCAGCCATGGGAGCATTGGAATAGTTGAGCCACTTTATCAGTGAGTGTAAACTGAGCCAAAGGATTGTTGCCAACCTCCACCTGTTCTGGAGGGAATGACTCATGTCTTTTTCACACTGAAAATGCAAATAAGATCTAAGAAGGTTAGACTGAGACACTGTGGGCAGGATTATGCGACAGGGGTTCCGGTGACAGGCCAGAAGGCGGGGTGGGGGGTGCACCCCGACTCATCCCTCTATTGGATCCCTGGCCAAATTCAATGACAGGCAGGCAATTAACTGCTTGGTGTCAGGGATCTTGTCCCTTTTAAGGGACAAAATCCTGCCCTGAGAGCTGCCGGTCGATCGGAGGGCTGGCAGTTCAGCAGTAACCACAGCACCACTGTGAGCGGTGGTCACTGACTGTACTGCAGAAGGCCCAGAGGAGCACCGATGGACCAGCCCACCTGACCCAGTTGAGTGAGGTTGGGGTTGCCCGGGTCTGACAGGCAGGCCCTCATGAGGGGATTGGAGGGGGTTGGTTGGTGAGGGCTGAGGGGCAGTCAGTGCTGCATGTCGGGGGGGGTGGGAGTCCCTCTGTGGGCCATGGATTGCCCTCAGACGAGGGCCACCCCCTGAGATTGCCAGGAGGCCTGGGTGCTGTCTCCACGAGGCAGTGGCCCCCTCTGATGCCGGCTAGATGCCAACAGAAGTAGGAGGCAGCCCTGAGTGGCCCTTATTAGGCCACTTAAGTGGCTAAATTTGACTCCCAGCATACTTCCTGTTCAACACCGTGCCCGCTGTGGACAAAATGGCAAGGGGACAGGACAATGTCGGGCACCCCATGCCATTTTGTGTGCTTTCCCCCCCCACCTCCCCCCCCCCCCCCCCCCCAAACCCAACCCGCAGGCCAGTTTACCACTGTTATAGAACTAGAACTGCATTTTTTTCCCATCAGTGTTAAACTAGTAAACCTGTTTCTTGGTGCACAAATCTTAAATAATTCAGGCTCCTGACACCCTCTACAGGGAGCCTGCCTGTGGGAGGAAGGAAATGAGGTGCTGCTACACCATGAAACTGGCTGGAGCAACTGAAAGTACCAAGGCAGACTTTTGTTTTTGTCTGCACCAATTTGACTCACTGCAGTTTCTAAAGCTGGTGCTTATATAACCACCAAGGTCCCAAATTTCAAGAATCTTGAAGTTCAATTTTCAGCAGTCCTGCAAAAGAAGATCCAGCCTTTTAGTCCCAAATGGAGGGGATGCACAAAAGGTCATGATTCAGGCTCCATGGAAGGAGGTGAATGAATGTCTGCATCGCTACTGAACACTGGAAGAAGTTCAATGCCCTGTCCAGGTTAGCAAAGAGAACTGGAAATGGTCATACCTTGCAGCTATGTACTGTGATAAGCAACGCTGCTAATTACAGCCATCTGCAGTCAACCGGTACTAAAAAACACCTTAACAATCTTCTCTTCTCTTGCTAGTATTTCTATACTCACAGTCAACATGTAGAGCAGTGGAAGAATCGTATGATATATATCTCATTCCTACACTTATTCTTACCATTCACAATACCTTATGAAGCTTGGATTGCGTTTCATATGATGACACACAGTCACACTTTATGCTTTCTTGAAGGAAAATTGGTCCACCTTCAAATCTTATAAAGGGGACATCTGTCTATTCAAGACGGAACAAAAGTTTAAGCCGAGTCTACATGACGCCTGTCCGAGTTTCCGTCAAAGCGACAAGCCATCATCCAGTTTATCAGAACCTCCTGCCACTGTAAGAGAAGCAGAGGGACAAGATTAAAAGAGAGCACAAAGCAGCAGCCACCAAAGGGAAGATACAGTGGTTTTGAACAGTACCATGGTTATGAGTGAAATATTTTTGTCACTGACATATTTTGAAATGATTTGGAGCATTCTAGAGAAATGCCTGTACAAGGGAATAGTCCAATGATCTCCAACTCTAGAGGAATGCTTTATGTCAACGAGCAACTCAGTTGAGTTTATTGACAAAGGGTTTCTGAGCCTTATAGTTGCTGTCCAAAATGACAGCCAGGTTGTTTTCAGCCCTGTTATTCCACCTTCTTGTCCTTAATTAATAAAAAAGAGGAAAATCCTACTTTGCTGTAGGTCTGAAGTGGTTGCTGGCAGCCCCCTTTTTCTGATCTGAAGTCACTGAGCCATTGGAACAATACTGAAAGCAATTGTGATGAAAATTACTACTGTCATAATTAAATGACCAAGACAAAAGAGAAATAACTTTCGATCTTATTTTCCATTTCTGTGTGATGTTTTCTAAAATGAGTCATACGTGTCCATCCATTGTGAAATCTTGAAGGGCCCACAGTGTTAATAGGAGCACTGTGTACAACAGAGTGTTCTTACCTGTCCTTGTGTGTCCTATCTGTGGGAATGTTTTCATGACAACTAGGATCTTCAGCTATGGTTTACCTTAAGGCCTGAACTGTCTTGTTTGTCTGGGTTTTTTCTGGGGGGGTGGTTTCCATTGTGTCTTGGAAGCAATAATGTGGTCATTCAAATCTTTTTCTTCTTGGGTAATTGATTTCTATTATTGGAAATTTAAAGATTTGCATACAGTTGCCTCCCCATAATTCAAATAGTTTTTTTGTGCAAAACATTTAAATTATCCAGTTTTTTGAATTAAACATCATAAATAACAATTATATAATTACTGAGTTATAATTTGAATTAAGGGTAGACTATATAAAGATTGTAGAACTGGTTGAGTAAGTGCATGTGTGTTTAAATACTTTACAAATCCCTTAAGTCTGCATGTGATGGTACCTGTACTAAAATAAGTGTTTGATATTCCAATTTTATCTCATATCTTTTAAAGTTCTCCATTTTCTCAGCATACAGTTCAATTTTTCCTACTCTCAGGTTCTAGTTAATACAGGTTGATATTATTTTTCTTTATAAAGAACGTGTTTCATTTGTTTTGCTAGGACCAGCTGGCTGTAGTGGCTAAATGGTCATCTATTCTGACAGGGAAACGAGCCCAACATGCTTCTATCCAGGTATACATCATAGTGATTAGCTCCCACAGCTCTTCCTTGCATCCCAATATTTTCCATTCTCCCTTCTCCCACTTCCTCTACTCCACTCTTCCTAGTGCATCATAATACCCTCCTGTATCTAGTTATACATCTCTCCTTTGTTTATCCAGCTCCATTTTACAAAGATCTTTTCCTACGCCACCCCAACTATCCACCCAACTGTGTTTTTAAAAAAAATTCTACCTCACCATTTTGTACAATAAATTTGCTATTTGTGTGAAAATAAAATATTTTCAATTTTTCACCCATCCTTTCTTATGTCTTAGTAAAAATGATCTGGCATTGTTCCCTAAAATGGTTCTTTAAATGTTTTTGGGTGATCTGTTGACAAAAATGTGTTGTAAAGATCATAGTGAAAAAAGAAACTGAACATTTGTTCACAGCTTCCACTGATTAATAGTTTGCATGTGGATTGATGTTTGGTCTGCAGAGTATGAATATACAAATGAATGTGCATTTTTTGTTACTCAGTATATCAATCTAAACAACCAGAAACCAAATCTTCCTGCAGCCTTTCAATTCTTCTCATTTATAACCATTGACATTAATGCTGTTAGTGCATGGATTAGAATATTAATATGACTTTTTGTGAGAATAATTCACTGAATATAATGGAACCCACTTCTAAAATATAGCAAATATTTAGTGGCAACAGTAAAAGAAAAAATGGGATGAGAACAACCTGTAAACAGGTAATCAACAAAACCAAACTTTTGCATTTTCAAAACTGTGCTGCAGCGAAACCAACTTGGCCTACCTCACTGTGCATTCACCCTGCTAAAATGATCTCACACAGGGCTCCCTTTATATCTCTGTAATTATAAATACATTACAAAGTAATAAAGAAGGGAAAAATAGATTGATGCAAGAGTAATCCAAATAATTTATTGCACTTTTTCCCAGATCAAGTTCTCCATTTAAAATCAGTTCTGATTTACCAGAGGTGAATTTGATCAGCTAGGTTTTTATCATCATAAAGGTAAACACCTATTGCTGTGAGCTTTGTTCTCTGTTGACTTCAATAAAGCTCATAGTTATTTTTACTATATATGCATTTAATGATAGTTGAAGGATGCTGCACCAGTATTGACCTGTTCTCAAAAACAAATCAGCTGAATCAGATTGTAATCACAACCAGTGGCTACTTGGGAAGATACCTAGGGATGGCTGGTGCCCTGAGACTGTATCCCAGTGAAGAGTCAGTGTTTTGTGAAGTGGGGAAAATTGATAAGGGAAAGTATGTAAAAAGGTAATATGTTTATATGTGGAGAGAGAATCTTTTTTTTAAAGATAGCTAATTTTAAATGGTCTCCAATGTATAACCCTTTTTATTTGCCTCTTGTTTAAAAATAAATCATCTTGCTATACCCTGTGCACACATTTGATTTACCTTTTTCTTCCAGTTTACACACTACTATACTCTGATTCAATTATAATCTTACTCTCTCAAACAAGCTAGCTATTGATCATTAATGACATTGGTGTCATCATATCAGTGATACATGGGGTAACCCAAGTGTTTTGCCTGGAGCTGCTTCTGTCAGCTGGGTTGTCTGATGATTTTGTTGTGCTCATTCACAAACAGATCAGACATATGCTTGCAAAAATAGTCATGCTGATAATCATTTTAACTGGAATATTTCAAATATACTTTGCAATATTAACATTTATAATGTAAGTAATCATAACTAATTACATAAACAGATTCCTTCATTGTGTATTCAAACCGCAGTACTGACTGAAATGCCTGAAAGAGAATGCTAGTTTCCAAGTGGTGTTCTGCTTTCTCCCAGGTTCAGTCACCAACACAGTTTTTCATTATGGTCCCGGTCCGAGGTCTGGCAGCCTATACAGAACGGAAGATACGCCAGTGGCGCTATTATACCTTGAGTGGTACCAAGCTCATCTCACCTGTTCGAGAACCCGAGAAGCTTCATCAGTGGTTGGAAGTGGATCAGTTCCTTAAGAGTACTCAAGAATGGCACCAGTCAGATGTGACTATTGAAGGTGACATTGTTCCTTCTAAAGTAGTTGCTATCTTTAAAGCACTGCTTGAGAAACCAATCCAGGCCTCTAATTTCCACGGTAAGTGGAGGATCAAAATGATCAGTTTAATTCTAAACATTGAATAAGGCCCGGATTTTGTGGTCAGCAGCGAAGCAAAGTTGCTCACCACTGACCTTGAAAAAGTTGCCCACAAAGATCTAATGATCTCTGGAGCAGGGTTTTCCCCTCTCATGACGGTAGTTTAAATTTGCTGCCAAATCAAAGGGATGACTTGGCATGCAGCAAACAGTGAAGGATTGAGAGAGAAGCTTAATAAAAATGAACAAACTTTAAAAGAAATTATATTTTTTAAAATACATAATATTTTGGTCATTGTGGAAAAATCTGACATTTCACAAATATAAAATTAGCTTTTCGGGGCCAGTGAGTGTGTTTAAAGTAATTATGAAGTTAGTTCTTTTTTCTTTTGGGCCTCCTTATCTCGAGAGACAATGGATACGCGCCTGGAGGTGGTCAGTGGTTTGTGAAGCAGCGCCTGGAGTGGCTATAAAGGCCAATTCTGGACTGACAGGCTCTTCCACAGGTGCTGCAGAGAAATTTGTTTGTCAGGGTTGTTGCACAGTTGGCTCTCCCCTTGCGCCTCTGTCTTTTTTCCTGCCAACTACTAAGTCTCTTCGACTCGCCACAATTTAGCCCTGTCTTTATGGCTGCCCGCCAGCTCTGGCGAATGCTGGCAACTGACTCCCACGACTTGTGATCAATGTCACACGATTTCATGTCGCGTTTGCAGACGTCTTTATAACGGAGACATGGACGGCCGGTGGGTCTGATACCAGTGGCGAGCTTGCTGTACAATGTGTCTTTGGGGATCCTGCCATCTTCCATGCGGCTCACATGGCCAAGCCATCTCAAGCGCCGCTGACTCAGTAGTGTGTATAAGGCTGGGGGTGTTGGCCGCTTCAAGGGTACAATGAAGTTAGTACACTGTTAAAATCCCAGTTACATCTCATTCAACAAGGCAGAAGTTTTTCAAGGGCCTTTACATCAAAACTCACATTGTTGGCATGGAAGTTTTTGTCAAATCATGATTACAATGGTGATTGCAATCTGTGGAAACCTTTACAGTACACTCCATGGAGAAGCATAGACTCTCTGACTGCAATTTCTGGATTTCTGCGGCATTCTGTTCATGTGCGGACTCCTGGAGTTGTCAGTTTTGCCGTCATTACCACAGCAAAATCCGGGCCATCAATGTATGTGACGGGTATTTTTAAGATGACTTTTATCCAATGAATAATTGAACCTGTTGAGCTGAAATAAAAGAGTTACTTGCTGGTTGCAATGGGTGGGGTAGAGGGTGGTAGGGTTAATAAAGATTGATTGTTTTGCTTATACTGTACAACTGTTTGTCAAAATTACAATAGCGATTCCTCAATCAACATCGCAAAAACAGATTATCCAGTCATTATCACATTGCTGGTGTGGGAGCTTGTTCTATGCAAATTGTGTTTCCAAGACTACAACCCTGACACTTCCGAAGTACTTCATTGGCTGTAAAGTGCTTTGAGACATCCGGAGGTCATGAAAGGAGCTATAGAAATGCAAGTCTTTCTTTTTTTTCTATTTTCATCATAACATTCCAGCAAACAACAACATTATGGTGGGCATATTTGTGTCTGATCACTTCCAATGATCACTTTGGACTGGCTTCCAAGTATTTGTTACCGTTGAGAAGCTTCCTCTAAATTTTACACACAATGGATTTATGGGACAGAGTTTGGAGTGAGGCCAGCAGGAACAGGAATGGAGGCGTGGGGGTGCTGGAGAATAGCGACAGTTGCGCTCGCCTGGAAATCCAATGTCGTGACATCAGTTTGGGATTTTGTCAACGGTGGGAAAGCTGCAAGGTGAGCGCCACCCCCACGTGACAGGCTTGCAATTTAAATTGCTGAACAGCTCGTTGTAATACATTTGCACGGAACTGATTGCAATTCAATGGTGGGAGGGGATCACGTGCCTTCTATTCCCTGGCCATTGAAAGGTGGCGGAAATGAGGCAAGGCCTCAGTGCTGCTGCAGGAAGGTAGCCATGGGGAGCAGTGGAAGGGGGCAGCGGAGGCTATTGTCAGCCTGCAGTGCTGGGCCCTCTGCACGGCTGGGCTTGGTCTTCGGTGACAATGCCTGGTGGTGATAGTATTGGGTGGCAGGGTCAGGTGGGCTATATTTCACGTGACTGGTCCAGTGGCCATAATATTGGATACTGGATTCTCTGCAAGGATGGGCACTGACGGTCATTAGCACATATTACGAGGGGAGTGGCAAAGGAGAATTTTCACGCAGTGAGTGGTTAAGGTCTGGAATGCGCTGCCTCAGAAAGTGGTGGATGCAGGTTCAATTGAAGCATTCAAAAAGGCAATTAGATAGTTATATGACAAGGAAGAATGTGCAGGGTTATGGGAAGAAGACAGGAGAATGAAACTGAGGGAATTGCTCTTTCAGAGCCAGTGCTTGGGAAGAATTACCTCCTTCTGCGCTGTAACAATTCTGTGAAAGTGCCAAGGCAAGTTCATCTCCCCAAGAACAGTGCTCTGGAGGGTACTGAACAGCTGGCATAGCTCTCATACGCCCTGTCTTTGTGGACCCCTGTGGTGCAATGCAGCGGCTACGGTGGAGGGAGGGCCAGGTAGCAGCTGCGCCTGTCTGTGAAGCTCTAGTAGGTGAGTGATGACAGACAGCCACGCCAAGAAGGGTTCACCTGTGCCAGAGAATGCGTCAAACCCACTTCAGTTACCTTCAAATCTCTGAGTAGCATTGTCAGCAAAGACTGCAGCCCTCCAGGGAGGTCGTCACTGACTTCTGCACCCAGCTGAGTTGTGACCTGTGGGCTTCTTTGGATGCGCTATGCCAGTGCCCCGAAAATCACTGTGTCAATCAACTTTTATGCATCTGGCTATTTCCAGGAATCCACTGGGGACATGTGTGGGGTCTCCCAGGCAGAAGCCCACTGCTGCATCAAGAAGATGACTAATGCCCTGTTCAAGAGAGCTGGCAACTATGTGCAGTACCAGACTGACCCTGACAGTCAGGTGGAGAGAGCCATCGGATTTGGGGCTATCACTGGATTCTCCCAGGTGCAAGGTGTGATAGATTGCATGCATGTGGCCATGAAGGCTCCTATGGAGCAGCCAGCAGCCTACATCAGCAGGAAGGCTTCCATTCAATCAATGTTCAACTGGTCTACAACCACGAGAAGCATCTCCCGCAGGTGCATGCCCGCTTCCTGGGAAGTAGCCTCGACACCTACATACTGTAGCAATCCTAAGTGCCACAGCTTTTCATGCTCCCTGCTCACTTTCAGGAATTGATTCTCGGTGACGAGGGCTACCTATTGAAGACATGGTTAATCACACCTGTGAGGAACCCTCACAATGAATAGAGGAGAGGTACCACAGTTGCTACGTCCCCACCAAAGCGGCCATCGAGCAGGCCATCGGGCTGCTGAAAATGAGATTCCAGTGTTTACATCGATCCAGTGGAGCCCTGCAGTATGCCCAGTGAGGTCTCACATATCCTGGTGGTCTGCTGTGCTCTGCACAATCTAGCAATGCAGAGGGGGGAGGCCTTGCATGAAGAGGACATGATTGGTTGAGGACTGGCGATCAATGAGGAGGGCGCAGAGGAGGCTAATGAGCAGGCAGCACTGGGTATTGAATCCCTTGCACCGGAGACCAGGGCCGTTGAGAGATGGGCAAGGGAGGCAAGAGACAATCTTGTACATACCCACTTCCTGCCACCCTGGGGAGACGGGAGGTGAGTTGCTCGCCCAAGAATTCCCAGTCTCTAACCAGCTAATGTAGCTACAGTACTTATATGGCTGGTCCAGTTAAGTTTCTGTTAAATAGTGACCCCAGATGTTGATGGTGAGGGATTCAGCAATGATAATGGTGTTGGAGATGGTCATTGCCTCACACTTGTGTGGTGTGAATGTTACTTGCCACTTATCAGCCCAAGTCTGAATGTTATCCATGTCTTGCTGAATGCTGGCACGGACTGCTTCATTATCTGAGGAGTCTCGATGGTACTGAATACTGTGCAATCATTAGCAAACGTCCCCATTTCTGACCTTGAAATGGAGGGAAGGTCATTGATGAAGTAGCTGAAGATGGTTGGGCCTAGGACACTGCCATGAGGAACTCCTGCATTGATGTCCTGAGACTGAGATGATTGGCTTCCAAAAAGTATAACCATCTTCTTTTGTGCTAGGTATGACTCCAACTAGTGGAAAGTTTCCCCCTGATTCCCTTGACTTCAATTTTACTAGGACTCCTTGATGCCGTACTCGGTCAAATGCTGCCTGTATGTCAAAGGCTGTCACTCTCTCCTCACATCTAGAATTCAGAACTTTTGTCCATGTTTGAACCAAAGCTGTAATGAGGCCTGAAACCGAGAGGCCCTGACATAACCCAAACTGAGCATTGATAAGCAGCTTATTGCTGAGTCAGTGCTGCTTGATAGCACTGTCGACAACATCTTCAATCACTTTGCTGATGATGGTAATTAGTTAGGTTGGATTTGTCCTGCTTTTTGTGGACAGAGCATACTTGGGCAATTTTCCACATTGTTGGGTAGATGCCAGTGTTGTAGCTGTACTGGAACAGCTTGTTAGAGACGTGGCCAATTCTGGAGCACAAGTCTTCAGCACTACAGCTGTGATGTTGTCGGGGCCCATTGCCTTTTCTGTATCCAGTGCACTTGGCCATTTCTTGATATCATATGGACTGAATCGAATTTGCTGAAGACTAGCTTCTGTGATGGTGGGGCCGTCACTAGGAGGCCGAGATTGATCATTCACTTGGTTATAAACTCCTCAGCCTTATCTTTTGCACCCATGTTCTGGTCTCACAGAACAATGATGGTGTGGATATTCATGGAGCCTCCTCCTCCAGTTAGGTGTTTAATTGTCCACCACTATTCACGACTGGATGTGGGAGGACTGCAGAGCTTTGATCTGATACACTGGTTGTGGGCTCTGTCTATGGTATGTTGATTCTGCAGTTCAGCATGCATGTAGTCCTGTGTTGTACCTTCACCAGGATGCCACTTCAATTTTTGTTATGCCTGGCATTGCTCCTGGCATGCCCTCCTGCACTTCTTATTGAGCCAAAGTTGGCCCCCGGCTTGATAGTAATGGTAGAGTGAGGGATTTGCTGCGCCATAGATTGTGGTTGAATACAATTCTGCTGCTGATGGTCCACAGTGCCTCATTGATGCCCAGGTTTGAACTGCAATATCTATTCTGAATTTATTCCATTTAGCACAGTGGTAGTGCTGCACAAAACAATGGAGAGTGTCCTCAGTGTGAAGACGAGCCCTCGTCTCAAGGATTATGTAGTGGCCACACCTACCAATACTATCATGAGTAGATGTATCTTTAACAGGTATATTGGTGAGGACGAGGTCAGATAGGTTTTTCCCTCGGTTCTCTCGCCACCTGCTGTAGGCCCAGTCTGGCAGATATGTCATTCAGGACTTGGCTAACTCAATAGTCGTGGTGATACTAAGCCACTCTTGGTGATAGATGTTGAAATCCCCCACCCTGAGTGCATTTTGTGCCCTTACTAAGCTCAGTGCTTCTTCCAGGTAGTGTTCAACATGGAGAAGTACTGATTCAGCAGGGACAGCAGTAAGTAGTATTCGACAGGTTTCCTGGCCCATGATGCCATGAGACCTCATGTGGTCTGGAGTCAATGTTGAGGACTTCCAGGGCCACTCCCTCTGACTGTATGCCAATGTGCTGGCACATCTGGTGGTTCTGACCTGCAGGTGGGACAGGACATACTTAAGGATGGTGTTGGAGAAGTTTGGGATGTTGGCTGGAAGGTATGATTCTGTGAGTATCACTCTGTCAGGCTGTTGCTTTTGAACAGTCTTAGCGATGCCTGGTGAGAGAATAGTATTAATTGTAATAAAATATTTTGAAAGCCTGGGGGACAGCTCTCCCACACTGCACTGGTAAATGTCTCCATGTTTGTCTGGCTAGGACTAGTCTACTCATCAGGATATTGACTTGCATGATTATTTGGAGTTGAGTAGGAAGTCTTCTAGCCCCAATCTATTTACTCAGCTCCCACAACAGATCCAATCTGAGTGCTCAAGTGTGACTTGTGTCACAATCTCGATCATCAGGTGGATCATATTGAAGCCACCTCAACCTTAAAGATGCTGCTTTTTATTCTTTCATGGGATGTGAGCGTCGCTGGCAGGCCAGCGTTTCTTGTCCAACCCTAATTGCCCTTGAACAGTGTGGCTTGCTAGGCCATTTCAGATGGCAGTTAAGAGCCAGCCACATCGCTGTGGGTGTGGAGTCACATGTAGGCCAGACCAGGTAAGGACAACAGATTTTCTTCCCTAAAGGACATTAGGGAACAGATGGGTTAATCTGGTTTCAATTCCAAAAGTTCAGTGTAAAAGCAACATATCTGGAAGCAATACAAGAACCTGTGGTCATGTTTTCCTCACAATGCAAAATTTTCTGAAATGAGTATTTCTTAACAACATTGGAAAGCAGAGAAAAGCAACAAGAAGAACAGCTTTTGTTATATCATTACTCTGAAACTTGCTCAGTGTTATGACCAGGTGAGAAAGGTGTCAAGGGATTCCTCTCTGCTTTCACCTGGTCTTACTGTAACAGGATTAAATTTTAAACACACCATGTTTTTAGCTCCCCCTTGGTGAATCCTTGTTCACCACTTTTCAATTATAAGGCAAATAAATCAGCACAAATAGATTTTCTTAGGTTTAAAGAAGAAAAGTTGATATTTATTAAACTTGATAATGACCAGATATCTGTTTTTGTGATGTTGATAGAAGGAATAGATATTGGTCAGGACAACAGGGATAATGCCCCTACTCTTCTTCAAAATAGCGCTCTGGGTTCTTTAAACATCTACCTGAGAGGGCAGGCAGGGCTTCAATTTAACATCTCATCTGAAAGACAGCACCTCCAATATTGCAGCATTCCCTCAGTACTGCACTGGACTGTCAGCTTTGATTTTTGTGTTTGGGTGCTAGGGTGGGACTTGAAACCATAACTTGAGAGTGCGACCAACTGAGCCACAGCTGACAAGCAGATGGAAAGTAAATGTAATGTAGTGCAGTAGTGACTTCACCTTTAAGAAACTGTACCTTAAAGAGATCAGGCCACTAGGGGAACTGATGACATAGAATCCAAATAATTATAGTAAGTTTAAGGTACGGAATGAGGCCACTTGGCCTATCGTAACTGTGCCGGCCGAAAAACGATCCACATCGTTCGACATATATAAGGAGGAGACACCATCTTGAGACATTTACTTAGCACATGGCTTTACGTGCCAGTGAGGAAAAGACCTGTACTTGAAATCATGCAGTGTAACTAAGTAAGACAATAAATAGTGTTTGTGTTGACTCCGAATATAAAACCTGCATCTGTCTTTAAAGAAGACTTAAGAATACAGCACAACACTACAGAAAAGATCTTCAGTAACAAAAACTTTCTAATTTTCTTTTAAAATAATTTATGGACTCTGCTTCAACCACATCTGTGTCAAAAATGTTCAGATTCAACCCACCTTTTGTGCAAAGACATTTTTTTTCTCACTTCCCCTTTAATTCTTTTGGTATTTATCTTAAATTTGAGCCCTTTTGTTACTGTCTCACCATGTCATGGTTATGGACATGTTGACTGTTATAAGTGTCAACTGCTCCTGCTGTTGCCCAAACACTAAATTAGCAGGAAACACTTTTGCAAGGGCACATCCTTCCACTGTTCAGAGCTCACAGGAAACTGAGAACCTTGGACAGCTATGAGGCCTCTGATTCCTTTCTCCATTATTGCCTGTATTCTATTAGTCAGTTAAGTCAGCCTCAATTCTATTTGGATTTGAAACCCCAAAGCAAGAAGGTCAAACCAAAGGATAACATTGAAGTTATTGCTTTTTCATGGGCATCTGCTTTTGTTCACACAATCAATGCTACATTAACGCTCAGGCTGGATGTACCAGAGCCTAGTTGCTCCAATGAAAAGTCATGGGGCTGAATTTTCATCATGGATGCAGAAAACAAGAGCCTGGCTTGTTTTCAGGTCAGAAACCTGCCTCTGAGGTTGGTTGGTGGGGCGGTGGGGGAGCAGACAGAAACTGATTAAAGTTAAGGTTTTCTTGTCGGTAAGCCCTTACTATGAATATGGTGTCCCAGGCCAGAGACCATGATCCAGTTTTCTCTGATGCAGCACTGGAGGCCTTAATGCAGGAGGTGGACAGGAGGAGAGAAGACCTCTATCCACATGGAGCCAGGAGGCCCTCCAGCCAGACACTGCGAAGGCAATGGGAGCTGTCAATGCCAATGCAAGCAGTGTAGACCCAAGGACCTAGATGCAGTGCAGGAAGAAGTTTAATGACCTCACAGGAGTAGTCAAGGTCAGTGAATGCATCTTCAAATGCCTATCCTTATAAATGTACCACTAGCCTCATACACTGGTCCATTCCCATTCACTCACCCAACAAAAATCTCTATCATACTTCACATTCATAGCTTCACCTCACCCTCTACACTTGGCACTGCTGCAAGCCTCACACCCACAACTCACAGCTTGCACACACTGCCAGATATTCAACCCTGACAGGCACATCACCCAAACACATTGCACCACATTCACTGATACAATTTCCTTTCTCTTGCAGGATAAGATGACGCATAGCCATCGGCCGCAGCACATAACCAGTGGTGAACAGGCATGTCCTCAACCTGATGGAGAAGACGGTGGTCACCATATTGGAATGATCATGACTTGGGCCATGGCATTTGGTGGTGCTAAAACCATTGAATATGACAGTAGGCTCACACCTACCCCTCCTGCTCAGATCTCACTTCCTCCTCATCCCACAGTCTCTTCAGATTTGCAAACTGCAGATGGTGTAAACATGCATTTCTTGCTTTCTTCCCTTCCCTCACTGCCACTCTACCCTTGTGCCTGACTGCTTTCAGACACCCTGGCCAGCAGTTATATGGGATTGTGAAGTCCAAGAGGAACAAGAGACAGATGAAAATGAAACACCATTACTCAATCTCACCAGCTCAAATATTGACATTGTACATTCTGTAGAGGGAAGTATAGAGATGGGATCTGCACATTTTGGGTGGAATTTAACCGCCCCACCCCCTCCACCCCTCTCGCCACAACACTGGGAGCAGGCTGAGAGGTGGAGGCGTGCCGTATAATCAGGTGGGAAAGAGCTGGGGTGGCTATAATGCCACGTGGGAAGGCTGCCAGGTATACCCTGGCGACCGCCCTCCAGGCTCTTGGGGTGGTTCTCCTGACGAGGCAACCTGTGGCCCACAGAGAGCTCCCTCAGTGGCACGGTCTTCCCCTACTGAAAGACACCTCTGCCCTCCACAACAACTGCCCCCTCCTCATCCCTCGCCAGTTCCTGCCTGACTGGCCTCGGATAACCTGCCCCACTCACCTGTCTTCTGGGGCCTCTTTCATGGCCACAGCTCTGGGGCTAGCAGCAGTCCCAGTAGTGGCCACCACTCCCAGTGGCGCTGCTGGGACTGAAGAGCTGTCGGCTCTCTGATTGGCCGGGAGCTATCAGAGACGGGCTCTTCGCCTTTGAAGTCATGGGAACCCCAACAGCGGGCAGTTAGCTGCCTGATTGACATGAAATCCCGTCGGGGCTTCCGAAAATGACCATGGTGGGTTTGCCACCGGCTTTCCAGCTGGTGGACAGGGCAACCGCCATAGCCATTAAATCCAGCACACAATGAGTTACTGGGCATGAGTGGCATGCAGCCAGGGCAGGGTGCAAGGGGCACGCACATTCCAGGTCCCCAGAGAGTGGGGTCACACACGCATTCTGCTGCAGAGGGCTGAGATGAGGACTTCAATGGGGCAGGGTACAGAAAAAAGCTGATGGGAATACACACTGAAATGCTTGGTGCATTGACAGACCTGCCAGAATGCCTGCTGTCACTATCAAGGAGCATGAGGAGTCCAGGACCAACTTGCTACAGGGCTTTGCATAGAGCTTAGAGCCTATCCTTTGTAGCGTGAAAGTGGTGCACACTCTGTGAAAACACTTGAGTCAACCATGATGCAGCATGTGTTGAACGATGTCTCAGCTTCCAGTGCAGCGCAAGCAGAAGTCTCCCAACATCTTAGTGCTGCAGTGAAAGCCCAGACTGAGCTCGTGCAATCTCAGTTTGTTGCATGTAAACCCAGCTGGTTGCAATGAAGGCTCAGACTGCTGCCAGCTTGGCTGTGGATACCAGTGCTCAAAGGGGCTTGCAGGGTCTCGCAGCAGTCCAGCAATCTGTCCTTCAACAGCTTACCAGGATTGCTGAGGTGCCACTCCAGGGGAGTGGCAGTGGCTCCATGGAGCACAATACTGCTGTCCTCTCTCAGGATGGCAGCATTTGTCCTTGCACCCCTACTACTCTGCCAGTGCCCCTGCTGTTGGCTGTCTGCCTCCCAGCCAGCCCAGACTGTTGCTACCCATGCCAAAGTGGTGCAGTCCAAAGCTGGGCCTTCTAGAGATAGAGCTCCCAGAGGGACACTGATGCAAAATCTGAAAAAGAAACAAAAATTGCTGGAAATACTCAGCAGGTCTGGCTGCATCTGGCAGCAGCTCAAGCAGGTTCAGCAAGGCCATCTGCAGTCTCCCCCACTGAAAGTCAGCAGCCTTCCACCAGCCATGCTGCAGCCACTGGGGTAGCACTTCGTAGGAGCACTAGGCCAGGCAAAGGCACCCATGAGACAGGCACTAAAGTGACTTTTGTGTGGAATATTTGATGGCTTATTTGATAAAGTTTGTTTGGAGAGATTGTTTTATGGTGGCTTTTAGCCACTGTGATGGTCAGCAGCAGTGGAGAGGTAAGGTGTGGGATTGTTGGTGAATGGGGGGTTTGGCCAATTAAATATTTTAATGTGACTGGCAGTCTCTGTCTGAACCTGCTTTGCAAGTTTAACCGAGACCTCAGCAAACCTGGCAGCTGAAGGGAGGCGAGGACTGCATCAAGGAGAAGTTAAGTGCTTCCCCTTGCTTCAGCTTCCCTCATACACTGAACTCCTCAACCAAGGGAGATGGGAACTGTAGCACTACAATTGGACCCCCTGAGGTTGCTTCCCCCCACCCTCTTCTAGGATCGTGGGTCGGGGATTCGACTTCCCCCCCCCCCCCCCCCCATTACCAGCAGCAGGTGACTTAACTGTGGCTGTGGCCTACTGGAAGCCAAGCCTGTGAATCAATCAGATTTCCAGGCGAGGAACCTGTCGAAGCAAAACTGTACACTCTGTGGAGTAAAAACTGTTGGTGGAAGGAGGTGATGCTGGTGATTTTGATAGGGAGGGGACAATACCTGAGGGGAAACATATGCAATGACTAGGATGGGGGCCAGGAAAGGAGGTTGCTTGGTCAGTAGTCTAGTGGGAATGAAATCAAGGGAGTTGGAGGTAGGCCCAATTTCCTTTTGCCCGGGGCGGCATTGACGTTGCCGTTAGTAGTTAAAGTGAAGTCATGTGAGTGCCACACATCATACATAAGATTGCGAATACCTGGTAGAATGGCGGTGAATTAGATACAAATTCATGCAAAACAGTATGTAACTGATTTAAATTACCATCCCATCACATCTCGGTACAGGTGCTGCCACTGAACCTGGCTGCCTCCAAGAAAATCAGAAACCGGCATTACGGCATCGGGTTCCATGTCGGGTGTCATTGCCCCAATTCTCCACCCCCCCCTCCCCCGCCCCCACCCCACCAAAGAACCCGCCTTCTAACAGAGCATAAAATCTAGCCCACTAATCAAGAACATTCTCCTGAACACACTTCAGAAACTATCCCCCACTGCGCTTTATACTGTTACTATTCCAGCCTATATTATGACATGATGATAAAGAAGACCATGAGCTCTTTAGACACAACTGGCTGGGAAACAGGATTTAAGGAGTTAGTTTGTAAAAGAAGCTGGAGGTTATCTTTTCTCTCCAGGGTAATCCTGGCATACTGGGTGGTTTTGGCAGAAGAGGCCCAATATAATTTGATGTCATCCAGGCAGATCTGGTGATGGTATGTGTAAGTTTGTACTCCTTGGACTTAAGAAAGTAAAGACAGTGCCCATACCAGGGCACACAACCAAGATGAGATGGTAAAGTTTTATTGGGCACAAGAGTATCAAAGCTGAAGGTGGCAGAGTGGTTGAGCAAATCAACGGCTGCAGAAGTATTGTAGTGACCAGAGGGCGAGTTGGGAGTTTGAAAGTGCAGTTGTAAGTGACGATGGGGATGAGTGTTTTTCAGGGTTGGACGCAGAAAGATGTGGGATGGGAAGAGGGTAGGAGACATGGTGAGGGTTACAAGGAAGTGACCAGTGATTGAGACCATAGGGGTAGAGGAGGAAGGAGTTAGCCGGGTTTCCAATCCTGATTGGTATCCAGTGATTGTTTGCTAGAATACCTGTGCAGATGTTAGGTCAGAACAGAAGGTCGGAGATTCCACCACCAGTTGTCAATCTCTCTGTAGTGTTATGGGTTGTCATTTCCTTCCCAAAAAATGCAAAATTTGAGACTGACCTCAGGTTGCCATGAGATGCAGTCAAACCCAGTGTACTGACTGGAATGGTGTGATGGCAGGTGGATGTATAAATACATTATATATGACCTAAGGCTTTAAACAAAGTGATTATATGCAAGGCTGTAAATAAACTTCCAGGTAAAGGTTGTGGTGTGCTGTGTGGTATCTGGGCAAGAAATTAAAGCATTTTAACACAGGGTGAGAAGTAGTCTCTTTAAATCAGTTAAATAGTTATTGTAATTTGCTATCAGTATTCAAATAGCAATTTTGAAAGTGTGAAAATAGATGGAGAATACATAGTAAGTCAGCGTGGAGACAGTTTACTCCATAGATGAAGAAAACCTAATAGTCTGTGAGGGATAAAATGATGCTTGTATACTCATGAGTCAAATGAACTCAGGATCCGATTATGCTTCAATACGCATGCCACAATTTTACTGCAAGCAAAATATGATACAGAATGATTTTAGTGAAAGACACGGAAGATAGTTGAGTGTCTCATGAAGAAGCTGGTATGTTAGAATGCATTGTTCATCAATGAATAACCAATCATTTGCAGATAGTATGGTTTGTGTACAGGACGCTGAGCTATTCAAAATGTACACATGCCTTCCCGTCCATCTCTGCATGAAATTCTGCAAATACACTATACTATTTTTAAATGGCACAATATTTTACAAAGGTAGGCATCTGACTTGTATGTTTTATAGGAAGCCTTCCTATTGATCTTTATATTTTCCTATGTTATTATTTCACAACCTTCTGTGTTCCATGACTAATTTGCAGGGGGAACCCATACGAAATATAAAGGGGCAGTAGTATGAAACAGGTTAACAGGTGTAACTCTATAAAAGTGATGTTATTCCATGGATTGCATGCTAACCCTGCTGTGAGATAAAATAATTAATGCAATAGAAATCTCAATTAAGCTATTTGCTCAAGGCCTACAACCAGCTACAATTATATCATTTTAAACAATGGGCGGGATTTTATTGGTAGCTATTTAGTCCAGTTTTGGCCCCGGCTCAATCCAATTTATGCATTGTTTCTGAATGAAAATTGCTAGTTGAAACAGTTGGTGGTTTAATGCTGGCGACCAAAAGGACCTGCTTCACTGCATTTAATTGTTTTGAGCAATTGCTTTAACTAGGTGAATATAATGATGAGTTTTGGAAAGAATAATTCCAAAGCAGCAAGGGAAATAAGTGGAGTTTCAACTGTCTCGAGTTCCAAGCCATTTTGTTTGAGTAATAGCCTAGTTAAATTGCCAAGAGCACACCACAGAGTCTCCAGAAGGAATATGCCAGTGAAAATGCTGCCAATTACACACTGACAGATGGAAATTCATTTCGGGTGTGTATCTATGCATGTGGGGCCAGATTGTTTGGCATCTTGCAGATATCTATTAGTCACCTGTGGTGAGAACTTTCATAGCACATAAATGTTGCACTTGATTAGTTTCTTGTCAACATCAAAGCTATATGCTCTGTTTCACCATTGGAACTGAACAAGTAGGGATGAGTGGCAAACCTTAACTGACCTGAATGACATTGCAAAAAAAGACACATTTGATGAAATGTGAACCATTTTGGATTCAGATGAACTGTCCCTTATTTTGAATTTCAACAGGATGCATAATGGGGCAAAATGTTCCCTCTGCATATACAAAACTATATTGGCACATCAAAGGCTATGAGGCTTCAACATGCTTTTTGTCTTGTATGTTTCTTTGAAAGGTAATCTTTCCATTTTGAAATTTCCTTGAAAGGTGATATGTGGTTGAGTTCTTGATGGTTTTGTCACATAATTGAACGGGGTCTCCTTACATTATTATTACTTAGATTTGATTGCACTCTAACTATATCCAAGTGCTTAACCTTGCCTTTACACTTATGTGCAAAGATAAAGATAATTGAGGGATTTTTGAGTTTTAATTTCCAAACTGTTGTATAAAGGATTTCTCTCCTGCCCTTTTCTTTTGGCTGCACTTTCTTTCATTCTCTCTCCGCCACTTCCTTTGTTTTCTTTTCTCTTTCTCACACTATGACAACGCCTCCAAACATCAACCTACCTATTGAGTAAGAAAAATTCTGTTCCGCCCACAGGAAAAATCAATGTTTTGGAAAGCGTTGGCCCTACCATAAGGCTTGCTGTGGAAACAACGGAACAGCATGTTGAGGTGGAGATGGTACCAGCCATTGAAATTGCCAACCACTGGCCAAAAAAAGCACGTTGGCCACGGTTTCTGAAACGTTGGCCATCGAAAGAAAAGGCTCGAACTGTCAAGGTATTAAATAGAGAAAAAGCATTTAACAATATAATAACTTGACGAGACATCTATTTGTATTATAGATATATGAATACAGGGTACACATCAAGAAACTGAAGGGATTTTAAAATATATTTTTTAAGTTTAGTGCATGTTACTTCTGAGGGAGACATACAAAACTATGTGCTGCCAAGATGGAATAACCTTTGGGGTATTTCAGGGTTCCGGCTACACATGACTATAAGCATGATGCATCATTTTTAATGAGTATGATCACGAATTTGATAAAAAGACTAGTGAGAGAAAGAACAGGAGTACAGGCAAGGGAATAGCAAGTGATGGGTAATTATGGATTGAATTGAAGATAGAAGACTTTTCTCTGGACTGAGTAGTGATGGACTCAAAGATAGAGGGGTCGACATTTGTCTTGGGCAGTGGCGCAGAATGGGTGGTATCAGATCAGCCACCCATTATGTGCAGCGGCTGATATTTAATCCCATTGACTGCAATAGAACTGAATATCAGGAGCTGTGTATAACGAAAGTCGATAAGATACCACCCATTCTGCGCCACTGCCCAAGATGAATTTCCACCCCAGAAGATTTTAGTTTGGACCTAGTATTGGAAGTTGTATTTTGCAATGGTGTGTGGTCAATTTCATATTTTTAAATAGTTATCACTGTGTAAGTCAGTTGTACTTTTATGTTAGTACTATTAGATTGTGTCCTCAGTACCTTGCTCTACGGCAGCGAGGCCTGGACAACGTATGCCAGCCAAGAGCGATGTCTCAATTCATTCCATCTTCGCTGCCTTCGGAGAATACTTGGCATCAGGTGGCAGGACTATATCTCCAACACAGAAGTCCTTGAAGCGGCCAACACCCCCAGCTTATACACACTACTGAGTCAGCGGCGCTTGAGATGGCTTGGCCATGTGAGCCGCATGGAAGATGGCAGGATCCCCAAAGACACATTGTACAGCGAGCTCGCCACTGGTATCAGACCCACCGGCCGTCCATGTCTCCGCTATAAAGACGTCTGCAAACGCGACATGAAATCGTGTGACATTGATCACAAGTCGTGGGAGTCAGTTGCCAGCATTCGCCAGAGCTGGCGGGCAGCCATAAAGACAGGGCTAAATTGTGGCGAGTCGAAGAGACTTAGTAGTTGGCAGGAAAAAAGACAGAGGCGGAAGGGGAGAGCCAACTGTGCAACAGCCCCGACAAACAAATTTCTCTGCAGCACCTGTGGAAGAGCCTGTCACTCCAGAATTGGCCTTTATAGCCACTCCAGGCGCTGCTTCACAAACCACTGACCACCTCCAGGCGCGTATCCATTGTCTCTCGAGATAAGGAGGCCCGAAAGAAAGAAAGAAAAAGAATTAGATTGTTAGTCAGTATTTCTGATGGACTGACTATTTTATATTAATATTTATTTTGAAGAGGAGGGATTTTGTTTCTGAGCCATATCTTTTGTGAAAGTGGCAGTGTAATATCATTAGGTTTAAATTCCAATGATTATACCGATATAAAGTTATACTGATTTGGATGCTACAATTGGTCTCGGCATCCATGGGTTACGGAGAAAAACACTGGCCAGTATTCGTGCTATCCAGTCACCCTGACAACGGAAGTGTGCATGTATGGACATAGGTATCATGCTCGGCCCTCAGCTGCCAAGAATAAGGCACATTAATTTTGTCATGAACATTAATTTTAAACTGTTACTGGAGTTAAGAAAGGACTTGTTAAACAGATCAACCGTGGCTGGGAAAGACATTTGCACATTAACAGACAGTGTTTGGAGGGACAAAACAGCCATTCCCTGACACATTCAACTCACAATGGACTTTTGATCACCAGACGTTGAAGGTGGGGGAGCTCACATTCCAGGTTGACTGTTATGATGGCCGAATATACAAATGGACATGGGCAAACCAGCTAGTCACATGACTAATGTGCTGGGAAACCTGAGTTTTATGAATTTGAATGAACAGTTTGGGCAGAGTGTCTGTTTGTTCCTGGACTGAGAAGATCTCTCTCCTGTCTGCTCCCATCTCTTTTTCACAAGCCTCAATCCACTGAAGATACATGAACCCCAAGAGAGAAAAGTCTCCTACAGCCAACATGGTTTAAAAAGAATACTAGGCCCTAACAAAAAGCAAGATCTACCTACAATCAAGGATTCTACAGTGAGCTAGAAGAACCGTAACGACAACTCTTCAGATATTGCCTCAAACTTTTCCACTTTATTTTTCTTCTTTTTTCTGAGTCTATTTGCATGTGTGTATTACGTATGCTTGCTATCGTGGGGTGCGTCATGTATCCATAGGCGTAAACTGAATTAGAGTGCAAGTTTAATAAATTTCAACTTTTCTTCTTTAAACCTAAGAAAGCCTGTTTGTGCTGGCTTCTTTGCCTTATAATTGGAAAGTGGTGAACAAGGATTCACCAAGGGGGAGCTAAAAACACGGTATGTTTAAAATTAAACCCTGTTACGGTAAGACCAGGTGAAGGCTGAAAGGGAACCCTAGACCTCTTTCTCACCTGGTCGTAACACAGGGAAAAGACAGGATCAAATCTGGCTTTGGTGTATCTCTTCTTTCCGCTCCCTGTGGCCAAATATCCTTATGAAACTCATTGTCTAAGCTTACATATACACAATGGGCATTTGGTTGAGATACTGGAGGGTAGCAGTACCTCTGAAAGGAGTCTGCACTTTGAGGGGGAAAAAGTACTGGGACAAAGAAAACAATCCATGTTCCTTTGAGAGATTTTCTGTTTAACAACTTTTCTTTTAGAATTCATAGGGTAGGATTCATGGACTTCATCCAGCATCAACTTTTTAAAGCATCTGAGGTATTGTAGTAATCAAAAGGGAATTTATAACTATCATAGTTGGTTGAGAATTCTCCTTTTCAAAACAATGCAATCACCTCTACTAAGAATTATAGGAATGTTTCATCTGCTTCTAAACTTGTCCAGACAGATGGGATGTCCCTTTGTATTGTTGCCTGTCAGTTCATAACAAGCTTTCAGCCCTGTGTGTAGATTGAGGTGAAGGTGGAATGACTTGAAGTTATGGAGTGGAAGACAAAGATTGTGGTGGACTATACCTATCAGTTGCCTGGTGGTTTTTGTGTAGAGAATGTTAGTGTTTCTAAAAAGAATTCTGGTTTACAAGTTTTGGTTTATGATTGTAACTTTTCACCTGAAAAAATAATAACTTGAACTTCTGATCACTTAAATATGTAAATTGAAGCACCCCACAAAAATGACAGCACAACATTCAGTCAGTTGCCACTTTCCAAAATGATCATATATTAATGGCCTGGACTTAGGTGCACAGGGCATAATTTCACAGTTTATAGATGTCATGAAACTCGGAAATATAATAAGCGGTGAGTAGGATGGTAACAGATTTCAGGAGGACATAGAGAGATTGGTGAAATGGGCAGACATGTTTGATGAAATTTATTTTCTTTTTATTCTTTCACGGGATGTGGGCATTGCTGGCTAGGCCAGCATTTGTTGTTCATCCCTAATTACCCTTGAGAAGGTGGTGATGAGCTGCCTTCTTGAATCACTGCAGTCCGTGTGGTGTAGGTATACCCACAGTGCTGTTAGGAAGGGAGTTCCAGGATTTTGATCCCGTGGCAGTGAAGAAATGGCGATGTAGTTCCAAGTCAGGAAAGTGTGTGGCTTGGAGAGGAACTTACAGGTGCTGGTGTTCCCATGCATCTGCCCTCCTTCATCTAGGTGACAGAGGTCATGGGTTTGGAAAGTGTTGTCGAAGCAGCCTTGGTTGAGTTGCTGCAGTGCATCTTGTCGATGGTACACACTGCTGCCACTGTGCATCGGTGGTGGAGGGAGTGAATGTTGGTGGTGGATGGGCTGCCAATCAAGTGTGCTACTTTGTCCTGGATGGTGTCAAGCTTCTTGAGTGTTGGAGCCACACTCATCCTGGCAAGTGGAAAGTATTCCATTACACTCCTGACTTGTGCCTTGTAGATGGTGGACAGGCTTCGGGGAGACAGAATGTGAGTTACTTGCCGCAGAATTCCCAACCTCTGACCTGCACTTGTAGCCACGGTATTTATATGGCTGGTCGCTTTCTGGTCAATGGTAACCCCCAGGATGTTGTTAGTGGGGGATTCAGCGATGGTAATACCATTGAATGTCAAGGGAAGATATGTATACTCTCTCTTGTTGGAGATGGTCATTTCCTGGCACTTGTGTGGCGCGTATGTTACTTGCCACTTATCAGCCCAAGCCTGAATGTTGTCCAGATCTTGCTGCATATTGGCACGGACTGCTTCAGTATCTGAGGAGTTGCGAATGGTACTGAACATTGTGCCATCATCAGCGAACACCCCCACTTCTGACTTTATGATGAAATTTAACACAGAGAAATGTGAAGCGAACAATTTTGGTAGAAAGAATGATGGGAGGTAATATCAAATAAATGGTACGATTTTACAATTTTAAAGGAGATGCAAGAACAGAAAGACCTGGAAGTATATGTACACAAATCTTTGAAGGTGGCAGGACAAATTGAGAAGGCTGTTAAAAAAGCTTATGGGATCGTTGCTTTTTTTCAGTTATAGAAAGTAAACAAGATGTTGATAATTGGATCACCATGCAATTCTGGTGTTTCAAGAATCACTAAAAATAACCACAATTTTCACCAATACAAAAGCAAAATATAATGGATGCTGGAAATCCAAAATAAAAACAGAAAATGCTGAAAATCCTCAGCTGGTCTGGCAGGATCTGTGGAGAGAGAATCAGAGTTAATATATCAGGTCGATGACCTTTCGCCAGAACTGCTGTGATGAAAGGTGATCATTCAGAAACATTAATTCTCTTTCTCTCTCCACAGATGCTGCCAGACCTACTGAGGATTTCCAGCATTTTCTGTCACAATTTTTACTAATTAGTCAATGTGTTCAAGACCATCTTTGAAAACTTATAGGAAATAATGTTGCAGTGATAAGTACTCAGTGCATGAAATGCTGCCTATGTTGCTATCCAGTTTAACTTTTCCTATTGGAAATTGATGCCACTTCCTCGATATTTTGTTAGAAGTGGCGTGCCGAACTCTGCAACATTCACAACTTGGTTTACTTCATTATGTATCGGGGCGGAGGATGAGGGCTTTACTCAAGTCCACAGGAAACTAAACTGAGATTTTTTTAAAATTTGTTTTGAACGTGAAAGGGGTTCCAGATTCATTCCTAATATGACCTGAAATCGATGATAAAGAAGATGTGAGAGAGAGGAACTGAAAGAAATCAGTATTAGTAGAGAAATGGTTTTGGGGAAATTGATAGGATTGAAGGCCAATAAATCCCCAGGGCCTTATGGTATGCCTCCCAGCGTACTTAAGGAAGTGGCCCGAGAAATAGTGGATGCATTGTTGGTCATCTTCCAAGATTCTATAGAATCTGGAACAGTTCCTACAGATTGGAGGATAGCTAATGTAACCTCACTATTTAAAAAGGGAGGTGGAGAGAAAGCAGGGAATTATAGACCAGTCAGCCTGACATGGGTAGTGGGGAAAATTCTAGAGTCCATTATCAAAGATTTTATAGCAGAGCACTTGGAGAACTGTGGTAGAATCGGACAGAGTCAGCATGGATTTACGAAAGGGGAGTCATGCTTGACAAATCTACTAGAATTCTTTGAGGATGTAACTAGTAGAGTTGATGAGGCGGAGCCAGTGGATGTAGTTTATTTGGACTTCCAGAAGGCTTTCGACAGAGTCCCACATAAGAGATTAGCGTATAAAATGAAAGCGCATGGGATTGGGGGTAGTGTATTGCGATGGATAGAAAATTGGTTGGCGGACAGAGTAGGGATAAATGGGTCTTTTTCTGAATGGCAGGCGGTGAGTAGTGGGGTACCGCAGGGATCGGTGCTAGGACCCCAGCTATTCACATATACATTAATGATTCAGATGAGTTTGCAGATGACACAAAACTGGGTAGGAAGGTGAGTTGTGAGGAGGATGTGGAGAGGCTTCAGGGTGATTTGGACAAGTTGAGTGAGTGGGCTAATGAATGGCAGATGCAGTATAATGTGGATAAATGTGAGGTTATCCACTTTGGTAGCAAAAACAGGAAGGCAGATTATTATCTGAATGGCTATAAACTGAGAGAGGGGAATATGCAGTGAGACCTGGGTGTTCTCGTACACCAGTCGCTGAAGGTAAGCATGCAGGTGCAACAGGTGGTAAAAAAGGCAAATGGTATGTTGGCCTTCATAGCGAGAGGATTCATGTACAGAAGCAGGGATGTCTTGCTACAGTTATACAGGGCCTTGATGTGGCCACACCTGGAATATTGTGCGCAGTTTTGGTCTCCTTATCTGAAAAAGGATGTTCTTGCTATAGAGGGAGTGCAGCGAAGGTTTACCAGACTGATTTCTGGGATGGCGGGACTGACATATGAGGAGAGATTGAGTTGGTTAGGATTATATTCGCTGGAGTTCAGAAGAGTGAGGGGGGATCTCATAGAAACCTATAAAATTCTAACAGGACTTGACAGGAAGGATGTTCCCGATGGTGGGGGAGTCCAGAACCAAGGGCCATAGTCTAAGGATATGGAGTAAACCTTTCAGGACTGAGATGAGGAGAAATTACTTCACCCAGAGAGTGGTGAGCCTGTTGAATTCGCTACCACAGAAAGCAGTTGAGGCCAAAACATTGTATGTTTTCAAGAAGGAGTTAGATATAGCTCTTGGGTCTAAAGGGATCAAAGGGTATGGGGCGAAAGCCGGAACAGATTACTGAGTTGGATGATCGGCCATGATCATAATGAATGGTGGAACAGGCTCGAAGGGCCAAATGGCCTACTCCAGCTCCTATTTTCTATGTTTCTATGTGTTATTGTCAGTTAAAGTTTGTGATCGAAAATGTGGCTATTGTAATTGCTATCATCAAGTAGCTGAAATTTGAATATAATTCCCCTGCGAAGTGCTTGGGATATTTTATTACGGTAATGGCGCTATATAAACACAAGTCGTTGATGGTGAACATACTTGAATTCCATAAAGAGGTGCAACTGCTGGACTGATTGCCTTTTGAATAGACAATGTAGCACAACTTTTAAAGCATTCGCACAGCAAAGTGACAAGCAACAATACAAAGGGACATCCCATCTGACTGGACTAGTTTAGAAGCAGATGAAACAATCCTATCATTCTCAGTACAGGTGATTGTATAGTTTTGAAAAGGAGAATTCTCATCCAGCTATGATAGTTATAAATTCCCTTTTGATTACTACAATACCTCAGATGCTTTAAAAAGTTGAAAAACAAAAATGTTGAGATTCACTGCATTGGCATGGCAAACAGCAAGTGTGTCCCCAGTAGCCCAGTGCTATGCTGCATGTCTTATTTTACTTGTTTTTGTGCACATTTAGGGGATTTTTTTTCTCCCTCCAGTTGAAAATCCTGGATGTTAAAACCAGGGCAAAAGTGCCACTGCATGTAGAGAGGATGTATGTAGTGACTGTTGCACAAGAGGCCGGAGTCGGAAGAACTAAGAGGAGGATGGAATCGGTGACAAGGGTATGGGATTTGTAGTGGGAGTAAAAGAAGATGGCTTCAATCTTCACAGAGCTCAGCTGGAGGATATTGTCACTTGTCCAGGATTAGATATCGGACAAAGCAGTGACAACATTGAAGCAGTGAAGGTCATGAAAGAGGTGCTGAAGAAGGAGAGTTGAGTGTCATCATTGTTAATGTGGAAGCTGACTCCATTGGCTGAGAATGTTGTTGGTAAGTGGCAATATGTAGATGAGGAAAAGGTGAGACCAAACATAGATCGTGGAAGTCTCTGGAGGTAATCATGCAGAGGTGCATAGAGAAGGCACTGCTGGAGATGATCTGGCTATGAATAGATAGGCAAGTTGGAACTAAATGAGGCAGGCTCATTGAACTGGACGGTTAGAGGAGGATGGTACAGTTCACTATGTCAGATGCTGCAGAAAGATTGAGGAGAATGAAGAAAGAAAGAAAAGCCTGTATTTATATAGCATCTTTCACAATATCAGGATGTCTCAAAGCACTTTGCAACCAATTAAGCAATTTTGAAGTGTAGTCACTGTTGTGCTATAAGAAACACAGCAGCTAAAAGCCACAGGGAGAAAGTATACCTGTTGTCTTTCACTTGTGATACATCAATTCATCCTGTAAGCATTCCTGTGAGATGAACGAATTGTGTCTCGTACTGCACGCATCTGGCCATCCCTGTAGTGATGGATGAAATCTCAGGGTCTTGAGATAGATTATCTCTTAGTGGGAGAGAAATAATAATATGTAAAAGACCTTCAATATTATGCCTAATTAGTGTAACCAAACAAGATATTCTTTCTGACATTTCATTATGGATCTTAGCTCCTGAGAGGGAAAATGACAGATTGTGTGAGTATGATCTTGCTTCATCCTGTTCACTCATCATCTAATATGTGCTAACATGTTATTTTCCAATGATGATTTTTTGACTTTAGTGTTTGGTGGAAAACCTGATTCTTGGAGCTAGTTCCCAGCCAATCAAAGATCATTTATATTTGTTCTTATTGGAGAAAAAGTAGTTAGAATTGATAGAATACATTGGGTGGGGAATACCTATGATTAAAATAACAATGGGAGGGAGAGAATAGAGAACGAGAAGATAACATGAGTAGAAGCAAAGTACCAAAATGTAATTATAAATGTTTTTGTTTTTTTATCTTAGTTATTACAGTAATAAATTCACTCCTAACATCTGAGTACCTTTACTAGTGTTTATTGACCACCAATTGTCAAACAGTCTGGCTCAGCAGGCAGACTAAGAGTTAAAATCAGGATTTTATTGTAACAGTTCAGAACTGCAGTAATTGCAGCTTCGAAATAGCTAGTAGCCTTCTCTGTTACTCTGCTAGGCCTAACATCCAAAGATGTGGTTGGCTCAGTGGCAGGAAACAAAGGGTAATTGTTGACGGGTGTTTTTGCGACTGGAAGGCTTCCAGTGGGGTTCCGCTGGGGTCAGTACTAGATCCCCTGCTTTTTAGAGTCATAGAGAGATACAACACCAAAGCAGGCCCTTCGGCCCACCGAGTCCACGCTGACTATCAGCCACCCATTTATACCAATCTACATTAATCCCATTTTTCCTCTCACATCCCCACAATTCTCCTACCACTTACCTACCTACACTAGGGGCAATTTTTACAATGGACAATTTACCTATCAACCCAAAAGTCTTTGGCATCTGGAAGGAAACCAGAGCACCCAGACGAAACCCACACGGTCACAGGTAGAACTTGCAAACTCCACACAGGCAGTACCCAGAACCGAACCCGCATTGCTGGAATTCTGAGGCTGCGGTACTAACCACTGCGCCACTGTGCTGCACTATATATGTGGTATATATTAACGATTTGGACGTAAACGTAGGGGGAATGATCAAAAAGTTTGCAGGCAATACAAAAATTGGCCGCGTGGTTGATAGCGAGGAGGATAACTGTAGACTGCAGGAAGATATCAATGGACTGGTCAGGTGGGCAGAAATGTGGCAAATGGAATTTTAGCCAGAGAAGTATGAGATGATGCATTTGTGGAGGTCAAATAAGGCAAAGGAAACACAATAAATGGGAGGATACTGAGAGGTGTAGAGGAAGTGAGGGACCTTGGAGTGTATGTTCACAGATCCCTGAAGGTAGTAGGACAGGCCGATAAGGTGGTTAAGAAGGCATATGAAATTCTTTCCTTTATTAGCCAAGGCATAGAATAGAAGAGCAGGCAGGTTATACTGGAACTATATAAAACATTAGTTAGGCCATAACTTGAGTACCGTGTACAGTTCTGGTTACCTCATTACAGAAAGGTTGTAATTGCACTAGACAGGAGGTTTACAAGGATGTTGCCAGGACTGAAAAAATGCCACTATGAGGAAAGATTGGATAGGCTGGGGTGGTTCTCCTTGGAACAGAGGAGGTTGAGGTGAGATTTGATTGAGATGTACAAATTTGTGAGGGGCCTGAATAGAATGTATGGGAAGGGCCTATTTACCTTAGCAGAGAGGTCAGTGACTAGGGGTCATAAATTTAAAGTGATTGGTAGAAGGGTTAGAGGAGAGAAGAGGAAAAGTTTTTTCACCCAAAGGATGGTGGGGCTCTGGAAATCACTACCTGAAAGGATGGTAGAGGCAGAAAAGCTCATCTCATTTAAAAGGTGTCTGGATGTGCACCTGAAGTGACGTAACTTACAGGGCTACGGACCAAATGCTGGAAAGTGGGATGAGGCTGGGTGACTCTTGTTTTTTGGCTGACGCAGACACGATGGGCCAAGTGGCCTCTTTCTGTGCTATAAACTTGCTATGATTCTATGTACGTAGCTCTTTTTATAAACTTTCCTGTAGTTAGACATAATTGTAATCAACTTAGTATCACATGCACCCATAAAAAATTTGACCCACTTGACTCGCTTAAAGGAATTCATTCGAGAAGAATGACAATATTTATATCTGTGATCCTTACTGAAATATCTACCAGTCATTTAGTTTCCCTCATTACTTATTTTGTTCAACTTATCAGGCTGACTGTGGCTGTTACTCTAGACTAATATTCAGAGCCACTACAAATCTCTAAAATAACCAACTCCAATATGTTTCTGATTTCTGTGATGACTCAAGATAAAATAGTGATATACCATCTTTCCAGTCAGCAGTCTTTTCACAGTTTATATGGCTTCCATGAAATATCTGTCTTTCCAGTTCAATAGTCCAGCCATTCTTTATTAGATTTATGAAATTCTTTAACTAGGATAAAGTCGTATGTCACATATCAAGATTTCAGATGATGTCACCAGGGTGAGACCTCAATGTAACATATTATATATTAAAATAGTGACAGGTCTTAAGATTCTAAAGGTATTGCGCCAATGCATAACTCTGTAAATGGAACAATAGGCAACCTAATCATTGCAGTCGGTCGCACTTAAACTGATGTGACAGCCCTTAACTGAACATGGAGGAACCCTGAGCATTAGCCTTTCGGGTAAAAGTCACCCTACTGGAAATCCATTAACTCTCCAGGTAAACAGGAGGGATCACTCAATGACCAGAAGAATCAATAACTCCTACAACCCCACCGCCTCCCCCATCAACACGCTGAACCACAATTTACCATCCATCCAGTGAGCAAGGTTGCCCCCACCTTCTTTCCATTTCCTATCTGCAGAGCAAGTATTGAGGCCCTTTGCCCCTTCTGATAGATAAGCTGGTCTTCCCTCACTCCTTCCAAACAGGATTTCAGCTCCCTCACTACTGATGAGCAAATCTTTAATTCCTTTGCTTCCCCACCACCTTCACTGAGCAAGGTTGCAGCCCCTTCTTTCTCCCTCGCCCTTCCCTGTGGAGCATACATCAGGAACCCACTGCACAAAATGAGGAAGAAACAGGAACAAAGCAAGCTGAAGAATTCTTGGAGAATATTGGCTGGAATACAGTGAGTCCAAATTGCTGTCTAGTATCAAGGAAACCCTAAAGCACAGCAGTCAAGCGAAATGACTAAAAAATTCAAATGGGAAATGGTAAGAAAAGTTTCCTGCCTCCATCTGATAAGCAAATATCTATGCCTCCCCCCTCAGACCTAACCCTTAATCACTGGGCAGGGCTTATACACCCCTCGTTGAGAAGTAAGTTATTGATTCACCTCTCCCCTACCAACCCTCTCTCCCTGCTGGCTGCATTTCTCATTCAAACCTATACCAACTTGCTGACGATGCCTTCCTCCCATACAACCGCACCCTGCCTTCTCCCCAGCATACCCACTGGCTGCCGTTCCCCCTCACAGGCTAACTCTATCCTGCGTAATTTCGCATTTAGCAGGAATGCTCCCCTACCTCCTTGACTGCATTTCTCATCTACAGTCTACCACCCACCACCCACCAGGCCCCCGCAACCCCACTCCACACCATTTAATGGCTGCAGTTCCCTGAAGGCAGGTTGTTCCCTTGCTCAAACCCTCTACCTCCACTGATTTGAATTCCCCTTCCTCAACAATTCCTTCTTTTCCCTTTCTGTCCTCTTTCCTTTCCTCTCCACCCTCCCTTTATCCTTTCTTCTTCCCTCTCTTCTTCCACCCTCCATTTCCCTCTCCTCGCCTCTACGCCTCTCACTTCCTATTGTTTTTTTTCCTCTCCTCCCCTTCTACCTTCCTTTTCTTCTCTCCCTTCCTTACCTCTCCTTCTTCTGCTGTCTTCTCTCTTCCCCCTCACCCTTCATATTTACCTCTTCCTCTTTCTCCTGTCATGCCCATCTCACATTGGCTCCATTATGTTCCACTGTCTAACCATGCTTTGACCTGAAAAATTCAAATTGATCTTTACTAACTGTGCCATGGGAAATCAGCCAGTACATATTCAAACTGCTGTTGAGCTAAACTTAGCTCACAAGGAATTGAACTCACAGGACAGCTGGGATGGCAGATATTGATTAAATTGTGGAAGGGTGTCTGATCTGATATTCTATAAACAATGAAAGATAATGTGACCAGTGGGATCATTGACATGCATTGCTGCTGTGTCAACTCCATTAATTCAATTCAGTGGGGATCATTGCTGAGTCAGCTTTTAAAAATCAAAGCGCTGTGAGGAGGGTGGAATAATAGTCAGACAGCAAAGGGCTGTGAGAAGGATGGAACATGAGAGGGGAATTAGGAAATTAGCTTTCACAATAATGATAATTTGCATTTAGCACCTTTAAAATAGTAAAATGTCCCAAGGTGCCTCCCAGGTGTGTAATCAGACAAGATATGGCACAAAGATGATCCACTGAAGGCGAATAGCATAGTTTGTTCATTACTTTTATGTTTTTACATAAACGCAAGTTACATTGATGTAAAAAAGTGAATCCATTCATAATTACTGTTCTGTATGTTCATTCAATGGGAAGCAAAGAAGTTTAATACATTGTACTTTTTAAAACACTGAACCTGCAAAATTCCGTTCCATGGTGCTGCTGCTTTCGGTCCTTTGGGAACTGACAGACAACAAGAATGGCGGGTGTCCACTTCCGATGACTTCTGGCACACCCTGTCAGTATCGCTATGCTCGGACTGGCAATAGTGGAGACCTGTGCTTGCACCAGAAACATGCTGAGTGGGCAGGTCATGACGTCAGTCAGTGTTTAATGCTGATTTGACACCCAACCTAACCTGCCATTTTGGACCTCGCTGGCTGTATTAATGCTCTGTCTTAAACATGCATAACTGATCATGTGTTCAAGGGACCCCCTACTAGTGCCATTTAAAGGGATCACCATTCAACTTTCAGGTGAGGTGCTTTTGACTTTCTTTTGCTGCTCTACTGTGTTGTTGGAGGAGTTGACAAAAGTTCTTTCAGTCAGAAGGGAGTGGTGCTGGACCTTTGCAAAGAGTGGTGTGGATTTGGAAAGGCTCTGTTATGTCTCCTGGTTGTTTTCTGGTTCCCATATATTAGAAATAATCACACTTTATACTTGGAAAGGCTAGAGTCTTTGTTTTTCCAATCAGCTTCCATGCTGTCTGGTATAGGACTGTCACAGGCTGGTGTCCTGTTATACGTCGCATGACTCTCCAGTGCAGCCGTCAATGTTGCCCCGGAATACTTACACATAACAATTAGTTCCTAGATAATTAGTTCCTAGCACTTTACAGATGGTACAACAATATATAACATCCCTCTGTCTTTAAAAGCATAAATGTCCCTGTATCAATATAACTGTCCTAGTCATTAACTTTTTCTAAACCAAAGAAGATTATCAACCGACTTTAGGAAATAATCTGAACCCCTTTTTAGTGTCCCTTACAGCGTGTATTCTTTTCTAAAAATATTATTCATGGTATCCCTTAGGTGGTAAGATGTTGCGCCTCCATCTTGTAGATTTGGCATTCGTTGCTCTCAGTGGTGAGTTGGCACACTGCACAGGCGATGTTTTGCTTGTTGCTCCTGGTGTTGTAGGAGTCATGTTTGCTGTTTCTAATGTTGTGTCACTTGCTGGTGATGTTAATGTTGTCTCGCTGGATAGTGATGTTTCCAGTGTTGTTGATAGTCTTTTCTGTTGTTCCAGCTCAGGTGTAGGTTGAATATGGATTCTGTTCCTTCTCATTTGGTTACCGGTTTCAGTCTCAATGATATATGACTTTGGAGTCTCAGCTTCACTAACAACTTTTGCTGGGCTCCAAGTTTTCATGATTGGATCCTGTACATGTACAGACATGTACAAACTCAAAAAGATGGCTCTCTTTCTATGTTGGCAGATCCGGTCTCAGCTGATGTTAAGAGCTTTGGATGCAAATGCTATTGGTTTTCCCTCTTGTAGCAAGGCTGCTCCCAGTCCTTTTGTGGAAGCAATTCTCAGTTTGTTGAAACTCCCGTCGTGCAACTCTGACCCCGGTACTCTACATCTTCTTTCATCAGCTCCCAATGGTTTGCTGTGTGTTCCGACGTGCGGTATGAAGGAGCCAAGGAAAGTTCGCAACTCTGTCTTATCTCTTGGGGCTTCCATCCCAGAGATGGCTGAGATTCTTTCAGGACTCGGCTTGACTCCATCAGCTGTGTACATCATGCCGAAGAACTGGCATTCTGCCGCTTTCACCATGTATTTGTCTGCGTTTAGCTTGATCCCAGCTTTCCTGGTTCTCTCCATGGCTTCATGTAGATGGTGGTCATGATCTTTTCCATCTACACCATATATCTGTATATCATCTGTTTTGTCGACTGCTCCTTTGCATCCCCTGTATGTCTCGTCGACTTTCTGTTGGAACACATCCTGGCTCACTTTAAGGCCAGAAGGTAGATGCAGGATTTAGTACCGTCCAAAGGGTGTGTTGAATGTTGTCAACAATGAAGATTCTGCATCCAGCTTCACATTCCAGTAGCCATTTCGGGAATCAAGCCTGCTGAAATGTTTGCCCCTGCCAGTGCTGGTGTGATCTCTTCTAGTGTTGGAGTAGGGTAGTGATCCCTCTTTATTGCTTGATTAAGATTTTTGGGATCTCGGCAAATTCTTAGTCGTCCATTTGGCTTCTCTCTCACCAAGATAGAATTTACCCAACCTATAGGCTTTGTAACTCTGGTGATCACCTTATTTTCTTCCATTTCTTGAAGCTCTCTTTAATGCTTTCCCTTTAGTTCTATTGGTACTTTACATGGGGGATGACACACTAGTTTCATCGCTGGGTCAATAGTGATGTGATATTCAAAATCTTCAAAGCATCCAACCGTCATCAAAATACCTTGGGTGCATTGATCTTCTTTGCTTCTGATCAGAGGGCGCTTTTCAATGGGTATACTGTCTTCAACCTTCAGTGTCACCTCCTTCACTTCATGGCTTACTGAGATAATCTGCAGCTCTTCGCAACTGCTCAACCCCAGGATAGCAGGACCATCTATTTCAGTGACTTAGAACATGCAGTTAACATCTTTTCCTTTGTGTGTCTCTCTGATTTGGGTTGTTCCTAACTGTCGAATCTCAGTTTCCCCCGTATGCTGTTAGCATGACGTTGTTTGGTTTCAGAGCACCTTTCCTTGGGTAACCATTTTCTGCCAAATTTTCAGGAACTATCTTCTGGTATAGTCTGAGCGAGATGATGTTACTCTGAGCTCCAGTATCAATCTTCACCTTCAGATTTATCGTTGTGGGCTTGTTTCTCACCCTCTTCCTGATCTGAATGGTTGTGTGAATTTCTTTTCTCTGGGAACTGTCACATCCAGACATTTCATGCAGTTGTATGGTTCCTATGTCTATCATGTTCTCAAACCCATCGTCATCTTCTAGGGAATGGATGTTTTGGTTTCTTTCCCTACTCATTCGCCTGTTACTCTGGCTCTGGTGACTCGTCTACCATGTTCTTTCCTTCTTCTGCACATCTTTTCCCAGTGATTGGTCTTTCCTCAAGCTCTGCAGATTGATCCAGATGCGGGACATTTCCTTCTGTCTATAAATTCATGTTGTCGTCCACAGCTCCTGCACATCTTCCTCTCTGTTTGGTGTACATTCTTTCATCGTTACATTGCATCAATCCTGCTGCCTTTCTCTTGGCTTAACTGAAGGCTAGCTGTTTTGGTAGTGTGTTTCTTCATCTGTCTGCTCATGGCTTCATGTGCTCTGGCAGTATCTACAGCCAGCGATATTGTGAACTTGTCCTTTACAATTAGAGCTTTCTGTACTACAGGATGTGCAGAACCCCAAATTAGCTGATCGATCAGCCTTTCATCTGTGTCTTTAAATTTACATTTTCTGGTTACATTTTTCAATCTGGTTACAAAATACATATGTTCATATGTAAGTATGTAACTTGCATTTACGCTCATGAGTATTTTCATTCCAATGATATTTACAGTTATTGAATTCTAGATTTTCCTCTACTTTCATCTTGTGTATCATAACTTGGTCAATACTAAAGATTGGATCCAGAATTCCCTCTCTGACTATGGCTGGAATTTTACCCTCGGTGGACAGCTCCCGTGCACCAACTGAAAAGTCGTTGGCAATCCCACTTCCGCCTGGCCTGGGGATCCAGACCACATTTTGCAGTTCCCAGGCCCTTAATTGATCTGAGGCGGGACTTCCACCTCATTGAGGCAGGAAGTCCCACTGAATGGAGCTACCAGCCAATCAGTGATCCGGCAGCTCAGCAGCACCACCGGGAGCAGCGGCCACTGCTGGGACTGCACCTAGCTGAAGGCCGAAGATATCACGGAGCCCCAGAGAACCATTAGGTTCAGACGGGCCCTGGCAAGGCAAGGGTGGCCGATTGGAGGACGGGAGGCATGTCGGGCATTGGGTGTGGTTGGTGCATCAGGAGCAGGCCGTCAGAAAACTGCCTACTTTTAACAGGCGGCTTTTCTTGGGCCTGGGCCGCCCGCCAGCCAAGGGTAAAATCCCCATGCCGGCGGGAGGAAGCCTTGATTGGCCTGGGGCGGGTAGGCCGCTTTTCGCTGCCGCTGCCGTGCGTAAAATGAAGGTGGAAGCCAGTCGGGAAGGGCCCCCGAAGCCTCCTGCTACACACCCCCCACCCCCCCAAAGCCTCCATCCCACTATTTGGGAGGCATAAAATTCCGGCCTATGTTTTCAGTTTGATAAGTTGAGTAAGCAAGCAATCTTGCAGCATAGCTAGAAATTTTCATTCCTCAGCTTTTCTTCTGCAGATAATATCTAAATATTTGAAGTTTGTGATGATTAACCTTTTGCTATTTACAGGGCTCCCTGATCAATTTTAAAAACATTTCCCAGTATATGTTTGTAATGAGTTCTTTATGTTGTCTGATGCAACATAAATGAGATGCATGGAGTCCAGTTGGTTGAAGATCTCAAACAGGTTTATTACAGCTAAACTATTATGTACAGTACAGAGCAAGCTATTTACAGAATCTTCCTCTAGCTGTCAAGAGTTTCAGTGTGACTCTGGCTTTGAGTCACATAACTGCATCCTGGTCATAGCTCATTAGCATACTAAGATCTTAAAGGGACATCACTCTTAAAGGCAATCATACAACAAAGTTCTATTCATATGCATAACAGAAACCAATAATTATCAGCACTATCTTCATTCAACATCCTTTATACATCACAGGACTGGATTTTATTCCAGTGACAGGGGTCCTGACAACAGGCTGGAAAGCAGGGGAGACCCCATCTCCCCTGCCCCCAGCGATTTAACATCCGCAGCACTTAAAGCAGCCAGAAGTACTGCACAAAGAACAGCTAGGCGTTGCGCAAACGACTACTGGCAACACCTATGCAGTCATATTCAGCTGGCCTCAGACACCGGAAACATCAGAGGAATGTATGATGGCATGAAGAGAGCTCTTGGGCCAACCATCAAGAAGATCACCCCCCTCAAATCTAAATCGGGGGACATAATCACTGACCAACGCAAACAGATGGACCGCTGGGTTGAGCACTACCTAGAACTGTACTCCAGGGAGAATGCTGTCACTGAGACTGCCCTCAATGCAGCCCAGCCTCTACCAGTCATGGATGAGCTGGACATACAGCCAACCAAATCGGAACTCAGTGATGCCATTGATTCCCTAGCCAGCGGAAAAGCCCCTGGGAAGGACAGCATTACCCCTGAAATAATCAAGAGTGCCAAGCCTGCTATACTCTCAGCACTACATGAACTGCTATGCCTGTGCTGGGACGAGGGAGCAGTACCCCAGGACATGCGCGATGCCAACATCATCACCCTCTATAAAAACAAAGGTGACCGCGGTGACTGCAACAACTACCGTGGAATCTCCCTGCTCAGCATAGTGGGGAAAGTCTTTGCTCGAGTCGCTCTGAACAGGCTCCAGAAGCTGGCCGAGCGCGTCTACCCTGAGGCACAGTGTGGCTTCCGTGCAGAGAGATCGACTATTGACATGCTGTTCTCCCTTCGTCAGATACAGGAGAAATGCCGTGAACAACAGATGCCCCTCTACATTGCTTTCATTGATCTCACCAAAGCCTTTGACCTCGTCAGCAGACGTGGTCTCTTCAGACTACTAGAAAAGATCGGATGTCCACCAAAGCTACTAAGTATCATCACCTCATTCCATGACAATATGAAAGGCACAATTCAACATGGTGGCTCCTCATCAGAGCCCTTTCCTATCCTGAGTGGTGTGAAACAGGGCTGTGTTCTCGCACCCACACTTTTTGGAATTTTCTTCTCACTGCTGCTTTCACATGCGTTCAAATCCTCTGAAGAAGGAATTTTCCTCCACACAAGATCAGGGGGCAGGTTGTTCAACCTTGCCCGTCTAAGAGCGAAGTCCAAAGTACGGAAAGTCCTCATCAGAGAACTCCTCTTTGCTGACGATGCTGCTTTAACATCTCACACTGAAGAATGCCTGCAGAGTCTCATCGACAGGTTTGCGTCTGCCTGCAATGAATTTGGCCTAACCATCAGCCTCAAGAAAACGAACATCATGGGGCAGGATGTCAGAAATGCTCCATCCATCAATATTGGCGACCATGCTCTGGAAGTGGTTCAAGAGTTCACCTACCTAGGCTCAACTATCACCAGTAACCTGTCTCTAGATGCAGAAATCAACAAGCGCATGGGTAAGGCTTCCACTGCTATGTTCAGACTGGCCAAGAGAGTGTGGGAAAATGGCGCACTGACACGGAACACAAAAGTCCGAGTGTATCAGGCCTGTGTCCTCAGTACCTTGCTCTACGGCAGCGAGGCCTGGACAACGTATGCCAGCCAAGAGCGACGTCTCAATTCATTCCATCTTCGCTGCCTTCGGAGAATACTTGGCATCAGGTGGCAGGACTATATTTCCAACACAGAAGTCCTTGAAGCGGCCAACATCCCCAGCTTATACACACTACTGAGTCAGCGGCGCTTGAGATGGCTTGGCCATGTGAGCCGCATGGAAGATGGCAGGATCCCCAAAGACACATTGTACAGCGAGCTCGCCACTGGTATCAGACCCACCGGCCGTCCATGTCTCCGTTATAAAGACGTCTGCAAACGCGACATGAAATCGTGTGACATTGATCACAAGTCGTGGGAGTCAGTTGCCAGCATTCGCCAGAGCTGGCGGGCAGCCATAAAGACAGGGCTAAATTGTGGCGAGTCGAAGAGACTTAGTAGTTGGCAGGAAAAAAGACAGAGGCGCAAGGGGAGAGCCAACTGTGCAACAGCCCCAACAAACAAATTTCTCTGCAGCACCTGTGGAAGAGCCTGTCACTCCAGAATTGGCCTTTATAGCCACTCCAGGCGCTGCTTCACAAACCACTGACCACCTCCAGGCGCGTATCCATTGTCTCTCGAGATAAGGAGGCCCAAAAGAGAAAGAGATTTACAGGGCTCCCTGATCAATTTTAAAAACATTTCCCAGTATATGTTTGTAATGAGTTCTTTATGTTGTCTGATGCAACATAAATGAGATGCATGGAGTCCAGTTGGTTGAAGATCTCAAACAGGTTTATTACAGCTAAACTATTATGTACAGTACAGAGCAAGCTATTTACAGAATCTTCCTCTAGCTGTCAAGAGTTTCAGTGTGACTCTGGCTTTGAGTCACATAACTGCATCCTGGTCATAGCTCATTAGCATACTAAGATCTTAAAGGGACATCACTCTTAAAGGCAATCATACAACAAAGTTCTATTCATATGCATAACAGAAACCAATAATTATCAGCACTATCTTCATTCAACATCCTTTATACATCACAGGACTGGATTTTATTCCAGTGACAGGGGTCCTGACAACAGGCTGGAAAGCAGGGGAGACCCCATCTCAGCCTTACATCGGAGTCCCAGTGCAGCCAATTAACTGCCCACCGTCTGGGACACCATCCCCTTAAGGGAGCATCTCCTGCCTCCAGAACTGCCGGCCAGTTGGAGGGCTGGCAGCTGTGCAGTACAGGCTGGAGGCCCTGCAGTATTGAGCATATCAGAGCCGCTGGGACAGGTAGGTGGGACGAGGTCGCTGGGGCCATTCAGGTAGACCCCGGCGACTGGGTAGGGGGGTGATTGGTGAAGGAGGATCCTCCTGGTGGGGGGGGGGGCTCCTCCAGTGGCTCTGGTTTGCCCCCAAACAAGGAACCCCCCCGACCCTGGTAGGAAGTCACCAGGTTTTAGCTGGTGGTGTCTCCACAAGGCGGCAATCCCTTCCGCCTTCAATAAAATTGAAGTGGAGGCGGGAAGAGGCCCTTAAGTGGCCATTAATTGTCTAGTTAAGGGCCTCAATTGGCTTGGGGCGGGAAGGCCATCCTTGGACTTCCCCACTCCAAACAAAATATCAGGTAGTCTGGGAAATGTTGGGAATGGCACCCTCTACCATTTTGTTCCCCCCCCCGCCCCGTGCCCATCTCCAAGGGCATAATAAAATCCTGCCAGATTTAAGAGTTCAGCCAGATCTTCAATCATGTACCAGGGAAATATCATGTGAGAGACATCCCTATTAGATGGTTGCTACATTGATGTGTGCCATGGTCAGGTGACACATGTTCACATCCTACCTCTGTTCCTGTGCAGATATTTCAGAGTGGCATTTCTTCTCCAGCTGGGAATATGTTTGCTGTAGGTTCTATTGTTTGCATTGACCCAAGATGTTGCATTTACTTTGGTCTCTCTCTTGACACCGTCTACGCTTATGTAGCATAATAGCTAATGTTCTTGAACGTTGATATGTGGAGGATGCCTTTTATTGAAGAATGAAGAGAATCTTACAGGTTAAGCAATCATGCTTTTCCTTGTGAATCCTTTACTTCGATCCACACAGTTTGTGCTGCACCAAGAAAGTAATTGAATAATTTATTTCTATGAATGCAACAGGGTAGAGTTTCTGCTCGATTATGTTGACTTTATCGGTGTAACCCGTGCAAAAGATCGCGGAACTTTAAGCACAAATTCCGCTCAGCACAAATAAAGTTTCCATGATCTTTTGCACTAGTTTGAAAAACATCACACTAGAAGCTGGCCTCACCCAGAAAACCGCCTGTGCCCTGAAATGCTTAATCACCATTGGGAGTTTCTGCTAATTACACTCGTTTGCAGGACTTCGAGAAGGTTTTAAAATTCAAGCTGGTTCATCTGGGTGCAAGGTCACTAATAGAAACATTTTTAAAGCTTTTGAATGTAATTTTTTAATTTACTAAGAAACTGACCACTCTACTCCAATATAATGAGGAAATGCTTCTGTGTATTTTTTAAAAGTCACTTTCAGTCATTTAAAATCAGGTACTCATAGGTGGTAGATTTACACTCTTTAAAAATACTTTTTTTTGGTGATAAACTCATTTTCAATTGCATCAATGAAACTGCAACAAGTTTTAAAAATATAAAGCAATATTTTTACAGCACCATTTTTTCAAAAAGAACTACACTTTAAAATGCAGCCCGAATATGCTGATTAATGGCAGATTTTACATTCGATGATATGCAAAAGAGTTTGAGCAGAAACTCAGAGAAGAAAAATGCCCATGCTGGCAATAGCACCGACAGCGGGAACTCTTAACCATATTGCCATTCCTCCATTGGTTACTACTGTCTCTTCTGTAGGTCTATTCACTGGAATTTTAATCTCAAGTACTTTCTGATGGACTTGCCATAGTGTAGCACTGCAGTCAGAAATTGGGAGAGCTAGACTATTTTGGCTGAAATCCCAGCTAGGCTCAATGTTATGGAGGTGGTTTATGAAGAGGGGCAAGGGGCTACTAAAGCTATTGGTTTCCCAGCCTATGATCAGAAATATCAGATCCAGTTATTTTCCTCTTCTCTCTTTTTGAAGTACATATGCCCCCTTTCATCCCTATAGAGATAAGGGGCTGAATTTTCAAACAGCCACAGAGGTGGGACCAGAGGCGGATGGGCCCGCAATTCCCGCTAGTGGCCAGCATACCGGTTTGCCGGCATGTTCCCACCTTCGGGTCATTTTGAACATGCTGGTTTGGGTGGGAGAAACATATTTGTGGCCTGTTATTTTCTTTGACTTAATACCCACTGCTTTCTATCCTGGCAGTCCTTTGGATTTAATTTATTGGCAAGATCGAATTATCATTGGCAGCTCTCATTCACACGTGCGGAGCGGGAGCTATTAGAGGATATGGATGAAGATGGAGGTTGCCGCCTAAAGTGTTTACAGGTCATAAGAAAGCTGAAAGAAGACCACTGGTGCCCTGGAAATAAACCAGTCATCACATCCTATCACCTACAGGTAAGAAATGTTCTATGGTTTGCAAAGCAGATTTCAACTGATTTATTATAGTCCTATTATAAAATGATAGCACTGTCACAATCTTTGATCTCACACAAGTGGATTTACAGAGAAATGGGGGATAGTAATTTAGCTTAAACACAATCTATGGTTGCTAGGCCTACCATTGAAAGGATGCATAAATTGGAATCACTGACAAAAGTACATTGTAAGACCACCACAGTTATGAAGTGGTCTAGATGTTTCTCCCTTTCATTACTACCATATGATTCCAGGATCTAAATTTCTCCTTGAGATCTTTAATCACGTCTGTCTACAGTCAGGATCAATCATTAAGGATCTCTAGTAGCCTTTGGTCCTAGGTCGACATCTTTTCTTTTTGCCAGCATTCCATTATTAACTCTAATGCTTTTATCCCAATCTGCCTTTTAATTTTTCTGAAGTTTCCTTCATCTCATTGGGGAAAAAATGACTGTGATGACTGAGATACATATGTAAATTTTATAGCATGTGCACCAAATCCTGTTCAACCATCACCCCTGTGCTCGCTGACCTACATTGGCTCCCGATTAAGCAACGCCTCGATTTAAAATCCTCATATCTCTGTAATCCCCTACAACTCTCTTAGATATCTGCACTCCCTCAATTCTGCCTTCTTGAGCATGCCCAATTTTAATCAGTTCACCACTGATGGCCATGTCAGGGCACTAAGCTCTGTAATTCCTTCCCTAAACCTCTCCACCTCTCTATCTCTCTTTTCTCCTTTAAGATGCTCCTTAAAACCTACCTGTCTAACCAAGCTTTTGGTCATCTTTCCTAATACCTGCTTATGTGTTTTGGTGTCTAATTTTGAAGCACCTTGGGACATGTTAGTATGTTAAGGTGCTGTATAATTAAAAGTATTTGTTAGTTGGGATAAAATATATGCTGGTGTAAGCTACAATATGTTTGTTTCTGAGGTGAATGATGTGTCGTTACCTTTAGTTTCTCCATCACGGTTTTGAAAACTAATAATTGATTCAGTAAATTGACTACAATTTTGGCTGGCATAGTCAGGCTTTTAAGCAAGATAGTCAGCAATGAACACTATGACGGGAATTTTAACATGGGTGAATGGGTGGGATTGGGTTCCGAACCTCCTTCAGGATCAGCCTCTCCCTGGGGTTGCACTTTAAGCTCCCCCATGGGATTGGAAGTTCTGCTCCTCCTGGGCTTGGGTATCAGAGCTACCTGGTCCCATAGCTTCCGTCGGAGTGCTCCTTGCCTGACCGGAAGGCAAACCTGTGAATCAGGCAGACCACTGGGCAAGATACCTATCAGGGCCAAAAGTCACAAGTTGTGAAGTTAAAATTCCACAGTATGCGGGAAAATCCTGACTTCCAGGCTTCCTGTCTGCAATCCGACTTTGCAGATCCCAGCACACCAGCAAGTAAAAATTCCCCCAAGGTTGTTGTAAATAGCTATGCAGTAGTATACTATTGCTCAACTAGGCATATGGGTGCAGGAGAGGGTTGAAGATGACATTTGATTGTTGGTAGGTTGCATGCAGAAGCAGCAACCCACATTTAAAGTGATGAAATCTCACTCATCAGCTCTAGGCAGCAATAGAAATTCATTAATAAAGTGGTAAATACTGACTTTCTCCTTTCCAGACACTGTTGTTTTGGACCTGTGAGAAATATCCACGCTCTAAAGATTGGAAAAATTTCCAGAAATGCTTTCTGCGTTTGGTAAAGAAGCTTCAGAAATGTGTGCTACAGAGATACCTTCGACATTATTTTGTGAAGAGCTTTAACTTGCTTAAATATGCTAACACAAATGAACTGGATATAACATCTCAGAAAATTAACGATTTCTTAATGAACCCTGGTGTGCACTTCCACTAAATTTTACTGACTTTTTAAATGAACTACGGGTTCCAATGCGCCAAATCTTACTGACTTTTCAAGACTCCCCATCTTTTACCTGAGTTAAAATAGAGCTGTGAGTTAATATTAATTCTGTGAGAAGAACCTAAGAGTTGGAAATTACTAATGGCATTATTATCGTATGTATATTTGTACCAGATTTTTCTCTGATATTTTAATGGAGGCACTAACCTCCATTAAAATTTGAGAGAGGTGAACTTAATAGGATCATGTTATGAATTCATACAGTAACACTGCTGATAGTATTTCTATCCTATAATGTGCTTAAAGATGTAAACATCTTTACTTAAGATGTTTCTGTGCTGCAGACTTTTATTCCTTGAAGAATAATCAAACTTTACAAATTAAGTTCTTATTTACTCCTACTGTGCAATGCTCTTTTTTTAAGTGTTACCTTTAGCCACTATTTGGTGTTTAATGATTTGTTCTGTTATAAGGGACTGCCAAATGTCACTTAGTTTATGCAAAACACATTTATACTTCAGTGAAATCTCACTAAATTAAAGACCGATGTTCTGTGCCTCTGATTAAGTCATAGAGTTCATTCTGAATGCTATTTTTTACCTTTACTAAAACATACTTATTCCCAGTCAAACTTCTTGTTCATTCTTATGAAACCAGCCTCTTGCTGACAAAAAACCTACTTATGTACGTACAAATACAAATGCTAAATAATTCGTATCTAATTTACAAAGACAAAAAAATCAAACAAATTCCAATTCTGCCACTGCAGCTGTTAGAGGTCATTGAGTCATAACAGCAAAGGAGGCCATTCGGGCCATCCAGTCAATGCTGGAAGTATTTCTTGCTGAAGTGCCCAATAATTCATAAATATATAATCTTTGTGGGTACATGCATTACATGATGTGGTTCCAGGAGTCAATTCCTAGGCAGTAGTTGTATCACCTCTTGCCACTGTGTTTTTTGCTTTAAGTAACTGGTTAGACCCACCCTCTGAACTGGCATTGTGTGTGGATTCCACCTAGTGGCATATGGTGTAAGTATGAAAGGTATGTGCTGCCTACTATTCCCACTCTTGATATCATTAGAAAGAATTTCATAGTGGCCCTGGAATTCTTTGCTAAATAATCGCAGGATATATTCTCCCACACTGACCCCGCCGGAATTTGTAATATGAATGAGAAGGTATCTAATTTTCATGGGGTAGGTGGGCGTATCTCTGGTGCCTGTCTGCCCCACTTGGCTGGATTAGCTGATGCCTGCCTACGAAGGTCTTAGAAGGTCCCTTACAAGATTTGATTCCCAGTACAGGTACAATGGGCCAAATAGCCTCCTTCTGTGCCATACATTTTCTAAGTTTCTATGTTCCTGCAGGATACTCCAAGAAATAAAGGAAACTGCTTTCCTTCAACCGCAGCATTTGTTGTGCTGATGGTTTTCCCACAATGGAAAATTGATCCAGCAACAATGAAGGAACAACAATATATATCCAAGGCAGGATGGTGAATGACTGAGAGGAGAACTCGGGGATGATTGTGTTCCTATAACATTGCATCGCTTGGTGATAAAGATCGCTGGAAAAAAGATCTTATTGAAGTGACCTTGGTGAGTTAGTACATCCCGTAGATTGTACGTGCAACCACAGTGTGCTGGTGATAGATGGGGTGGGTATTGAGTCCAGTAGCAAGGACATCAAGCAAGCAACTGCACTGTCCTAGATGGTGTCAAGGTTCTTGAGTGTTATTGTGGCTACACCCATCCAGATAAATGTTTGGGTATCTCTTCATAACATTTATGGATTATGTGGTAATTCAGTATAATATACTTGGCCTTAATATAAACAGAGACTTTATCATTTGTGTCTACCATAATCTATCCACCCATACAATTAAAGAACAAGTCGCCACCCCCCCCCACCCCCACCCCCACCTTTCCCTCCCACCCACAGCTCAACATTAGGGAGAATTTGAAAGAGTTTCTGACAGCTGAGCAGAGCCGATAGTGTCACAATTCAGCAGATCTTATGGACCCATTTTCACCTGCTTCATTAATCACCTTTCCTCCATCATAAGGTCAGAAGTGGGAATGTTTGCTGGTGATTGGACAATGTCAGTTCCATTCATAGAAACATAGAAAATAGGAGCAGGAGTAGGCCATTCGGCCCTTCAAGCCTGCTTCACCATTCATTATGATCATGGCTGATCATCCAACTCAGTAGCCTGTTCCGGCTTTCGCCCCATACCCTTTGATCCCTTTAGACCCAAGAGCTATATCTAACTCCTTTTTGAAAACATATGATGTTCAGGCCTCAACTGCTTTCTGTGGTAGCAAATTCCACAGGCTCACCACTCTCTGGGTGAAGAAATTTCTCCTCATCTCAGTCCTGAAAGGTTAACCCCGTATCCTTAGACTATGGCCCTGGTTCTGGACTCCCCCACCATCGGGAACATCCTTCCTGCATCGACCCTGTCAAGTCCTGTTAGAATTTTATAGGTTTCTATGAGATATCCCCTCACTCTTCTGAACTCCAGCGAATATAACCCTAACCAACTCAATCTCTCCTCATAAGTCAGTCCCGCCATCCCAGGAATCAGTCTGGTAAACCTTCGCTGCACTCCCTCTATAGCAAGAACATCCTTCCTCAGATAAGGAGACCAAAACAGCACACAATATTCCAGGTGTGGCCTCATCAAGGCCCTGTATAATTGCAGCAAGACATCCCTGCTTCTGTACTCGAATCCTCTCGCTATGAAGGCCAACATACCATTTGCCTTTTTTACCGCCTGTTGGACCTGCATGCTTACCTTCAGCGACTGGTGTACGAGAACACCCAGGTCTTGCTGCATATTCCCCTCTCTCAGTTTATAGCCATTCAGATAATAATCTGCCTTCCTGTTTTTGCTACCAAAGTGGATAACCTCACATTTATCCACATTATACTGCATCTGCCATGCATTAGCCCACTCACTCAACTTGTCCAAATCAGCCTGAAGCCTCTCTGCATCCTCCTCACAACTCACCCTCCAACCCAGTTTTGTGTCATCTGCAAATTTGGAGATATTACATTTAGTTCCCTCATCTAAATCATTAATATATATTGTGAATAGCTGGGATCCTAGCACCGATCCCTGCGGTACCCCACTAGTCACTGCCTGCCATTCAGAAAAAGACCCATTTATCTCTACTCTTTGTTTCCTGTCTGCCAACCAATTTTATATCCATCACAATACACTACCCCCAATCCCATGCGCTTTAATTTTACATGCTAATGTCTTATGTGGGACTTTGTCGAAAGCCTTCTGAAAGTCCAAATAAACCATATCCACTGGCTCCCTCTCATCAACTCTACTAGTTACATCCTCGAAGAATTCCAGTAGATTTGTCAAATATGATTTCCCTTTCGTAAATCCATGCTGACTCTGCCCGATTCTACCACTGTCCTCCAAGTGCTCTGCTATAAAATCTTTGATAATGGACTCCAGACTTTTCCCCACTACTGACGTCAGGCTGACTGGTCTATAATTCCTTGCTTTCTCTCTACCTCCCTTTTTAAATAGTGGGGTTACATTAGCTATCCTCCAATCTGTAGAAACTGTTCCAGAGTCTATAGAATCTTGGAAGATGACCAACAATGCATCCACTATTTCTAGGGCCACTTCCTCAAGTACTCTGGGATGCATACCATCAGGCCCTGGGGATTTATCAGCCTTCAATTCCATTAATTTCCCCAACACCATTTCTCTACTAATACTGATTTCTTTCAGTTCCTCCCTCTCACTAAACCTTGTGTTCCCCAACATTTCTGGTATGATATTTGTGTCCTCCTTTGAGAAGACAGAACCAAAGTATGCATTTAGTTGGTCAGCCATTTCTTTATTCCCCATTATAAATTCCCTTGTTTCTGATTGTAAGGGATCTACATTTGTCTTCAATCTTTTTCTCTTCACATACCTATCGCAACTTTTACAGTCAGTTCTTATGTTCCCCGCAAGCTTGCTGTCGTACTCTATTTTCCCCTTCTTAATCAATCCCTTGGTCCTCCTTTGCTGAATTCTAAACTGCTCCCAATCCTCAGGTCTGTTATTTTTCCTGGCAAATTTACATGCTCTTCCTTGGATCTAATGTTATCTCTAATTTCCCTTGTAAGCCATGGTTTGGCTACCTTTCCCGTTTTACTTTTGCGCCAGACAGGAATAAACAATTGTTGCAGTTCATCCATGCGCTCTTTAAATGTTTTTGCCTGTCCACCGTCATCCCTTTAAGTAACGTTTCCCTATCCGTCATGGCCAACTCGCGCCTCATACCTTCGTAGTTTCCTTTACTAAGATTCAGGACCCTTGTCTCAGAATCAACTACGTCACTCTCCATCTTGATGAATAATTCTATCATATTATGGCTGCTCGTTCCCAAGGGGTCTCGCACCACTGGATTGTCAATTATTCCACTCTCATTACACAATACCCAGTCTAGGATGGCCTGTTCTCTAGTTGGTTCCTCAATGTATTGATCCAGAAAACTAATCTGTATACACTCCAAGAATTCCTGCTCTGTGGTATTGTGACTAATTTGATTTGCCCAATCTCTCTGCAGATTAAAGTTACCCATAATTACAGATGTTCCTTTATCGCATGCATCTCTAATTTCCTGTTTAATGCCATTCCCAACATCACCACTACAGTTTGGGAGTCTATATACAACCCCCAATAACGTTTTTTGCCCCTTAGTGTTTCTCAGCTCTCCCCATACAGACTCCACATCGTCAGAGCCAATATCTTTCCTCACTATCGCATTAATTTCCTCTTTATCCAGCAATGCAACTCCACCGCCTTTTGCTTTTTGTCTGTCCTTCCTAAATACTGAATACCCCTGGATGTTCATTTCCCATCCCTGGTCACCTTGCAGCCATGTCTCCGTAATCCCGACTATATCATACCCATTTACATCTATTTGCGCGATTAATTCATCCACTTTATTGCGAATGCTCCACGCGTTAAGGCACAAAGCCTTAAGGCTTGTATTTTTAACATTACTTGTCTTCTTCCCACTATTTTTCACTGTGGCCCTGTTTGATTCTGACTCTTGATTTCTCGGCCTATCACTTTTTTATTCCCCTTACTGTCTTTTGTTCTTGTCCTTGATCCCCCCCCTCCTCTGACTCCTTTCAAAGGTTCCCATCCCCCTGCTATTTTAGTTTAAACCGTCCCCAACCACTCTAGCAAATACTCCCCTTAGGACATCAGTCCCGGTCCTGCCCAGGTGTAACCTGTCCAGTTTGTACTGGTTCCACCTCCCCCAGAACTGGTCCCAATGCCCAAGGAATCTAAAACCCTCCCCCTCACATCATCTCTTCAGCCACGTTTTCATCCAATATATCCTGCTATTTGTACTCTGACTAGCACGTGGCACTGGTAGTAATCCTGAGATCACTACCTTTGAGGTCCTACTTTTCAACTTACTTCCTAGCTCCCTATATTCTGCTTTTAGGACCTCATCCTTTTTTTTACCTGTGTCGTTTGTACCAATGTGTACCACGACCACTGGCTGTTCACCCTCCCCCTTCAGAATGTCCTGTATTTTCTCTGAGACATCCTTGACCAGGGAGGCAACACACCATCCTGGTGTCTCGTTTGCGGCCACAGAAATGCCTTTCTATTCCCCTTACAATTGAATCCCCCAAAAACTATTGCATTCCCACACTTTTTACTCCTCCCCTGTGCAGCAAAGCCAACCGTGGTGCAACAAATTGGGCTGTTGCTGCTTTCCCCTGAGAGGCCATTCCCCCCAACAGTATCCAAAGCAGTATATCTGTTTTGCAGGGGAATGGCCACAGGAGATTCCTGAACTGCCTGCCTAGTCCTCTTGCTCTGCTTGGTGATCACCCGTAACTCCTCTGATAATGAAGCAGTCTGTGCTTGCATGCAGCAAGACCTGGACAACATTCAGGCTTGGACTGATAAGTAGCAAGTAAAATTTGTGTCGCACAAGTGCCAGGCAATGAGCAGCTCAAACAAGAGAGTCTAACCACATCTCCTTGACATTCAAGGGCATTATCATTGCTGAATCTCCACAATCAACATCCTGGAGTTCACCAATGACCAACAACTTAACTGGAGCAGCCACATAAATACTGTGACTACAAGAACAGGTCAGAGGCAGGGTATTCTGCAGTGAGCAACACATTTCCTGACTCCCCACAGCGTTTCTGCCATATAAATGGCACAAGTCAGGAGTGTGATGGAATACTCCCCATTTGCCTGGAATAGTGCAGCTCCAACAACACCAGAAAATCGACACCATCCAGTACAAAGCAGCCCGCTTGATTGGCACCCCATCCACTACATTAAACGTTCACTCCCTGCACCACCAGCACACTATGTCTGCAGTGTGTACCATCTCCAAGATGCACTGCAGCAACTTGCTAAGGCTTCTTCAACAGCAACTTCCAAACCCACAACCTACACCGACTGCCCAGCAGAACCAGGACAGCAGGCATGTGGGAATATCATCACGTCCAAGTGACACACCATCCTGACATATATCATTGCTCCTTCATTGTCGCTGGGTTAAAATCCTGGAACTCTCTCCCTAACAGCACTGTGGATGTACTTACACCACATAGACTGCAGCTGTACAAGAAGGTGCCTCACTACCACCTTCTCAAGGGCAATTAGAGATGGGCAATAAATGCTGGCGTTGCCAGCGATGCCCACATCCCACAAATGAATAAAAAAGTAAAGCATTCATCCTACATTCTGCTTAAGCTGTTTTTTAAACCCTGTGATATTTACAATAACAAATCTTCTTGTTGCGGGTGTGCTCACCAACAAGTCATATAAAAATTAAAAGCCTTCAATTCCGAGTGAATGATTTGATTATGGCTCAGTTGGTAGCACTCGTACCTCTGAGTCAGTGGGTTGTGGATTTAAGTCCCATGCTGGACACTGGAGCACAAAAATCAAAGCTGACAATGCAGTGGAATATTGAGGGAGTGCTGCAGTGTTGGAAGTATTATCTTTTGCGTGAGATACTAAACCAAGGCCCTGTCTGCTCTCTCCGATGGATGCAAAAGATCCCACGCCACTATTTTGCAGAGCAGCAGGGGATTTATCCCCACTGTCCTGAACAATATTTATCCTTCAATCAACAGATTATCTGGTCATTATCACATTGCTATTTGTGCTGTGCATTAATTGGCTGCTGCATTTCTTACATTGTAACAGTGACCACAGTTCAAAAGTATTTCATTCACTGTAAAGTGCTTTGTGATATCCTGAGTTTGTGAAAGGTGCTACATAAATGCAAGTCTTTTTTTGATTCTGGGTCATGTTCATCAAACAGTCTTGGTACCATTAATTGTTGAAATAAATGGTCTTAGATGTAACAGTGCAAACAGCATCTTTAGAAAAATTCCACTAAAAGCTCATTGTGTTTGGGCACCATAGTCAGATCTTATGTTTTGTCAATATTATTACCACAGAGTGGAAGTTTTTCCAAACACATTGGATAGTTTCCAACAGCAGAAACTGGTTTCCTAAATTTGAAAGACCATCATGTAGACAAGAAATAATAAAGCTTCAGGCTCCAGTACAGTCCCAGGAAATGTCTATAAATGTGGTAGCAGTGCATAGAGTATACAACTTCACCCACTCTTTCAGACCTTCAGTTATGTCTATTGTAATAGAATAATAACATTAATAACACTCAGTAGCTCACAGTAGGCTGCCTGGCAATGTGTGCATACAAACATAGAAGTTACAACATGGAAACAGGCCATTCAACCCAACCAGTCTGTGTTGGCACTTGCCATCCACATGACCAGATAGTCCTAATTACATTTACTCAACTTCTGACCATATCACTTCATCCTCTTTTCCTTAATCTACCTATCTAATCTAATCTCGAATGTTGACATATGGGGTGATTTTATCTCTGCCTGCTTGCCGGAAACTGTCCAAATGTGCAGTTAAAATTGGCAACCTTCCCTAATTCCCCAGGAGTCTCCCTAAATGGGTGGATGACCTCCGGGCTGCTGGTGCTGGTGCTGGTGACCCCGGAGAAAATTACTTCAGGTTCATGCTCCCCCCACATGTTATGTAGCAATTAGAGAGTTTCAAGTGTGCCCTCAAGAAAGAGTAAAAAAGCTTTCATTCAATTGAAGCAAATAACTTATATGTCCCCACATACATTCTTATCTGTTGCAGTTGCCAAATACTACTGTGGGAGAAGTTAGTGAACATTGTAAAAAGAAGTTGGAAAAATGTGATGATAGATAAAACAACTGTTAGTGGCTATTCTGTTTCATGCGTTATCTAGTGTCTGCACTTCCTAAAGCTATGCTCAGCTGCAGCAAAAATAATTCCTGCAAGAGTGCAGAGTACCTTTGTACTTCACCATACTCACAAATCCAAAGATGTGACTGAGGTACTCCCATGAAAATAAGCCTAACCTAGTCCAGAGGACTGCTATGAATTTACATTAAATTGGATCTCTGTTGGTCAGTATCAATGCCCATCTCAAATCAGGTTTATCAAAATAATTAAACTTGTTTCTATATTTTGTAATACTAATGAAAACATTACTCAACCTGTGATTGGTTTGGAAGAGGTTCACAGCAGGGTACATTTTAATGGTGTATTTTCTCACTTTCTGTCAGTAGTGGAGACAAGCTATCAGATTCAATGTAAATCAAATGATTATAGTTGGAGGTGCATAATAATTTCCAATAACAGATTACATTATTTCAGTTATTTTATTCCCTGAAAAAGGCACATATAATACAAAATAAAATATATAAAGGAAGATGAAACTATAATAAACTGGTAATATACATCAGCCTAAGCATTTTTTTCCATGAACCTTGTGAAAGGTGGCAGCTAGCTCTAAGGAGAGGAGCACTTTCCATTTAGGGCACCCAGTGCCAGTATAAACCACTCTTAGGTCAGGTCTATCACAGTTATACCAACTTATAATGACCAGCACCCAAATGAGGAAAGAAATATGATGGACATTTAAAGATAGGCCGTTCATTTCCATTGTACAATGTTAAACAAATGAATGTCAAGTGACCAAACCTCCAGGAATAAGTCCAACCAGATTTGGAACCCTCAGCTGAGAGCCTTACTCACTGACATACCATTCCATTCTGTTCCTGCTATGTTCTATTTTAAGGTGCTCTTCTGAGCAGGCAGCGGGCTCCATCTTTAAGTGTGCAGTTCAGAGGTCTGATAACACATTCTCACCAGGTAAAGATGGTGGGATGAGGATCTGGAGTCAGAGAGGCCCCAAACAGGTAAGTTTTTTTAAAAAAAACTTTCCTTGTGAGGCCAGGAGGGGCAGGATTTAAATGAGGCCATTAAAATTGGCCGGGCCTCCCAGGGTTACAGCCCACGTACCCAGCAGTTTCCCACCCAGGAATTAAAATTCACCCCTTTTGAGATGTCAGAGATATGATAAAGAGATACGTAAATGCAAGTTTTTATTTTGCAATTCTTCCAGTAAATGAAAAATATTCCTTTTGGTTTACTGTTCAGAAGAAATTCTGAAATTAATTAGCTCTAGAAACTGCATATCGAGAGAGATTTTTGAGTCATTTATTTGGAGCCAATAATTTTCCTCAAAATGTTTAATGCTACATAACTGCTATACTCCATCTTTCCAGTAGATGGCAGTTTGTGCCAGGATAAACACATTCAAAGTCATAGGCTGGAGTACAGTATACACTGTAGACCCTTTCAACAACAACAACATAAAGACACTCCCAGAATAGAGCATGTATCATCCAATCTACACATATATCAACAGTCAAAGAGACAAACAGAAATTTCTGCCAATACTGTTAATCTCCAGTTATTTTTACTGTGCTGTTGAGGTTAAGCATTCCAGGGATGGCAGTGTCAGTGTTTTGTAGGCTGGAGAGCATATATTTTTAGATGCAAGCAGTCACACAGAGGAATCCTAATCATTGCTTTTGAGAACCATCACAGAGCACAGCCTCTATCCCTCTTAAATTTGGGGGCTTTTGAACATCTAGTGAGAAATAGTTATTAACTGGGCACTTGGGAGAAGGGTTTGAAATATTTCTTGGATACTAATTTGGCTTCATTTGCGTTTCAGCAGAACACAACGGAATAGGTTGGAGGTGCTAGACAGGCTAAAACGTCTTAAATCTAATAAATTCTCAGGGGTGTGTGGTAATTATCCCAGAATACTAAATGGGAGGATGGAGGACAGTCACTGCGCACTGGGAACTGGGGGGAAGGCACACCAATAGAATGATGAGAGGCTAATATGATGCCCATTTTCAAAAGGGCTTAAAAATAGACACAGGCAAAGCAAACCTATTAATCATGTAAAATAATAGAATTTATTATCAGGAGTAAACTTGAGGATGTCTCTACAATAGTAACCTGGTAAACAATAGTAATGTGGATTCAGAAAGGGAAGACCCTGTCTGACCTGCTTCCTTCACTTCTTTGAGAAACCAATAACTCATTTGGATTGTGAAAAGTCCTATCACAAAAAGACTTTTGACAACTGTCCACATGAGAGTTTCAAAGCTATGGGAATCCCAGATAAATCTTGGTGAAGGCATAAGGAATTGTCTGAGAGTTAGAAAGCAACAAGTACTTATCAGAGTATTTATGATTCAATGGGGGGTGTACCAAATGTGGTGCCCATGCTCAGTGATGGACCCACAACTGTTTCTAATTTACAGCAATGACTCGGATTCATAAACCCCAATACAAAGTTGGCCATATTTTGATATGATACAAAACTAAGAGGGGCATTGCAACTAGTGAAAACAGCTCAAAAATTACAAAATGAGTTGGACAAAATATGCATGTGGGCACAGCAATGTGGAGGAGTGTAAAGTACTGCAGGAAAAATCAACGACAGACCTACTCAGGGAATGGTGTTGAAATAGTTAAAGGTGAAGATCAAAAATACCCGGGAGTCTCAGTAGACTCGACATTCAACATGCCCAAACAATGCAGGCCAGCAATCAACAAAGCCTATAGAAGCTGCTATAGAAGCAGTTCGACTTTCACTTTCATTAATTTTGTTTCAAGAACTGAGCTGAAGATAAAAACCTACAGCTACAGCTTCAGTGCACTTTTAAATCATGTAGCAATAGACAGCATGACAGCACAGCATGATCATGCCATGGAGTAGAAGCCTGAGGATTCTCTGTGCAGTTACACTGTGATGGTTACAGTTATGAAATGGGGAAGTAAGGGAGAGATCACCCTGCAAGAGCCCATGACAGGCCATGCCACTTCTAAAATATTTCCGATGTGCCTGTCCAGAAGGCTATTGCATCTCAGAGAAGTTAACTGTGAATAATAATTAGGTACGAAACATGCATGATTTATTCTTAGCAGAGTAGAACCACAATTACAATGTATTCATACCCAGTGAAAGGACTTCACATGACTGTGTACTTTCCCTGTATTATTAAAACCACAAACAATCAACTTTTTAAAGCTACATGAGGAGAGGCGAAAAGCTGCGAAAGGGTATACAGTCATATTCTGAAAAAAGACTGAGCAAGAACAAGAAACCCTGTGCTCAGCCCATTACTGAATTTTCCCATCATAGGCACCTCCTGATCCAGGACTGCAAAATATGCTGATCTTATGGATTTGCAGTCAATTTGTTTGCTGGTATTCCTGTCAGTTTGTGTTTCCTTCAGGACAGAGGAGGCTTGCAATGGTAGTCTCCGTGAAAAAGAAAATTGTAAATTTATGAACATCTCTGAGCACTAGATAGGAGTCTACCTTTTTTCACATTACCTACATGAAGTATTTTATATTGACATGCCAACCATTTTTCTTCTCCAATTGGAAGTCATTTGTAACAAGTTTACAGAAATAAATACCATGGATGTAGATTTGAAAGTTTTATTTTATACAATTGGTATTTACCTAGAAAAATGTATTGCTTTCCACCCGAAGGATGAAAAGGTGGTTCATAGTAATCAGGTATCCATTCCCCTCCTAGAATTGTTAGATATTTAGAGCCCGATGCTATGTCTTTGTAGCAATGCAAAATCTTTATTTGTTCTGCTTTGAAGTGAAAAGATATTTCTTCAGTGGGTTCCCCAAAATGTTTTTGGTAACATTGTGCAGCTTCAAGCAGGCCAAGCTGCCATTGGAAGCACCGATGTGTTCTGTTTCATTAGTTCTAAAGTATTATTCTAAAACTTAAATGAGCTCATGTGGTGACTGGGTCCATTGGTTTCATACTGTCTACTGTCCGTCAAGTACTCAGGTAAATAAAATATTTACAGTAAAAGAAAAGCTTATTTCTATAAAAAGATTCCTGACTCTATAACATGTGAAAACAGGATTTGACCCGTGAACAAAAAAAGCAGCAAAAAACAAGGGAGCATAAACTATAACTTAACACTGCTTGCTGCCTATTTCCTTGCTGGTGTCTTGGGTGGCTTCATTTTGAATATACAGGAAATTACATTGTTAACACTGAAAAACCGAAATATTGATGTTATAGATGGCCAATTTGTATTCATTTTAATGTGGCATTAAATACATTCCTTTAGGCTCATGCACAAACTTTGTGGGTTGACGCAGGACAATTCAGTAGGTGGAATGAGGTAAATTAAGTCAGTGTTTTAAATACATACAATAATTTCTTGAACCAGTATTAGTGAAGCATCATATTTTGGGCTGTGGGAAATTGCCATTGGGGCTGCAAATCTGAGCGGTCCGGACAGTAGAAGATGGTTCCTGTCGAGTCCCCATCGTGTTTTGCCTCTGTCAAAAGTTGCAATCTAAGTGGGGGAAAACACATAATAAGTCTGACTACAAATGGGTTGCTGTATTATACCAACATGCAGATGAGGGACTCCATCACATGACACATTTCCCATTCTTTGTTCACTAGCAACACAGAATGCAATTGCTGCAACCTGTGGAGTGGCCAGTCCTGTTAGCTGGCGTTCTGAAATTGATGTCAATGTAGCAGCCAAGATTGTGTTTAAATGTCATTACTTGTTTGCAGTACATGACCCAGCATTGTTAATTGTTATCCACATTATCAAAGCAAATCTTTTATTCATCAACATCACGCGGCTTGAAATTGAAATTGTCTTCACCCATGAGCTGCCTGGAGATGCCCAGCAGGTCTCATGTAGGTCAATGTCATTCAAGCCCGAAGCCCATTTTTGGGTATGCCTTGGGCCCATCTGTTCAGTTTGTGATAGCTGGCTGTGTTCAGGACAGCCCAATTTTCCAAAGTGGTTTAAGGCCCCCTATTTGCATGTGCAAATGGCTTAAAGCCTGTTTCAGGCATGGAACCTGGACGCCTCTTTTTCTGCCTTTACAAATATGGCAAATTTCCAGTAGGTAATGAATGAACGCGCCTACTGACATATCGGGTTTCTCAATGCACTTTTTGTGCCTGAAAAATGGGTGTGGTGCTATTGAATTTCTATGCCCGAGGATCCACTATATTTCTACTGAAACATAGTTGTGAGAGCAGTTAGTTCAGTTCAGAGATAGAGCACTGAAACAGGCTCTTCGGCCCACCGAGTCTGTGCCGACCATCACCACCCATTTATACTAATCCTAGACTAATCCCATATTCCTACCACATCCCCACCTGTTCCTATATTTCCCTACCACCTACCTATACACGGGGCAATTTATCATGGCCAATTTACCTACCAACCTGCAAGTCTTTTGGCTTGTGGGAGGAAACCGGAGCACCCGGAGAAAACCCACGCAGACACAGGGAGAACTTGCAAACTCCACACAGGCAGTACCCAGAATTGAACCTGGGTTATTGGAGCTGTGAGGCTGCGGTGCAAACCACAGCGCCACTGTGCCACTGCGTGCTGTGTTGTGCCTACATGAAATATTACCTCAACACTATAATACTTTAAATTGTTAATAAATATATAAGCAGTCTGAGCCTGATCGATGTTTTCTTGTTCTCAGGATGTGGACAACTTTGGAAAACTGATATTTATTGCCCATCCCTAGTTGTCCAAGTAGCAATTGTTTGTACAACTGTGTGGTTGCGAGGTTACTTCAGTGGGCATTCAGAGTGGGTAGGCGTGGCAGGTCGTTTTCCATGGAGGTCATTAGTGAACCAGTTAAGATTATATCACAATCCAGCAGCTTTCGTGAACATTTATTTTAGCACTAGCTCCAAAATTACTAGAATTATTGAATTTAATTTCAGAATTTGGCATGGTGGATGTAAAGAACAAGAACAAAGAACAAAGAACAGTACAGCACAGGAACAGGCCATTCGGCCCTCCAAGCCTGTGCCGATCTTGATGCCTGCCTAAACTAAAACCTTCTGCACTTCTGTGGTCCGTATCCCTCTATTCCCATCCTATTCATGTATTTGTCAAGATGCCTCTTAAACGTCTCTATGGTACCTGCTTCCACCACCTCCCCCGGCAACAAGTTCAAGGCACTCACCACCCTCTGTGTAAAGAACTTGCCTCGCACATCCCCTCTAAACTTTGCCCCTCTCACCTTAAACCTATGTCCCCTAGTAACTGACTCTTCCACCCTGGGAAAAAGCTTCTGACTATCCACTCTGTCCATGCCACTTATAACTTTGTAAACCTCTATCATGTCGCCCCTCCACCTCCGTCGTTGCAGTGAAAACATAGTTTATCCAACCTCTCCTCATAGCTAATGCCCTCCAGACCAGGCAACATCCTGGTAAATCTCTTCTGTACCTTCTCCAAAGCCTCCACGTCCTTCTGGTAGTGTGGCGACCAGAATTGCACGCAATATTCTAAGTGTGGCCTAACTAAAGATCTGTACAGCTGCAGCATGACTTGCCTATTTTTATACTCTATGCCCTAACCAATAAAGTTAATAACCTCGAGATTACCAATCCAGTACCATAACCACCACACTACTCTGCGCATTGCTGAAGCTGTAGTATAAATCTACATGCAATTTATAATTGTTGACTTTGCTCACTGTGCAAAAATCTTCCTGGTCCTTTGGGGATGGCTTGAAAGTGGGATTGGGAGGAAAGTCAGAAATAGCATCGAGTCAGTGGGCCAATGTGTTCCTGTTCTAACTCGCCCCACATTGGAGCAGCATTGATCAGCGGGCCACAGCTGCCACCACAGGCCATTCTGTGGAGGGCACCTGGCAGCTGGGGCCAGCGTTTATTACTAAAAAATTCTAACGTCTTCAGAGGGGGCCTCAAGATACAAGCACCCTCGCAGTCCCTCTCCTGCAGCAGCAGTGCCCACCTCTGCCTATGGGTCTGCTGTCCTTCCAAGGTGCAGGCCCTCTGAATTGGGCCTGCAGCTTCAGGAACCCACAAGCCATCCTTAATTGGACAACAGACTCAGAGGCAGTCTCTGAATTGGATCCCACTGGGCATGTCTCCCAGGCGGGCGTCCTGATAGCCAATATGGGTTTGGGACCTGGAAATGGCCCTGCTCTTCAATTATTTTTAAAGGGCACAAGATTCCGTCTATAACGTTTGCAACAGAAAATCATACAAAATCATACAAGCTTCTAGATTGAGTCAAGATCTACTCAGAAGAACTTGTATGAAACCATTGAAAGGGAAAATGGTGCTCTAAAGATGTGAATCACAATACTAGGTATTACCATGTATCCCAATCGGTACGAAGATGATGCCCTCCCCTGAAACAATGGTTCTTTATCCTCGCTCTGTTTTGGCACACCTCCATGGCATTTTACAGTTCAGATTTAGTTTTGGATCAAAATCATTTTATGGTATTATGGTTTAGTTTCACTGGGGCTAATCAACTGCACAACCAGGCACTAACTCCCATCCTCATTTACAGTGTAGGCTGTCTACATTCATTCAGATGATCATCCTGCCCATAGAAATAAACCAGCATCTCCTGTTTTCTGGTTGGACAGTTAAGTGCATTATTCAAACTTACTACTGAAGCCATTGGTGTGATTATCCCATTGAGGAGACACATGCTGTCAGCAAAACATTCACTGAAAGATACCTAGGTTGGCAACAAACCATCGCCTGAAGCTTCTTTCTTCAAAAGTTAGAAACCTTTTTAGCCATTATTTGATAGGGTCCCAACACACTGAATTCAAAACCCCAGCCACCTAAAAGGTAATATTTGTAAAATCAAAAATTCTGTTGATGGCGGAACAGATTCAAGTTATGTTTTTACTCACAAGTCTTCTTCCCTCCACTGATTTCATTGATTCCTTGCTGGGGTACAGCTGCACAAATGTATCCCTTCTCCAGTATCTGGAGCCTTGATAGTGAGTGTCAACAGGTTAACCAAGCAAAGGAGACTATCATAGCTGAGACCAATGCTGCCTTTACTGGATGCCAACACACATTTAATCCCCAGTCAGTGCTCAGTTTATTCTGCCAGCACAATTGGACTAAGCGCCTCTAGGCTTGGGAGTGGGAAATCAGCCAGGATCTTCACTTCTGATTGCTATCCAAAGATTCTTGTTGGAATGGTCACATGTGTAGACATGGGTTGAGAATATTGAGCTTAAATGTGATGCTCTCCGCAATTGAATAGTGTGCCAACATTCACTAATTAGGATTAGTATGAAGAATGGCCATGAAAAATGTTGCTTTCCATTCCAGATAGCAAATTTGAGAGGAACTGACAATACGCAGTAGTTCAAGAAATTGACTCGCCACCACCTTCTCAAGGGTAACTAGGGTTGACTAATAATTGCTGGTCTTGCCATGAATGCCCACATCCCTGAATGAATAAATAAATACAAAAACATGGCAGTCAATACAATGTAATGCTGGCCATCCTCTAAAGCTATGTGGAAGTACAACATCTTCATGCTGCAGGAAGTGCCTTTCTGAGCTTGGATTAAGGGCACATTGTGAAAGCAATGTAGCTTTGCCCTTCATCTAACCTTTGCTATAAGTGACCCAGGAATGCATGTCATCAGCTCCAACATGGAAAGTTTTCCATTTCCTGGCATTCATATAACGTGTGCAAAACTCACTGAAACATGAGAGCAGAAAATCAATACTGTGCAAGAGGGTTCTGTGTAAGAGCAGCCTCTGTTATTATCATGCTTGAGCAACATTGTTTTGTTTCACATCTGGGTTTGGTCAGTTTTGTAATGGTACAGTGAAGTGTACGATAAAGAGCACTGTTTGACATTGGCAAACTGCTTGTTAAACCTGCTGCAGACTAAAACATAGAAATCCTGTATTTCCTTTTATTTAAAGAAACTTTGTCTTTATGAAAAGAAGTCTGGCAAACTTTTGTCAAGGGGGGGAGAAAGTCGTGCGTCATTTTGGTCACAATTGTTGTTGAAAACAACTAATGTAATGATGTAAAAACAGAAAATGCTGAGCAGCTCTGGCAGTATTTGTGGAGAGAGAAACAGAGTTAATATTTCTCTCTCCGTAGATGCTGCCTGACCTGCTGAGAATTTCCAGCATTTTCAGTTTTTGTTTCAGATTTCCAGCATCCGCAGTATTTTGCTTTTGTAATGATGTACTCTGTTGTGAATTGTGCCATTGCATTTTATCGTTAGTAATTTTTCACAAAGAAGGTGTCCATTTAATTAGAATTTTGTTTTGTCTCTTTTGTAAACTTGGAGTTTTAAAATAGTGTAAGATGTTGCTTAGCCCCTCTGATGGCAGCACAGTTAAACGTGTTGCTCAGTGCACTGCTGAGTCATACAGATCAGCAAAGTCCCAGCTTTGATCCTTTGTCTCTACTGAGTTATGTGTAGTAACACTAATAGGTCGATTATACAGATGCTGCTACAGGAAGAATGTAGAATTGTGGACCGCACACCTGTAATTTCTCCGAGCGGGACCCGGCAGCAGCACCGGAAGTAGTGCCTTCGCCACATGTCATGTGTGTGTCCGACTGACCACAATCATGGAGCGGCCAGCCAATTAACATAACCAAGGAACGGGGACCATCCTATTGCAGTATGGGGGTGGGCTAGGAGGTGCAGATCATGGCGTCAGATGACCAGAATGCAGGAGCTGGTGCCATCTCTAAAGCACTGCCAGCACAGCTTGTACCTCTGCCTTTCACTGAGGCAGTAAACCTAGTGTGCTGGTGGACCCCTCTGCTGCTGCTGTATCTCCAGAAAGCCCCTCCCCTCCACCACTGCTGCTGTAACTCCAGAAACCCCCTCCCCTCCACCACTGCTGCTGTAACTCCAGAAACCCCCTCCCCTCCACCACTGCTGCTGCTGTAACTCCCGGACCCCCCCTCCACCACTGCTGCTGCTGTAACTCCCAAATCCCCCTCCCTCCACCACCACTGCTGCTGTAACTGCTGAATCCCCTTCCCCTCCACCACCACTGCTGCTGTAAGTCCTGAATCCCCTTCCCCTCCACCACTGCTGCTGCTGTAACTCCTGAATCCTCTTCCCCTCCACCACTGCTGCTGCTGTAACTCCTGAATCCCCTTCCCCTCCACCACTGCTGCTGCTGTAACTCCCAAATCCCCCTCCCTCCACCACCACTGCTGCTGTAATCCTGAATCCCCTTCCCCTCCACCACTGCTGCTGCTGTAACTCCTGAATCCCCTTCCCCTCCACCACTGCTGCTGCTGTAACTCCTGAATCCCCTTCCCCTCTACCACTGCTGCTACTGTAACTCCCGAATCCCCTTCCCCTCCACCACTGCTGCTGTAACTCCTGAATCCCTTTCCCCTCCACCACTGCTGCTGTAACTTCCGAATCCCCCTCCCTCCACCACTGCTGCTGCTGTAACTCCTGAATCCCCCTCCCTCCACCACTGCTGCTGTAACTCCCGAATCCCCTGCCCCTCCACCACTGCTGCTGCTGTAACTCCCGGACCCCCCCCCCCCTCCACCACTGCTGCTGCTGTAACTCCCGGACCCCCCCCTCCACCACCACTGCTGCTGTAACTCCCGAATCCCCTTCCCCTCCACCACTGCTGCTGTAACTCCCAAATCCCCTTCCCCTTCACCACTGCTGCTGTAACTTCTGAATCCCCTTTCCCTCCACCACTGCTGCTGTAACTCCCGAATCCCCTTCCCCTCCACCACCACTGCTGCTGTAACTCCCGAATCCCCCTCCCTCCACCACTGCTGCTGCTGTAACTCCCGGATCCCCCCTCCACTATTGCTGCTGCTGTAACTCCCAGATCCCCCTCCCTCCACCACCACTGCTGCTGCTGTTTCTAACTCCTGGACACCCACCTCCCCGCCCCACACCCCGCACCAGGACTGCAGACTGTCTGAATGAAGCGGGAGCAAACTGTGACTACGTCTGCGGCAAGACACCTGGTGACCTCACGGTTTAGCGACGCATCCTTGGAGATTCTGCTCCAGGCTGCAAGGGAAAAGTGGGAGGCCCTCTTTCCAAGGAATGGCAAGAAGAGGTGTTCCCGCTTGACCAAACAAGTCTGGATGGAGATTGCAAATGAGGTCAGCAGCCGTGGTCCAGTGCCACAGAGGTTCAATTACCTCCTTCGCTCCGCCAAGGTGAGTCATCCAGACCTCCAAATCCAGCTCCTCTTTGGGGCTTGCCTGAGGAGAGCGTGCGACATGGGGAGTGAGGCACACAAAGGCACTGGCAAGGGGAGTGAGGCTTCACCACACCCTGGCAGATGCATGGCTGCACCCCACTTTCACAGCTCATCCTCATTATGCCCCCTGAGAGCAGACATGGGGAAGAGCTATTTAGGAGACCACATCAGGGGACAAGGAGCTGTCACTAACAAATTGTCCCATTGCTCTTTGTGCAAAGTCTAACTGTGTCCCTCTTTCTGCTTTGCAAGAGGAACGGGCCCATTACACCAGGGAGACATTGAGGACTGGAGGACTTCCTTTGATGCTGGCAGAGGAGGAGGCTCTGGAGATAGCAGCGGCCCAGGGCGGCCGAGCAATCATGGACAGTGAGACTAGTGTGTCTATACAAAAGAGTGAGGAGATATTGTGTTGATGGCTCCTCCACCACACTTCTACAGATCCACATCGCGCATGGTTGGCATCATTGAGACCTGAACCACCTAACACAGAAATGTTTGTGTTCTCTCATGCAGGTCCTGGAATGTTGGAGGCAAGCGCAGCCGGTAGGACAGGGAGCCTGCCATCCACCTCTGAGGAGGAGGAGGAACAGTCAGAGGATGCACTGTCACATCATTCCCCTGCACCCTCCACCAATGCAGATGCACTCAGGTCGGTGGGTATGCGCTCGGGCTTAGATTCAGGGTCACAAACTGGTGAGAGGACGACACACATGCCCGCGCAGCTGATGGAGGTTGTGACAGGTGAGGCCACTGACAGTTGGAGGACTCTGGATGGCCAGGCCCATGCTGAGCCCCAGGCTGATAATAAGCTTCTGGTGTCGACAGCACAGGGCATGTTGGAGTTACAGAAAGAGGTAAAGGAACATCTGGCGGAAATGCCAGAGGCCATGCACAGCCATGTACGGATGATGGAGGAGTCCATCCATGCCATGAGTGCTGCCATGTCCCAGGCATGTGAGTGCACGGCTTCATCCATCGAGAGGTTGGCAACGCTCATGGAGAGCAGATCCCACAAATGCACACAAGTTGCATACCATCGCCTTGGACGTGAGCTCATCCAAGTCCTTTCCAGGTCCTTGTCCTTCTCTGGTCAACAGGGAGGTTCAGGTGAGCCTTGAAAGGGAGGAGGAGAGGATGCCCTCCACATCTGGGGGCTCCCTTCAGGGTGCTCCGAGTGTGGAGAGCTGCTCCTCAGCCTCTGCCAGTGACTCTCAGCTCCAGTAGCCACAATGACTGAGGAGGCTCCTACTCATGCACAAGAACTCCTCAGCCACCGGGGCCCTCCAGGCTCAGGCACCCAGAGGGCGGTTGCCGAGTCATCCCAGACCAAGGGGCAGCTCAATCAGCAACCTGCCTCCAGCCCTGCTGCCAGTGCATAGTAGCACACAAAAACGTAAAAAGAACATATAGATGCATTTGGGGGGCTTTACGGGTGTATTACTTGTGGCCTTTATGGGTTTCTGCAATTGGTGTATTAAATAGATTTCAGATTCATTGCTGTAAACAGCTCATGCTTTCATAGATTAATTGTGAAATGCATCCTTCACCCTTGTTCCCTCAATGGGTTGCCAGTGTAGGCACAGGCTGTGTTTGGTCAGTCTCTCAGATGTGTCAGAGAGCATGGTGAACCTGGGCACTAGGCACTGGGGTGTGATAGGAAGGAAGTGACAGGCAGAATACATTGAGGTGAGTCTTCACTGAGTTCACTTTGAGAGACCGTCATGGTGGCAGGAACTGGGTATGCATGAGATTGTCCTGTGCCTCCTTTGTGCGTCTCCCAATGGCCTTGGCCTCCGGTGCAGGGGATTCAAGATCCAGTGCTGCCTGCTCATTAGCCTCCTCCACATCCTCCTCGTCGGTTGAGGACTGGCGATCAATCATGTCTTCTTCATGCAAGGCCTGCCCCCTCTGCAGTGCTAGTTTGTACAGAGCACAGTAGACCACCACGATACAAAAAACCATCGCTGGGGTATACTTCAGGGCTCCACCGGATCGATGCAGACACTGAAATCTCATCTTCAGCAGCCCAATGGCTTGTTCGATGGTCGCTTGGGTGAACCTGTGACAGGTGTTGTACCTCTCCTCCACTGCGAGGGTTCCTCACAGAAGTCAGCAGCCATATCTTCAATGGGTAGCTCTTGTCCCAAAGAATCCATCCCTGAAGGCAAGCGGAGGGCCTGAAAAATTGTGGCACCTGAGAATGTTGAAGTATGTAGGAATCGTGGCTGCTTACCAGGAAACGAGCACACACCTTCAGGATGTACTTCCTGTTGTCGCAGACCAGTCAGACATTGATGGAATCTGAAGCCCTTTCTGTTGATGAAGGTGGCTGGTTGGTCCATGGGAGCCTTGATGGCCACATGCATGCAGTTGATAACATCTTGCACAGGGGGGAATCCGGTGATGGTCCCAAAGCTGATGGCCAGCTCCTTCTGACTGTCAGGGTTAGTGTGGTACAGCACATAGTCGCTGGCCCTCTTGAACAAGGCATTGGTCACCTCCATGATGCAGCGGTGGACTGCTGCCAAACAGACCCTACACATGTCCCCAATGAATCCTGGGAAAGAGCCAGATGCATAAAACTTAGGTGCCATGGTGATCTTCAGGGTCACAAGCATTGGGTGTCCACTGAAGCCCATTGGTTGCAGCTCGTCCTGCAGCATAAGTCAGTGACAGCCCTCCTAGAGAGTCATACTCTTTGCTGACACTGCCACTCGGACATTTGCAGGTAGTTGAAGCGAGTCCGGTACACTCTCTGGCATGGGTAGTCCTTCTTGGCATGGCCGGCTGCTGCCGCTCTCCTGTTGGAGCTTCACGGGCGTGCCCAGCCAGATCCTGGCCCTCTGTCCATTTCAACCGCTGCTGCATGGCACAGGGGTCCACAAAGACTGGGTATATGAGACCTATGCCAGCCTCTCTCTGTTTCTCCTGAGAGGTGCAGAGACGAACTTGCCTTGGGACCTTCCCATTGCTACTCCCTTCTGAATACATACTCATGCTCACCCTTACAGAAAGCCCAGTAGCCGATAGTGCACCCACCCAACTCTTGCACCTGAAAGTGCACCCACCCGTGCAGAGTGCCCAGCACCTTGAACCGATAATGGCCTCCGTTCCTCCCTTTCCCTTATCCAATGCTCCCCATGGTTGCCTTCCCATGGCATCACTGAGGCCTCGCCTTGGTGCCACCACCTTTAAACGGTCAGGGATCTGAAGGCACATGATCCCTGTGCGTCATTGACTAAAATTGTGTTCACTTCAATGCAAATGCATGCTAACTAACTGTTCACCAATTTATATTGCAGTGCTGCCGTGTCAGGGCAGCAATGCTGCCTTGGAGCTTTCCTGCCACTGACTAAATCCAGAACCACATCACGATGTAGGGTTTCCAGACGAGCGCGCCTGCCCCGATTTTTCAGCCCCCCTCACGCCTCCATTCCCGCTCCATCTGACCAAATAAAATCCAGCCCTCCGTATGCACTCTCAGACTGTGAAGCACTTCACTGAGAATGTATATTCATAAGACCACTTCTCAGAACTGTCTACATGGGGAAGCAAAATTCAGCCCAAGTTCCCACTTCTTTTCAGCATCTGCTAACCTCTGCTGAAATGCATGCATGTGTAATAGCAGGCGAGAACAACATTGGGTTTGATTGTGTTGTGTTGCCAACAGTCCAGTTGCCTGGGATCCCACATAAAAACTGGCCACTGTGGTAAGGTACCAGAGGGCTGTTGATGCTCATCTAACCATATCCCAGCTTGCAGCACTGTCTTCACAAGAGTTGAAAAAGGTGGAGAGTTTCTCAAAAAATAAGTGTTTTAAATTTAACCCGGATATCAAACAGTCTCACTTGTGGTTAAGCAGTGACGAATAATGCTAATCAGTGACCACATGTACGTATTTAGATGAGTCATGATGAGTTTGCATTGCTCATATCATATTCCCCTTCCCTGTAATTAACTGTAGCTCATTGGAACATAAACCTGCAGTGATGATGTTTTAAACAGATTTAGAATATTCCTGTGTGCATAACATTACAACATCATCCACTATAGGTTTACCGCAGAAACCTGTGCATAACTAAAAATACTGCAAAAGTCAAAAACAATAGCATAAAAACAATTATTGTGTCAGCTAGCTTATTACTGCTACCAATGGGATATATTTTGGTCCACTAACATGACAGACAGAGCATAAAAAAGTTAAGAATAGAAATCTAGATGGTACACTTTAAAGTGTCAAACGTATAAAGAAGAGAAAAGCAGTTACTTTGTGCCATATTGTTCAGACCTAGAGCTAGAAATGTACATGAACCTGGCAATCTGCAAAGCCTTCTTCACCAAACAATAATTAAATACTGATTGATCTCAACATATATTTAGATCACATCCCCATAGGAAACATTTGGGCATCGTGGGTTTTCTCCGGGTGCTCCGGTTTCTTCCCACAAGCCAAAAGACTTGCAGGTTGATAGGTAAATTGGCCATTATAAATTGTCATTAGTGTAGGTAGGTGGTAGGGAAATATAGGGACAGGTGGGGATGTTTGGTAGGAATATGGGATTAGTGTAGGATTAGTATAAATGGGTGGTTGATGTTCGGCACAGACTCGGTGGGCCGAAGGGCCTGTTTCAGTGCTGTATCTCTAATCTAATCTAATCTAAAATGGATTGACCAACCTAGGAGCTAAACTGCACAACTATTTTCTCAAGTCCAGGCTCTATATTGACCTTGAAATTTCAACTGCCTCCTTCAACTGGGAGGATTCCACACTATGTGTACTGTCCATTAAATGCTGAATGGGAAGTGGGTGAGAACGTCGCCAGTTCCCCCATATCAAAGGGGGCACATCAAGGCTACCCAGAGAATTCAGCCCATTAGGCCTTTGTAAGGCCTCCAAAGAAGTATCACCAGCAGAGAGCTGGTATGCATTCATTAAGGCCAGATGAAAGGCCTCTAAAATTTCTCATACAAAGGTAATGAGCCTTGCAGAGCATGGATTACCCTTTTTTTTAAATGCAGCATGAATTCCTTAGAAGCTGAAGAAATACTTTCCAACAATTCGTTTAAGTCTAGGAAGGGTTTTGGGATATCCCTATTGGAACAGTTTTAGACTACCCCACACTTTATCAATGTATCAGGACAAGCACATCTGATGCACCTTTACAGGCCTGGGCTACCACCCTGCTCATTCTAATGACCACACTCCAGGGATTTCGGACAATGTGGAGGTCCTTCAATGTGGGTGCACTTAAGACCTGCCCCTTCGCATATCTGCTGAATGGACAGGGGTGCAAATTGTCCCAACTGGAGCTGGACTCACTGGTGGAGGGGCTGAGGAGCCCATGTCCACACTCGAATCACCCTGAGGGGAGACCCCAGATGTGGAGCGCAGCCTCTCCTCCTCCCTTTCAAGGCTCGTTGGAACCTCCCCACTCTCCGGAGAAGGACTAGGAGCGGGAACACTCTCCAGGGTCCTGGTCCTTCTCTCACCCTGCCACTGCTGAATTGAAGTCCTGGCCAAGGCAAGTGTTTGCAGGTCATTGCGCATCTGTGAAAGTGGCTCTCCATGAAGTTCAGCATCATCACTTTGTGGACCCGCCGCCACTCATGGCAGCGGGATAATAAAATCCAGCCCTTTCTTTCTCTCTTCACAGATGCTGCCAGACCTGCTGAGAATTTCCAGCATTTTCTGCTTTTATTTCAGACTTCCAGCATTTGTAGTATTTTGCCTTTGTACAAATCAAAAGGTGTTGAGGAATAGCCTCAAAATGGTATTACAAATCTTAGTGTGGAACTCTTTAAATAGAATACTACCAGAAACCTGAAACAGCCCGAGGAGCAGCAGGACCGGAGATTTCAAAAAAAAACGCGCCAAAACCCGTGAGAGAGAGAGAGAGGAGCCAGAACAGCCCGAGGAGCAGCAGGACTGGCGGTTACAAAAAATGCGCCAAAACCCTTGAGGGAGAGAGTGAGGGGAGCCAGAACAGCCCGAGGAGCAGGAGGACCGGAGGTTTCAAAAAATGCACCAGAAACGGGAAGGTAAGTTGAGCTATAAAGTACTTACCTCGTGATTCGGCGGACGCGGACACGGACACGGGGACTGCTGGATAAGTGAACTTATATATTCGGGCAGTGGCTAAACCCGAAACACTACACGTGTAGTGTCTCCCACCCATCCTCCTCCTCTAACCAAAAAAAAAGGACTCTTGTGTGGATGGTTTGGTAAGGTAAGGTTTTCCTTTATTTTTTTTTTAATTCTCTGTTGTCAATTTAGAGCAGAGGGGATGGAACCTAGGGCAGTTGCATGCTCCTCTTGCAGGATGTGGGAGGTAAGGGTCACCACTTGTGTCCCTGCAGACTTCACCTGCGAGAAGTGCACCCAACTCCAGCTCCTCACAGACTGCGTTGGGGAGCTGGAGCTGGAGCTGGATGAACTTCGGATCATTCAGGAGGCTGAGGGGGTGATAGAGAGCAGTTATAGGGAAGTAGTGACACCTAAGTTACAGGATAAAGGTAGCTGGGTGACTGTCAGGGGAGGGAAAGGGAACATGCGCACAGTGCAGGGATCCCCGGTAGCCGTTCCCCTCAATAATAAGTATACCATTTTGGATACTGTTGTGAGGGACGACCTACCAGGGGAAAGCCACAGCGGCCAGATCTCTGGCACTGAGCCTGGCTCTGTGGCTCAGAAGGGAAGGGGGGAGAATAGGAGAGCGATAGTGATAGGAGATTCAATGGTTAGAGGAACAGACAGGAGATTCTGTGGTCGCTAACGAGACTCCCGGATGGTATGTTGCCTGCTGGGTGCCAGGGTCAGGGATGTCTCGGATCGAGTCTACAGGATTCTTAAGGGGGAGGGGGAGCAGCCAGAAGTCGTGGTACACATCGGTACCAATGACATAGCTAGGAAAAGGGATGAGGACCTGAAAAGCGAATATAGGGAGTTAGGTTGGAAGCTAAAAGGCAGGACGAGCAGAGTAGTAATCTCAGCAACTGGATGCACTTAGGAGCATGCAGGTGGCGGAAAGCGTCATAGACAGGAGTTTTAGAGAAGTGGTTACACCCAAAGTGCAGGCAGATAGATTGGTGACCGCGAGAAGGGGCAGGCAGTCAGTGCAGGAATCCCCTGTGGCTATCCCCCTCTCTAACAAGTATACCGTTTTGGATACTGTTGGGGGGGGATGGCATATCAGGGGAAAACAGCAGCAGCCAGAGCAGTGGCACCACGGTTGGCACTGTTGTTCAGCAGGGAGGGACAAAGCACAGAAGAGCAATAGTTATAGGGGACTCTAAAGTCAGGGGCACAGATAGGTGCTTCTGTGGACGTGAAAGAGACTCCAGGATGGTATAAAAACAAGAAATGCTGGAACCACTCAGCAGGTCTGGCAGCATCTGTGAAAAGAGAAGCAGAGTTAACGTTTCGGGTCAGTGACCCTCCATCCAGGATGGTATGTTGCCTCCCTGGTGCCAGGGTGAAGGATGTCTCTGAACGGACAGAGGGCATTCTGAAGGGGGAGGGTGAACAGCCAGAGGTTGTGGTACACATCGGTACCAATGACATAGGCAGGAAGAGTGATGAGATCCTGCAGGGGGAGTTTAGGGCGTTAGGTAGTAAGTTAAAAAACAGGACCTCCAGGGTTGTAATCTCTGGATTACTCCCTGTGCTACGTGCCAGTAAGGCTAGAAATAGGAAGATAGTGCCGCTAAACACGTGGCTGAGCAGCTGGTGTAGAAGGGAGGGTTTCAGATATCTGGACCATTCGGCTTTCTTCAGGGACAGATGGGACCTGTACAAGAAGGACAAGTTGCATCTAAACTGGAAGGGCACTAATTTCCTGGCTGCAAGGTTTGCTAGCGTCACTCGGGAGTGTTTAAACTAGTGTGGCAGGCGGGTGGGAACCAGAGCAGCTGGACAGCTAGTGAAGTAAATGAGGAGGACATAGAAAATAAGGCCAGTAGGACTAAGAGGAAGAGCAGGCAGGGAGATGTTGCTGAGCACAGCGGGACTGGTGGTCTGAAGTGCATTTGTTTCAATGCGAGAAGTATAACAGGTAAGGCAGATGAACTTAGAGCTTGGATTAGTACTATGAAATATGATGTTGTTGCTATTACAGAGACTTGGTTGAGGGAAGGGCAGGATTGGCAGCTAAATGTTCCAGGCTTTAGAAGCTTCAGGCAGGATAGAGGGGGATGTAAAATGGGTGGGGGAGTTGCATTACTGGTTAAGGAGAATATCACAGCTGTACTGCGGGAGGACACCTCAGAGGGGTCATGCAGCGAGGCAATATGGATGGAGCTCAGGAATAGGAAGGATGCAGTCACGATGTTGGGGGTTTACTACAGGCCTCCCAACAGCCAGCGGGAGGTAGAGGAGCAGATATATAGACAGATTTTGGAAAGATGTAAAGGTAACAGGGTTGTCGTGGTGGGTGATTTTAACTTCCCCAATATTGACTGGGACTCAGTGCTAGGGGCTTGGATGGGGCAGAATTTGTGAGGAGCATCCAGGGGGGCTTCTTGAAACAGTATGTAAATAGTCCAACTAGGGATGGGGCCATTCTGGACCTGCTATTGGGGAATGAGCCCGGCCAGGTGGTCGAAGTTTCAGTGGTGGAGCATTTCGGGAGCAGTGACCATAATTCCATAAGTTTTAAGGTACTTGTGGATAAGGATAAGAGTAGTCCTCGGGTGAAGGTGCTAAATTGGGGGAAGGCTAATTATAACAATATTAGGCAGGAACTGAAGAATTTAGATTGGGGCCGGCTGTTTGAGGGTAAATCAACATCTGACATGTGGGAGTCTTTCAAACGTCAGCTGATTAGAATCCAGGACCAGCATGTTCCTGTGAGGAAGAAAGACAAGTTTGGCAAGTTTCGGGAAGCTTGGATAACACGGGATATTGTGAGCCTAGTCAAAAAGAAAAATGAAGCATTTGTAAGGGCTGGAAGGCTAGGAACAGATGAAGCACTTGAGGAATATAAAGACAGTAGGAAGGAACTTAAGCAAGGAGTTAGGAGGGCTAAAAGGGGTCATGAAAAGTCATTGGCAAACAGGATTAAGGAAAATCCCAAGGCTTTTTATACTTATATAAACAGCAAGAGGGTAACCAGGGAAAGGGTTGGCCCACTCAAGGACAGAGATGGGAATCTATGCATGGAGCCAGAGGAAATGGGCAAGGTGCTAAATGAGTACTTTGCATCAGTATTCACCAAGGACAAGGACTTGGTGGAGATGACCCTAGGGAAGGGAGTGCAGATGGTCTCAGTCATCTCATTATCAAAAAGGAGGAGGTGTTGGGTGTCGTGCAAAGCATTAAGGTAGATAAGTCCCCAGGGCCTGATGGGATCTACCCTAGAATACTGAGAGAGGCAAGGGAAGAAATTGCTGGGGCCTTGACAAAAATCTTTGCATCCTCATTGGCTGCAGGTGAGGTCCCAGAGGACTGGAGAATAGCCAATGTTGTTCCTTTGTTTAAGAAGGGTGGCAAGGATAATCCAGGAAATTATAGGCCGGAGAGCCTTACCTCAGTGGTAGGGAAACTATTAGAGAGGATTCTTCGGGACAGGATTTACTCCCATTTGGAAACAAACAAACTTATTAGCGAGAGACAGTATGGTTTTGTGAAGGGGAGGTCGTGTCTTACTAATTTGATTGAGTTTTTTGAGGAAGTGACGAAGATGATTGATGAGGGAAGGGTGGTGGATGTTGTCTATATGGACTTTAGTAAAGCCTTTGACAAGGTCCCACATGGCAGACTGGTGCAAAAGGTGAAGTCACACGGGATCAGAGGTGAGCTGGCAAGATGGATACAGAACTGGCTCAGTCACAGAAGACAGAGGGTAATAGTGGATGGGTGTTTTTCTGAATGGAGGGATGTGACTAGTGGTGTTCCGCAGTGATCAGTGCTGGGACCTTTGCTGTTTGTAGTATATATAAATGATTTGGAGGAAAATGTAGCTGGTCTGATTAGTAAGTTTGCGGACGACACAATGGTTGGTGGAGTTGCGGATAATGATGAGGATTGTCAGAGGATACAGCAGGATATAGATCGGTTGGAGACTTTGGGCAGAACCCTTAGGAGTATTGACAGGCAGAGAGATCTGGGCGTACAGGTCCACAGGTCACTGAAAGTGGCAACGCAGGTGGATTAGGTAGTCAAGAAGGCATTCGGCATGCTTGCCTTCATCGGTTGGGGCATAGAGTATAAAAATTGGCAAGTTATGTTGCAGCTGTACAGAACCTTAGTTAGGCCACACTTAGAATATTGCGTGCAATTCTGGTCGCCACACTACCAGAAGGACGTGGCGGCTTTGGAGAGGGTACAGAGGAGGTTTACCAGGATGTTGCCTGGTCTGGAGGGCATTAGCTATGAGGAGAGATTGGAAAAACTCGGATTGTTTTCACTGGAATAACGGAGGTGGAGGGGGCGACATGCTAGAGGTTTACAAAGTTATGAGCGGCATGGACAGAGTGGATAGTCAGAAGCTTTTTCCCAGGGTGGAAGAGTCAGTTACTAGGGGACATAGGTTTAAGGTGCGAGGAGCAAAGATTAGAGGGGATGTGCCAGGCAAGTTTTTTTACACAGAGGGTGGTGAGTGCCTGAAACTTGCTGCCAGGGGAGGTGGTGGAAGCAGATACTATAGCGACGTTTAAGAGACATCTTGACAAATATATGAATAGGAAGGGAATAGAGGGATATGGGCCCCGGAAGTGCAGAAGGTGTTTGTTTCAGTAGGCACCAAGATCGACGCAGGCTTGGAGGGCCGAATGGCCTGTTCCTGTGCTGTACTGTTCTTTGTTCTTTGTTGTTCAGGATTGATACCGGTGCCACGTGCTAGTGAGGCTAAAAACAGAGAGCGAGTGCAGCTCAACATGTGGCTACAGAGCTGGTGTAGGAGGTAGGGCTTCAGATATGTAGATATTTGGGATACCTTCTGGGGAAGGTGGAACCTGTACAAGAAGGACAGGTTGCATCTGAACTGGAGGGGCACCAATATCCTGGGCGGGAGGTTTGCTAGAGCTCTTCGGGAGGGTATAAACCAGCTTGGCAGGGGGATGGGAACCGGAGCTACGGATCAGTGGATGGGGTAGCTGTTGAACAAGCAGATACAGAGTGCAGAGAGTCTGTGAGGAAGGTTAGACAGTTGACAGGGCAAAGTTGCAGCCAGTATGATGGGTTGAAGTGTGTCTATTTTAACGCAAGAAGTGTCAGGAATAAGGAACTTAGAGCATGGATCAGTACTTGGAGCTCCAATGTTGTGGCCATTACGGAGACTTGGATATCATGGGGCAGGAATGGATGTTGGATGTTCTGGGGTTTAGATGTTTCAAAAGGAATAGGGAGGGAGGTAATAGAGGTGGGGGAGAGTCATTGATAATCATGGATAGTATCACAGCTGCAGAAAGGGAGGTCGTCGAGGAGGGTTTGTCTACTGAGTCATTATGGGTGGAAGTCAGAAACAGGAAAGGAGCAGTCACTTTATTGGGAGTTTTCTATAGACCCCCCCAATAGCAACAGAGACACGGAGGAACAGATTGGGAGGCAGATTTTGGAAAGGTGCAGAAGTAACAGGGTTGCTGTCCTGGGTGACTTCAACTTCCCTAATATTGATTGGAACCTCATTAGTGCAAATAGTTTGGATGGAGCAGATTTTGTCAGGTGTGTCCAGGAAGGTTTCCTGACTCAATGTAGATAGGCCGACTGGAGGGGAGGCTATGTTGGATTTGGTTCTTGGCAACGAACCAGGCCAGGTAGCAGATCTCTCGATGGGAGAGCATTTCGGTGATAGTGATCACAACTCCCTGACCTTTACTATAGTCATGGAGAGGGATAGGAGCAGACGGGATGGGAAAATATTTAATTGGGGGAGGGTGAATTACAATGCTATTAGGCGGGAACTGGGGAGCTTAAATTAGGAGCGGATGTTCTCCGGGAAATGCACGACAGAAATGTGGAGGTTGTTTAGGGAGCACTTGCTGCGACTGCTGGATAGGTTTGTCCCGATGAGGCAAGGAAGGGATGGTAGGGTGAAGGAACCTTGGATGACAAGAGATGTGGAACAGCTAGTCAAGAGGAAGAAGGAAGCTTACTTAAGGTCGAGGAAGCAAGGATCAGGCAGGGCTCTAGAGGGTTACAAGGTAGCCAGGAAGGAACTGAAGAATGGACTTAGGAGAGCTAGAAGGGGACATGAAAAAGTCTTGGCGGGTAGGATTAAGGAAAATCCCAAGGCGTTCTACACTTATGAGGAACAAGAGGATGGCCACAGTGAGGGTAGGGCCGATCAGGGATAGTGGAGGGAACTTGTGCCTGGAGTCGGAGGAGGTAGGGGAGGTCCTTAATGAGTACTTTGCTTCAGTATTCACTAGTGAGAGGGACCTGGACGTTTGTGAGGACAGTGTGAAACAGGCTGATATGCTCGAACAGGTTGATGTTAAGAAGGAGGATGTGCTGGAAATTTTGAAAGACATGAGGATAGATAAGTCCCTGGGGCCAGACGGGATATACTCAAGGTCTTGGGGTCCACGTCCATAGATCCCTCAAAGTTGCCACCCAAGTTGATAGGGTTGTTAAGAAGGTGTATGAGGTGTTGGCTTTCATTAACAGGGGGATTGAGTTTAAGAGCCGCGAGGTCATGCTGCAGCTCTATAAGGCCCTGGTTAGACCACACTTGGAATATTGTGTTCAGGTCTGGTCGCCTCATTATAGGAATGATGTGGAAGCTTTAGGGAGGGTGCAGAGGAGATTTACCAGGATGCTGCCTGGACTGGAGGGCATGTCTTATGAAGAAAGGTTGAGGGAGCTAGGGCTTTTCTCATTGGAGCGAAGAAGGATGAGAGGTGACTTGATAGAGGGGTACAAGATGATGAGAGGCATAGAGTGGATAGCCAGAGATTTTTACCCAGGGCGGAAAGGGCTATCACCAGGGGGCATAATTTTAAGGTGATTGGAGGAAGGTTTAGGGGAGATGTCAGAGGTAGGTTCTTTACACAGAGAGTGGTGGGTGCGTGGAATGCACTGCCAGCGGTGGTAGTAGAAGCAGATACATTAGGGACATTTAAGCGACTCTTGGATAGGTACATGGATGATAGTAGAATGAAGGGTATGTAGGTAGTTTGACCTTAGAGTAGGATAAAGGGTCGGCACAACATCGTGGGCCGAAGGGCCTGTACTGTGCTGTACTGTTCTATGTTCTATGTTCTATGTTCTTTACTGGAGCAAACACCAAGGAATTGAAAGACTATTTAAATGATGTTGTCAGACATCATTTTAATATGGAAACTGGTGGGATTTTCTTGCACCAATACCAAACCCAACCAGAAAATTCAATGGCACTAAATGGACAGAAATCTGATATAACAAACCCTTGCTCATCTTCCAATTGGTTATACCCTTTGTGCAGCTATGATTCAAGCAGAGGAGAAAATCAAACCTTTATTTAAAATGACTAGCTGTGAGTTTTTAAAAAACTGACATAAGTATGTATTTTCAGTAGATGTCACTGTTCATCATGAGAGAAATATTATACAGACCTGTCAGCAACAACCCAGGGCAGAACAAGATGCATGCAATCCCAGCCCAGTTAAACTTGCAAAATCCTCTTTACTAACATTTAAGGACTGGTGTTGAATCTGGGAGAGCTGTCCCAAATACTCATCAAGGGACAGCCTTACATAGTTGTGCTCACAGAGTCATGTCTATCAGCCAACATCCCAGATTCATCCATCGTCATCCCTGAATATGTCATCAAAAACCCAGACTCACCAGAGGTGAGGGCAAAATGAGAGACAGTTGGGGGCGGGGGATGTCAAAATGGAGCACTGTTCCAGATTTTGGAAAGACAAGTGAGGCAGAAGGACCAGGCACATTCTTTCCCACCTCATTGATATGGCTACTCCTTGCCTGTGACTGTCATATGCACAGGCAGTCCATCCCTGGAAATCCCAAGACATTGTATTGGTGGCCAAGACCAGTGTTATGGTGCTCCACCCCCTTTTCCTCACCTATATTGCTGGTAACTAACCATTTCCCACAGGAAAATTGTCCCTAATGTACACTTATTTCAGTTCGCAGATGAAGCTTCGCACCAATCCCTGCTGCCCTTTCAGTTCCACTTCTGCCTTTCTCATCAAGGCCATGACCAGCTCATGCCAACCCTGACTCCTACCTGCTCTGGGCACAGAATGATTCTTCATGCTGTGGGTAGGAATTCTCGTGATGTGGCGGTGGGGGGGTTGCTGGTGTGGGTTGCAGGTGGGGGTGGGGGAATTGAAGCCCATCATTGACTGGAGGGGAGAGAAGAGGATCAGGTTGAGTTGAAGGGAGACCGGAGAATGTCAGCATGAACTGGTTGGGGTGCAAGGAAGAGAATGCCAAATTAAAGTGAACGGGGTTGGGGGGGGAAGGGAGAGGAGTGCTAACATGGTGGCAATAAAAGAGTGCCAGTTTGAATTACAGTGGTAAATGATCTCTGAAAGGAGGATAAGAAGAGTGCCTGTGTGTATTGGGAAGGAAGGTGATTGTCAGCATGAATTGGGTAAGTGGGGTGAAAAGTGCTTATCTGAAGGGGATTGATGAATAAGAAGTAGGTAGCACAAAGTCCAGCTCGACAGAGTACTGCTTCGATAGAGTACTTAACTCGTGGAATTCAGTGAGTGAGGAAAGTGGGCGCAGTGAGGGAAGAGGTGCTGTTCTGGTCTTTTACAAAACAAGGAGCAGTATGGTGAAGGAGACAGCAAGAGCTGCGAGCTGAAGTCTAGAGGCATTGATTCGGTGAGCAGGGAAGTGTTTATCTATGTTACAAAGAGATTCACCAGCAGCAGTGGTGGTGGTGAACCGGGTGGAGACTGAGTGCAGCGACCGAGGAGTTAAAATGGGGAAGAGAGAGCCTCCAGCGAAATCTCTGACAACAAAAGCAACATCTGCAAAACAGCTACAGTGATGCCCCAACCAGGGAATGAGCCGATTGGTGAGTAGCCGGTAAGTGTTTCCGTATAATAGTCTAGAAAGTAAAGGCATGGCAGGGCAACTCAGCCCTGTGGAATGCACATCCTGCGCCATGTGGGAAAACCTGGACGCTTCGTGTGGCCTGGTCGACCCATATGCAGGAAGTGTTGCCAGCTAAAGCAGCTTAGGCTCCGGGTTTCAGAGCTTTAGCAATGGCTGGAGTCACGAGGGGGCATCCATGAGGCTGAGAGCTTCATGGACAGTTCTTTTCTGGAGATGGTCACACTGCAGCTTGGAAATGTGCAGACAGAGAGCAAATGGGTGACCACCAGAAGGACAAGGGGACCAGGCAGGGCAGGAATCCCATGAGTGCATCTCACTCAGTTCTGAATACTGGTGAGAGTGATGGTTCCTCTGGGGAGTGCAGGCAGAGCCAAGGCCACGGCACCATGGGTGGCTCAGCTGCACAGGTGGGGACAGGGAGGGAGGACCAAGAGTGGAAGAACAATAGTGGTAGTGGATTCGATAGTGAGATGAACAGACAGGTGCTTCTGCGGCCACAGATGTGACTCCAGGATGGTATGTTGCCTCCCTGGTGCCAGGGTTGAGAATGTCACTGAGCGACTATAGGACATTCTGAGGGGTGGAGAGTGAATAGCCGGTGGTCATCGTCCATACTGGCACCACTGACATAGGAAGAAAGAGGGATGAGGTCCTGAAGGCAGAGTTTAGGGAGCTAGGAGATAGATTGTAAAGCAGGACCTCAAAGGTAGTAATCTCCAGATTACTCCCAGCGCCACATGCTGGTGAGTACAGAAATAGGAAAATAGAGCTGATGAACACGTGGCTGGAGAGATGGTGCAGGAGGGAGTGTTTGGATACCTGAGGCATTGGGACCACTTCTGGAAGAGATGAGACCTGCACAAGCCAGACAGTTTGGACCTGTACGGGGCCAGGACCAATATCCTCTCAGGGGGGGTTGCCATTGGGGGTTAACTTGGCAGGGCGATGGAAACCTGAGAGTAGTTTCAGAAGGGAAAGAAGAAAAGTTGAAAAAGGAAGGCAGAAAATTAGTAAGTGTCTTTGGAAGGCAGAGGAACCAAGGGCTAGAAAATAGACAACAAAGGAGTTAGGCAGTGTTAAATGGTATGCACTTCAAGGCAATAAGTCTAGGGGATAAGGCAGATGAGCTGAGAGCACAGACTGATATGGGGGAATATGATTTATAGGTATTACTGAGACTTGACTGAAAGAAGGGCAGAAATGGCAGCTCAACATTCCTGGCTACAGGGTTTTCTGACGAGATGGAGAAGGGGATAAAAAAGCGAAGGGGGGGCGGGGGGGGGGGGGTCACAATATTGATTAAGGAAACTATTATATCTGTGAGGAGAAATGATATGGTAGAAAAATCATCAAATGAGGCCATATGGGTTGAACTGAAGAACAAAAAAGGGGTTGCCACACTACTGGGAGTGTGCAACAGACCCCCAAATAGTCAGAGGGAGATTGAAGAGCAAATATGTAGGCAAATCTTTGAGAAGTGCAAAAACAATGGGGCAGTAATAGTGGGGGATAATATTAACTGGGATATAATTGGTGTGAAAGGCACAGAGGGAGCAGAATTTTTAAAATTCATTCAGGAGAACTTTTTTAGTCAGTATGTAGCAAGCCCAACAAGAGAGGGGATGGTCCTGGACATAGTTTTAGGGAATGAAACTGGGTGGGTGGAAGGGGAGCACTTAGATGGAAGTTTTCATAATTCAGTTAGATTTAGTGTAGTTGTGGAAAAGGACAAAGAGAGACCAGGAATAAAAGTTTTCAATTGAGGAAAAGTTAATTTTACTAAGCCAAGATGTAATTTAGCTAAAGTGGACTGGAAACAGCTACTTAAAGGTAAATCAGTGCCAGGTCAGAGGGAGGCATTCAAGGAAGAGACAGTGAGGGTTCAGAGCAAGTACATTCCCTTAAGGAAAAAGGGTGAGACTAACAAATCCAGAGGCCCCTGCATGTCAAGGGGCTTAAAGGAGAGGATAAAGAAAAAAGGGAAGCTTATGACCAGTACCAAGCGCTCAATACTGTAGAAAGCCTGGAGACGTATAAAAAGTGTAGGGGTGAAATTAAAAAGAAAACTAGGAAAGTAAAGAAAGGGCATGAAAAAATATTGGCAAGTAAAATCAAGGAAAACACCAAGATTTTTTATGAGTACAGAAAGAGCAAGAGGAGAACTAAAGAAAGAGCAGAGCCTATTAGGTATCGTAATAGCGGAGGCAGAGGATGTTGGTATGGTTCCTAATGAATACTTTTCATCACAACAGAGAGGGACGATACAGATATTGCAATTAGAGAGGAGGAATGTGAAATATTAGAAGAAATTAACATAGCAAGAGAGGAAGTCTTAAGGAGTTTAACATATTTGAAAGTGGATAAACCCCCAGGCCCAGATGAAATGTACCCTAGGCTGTTAAGAGAAGCAAGAAAAGAAATAGTGTAGGATGTGACCATCATTTTCCAATCCTCTCTGCCTGCAGATGTGGTGCCAGAGGACTGGAGTACAGCTGATGTTGTACCATTGTTTAAAAAGAGAGAAAGGATAGACTGTGTAATTACAGGCCAGTCAGCCTGTAATGGTGAGAAAATTATTGGAAAAAGTTTTGAGGGACAGGATGAATCTTCATTTAGAAAGGCACGAATTAATCAAAGACAGCATGGATTTGTTAGGGAAGGTCATGTCTGACTAACAATATTGAATTTTTTTGAGGAGTTAATAAGAAGGGTCATTTGATGTAGTCTATATGGATTTAAACAGACTTTTGATAAGGTCCCACATGGCAGACTGGCCACGAAAGTAAAAGCCCATGGGATCCAAGGCTAAATGGCAAGTTGGTTCCAAAATTGGCTCTGAGCAGGAAGCAAAAGGTAATGGTCGATAGGTGTTTTTGTGACTGGAAGGCTGTTTTCAGTAGGGTTCCGCAGGCCTCAGTACTAGATCCCTTGCTTTTTGTGGTATATACCAATGATTTGGACTTGAATGTAGGGGGCATGATTAAGAAGTTTGCAGATGATATTGAAATTGGCCATGTGGTTGTTAAACAAGAAAGCTGTAGACTGCAGGAAGATATCAATGAACCAGTCAGGCGGGCAGAACAGTGACAAATGAAATTCAATCCAGAGAAGTGTGAGGTAATGCATTTGGGGAAGGCTAACAAGGCAAGGGAGTACACAGTAAATGGTAGGATACTGAGAAGTGTGGAGGAACAGAGGGACCTTGGAGTGCATGTCCACAGATCCTTGAAGGCGGCAGGACAAGTGGATAAGGTGATCAAGAAGGTATGCAGGATACTTGCCTTTATTAGCTGAGACATAGAATATAAGAACAGGGAGGTTATGCTGGAACTGTATAAAACACTATTTAGGCCATAGCTTGAGTACTACATGCAGTTCTGCTCATCGCACTATAGAAAAGCTGTGATTGCACTAGAGAGGGTACAGAAGAGATTTACAAGGAGGTTGCCTGGACTGGAGAATTTTTGTTATGAGGAATGATTGAATAGGCTAAGGTTGTTTTCTTCAGAACAGAGGAGGCTGAGGGGATACCTAATTAAAGTGTATAAAATTATGAGGGGTCTAGATAGAGTGAACACAAAGGTCCTAGTCCCTTTGGTTGAGGTGCCCATAGGCAGGAGACATAGCTTTAGGGTAAGAGGTAGGCAGTTTAGAGGAGATTTGAGAGGAATTTTTTTCACCCAGAAGGTGATGGGGGTCTGGAACTCATAGCCTGAAAGGGTGGTAGAGGCAGAAACACTCATAACATTTAAAAAGTATTTGAATATGCACTTGAAATGTGGTAACCTACAAGGCTACAGACCAAGAGCTGGAAAGTGGGATTAGGCTGGATAGCTATTTGTTGGCAGCGCAGACACAATGGGCTGAATGGTCTCCTTCCATACTGTAAATTTCTATGACAAACGTATCAACTGTATAATCAATTGTGAAACTATTTATGAATTGGTTGTACCAAAATATAACTACAATGGCAGATGATTTCTCCACAAAAAATGACTGAAAATCCTTACAATTTTTGCAACTATCTTCCACTATAAAAGTAATGGAATGGTGGATATATGTGCATGCTAAGTTAATGTAGGTCTGCAGAGAGGTTTAGGGAAGGAGTTCCAGAAGCCAGGCAATTGAAGGCTCTGCACCAGTGGAAATTTCCATTTCCTGGTATTCATATAATGCATACAAAACTCATGCAACATGGAGGCAGAAAAACAAAACTGTCCGTGAGAGAGTTCAACTCTGGCCCTGTGTAAGAGCAGCCTCTGTTATAATCATTTCAGAGCAACAGTGCTTTGTTTCACGCCCTGGTTTGTTCAGTTCTCTAATAGTGCAGTGATGTGTACAGTAAAGGGCGCTGTTTGATGTTGATGAGTGCTAAATCTGCTGCAGGCTAAGATATGAAAATCCTATCTTTCATGTTGGCCAGGCAGTGTAACAGCACTGTGTTCCCTGGCTTTATTTAATTCCTGGTTGTCGTTTCAGTGCCAGAGTTGAGTGAGAGCATATAGTTTTCTGAAAACACAGTGCTATCTAGTGCAACTGAAGAGTCCAACAAGTTGCAGAATTACCTGATTGTACGTGAGAGACTACTAACTCAAGGGGGTCAATTTTGACTCCCTTTGCCTGGTGTTAATGTGCCGGTTAACAGCCTCAAAGTGGGGTCGGTAGCCTTGCCATCCCGTTAACAGTGTGGGCCATCTTAAAAGGTGCCTGTCTCTGGGTTTCCAAAGCACCAGTCAAATTCAGGTGATAGGTCACTTTTAATATGGAAATCAGTGTCCTATGACGGAACTCAGTACAGGCTCCAAACAGTTCCTCAGGAGATGGAAGAGAAGAGGCCTAGAAAAAGTAAGTCTGGGCCTCAGAGGAGCAAGGGTGCTGTTAATAATTATCTGAAAATAAAATATTTTATTTTTCCACTTATTCTCACCCTAATCATTATGAATATTCCATATTCAAATGTAGTGTTTCCATCACAGTACACGGAGCACTAACTGTTAGCCAGGTAGACTAATAATAGGTCTTTTGTTAGATTGAAATACTTGGCTGGCTGCTCAAACTAGTACTTTATGTAATATGTCTCTTAGTGTAAAGTTTAATGTGGTGTTTTAGAACTAATGCATAGAACTGAATAACATGTAATTACAGAACACTCACAGCACTGTGTTTACTATTTAGCATTACACCACAGTTCCAACTTTTCAAAATGTTACCTTCTGACAGCCATTGATATTGAGAAAAGTGCACCAAGAAATACTTGAAGCTAAACTGGAACATTGTGAGATTTGCATTTCATTGAAATCAAGTCTTCTCACTAAGGACACCATTACGTTGTGTGGCACTACCACTGTGCTAAATGGGATAGACTCAGAACGGATCTGGCAGCTACAAACTGGGCATTCATGAAGCGTTGAGGGCCATCAGCAGCAGCAGAATTATTTTCAGCCAGAATCTATAACCTCATGGCGAGGCATTTCCCTCACTCTACCATTAGCATCAATCCAGGGAATCAACCCAGGTTCAATGAGGAGTGTAGGAGTGAATGCCAGGAGCAGAACCAGGTGTTAAATTCCAGGAAGCTTGTTGTTGAAGGATGACGCTGGATCCAATCTTTACTCAGTATTACATTTATTGTACAGAGTAAAGACAGTTACAAACATGGAGCTCATTACTCAAAACCTTCACCAGTCTCAGTAAGTGCCCCCCTATAAGTGCTCAAGTAAAACCCCAATTAACACCCTCCACCTGCATATAATTAAACAATTTATATACAATTAACACCAGGCATACCTAAAAATGAGGTGCCAGCCTAGTGAACCTACAACACAGGACTACATGCATGCTATACAGCATAAGCAGCTTGCGAGAGACAGGGCAAAGCAACCCCACAATCAATGGATCAGATAAAAGTTCTGCAGTCCTGCCAGATTCAGTTGTGAATGGTGGTGGACAATTAAGCAACTAAACAGAAGAGGAGGCTCCAAAAACATCCTCATCTTCAATGTTGGCAAAGCCCAGCATGTCAGTGCCAAGGATAAGGCTGAAGCATTTGCAATCATCTTCAGCCAGAAGTGTCGACTGGATGATCCATTTCGGCCTCCTCCTAAGGTTCCACCATCACAGATGCCAGCTTTTAGAGAATTCAATTCACTCCACCTGATATCAAGAAATGGCTGAAGGCCCTGGAGACAGCAAAGGCTATGGGCACTGACAATATCCCTGCTGTAGTACTGAAGACTTGTGCTCCAGAATTAGCCGCGCCCTCAGCCAAGCTGTTCCAGTGCAGCTACAACACTGACATCTATCCAACAATGTGGAAAATTGCCCAGATATGTCCTGTTCACTAAAAGCAGGACAAATCCAATCCGGCCAATTACCGCCCCATCAGTCTACTCTCAATCATCAACAGAGTGATGGAAGGTGTCGACGACAGTGCTATCAAGTGGCACTTGCACAGCAATAACCTTCTCACTGACACTCAGTTTGGGTTCCTCCAAGGCCACTCAATTCCAGAACTCACTACAGCCTTGCTCCAAACACGGATAAAAGAGCTGAATTCCAGAGGTGTGAGAGTGACTGCCCTTGACGTCAAGATTGCATTTAACTGAGTGTGGCATCAAGGAGCCCTAGCAAAATTGAAGACAATGGGAATCAGGGGAGAAACTCTGCACTGGTTGGAGACATACCTAGCACAAAGGAAGATGGTTGTGGTTGTTGGAGGCCAATCATCTCAGCCCCAGAATATTGCTGCAGGAGTTGCTCAGGGTAGTGTCCTAGGCCCAACCATCTTCAGCTGCTTCATCAGTTACATTCCTGCCAACAAGAGGTCAGAAGTTTGTATGCTCGCTGATGATTGTACAGTGTTCAGTCCCACTTGCAACTCCTCAGACCGTGAGGCAGTCCATGTCTGCATGCAACAAGACCTGGACAACATTCAGTGATGTTTTCAGTGATAATTCAGTGATTGGAGTGAGTGGCAAGTGACACTCGCACCACACAAATGGCAGGCAATGACCATCCACAACAAGAGTGAATCTAACCATCTCCCCTTGACATTCAATGGCAATAGCACCACCTGCAAGTTCCAGTCTAAGTCACACATCATCCTGACTTGGGGCTGTATTGCTCTTCCTTCACAGTTGCTGGATCAAAATCCTGGAGCTCCATCCCCAACAGCACTGTGAGTGTACCTACACCACCTGGATTGCAGCAGTTCAAGAAAGCAGCTCACCATCACCTACTCAAGGGCAACTAGGAATGGGCAATAAATGCAGGCCTTGACAGTGATGCTCACATCCCTAAAGGGTAACAAAAAAGAACCGAGGTCCCACAGGAGAAAGGCCAGTGTCTCACAAATAGTTCCAGCCAGTTCCCTTTCAGTAACTGTTCCTTAATGTTAAATTGATAAAAGGTCATTTTTCTGAGGCCAGGAGCCTCGTGTAGGATAAGAGATGGTTATAAAATCAGACCCGTGCTCCTGAAGAACACCAGGCCGCACAGTGACAAAGGGAAAATGGGTTTTGGGTGAGAATATGCTGCGAGTCCATTAGAGGCCTTATCAGACTTTGCATTTTTTTGATCAGCTTGCCTATATAAAATGACTATTTGACTAAGCTGGCATGCTTAGGTCATAGTCTTAAAGTGTGATTGGTGTTATAAAACTAGATTGCACTTTTTTTCCACTCATCGTTGATATTTAGTTGCATTTTTCTCCTTGCATTGGCACTGCTCGGGAGTGTGACATGTTTGTATTTTTGGTTACTTTTTTGGCTTTACTTTTCTACTGTGTTCTTGGTTGCTGCAATTGGAAACACGTTAAAACAAAGTGATGAGGATGCAATTCACTTGAGGGTTCTGATATTGTTGTGTGATTCAGATGAATTCAGGAGCAAACAAATGCAGATAAAACAATAACCATGCATTATGACCACACCTATGTCTACCCCAGAAAATCCTTTTACAAGCCCACAAAGACCTTCACTGCCCCTACTTCACATAGCTAAACCATCTCTTGGTTACCAACCTACAGAAAACTTACATCACCAAAATGGGTCTTCACATGGGAATTCATTAAACATTTACACTATTGGATCCTTTCAAGCCACCACCAGTGATATATATTGGTCACACAAGTGGTAGAGGCCTCATTTGTGTTAATCATTTTTCCTGTGCAAATGAGACATCAGATGGGCAAGGCACAGAACATTTCCCAGGTGGAGAGCACTGGCGCTAATGACCCAAGTTGAAGTGCTGTCCTCTAGGATGGGTGCCCTGAAATGTCAAATAGAGCAATCCTCTTCATCCCCACTTCATGCAGCAACATGTTCACTTTGACAGTCATCAAGCAGGGAGTTGGATGTTTATACCACTCTGTCACTTGGCTACAGGGCTCTGTTTTGTGCTTTCACATTGGCTTTCCTTTCACTTATTTTTTATCTGACACTTATTCACTTCTTCATTCCCTTACACCCCTCCCATGCGCTCCCCCCCTCCCCCGCTTCCCCAGCAAAAGCTCAGAAGTATTTAAAATACATTTTGAAGCTCATTAAAGGCTGAAACAATATTTACCCCCGCATGTGGCTATTGAGCTTTAAGTGCTTTCATTACTTTAAAATTGAGATGCTGGTCTGATTTTGTATCTCCTCGTTAGGCTAAGTTCTTGGCCAAGGAAACAGTTGTGCTGGAACTATTTCTTCAAACCCTATTCTAACCTTGAAAAATTGGGCTTGCTTGGGCTGGGCAGCCAGCTATTATTATCATAGGATTTTGTTAGTTGAACAAAACAGGACCTTACCTGTCCACTAAAACTCATTACAAGCCCAGCGACTCCCACAGCTACCTCGACTGCACTTCTTCACACCCCGCCTCCTCTAAGGACTCCATTCCATTCTCCCAGTTTCTCCGTCTCTGGCTCATCTGCTCTGATGATGCAACCTTCCACAACAGCGCCTCTGATATGTCTTTCTTTTTCCTCAACCAAGGATTCCCCCCCACTGTGGTTGACAGGGCCTTCAACCGTGTCCAGCTCATTTCCCGCACTTCTGCCCTCATGCCTTCCCCTCCCTCCCTCCCAGAACCATGACACGTTCCCCATGTCCTCACTTTCCACCCCACCAGCCTCCACATCCAGAGGATCATCCTCCGCCATTTCCGCCACCTACGGCATGATGCCACCACCACACACATCTTCCCCTCCCCTCTGCTGTCAGCATTCTGAAGGAATCGTTCCCTCCATGACACCCTGATCTACTCCTCCATTACCCCCGACACCTCATCCCCTTTTCATGGCAACCGCAGGAGGTGTAATACCTGCCCTTTTACCTCCTCTCTATTCACTATCCAAGGACCCAAACATTCCTTTCAGGTGAAGCAACGATTTACTTGTACTTCTTTCAATTTAGTATACTGTATTCGCTGCTCACAATGCGGTCTCCTCTACACTGGGGAGACCAAATGTAGATTGGATTACTGCTTTGCGGAACACCTCCATTCAGTCCAAAAACATGACCCCGAGCTTCCAGTTGCTTGCCATTTCAACTCTTCCCCCCTGCTCTCATGCCAACATTTCTGTCTTTGGCCTGCTCCAGTGTTCCAATGAACATCAACGTAAGCTCAAGGAGCAGCACCTAATCTTTTGATTAGGCACTCTACAGCCTTGCGGACTGAACATTGAGTTCAATAACTTCAGAACATGACTGACCTTTCTTTAATATTTTATTTTTTAACCATGTGCCTGCTTTTCATGTAGTCATCTAGCTGCTCATTATTCCGCTATTAACAGTCTCTCTGGACTAATGCTTTGTCTTTCACCACAAGCATGAACACACGCTTTGCCTTTGTCCCAGGACAGCTTTGTTATTTAATCACCTTCTGCCCTATCAAACACCTTCCCCTTTGTTCTCTCCCCCACTGCCCTCTCCTTGACTTGCTTAAAACCTAATTCTTTTCTAACCTTTGCCAGTTTCGATGAAAGATCACAGACCTGAAATGTTAACTGTACTTATTATACAGTACTTTGAGCAAGGATCATGCTGATAAGATTCTTGGAACTTGCTTGAACCCAATGTTTCTGTTTTCAAAGATCCAGTGTCACTTGGGATAAACCAACACCAGATCATATATGGATTTCATCCCTTGTGATTTGCTGACAATCATTTTGGAATTCTGAATATTTGAGCTTTCATCAAGGAGTCATTAACTCCTGCACACTGAGATTAAATTTAACCCAAGGCTAACTGTAATTTAACCAGCTATTTATGCTGTGTGCCAAGCAGCATTTAAACAATAACCTGAGCTATGGATTAATGTACTCTGAACAGTATGGGTACAGAGTGCAAAATTTGATTTCTGGGTATTTGTTTTATGGTTTTGAGGCAGTTACAATACAGATTATATTATTGTTCTTTGCTCCCACTTCTTACAAATCACTTTTATGAGAGTGACGGGGGCAAAGTTTGGGTTTGAGTGCACCTAAACTAAAATGATATAAATTAAAACAAATGAATTCCATTTCTTAAGGAGAACGATGTTAAATGGCAAGCAAGAAAGAACTAGAGTATCTTTTAGACATTGGTTTCTTTTAATTGATCTGCTTGCAGACATTCTTTTTCAAATGAAGAATGTGAGTACTAAGGAATTAAATATTTTAACAACTTATTCACATTGAGAACATAAAGTACATTTGAATCAAATTCAATAATACAATGCATGACATTCCTGTTACATTATCCTGTGCTTCTGTCCCAATCCCAGTTTCTGACATGCCCTTCAGTGTTGTCACTATAACATTTTCATTTTGTATACCAGTTTTTTAGACTTGCATTCAGGTCCCAGGGCTTAAAGGTCAACATTAGAATGCACAATGGGATAGATTTTTCTCTTTGCCACAAAGGGAAGAATCTTCAGAGGTACAGGACTTTCACCTGCCCCTTGTCTCTCCCCTTGAATCTAGCTGATTTCCTGGGGTCAGCGTAATTGCAATAATATCAGGGCCAATTATAGTGCTATTTACGGCACCCAGCTGAGCCAGGGAAGGATAATTGTTGCAGTGCCCAGCCTTAGCCTAGCATTACTGGCAGTGTTGACTGAAGATCCATACATTGTTTTCTTCCTTGTACTTTGAATTTGCTACTTTGACAAATTTGAAAGAGCAAACTTGCAACTATACAGTATGTTTCAAGCACTCAGCATGTCCCAAAGCCCTTCAAAGCCAATGTATTACTTTTGATGTGTGGTCACCCTTGTAATGTGGGAAAATGCAGCAGTCAATTTTCACACAGCAAGGTCTCACAAACAGCAATAAGTTAAATGACCAGATAATTTATTTTAATGATATTGGTTGAGGGATAAACACTGACCAGAACTATTTCCATGCTCTTCTTCATATAATACCTTAAGATCTTCAACATCCACCTGAGCAGGCAGATGGGAAATTGATGTGCCACCTCAAGCAAAAAACAGCACCTCGAACAACAAACCACTCCTTCTGAACCGTCAGTCTAGATTATGTACTCAAGTCCATGAATTGGAAGTAGAACTCATGACCTTTTGACTCAGAGCCATGATTGACACTTAAATACGCTACAATTAATTGGCTTAGTCAAAGTGGAACTTTAAACATTAACCTCCTCGCCCTCAAAACGAGAAAGAACCAGCATTCCTGGCTGTCCTTGTGTCCAGTGTTACTAATGTACAAGTGGTGGAAAATGCATTACATGATGTCATCCCATCTTTCATGTCTTATTAGAATGTGCCCAAACATACTACATCAGATATATTAAATGCCCAACTTAAATGGTATTGGATGTTCGAGAGTTGGTGGAATGCTGCCTGCCTGGTTTATACTTTTGTAAATCCAGGTTATAATTATAACTGAAGACTAAAGTCCCCGCCCGGGTCTCCTTCTACCCAAATGGAAGACATTAATTGGCTTTGTCTATGTTGGACTAGTATACAGGCAGTAAAGGTGAGATGGTAGGGTGCTGGGAGCCCAAACTACAGTTGGTGTAATTTTTTCAACAGTTTTAATTTGGCTCTCTTGAGAGCTGCAATGTTTTCTGGACTGATTCAGACAGTGCATCATGGAACCAGTTTCAACTCCTAGGGGGAGGAATAGAAGCACAATAATTGGTCTTAGCACCTTAAGGAGAAGAAAACTCAGACAAGCCTTCTGCTCTTGTTTTCTCATAGCTCCTACTGAAGAGTCAGTGTCAGCTGATGACAGGATCAAACTAGGCTTTGATGCCCTGCCAGTTGACTGGACTATTCAGGCTTGCAAGCTTATACAAGAATGGCCACTTGGGCAACATACTAAAGGCCATTGAGTGCCTGTGAAAACATAGCCAATGCTTCAGGAAAATATTGGAGGGAATAATAAAGATTTTAGTTTTTGTGAATTTTCTGGGCGTAATACTAGTAAAAGTAATACAGTTTGTGTTCACTGGGTAAATGCACCCTATTGTGTGCCACTGAGCTACACATGTCCAGAAGGCCATAGGTTTGGTCTGTGCTTAATTACAGTATTATAACTATCATCAGATTACTCAGGGCAGGGAGGATACAATACCAAACAGACTTCCTCTTGATTCCTATCCAGTGAGCCTCACTGGAAAGCACATGTGCATGGACATAGGAGGAGAAAAGGATCAGACTCTAACTATGATGCCCTCCATAGACGGTTGGCCTGTCAATCCTTTATGACATTGCATCAAACATTGCTACTTAAGTGAGATACTGGGGTGCTAATGAAGCATATGGAATTGTACCCAACATAAGTCAATATATTCAAAAGAGGAGGGGCAAAGGGAAACATTGAGAGGGAGAAAGAAATCCAGTTACTAAAATTTTCCTGCACTTCAAATTCTTAGCATGCTGTATGGAATCTAAACTGCAATAAAGGGCAGTTAAACATTATCCAAAGCTGTGAGAACATTTTAATTAAGCCAATGTAACTAACCATTTACATTATGCACCAGAGGTAACTAAGACAGTAAACCATTAACTAGAGTCATTAGCCAAAGGGTTCTGCGTAATACTGATGCAGAATGCAAAATTCTGCTTCCAGGATATTTTACAATCTGTTTACTTTTGGCTCTTACAATGGGGCAGTTCTACTTGCCCATTTCCTGATTACTTTTATGGCTGTCACAGGACTCAAATATCCCATGACTTTGGCTTGTAGACTCAAGTTTTTATTACTTTTATTAATGGATTCTATGCATCTGGGAAAAGAGTTCAACAACAATAAAGAAGGACCTTCAGTAAATTTTTCAGACAGAAATATATTTCAATTCCTAGCCTGTATGTCTACATAACCAAAGTGAAGGCAGTAAAGGCCAGGTGAACAAAATATTTTTAATGTTTTGTAGCCAGCGTTTTGCATCAAGCAAGGCAGGCAAAGCATGCAAATCAAGTGCAACATGAAGCTCTCCTGCCCTTCTGATCAAGTTTATTAATCACAGAAGGGCATGTCTGAATCATCTCTGGCCACAAAACAGCTTACAAGACCACAATAAGTACATGTCAGATTGTCACAGCCATAGTAATGTTAATAGCAATAACCAGAGCTCATGTCAATTAGGACCCTCAAGATTAATTTAATGTTTATTGTGCATGCTGCAAGGCTCCAGGATAAAGCATCAAGAGAAAAGCCATGAACTCCAAGGACCAGTCTCCTATTTTACTGCCAAAGTGTGCATTGGTCTCCTATTGGAGGGACAGTGGAAAGAGATGCTTGTTTTCTGTGCTTCTGTTCTGAGGAAACATTAAAAGTTGGACTTCAGGCACCATTGGAGGTATAGAGTTATCTTGTTTTATAATCATTTTTTATTCATTCATGGGATGTGAGTGTCATGACGAGGTCAACATCTGTTGCCCATCCCTACTTGCCCTTGAGATGATGGTGGTGAGCTGTCTTCTTGAACCACAGCAATCTATGTGGAGTAGGTACACCCATAGTGCAGTGAGGAAGGCAGTTCCAGGATTTTCACCCAGCATCAATGAAGGAATGGTGATATAGTTCCAAGTCAGGATGGTGTGTGGCTTGGAGGGGAACTTGGAGGTGGGGATGTTTCCATGTGTCTGCTGCCCTTGTCCTTCTAGGTGGGAGGGGTCGCGGGTTTGGAAGGTGCTGTCGAAGGAGGCTTGGCTAGTTGCTGCAGTGCATCTTGTACTTGGTACACCCTGCTGCTACTGTGTTCCAGTGGTGGAGTAAGTGGATGGGGTACCAATCAAGTGGGCTGCTTTGTCCTGGGTCATGTTGAGCTTCCCGAGTGTTGTTGGAGCTGCCCTCATCCAGCCACATGGACAGTATTCCATCTCACGCCTGACTTGTGCCTTGTAGATGGTGGACAGGCTTTGGGGAGTCAGGAGGTGAGTTGTTCGCTGCAGAATTCCCAGCCTCTGACCTGCTATTGTAGCCACGGTATTTATGTGGCTGGTCCAGTTAAGCAAAAATGCAAATGCCATGTTTTAGGAGATTTTGGCAACTGAAAGGTTGTACACATGAGTTATTTTAAAATACGTTTGGAGTCAAATCTGACATTGAGTGTTAATTTTATGAGATTTTGATAGATTAATTGGGCAATTAATGACGAGGCGATCAATTTAAAATTGTCACCTTTTCGGGTAAGGAGAGTGCTTAAGCCAAAATCCTCTCTGAAGAGATCTGTTAGTTGAATGGACTACTGGCTACAGTGAGTTGCTGAGTTACAGACCATTGCAACTTTCTTCGACAGCACCTTCCAAACCTGTGACCTCTGCCACCTAGAAGAACAAGGACAACAAGGCATAGAATGTAAGAGCAGGGAGGTTATGATGGAGCTGTATAAAATGCTAGTTAGGCCACAGCTGGAGTACTGTGTACAGTTCTGGTCACCACACTATAGGAAGGATGTGATTGCACTGAAGAGGGTGCAGAGGAGATTCATCAGGATGTTGCCTGGGCTGGAGCATTTCAGCTATGAAGAAAGACTGGATAGGCTAGGGTTGTTTTCCTTAGAGCACAGAAGGCTGAGGGGAGACCTGATTGAGGTATACAAAATTATAAGGGGCATAGATAGGGTAGAAAGGAAGAAACGTTTTCCCTTAGCAGAGGTGTCAATAATCAGGGGGCATAGATTTAAGGTAAGGGGCAGGAGGTTCAGAGGGTATTTGAGGAAATTTTTTTTCACCCTGAGGGTGGTTTGAATCTGGAACACACTGCCTGAAGGGATGGTAGAGGCAGAAACCCTCACAACATTTAAGAAGAATTTAGATGAGCACTTGAAATGCCATAGCATACAAGGCTAAGGGCCAAGTGCTGGAGAATGGGATTAGAATAGATAGGTGCTTGATGGCCAGCATGGACACGATGGGCCGAAGGGCTTGTTTCTGTGCTGTATAACTCTATGACTCTATGAACACAAGGACAGGAGGTCATGGGAACAACACCACCTGCAAGGTCCCCTCCAAGTTACACACCATCCTGACTTGGAAATATATCGCCATTCCTCCCTGTCACTGGGTCAAAATCCTGCCACACCCTCCCTAACAGTGCTGTGGGTGTACCTCTAACTGTACGTAGACTGCAGCGGTTCAAGAAGACAGCTCACCACCACTTCTCAAGGGCAATTAGGAATGAGCAATAAATGCTGACCTTGCTAGTGAGGACCACATCCCATAAATGAATAACAAAAAATAAAGGAACATTAGCAAATGATCTCCATCTGTGTTGTAAACCTATATCTAAGAATGGAAGAATCAGTGCACAAATACACTTTAAAAATACATCAATATCCCTCTTCTGATTTTCTTACAATACATAAACTCTTAGAACCTAAGTCCGACATTCCTACATCACTACTTCTTGATTTATCTTATTTTGTGTCCTATTCTTTTCGACCTTGGTGGTGTTCTGAATTATGGGCCTTGATCCTTCACCTAGAGTTCCCTATTTGAAAACAACTCACTTCATTAAGTGAACATGGACATCCTGTTGTGTGTAGTCTAATACTGGGGTGGGCAATAAACAGTAGTTTATTCATTGTATAGAATTTTACTTTAATAATTCCTCCTAAATAAGATAACTGGTGAATTCATGGTCATGTGATGACATTGGATTCATAAGTTGTAAAATAATTGCACTCAAAAGGAACCCACAGTCTTCTAATTATAACATGACTCTTGTGCAATTTCTGAGGGGAAAAAAGTTAGATATTTCAATTCTTTTATAAAAACGTGTAAGGTTTATAACCACTTGGTGTCATAGTGATGCATTTTAGCCCTGTTGCATAGTTAAAAATGATGCCATTGAGTAGTGGATTTTCTGACTCCCTGCTGTTCCAGAAGTGCATCAGGGCAGGACTTATGGTGCTCACATGACCCCACTCTGATTGTGTCAGATTTTGCAGGATCAGGCTTATTTTAGTAAGAGACAGAGATGAACACATAGGGCGATGCACATATCACAAATGTGAAGGAGGAGCTGGAGGAGGAAAATAAGATGTCAGGATATTGTTGGCCAAAGGGCCAGAAGATGTCCAACTTTGGCTGACGAGTTTCAGAAGCCTGATTTCATGGGTTCTTTTCTTATAAAAGCAAGATGCTTGCAGAGCATCAAACAATGGGCACTGGGATTTATAGCCCAGAATGTACTGCAACTAGTGATGATGGCAGTTACTTCACAGGCGAAGACTTGTCCCTGTGGTAGTTGGCATGATGGTTGGTGACTGAAGAGGTCAATTCTTGATCTGAAGGCTCTTGAGCAGTTGGGACACAAGAGCTTCTGGTTGGAGGGGCTCTGGCATAAGCAGACTCCTTCCATTGTCTGCGCCTTTCTTCAGCAACCTTGCATCTGTTTGTTTCGAACTTGTCGGCTGCTTTCCTGGTTGTTGTGCACCAGCTGTGTCTGTCGGTAGCTGCCTACTCCGACACTCATCAATGTCAGCCAGACACAGAGCTATCTTTTCAGTTGATCTTTGAAGTATTTGCAAAGTGCACCTTGATCGCCTTACCAGAGAATAGTTTACCATCAAGCATGGAATCCTCCATGCGCGACACATGGCCTTCCCAGCACAATTAGCATTGTAAGAGAATGCAGTCTATGCTAGGCAGATTAGCTCTGTTGAGGTGATGCCTCTGTAGTTTGAACAGTCAGACTTCTCTGCCTTGTTTTCGTACAGGAAGACAATCACTGCATCTCAAAGCGCCTGAGGTACTGTCCCTTACTCCCAGCATACTGAAAACAGATTAATAAGCCTATCAAGAATCACCTCTCCTCCCTGTCTATAGACTCAGCTGGAGTCCCATCTATTCCAGGGGCTTTGTGTGATTTGAATTGTGCTGTAGCAGTCTTGATCTCTACATGGGTTGGTGATTCATCCAGCTCAGACTTCACTTCCCTCTGGGAATTCTTTGCAATGGAGGTCTCCTGCACCATCCATTGGCCACCAAATAGACTCTCAAAGTGTTCTGACCATCGGTGCAAAATGGACTCTTTATCTATGAGCAGGGTTCTGCCATCTGAAGATTTTAGTGGTGCCTGCATCTGGTGGGATGCTCCAAATACAGATCTCAAGGCTTCGTAGAAGGATCCCATATCTGCAGACATTTATATCCTCTCAGTGAAAACGCTGTCTACCAGTCATTTTGGAAACTCGGAGACTGGTTTGCAGAGTGCTGCAGGCTTCTCTATATGCAGCGTCTGTAGCCTGGTCATCAGGGCATGTAAGTAATCTATTGTGGCAGGGGTGTTTCTTTTGAAGAAGCTCTTGGATTTCCATGTCATTTTCATCAAAACAACCCTAGTTTCTTCTGATTCAGAAGCCAACCACTTCTGCAGTCATTTCTTGTAGGGCAGATTTCAACTGTTACCATTGCTTTGCTGGGTTAGTATCACTGCCCGGAGTATGGTCACTGCGGAGTCTATTCAAGCTGATTTTGGAAAACTGCTTTTACGTCTGGTAGATAGAGTCTATGGATTCGTAGCTTCCTTTTTGTGGGCCGTTCCTTTTGGGTGACGGTTTGATTCTGAAGGCAACGTTAGCTTGAACCAGCCTGTAGTCAGTGTAACAGTCAGCACTGGGCATAACTCTAGTGTGTAGTATGTCCCGTACATCACGTTGGCACACCAGAATTTAATCCAAATGGTGTCAGTGCTTTGAGCATGGATGTCTCCAGGTGCTCTCAAATCTGGCTTTCTGCTGGAATGGAGAATTACTGATGTTGAGTTCATGCTCCATGTAGAATTCCAGCAGAAGTCGACCATTGTCATTACATTTACGGATGCCATGACTGCCCAAGACACCTCATCAATGCTCTTAGTCACATCCAACACTTGCGTTGAAATCTCCAAGTATGATGAGCTTATCATTGGAGTCAACCTTCAGTAGAACATGTGCAGGTCACGGTAAAAGCCATCTTTGGTTACTACATCGGCATATATGCTGATAATAGTGGTGAACTGGTTGTCCTGGATTGATAGTCGTAGGGACATGAGTTGATCAGAAAAACCAATAGGGAGGTTCTGAAGCCTGCTGGCAATTGAGTTCTTAATCATAAATCCAACACCTGAGAGATGTTGTTCATCTTTACCTTTCCCTGACCAGAAACATATATAACCTGCTCCCTCCTCTGTCAACGATCCTGTTCACCTCCAAAAAAAAACCAAATTCAGCACTAAACCCCCAAAACAAAAATTCCCACCTCAGCACTAAACCCCCTCAATAATAACCCCACCTCAGCACTAAACCCCCTCAATAAAAACCCCACCTCAGCATTAAACCCCTCAATAAAAACCCCACAGCACTAAACCCCTCAATAAAACTCCCACCTCAGCACTAAACCCCCTCAATAAAAACCCCACCTCAGCACTAAACCCACTCAATAAAAATCCCATCTCAGCACTAAACCCATCAATAAAAACCCCACCTCAGCACTAAACCCACTCAATAAAAACCCCACCTCAGCACTAAACCCCCTCAATAAAAACCCCACCTCAGCACTAAACCCCCTCAATAAAAACCCCACCTCAGCACTAAACCCACTCAATAAAAATCCCATCTCAGCACTAAACCCATCAATAAAAACCCCACCTCAGCACTAAACCCACTCAATAAAAACCCCACCTCAGCACTAAACCCACTCAATAAAAATCCCATCTCAGCACTAAACCCATCAATAAAAACCCCACCTCAGCACTAAACCCACTCAATAAAAACCCCACCTCAGCACTAAACCCACTCAATAAAAATCCCACCTCAGCACTAAACCCATCAATAAAAACCCCACCTCAGCACTAAACCCACTCAATAAAAATCCCACCTCAGCACTAAACCCCTTCAATAAAACTCCCACCTCAGCACTAAACCCCCTCAATAAAAACCCCACCTCAGCACTAAAGCCCTCAATAAAACTCCCACCTCAGCACTAAATCCCCTCAATAAAACTCCCACCTCAGCACTAAACCCACTCAATAAAAATCCCACCTCAGCACTAAACCCACTCAATAAAAACCCCACCTCAGCACTAAACCCACTCAATAAAACTCCCACCTCAGCACTAAACCCCTTCAATAAAACTCCCACCTCAGCACTAACCCCACTCAATAAAACTCCCACCTCAGCACTAAACCCACTCCATAAGAACCCCACCTCAGCACTAAACCCATCAATAAAAACCCCACCTCAGCACTAAACTCACTCAATAAAAACCCCACCTCAGCACTAAACCCACTCAATAAAACTCCCACCTCAGCACTAAACCCCTTCAATAAAACTCCCACCTCAGCACTAACCCCACTCAATAAAACTCCCACCTCAGCACTAAACCCACTCCATAAGAACCCCACATCAGCACTAAACCCACTCAATAAAAACCCCACCTCAGCACTAAACCCACTCAATAAAAATAAAAGCAAAATACTGCAGATGCTGGAAATCTGCAATAAAACAGAAAGTGCTAAATATACTCAGCAGGTCAGGCAGCATCTGTGGAGACAGAAGCACAGTTAACTTTTCAGGTCTGTGACCATTCATCAGAACTGGCAAAGGTAAGAAAAGAGTTAGGTTTTAAGCAACTGCCAGGTAATGGTCATCTCCAACAAGAGAGAATCTAACCATCTCCCCTTGACATTCAATGGCATTATCATCGCTGAATCTCCCACTATCAACATCCTAGGGGCTACCATTGACCAGAAACTGAACTGGAGTAGCCATATAAATACCGTGGTTACAAGAGCAGGTCAGAGGCTAGGAATCCTGCAGTGAGTAACTCACCTCCTGACTCCCCAAAGCCTGTCCACCATCTACAAGGCACAAGTCAGGAATGTGATGGAATACTCTCCACTTGCCTGGATGGGTGCAGCTCCAACAACACTCAAAAAGCTCGACACCATCCAGGACAATGCATGCTGGTTGATTGGCACCCCATTCACAAACATTCACTCCCTCCACCACCGACGCACAGTGGCTGCAGTGTGTACCATCTACAAGAGCCTCACAGCTCCAGTGACCCAGGTACTGCCTGTGCGGAGTTTGCAAGTTCTCCCTGTGACCACGTGGGCTTCCGCTGGGGTTTCCTCCCACAGTCAAAGACTTGCAGGTGGATAGGTAAATTGGCGATTGTAAATTGCCCCTACTGTAGGTAGGTAGTAGCAGAATTGAGACAAGGTGGGGATGTGGTAGGGGACGTGGGATTAATGTAGGATTAGTATGAATGGGTGGTTGATGGTCGGCACAGACTTGGTGGGCCGACGGGCCTGTTTCAGTGCTGTATGTCTCTATGACTCTAAGATGCATTGCAGCAATGCACCAAGGATCCTTAGACAGCACTTTCTAAACCCATGACCTGTACCAACTAAAAGGACAAGAGCAGCAAATGCCTGGGAACACCACCACCTGCAAGTTCCCCCCCAAGTCACACACTATCCTGACTTGGAACTATATCGCCATTCCTTCACTGTCGCTGGGTCAAAATCCTGGAACTCCCTTCCTAACAGCACTGCGGGTGTACCCACCTCACTTGCACTGCAGCGGTTCAAGAAGGCAGCTCACCACCACCTTCTCAAGGGCAAGTTGGGGTGGGCAATAAATGCTGGCCTGGCCAGCGATGCCCACATCCCATGAACGAATAAAAAAAAAGTGAAGGGGGTGGGGGGTGTTGGTTGGTGGGGAAGAGAATAAAAGGGAAGGTGTTTGATAGGGCAGAGGGCAGGAGAGATTAAATAACAAAACTGTCCTATGACAAAGGCAAAGAGTGTGTTAATGCTTGTGGTGAAAGACAAATCATTAGTCCAGAGAGAGTGTTAATGGCAGAATAATGAGAAGCTCAGTCTGCATGAAAAAAAGACACATGGTAAAAAAACAAAATAAAATAAAAGATAGAAAAATAGAAAAAAAGGCAAGTCAGTCTCTGAAGTTATTGAACTCAACGTTCAGCTGTAGAATGCCTAATTGAAAGATCAGGTGCTGCTCCTCGAGCTTGCGTTGATGTTCACTGGAACACTGCAGCAAGTCAAGGACAGAAATGTTGGCATGACAGCAGGAGTGTGTGTTGAAATGGCAAGTGACAGGAAGTTCGGGGTCATGCTTTCACACTGAACGGAGGTGTTCCGAAAGCAGTCACCCAATCTGCATTTGGTCTCCCCAATGTAGAGGAGACCACATTATAAGCAGCGAATACAGTATACTAAATTGAAGAAAGTACAAGTAAATCGTTGCTTCACCTGGAAGGAGTGTTTGGGGCCTTGGATGATGAGGAGAGAGGAGATAAAAGGGTAGGTATTACACCACCTGCAATTGCATGGGAAGGTGCCGTGGGAAGGGGACGAGGTGTCGAGGATGATGGAGGAGTGGACTAGGGTGTCGCGGAGGGAACGATCCCTTCGGAATGCTGACAGTGGAGGGGAAGGGATGATGTGTTTGGTGGTGGCATCACACTGGAGGTGGGGGAAATGGCGGAGGATGATCCTTTGGATGTGGAGGCTGGTGGGGTGGAAAGTGAGGACAAGGGGAATCTTGTCGCGGTTCTGGGAGGGAGGGGAAGGGGTGAGGGCAGAAGTGCGGGAAATAGGTCAGACAAAGTTGAGGGCCCTGTCAACCACAGTGGGGTGCGGATTCCTTGGTTGAGGAAAAAGGAAGACATGTCAGAAGCGCTGTTGTGGAACAGGTGGGTCGGAGATGGAGAAACTCAATAAAAACCCCACCTCAGCACTAAACCCACTCAATACAACCCTCCCCTCAATAACTAACCCTCCAATAAAACCTTGCCTCAGCGATAAACCCTTCGGCAAAAAACTCCCAGCTGCAAACCATCTCTCCCAACACCAGCTCCACAGCCCCAGGGCCAGGAAAACGCAGCCCCTGCCTAGTAGCGCGGAGCACCCCCCAAGGCGAGGCCCCCCTAGTGGTTCACATCTAATCACATCTGCAACCCTATGTCAGTTGTGTGCAGCACTGAAGTCAACCACAGAGCATATGGCAACTCCAGTCAGATCTTCAACAGGGGAATTATGGGCTGATGTATTTTCTGAGCTGGAAGGTGTGATTTCTCACATAGACAATTTGGGTGCTGTAGTGGAGGAGAGCATTTTTTTCTTAAGCTGGAATCTAGATAAGAAACTTTCAGAGAATCTTCCTCTGTAGAATATGTGAGGACAAACAAAATTGAAGCATTATAAAGCAAAAAGGTACATACTGAGGCACGAGCTTTGAGGAAAAAGAGCACAAAATAGATATTGCTCCAAACAGTTGTAAAGTAAGAAAGTTATAGCACTTTAACGTTTCACTTCAACAGCCCTTTAAATTAATTTCTGTTTGTTAGCTGACACCTAACAAAGCTAAATGCCTAATGTATGGCAGCATTCTCAGCTTCCTGTGGACCAGAGATGGAAATTTTGGGAAATCTGATGTTTGATGCTATCATACAATTTAAATATTATTTTAATCCGGTCACCTGTATTTGGGCAGATGCTTTCAGCCACTGCCATCAATTCCAGCAGAAAGCCTTAATGACTGCGTTCATTCTCACCCTATTTTGTACCCCCGCTTCCCCTCAAAGAACCCTAAAACAAGCAGAAACAAAATTGGAAAGTTAAGCCTTTAAAGTCTGGAGATCATGGACATATATTCCTTCTCGTGATGAGACCAACAAGTCTCTTAAAGGGCTGAATTGGATAGTGTCTGAATTCACTTTTTTTTTATTTCCAAAATATACTTTATTCATAAAAATCTGAAAAAATTACATTCCCAAACAGTTTAAACCAGCATCAAGTCAAAAAATACAAACAGTGCAAAGCTGATCAGTTTCCTTCTGTACAATCATGAGTTGCCTCACAACCCTTCCATTTCATTGTCATGCCATATACATTTTTACATTTACAGCACACAAAATTTTCCCGATACAGTTCGAGGGGTTTCCCATGAATCCAGCCCCTCAGTTCAGCTTGGTGGGGGGACCTTACACTGTGGTCTTTCCCCATTGAGCCTTTGCTGCGGCTGCCCCAAGCTTTAGTGCGTCCCTCAGCACGTAGTCCTGGACCTTGGAATGTGCCAGTCTGCAACATTCGGTGGTGGACAACTCTTTGCGCTGGAAGACCAGCAGGTTTTGGGCAGACCAAAGGGCGTCTTTCACCGAATTGATAGTCCTCCAGCAACAGTTGATGTTTGTCTCGGTGTGCGTCCCTGGGAACAGCCCGTAGAGCACAGACTCCTGTGTTACAGAGCTGCTTGGGATGAACCTCGACAAAAACCACTGCATCTCTTTCCACACCTGCTTTGCAAAGACACATTCCAGGAGGAGGTGGGCAACCGTCTCTTCCCCACCACAGCTACCGCGGGGGCATTGTGCAGAGGGGGCGAGACTTAGGGCGTGCATGAAGGATCTGACGGGGAGGGCCCTTCTCACCACCAGCCAAGCTACATCTTGGTGCTTGTTTGAAAGTTCTGGTGATGAGGCATTCCGCCAAATGACTTTGACGGTCTGCTCGGGGAACCATCCGACAGGATCCACCGTCTCCTTTTCCCGTAGGGCCTTGAGGACATTCCATGCAGACCACTGCCTGATGGAGCGGTGGTCAAAGGTGTTTTCCCGCAGAAACTGCTCCACGAAGGATAGGTGGTACGGCACCGCCCAACTGCATGGAGCGTTCCGCGGCAATGTGACCAGGCCCATCCTTCGCAACACCAGGGACAGATAGAACCTCAGCACGTAATGACACTTGGAGTTTGCATACTGGAGGTCTACACACAGCTTGATGCAGCCGCACACGAAGGTGGTCATCAGGATGAGGGCCACGTTGGGTACATTTTTCCCGCCCTTATCCAGAGATTTGAACATCGTGTCCCTCCGGACCCGGTCCATTTTAGATCCCCAGATGAAGCGGAAAATGGCTCGGGTGACCGCCACAGCGTAGGAGTGGGGTATGGGCCAGACCTGCGCCACGTACAGCAACCACTGAGCGCCTCGCACCTGATGACCAGGTTCTTACCCACAATGGAGAGAGATCGCTGCCCCCACATGCTCAACTTTTGTTGTACCTTGGCTACTCGCTCCTCCCAGGTTTTGGTGCACGCCCCAGCCCTTCCGAACCATATCCCCAGCACCTTCAGGTAGTCTGACCTGACGGTGAAGGGGACAAAGGGTCGGTCAGCCCAGTTCCCAAAGAACATGGCCTAGCTCTTGCCGTGGTTAACTTTGGCTCCCGAGGCCAGTTCGAACTGGTCGCAGATGTTCATCAGTTTGCACACAGACAGCGGATCCGAACAGAAGACGGCGACGTCGTCTATGTACAGGGAATTTAAACCTGAGTGCCACCGCTGCCTGGGATTGTCACCCCTCTTATGCTCGCATCCTTCCTAATAGACTCAGCAAAGGGTTCAATACAGCAAACAAATAAGACCAGGGAGAGATGACAGCCCTGTCTGACTCCAGATTGGATCGGGAAGCTTTCCAATTCCCACCCATTGATTGTGATTGCGCTACTGATGTTTGTGTAGAGCAGTTTGATCCAATTGCAGATTCCCTCCCCAAACCCCATTTTGGAATGCACGTCCATCATGTAGGTGTGCAATATCCTGTCAAAAGCCTTTTCCTGGTCCAAGCTGATGAGGCAGGTGTCCACCCTCCTGTCCCGCACGTAGGCAATCGTATCCCTGAGTAGCACGAGACTATCAGAGATCTTCCTGCCGGGTACAGTACAGGTCTGATCGGGGTGGATCACCAACTCCAGAGCAGACTTGACTCGACTGGCTATGACTTTGGACAGAATCTTGTAGTCAACATTAAGCAGTGAGATGGGCCGCCAATTTCTGATTTCTACCCTCTCCTCCTTCAAGTGCCTGAATTCACGTGCAGGGATCAGGATGTGTGATGAACCCATACCCAATTGAAATGATCATGTAGCACACAAACCCCATGCTGCCTGCTCATTTCCATGATTGTGGCATGCAGCAGAGCACTAAATATGCTGCTGGCTGGTTGCACGCCTCAACAGGGGGCCCAAATTTGATCAAGGCTGGCACCATTTAAAGCTTGTCTGCACTACTTAAAGACAGGCTGCACCTCTTAAAGGTGAAATGCATTCTGGCTGCAGCAGGGGCAGAAACTGATTGGGCAACATTGGAAAACCTTCAGGAAGGACCCAAAATGGTGCCAGAGGCAAGAAAGCATGTCCACCAGATTTTCAGATGCCATACTGAAGTTGCTGGTGCAAAAGACAGATTAGAGGAGAGAGTTTCTCTTCCCTCAGGGGGTCACGATGTCCTTCAGGAAAGTGCACAGAAGGCATTGGGAGCAGGTGGCTGTGGCGGTCAATACCAACCATCTGGAGGCAAGGACATGGATACAAAACTTTTAACGACCTCACCCAAGTGTTCAAGGTCAGTGAATGAATCCTTACGTGTCAGTTCCTGCCAACTGCACCATTAACCTCGCACACTGTTCCAACACCACTCCGCCTTCACTCGCCTACCAACATTCTCTTTCAACCACGACTAAAACCTTCCATTCATAGCCTCACCTCACCCTCACACATTTAGCACTGCTGGAAGCTGCACACTCACATCTCACAGTTTACAAACACTGCCAGCTATTCAACTATGGCAGGCACATCACTCAAACACATTGCAACACACACACTACTTTCTCTTTTGTAGGACATAATAAATAACAGCAGCAAACCTGCAGGCAGCAGGCACAGTTGCATTTGCTGCCCACCCCCCCCCCCCCACCAACAGAGGAGAGGGTGCTGGGGATAATTGGTGCTGCGGCCAACAGCATAGCTGAAGCCATCGAAGATGATGGTATATTTCTGCCTTATTCACCTTCTCACATCTCACTTCACACTCATTCTGCAATCTATTACAATATACAAGCTGCAGATGGTGTGACCGTGCACCTCTTATAATACCACCCTACCCTCAGCCCAACCCTTCCCTTCTGAGTTTATGCTTTCAGATACTCAAAAATTGTCCCCCTAGCCAGCTTGTGGTTCCTGAGGCTGAAGGCCTAGAAGGAGAACAGACCTCTGAGGAAGATACACCATCATTTGATCTGACTCTTGCAGCCACCAGCTCAGATACTGGCACGGCGGGACCTTTAAAAGGTTGTTAAGAGGCAGGATCTGCCCGTGGTGAATCCCTGGGCACAAGTGGGCTGCACCCAGGTCAGGGGGAAATGATAGGGTGCCAACTCCCTGGAGGGCAAGGTTGCACTTGGGTTCTGCTGCAGAAGGATCAAATGTGGACTTTGATGCAGCGGTATACAGGAAAAGGCTGATGGACATGGACACAGAAATACTTGGTGCATTGCCAGGCCTGTCAGAGAGTCTTTTGTCACTATCAAGGATCATGGAGGCTACAACTGCATACAGGGCTTCTCACAGAACTTGGAGCCCATTCTTTCCAGCATGGAAATGACCACTGTATGAGGACATTTGAGAACCAACCTTGATGCAGCGTCTGATGGCCGATGTCTCAACTTCCATTGCAACACATGCAGAAGCTACCCAATGTCTGAGTGCTGCAGTGGAATTTCAGACTGAGGTCATGACATCTCATCTTGTTGCCATGCAAGCCCAGCTTGGTGCCGTGCAGGTTCACACTGCTGCCATTATGACTGTGGATGTCAGTGCTACAAGGGACTTGCAGAGTCTTGTATTCCAGCTATCTCCAGCAGATTATGAGGATTACTGAGGTGCATCCCCGGGGAAGTGCCAGTGGCTCCGTGGAGCATGAACGTACTGTCCTCTCTCAGGATGATACAATTCATGCTCTCACCACTGCCACTCCACCAGTGTCCTTGCCGATGCCTTTCAGCCAGCCCAGACATGTTGTCACCCATGCCAAGGTGGTGCAGTCCAAAGCTGGACCCTTGAGGCCTAGAGCTGCATAAAGGTGTCTGTCCAACAAGGCCATCTGCAGTCTCTCCCATTGAACATCCAGCCATGCTGCAGCCACTGGGGTAACACTGCATAGGAGTACTAGGCTAAGCAAAGGCACCGGCAAGATAGACACGAAGGGATTGCGCAAGAGTGATTAGTTGAGTATTGTATGGAGTATTGGATGTATTGTTGGATAAAGTTGTGTATGAAATGCTTGGTTTGTGGTAGCTTTTATTTCTGGATTATGGTCGGCAACAGAGGGACTGTAACACGGGGCAGTGTTGAGCAATGGGGATCAGGGATTTAATTCATGGAACCAAAGTATGATGATACATTCATGGACAGTCCATCTGGAACATAGATGTGGTAGCTGCCTTCTACCATCCTCCTTCTCCTCCTCCATCTACTTTTCCTCGTCCTTTTTCTCCTCGTCGTTCTCCTGCTCCTCCTCTTTATCTTCGTCCTCCTCGTCTTCCTCCTCCTGAGATGCTCACCGAAGCCATGGTGGCAAAGACTGCCTTCTCATGATGGCCAGGTTATGGAGGAGGTAACAGGCCGGTGAGTCCAAGAGGGCTCCACCTAAATGGTCCAGGTAGTGGAACTGTTGCTTCAGGATGTCAATGTCTGCTCGACATAATTTCTCATTGCAGCATGGCTTTCATTGTAGGGGCGCTGACCACATGTGATTAAGTGGTGGAGGCAAGACATCAGCCAGGTGTAGAGCAGATAGTCCTTCTGGTTCGACATGGTGGCTCCAAGACTGCTGGAAGTGCAGACTGCCACAGAATGATGATATCATGACAGCTGCCAGGATAGTGGGAATTTACCAGCATGATGTTCTGGTGTGGTGACACAGCAACTGCACATTGAGTAGTGGTGCCCTTGCAGTTACAGTACATCTCCCCATTGAGATGTGGCACCCATAAGGCTACGTGCATGCAATTGGTGGTATCCTGCACTGTGGAGAGGCCTGCTATTCTGGTAAAGCCACATGCCCATTCCAGCATCTCTCTGCTTAGACAGGTTAATTAAATCCTCTCTCCTGGTGTAGAGATCCTCTGTGACCTCCTGGATGCAGCAATGGATGGCGAGCTGAGATATATTGGTGATGGTTGACTGCTTCTGCCTGGAAAGATCTGCTGGGTTGAAATTCAGGGTCACTGTCACCTTGATGGCCACTTTAAGTGCCATCCTTGCCCTGCTCTGAGGCTGCAGGTCAGTTCCAAGAGGTGGTAAAGTTCTGTGGTTAAGTGCAGCCACTGAATGCTCTGCTCCTGACTAAGGTTCGGGTAGGAGAAGTGCTCTCTGACGACCGTAAGTGGGTAAGGCCTCCTGGTGAGAGTCCTCCGCCTCCTCCCTCTGCGACCAGCGTGTCTTCTATGCTGACTCTGCTCCATCTTCCTGTGATGCTGCAATCAAAGGGGAACTACAGATATTGCCTCTATGACTGGGAGGAAGTGGTCTACTGGAAGGTCTTTCAGAAACACAGAACGCTTTCACAATGTCCAGCATCACACCCTGCTGATGAAACATATTTTTCACAACTTGCTCAACAGCCCAATATTTCCATTAACTCTGCAAGAGCAAATAGATAGTCAAAAGCAACTAACTTGCAAGCTGATGGTGATGCCTTTAAATGGCGCAAGTTGGGGTAGGATTCCTTGTGCATCTGAATGCACGTATGCATGTTCAGCTGTCCATGTTCAAGCAAGGGCGTTACTGAAAATGGCATCCAAAATGGCAGGTTCGGTGTCAAATCAGCATTACACGTTGGCTGACAGTATGATCTGCCTGCTCTGCATACCTCCAGCACATGCATGGAATGCTAGCGCCATCGGCCTCAAAACATGGTGATTGGCGAAGGTGTGTTCAGAATCAGCCTCCCACCATTTTTCATCTCTCCTGGGTCCCATAGTGCCAAAACTTCTGGCAATACGGAGCCAAATTTTTCAGCCATAATTTTTACAGACAACTGGAGCAGCTGTTTAAAATTTATTTATGTTCAAACTGGGAGAGAATAATTAATTCTTCTGGTGTTTTACAATATTTGTGCCATAACTGGACCCAACTTTGTAAACAGTAAATGACTAAATTCCATTTTGGGCACATCTCGCAAGTTTAAAATGGTATAAACATTGTAAAACACTGCCAAGTATTACATGCGCTATTTATACACTTGAGTGAATTAAGAGAAATATGAAGTATACGTTTGGCTAGTTTTGAAGCCTATAATTTATTTTGGGGTAGTTTTGAAGAATACAATTTCAGAGTTCAATAGTATCAAAAATTCGAAATTTTGTTTCGGACCCTTTGAAGACTATAATAAGGAAATTAGGGCTGGAACATATGTATAAGGAAGGAATAATAATTTCAGCAAAATCGCATAAAAGGCTGCAGAAGAAATAGCTTCATAGAATAGAAATGCATGAGAAGTGGAAGTCTGTTCTGAAACATAATGATGAGTGTGATATTGAGATATTGAAGGGAAATTAAGTCAAGAAAAAAAAAATCAGACCAAAGAATAGAGTTAAACTTTGTAGACCAATTCCTTGCAATATGCTAATCAGGATGCTCTCATTTTAATACCTATTGCTCAAACAATCTCATTTTTTTTTCAAAGGGGGAGGCCTCATTTAACCAATAGCTCAGAACATGCATAGATTGCAGATCAGTTAATCTTTGATTTATGAGCCATTGTAAGGAGGAAGTGCTCCAAATAATTAGGATGAAAGTTATCAAGGGAGTAAACAAGGCAGAATTTGGTGGCTTTATCCCAATCCAGCAAGGTACAGGTTTGCTTCAACTTTGTTTTCTTGCTCGTGTCTTACACTCACTGGGATAACTCTGACTTTAGGTGACAGTGTAAAATAGGTGATATCAATTCGCCCATCCATTATACATGTCTTCTGATTTTCACTTCTATTGAATTGCATGGCTGAATCGACATCGCCCATTTACATTACCACCTAAAGTCAAAATAACCCCATTAAGTGGATAATATCTGTCCCTCTGCTGCAGGGAACCATAGTGGTTTTGCTACTGTGTAGACAGCCATTAGCAGCTAGTACAAGTTCCTTTCTCTTTGTGTAGGGTTTTTCCAAGATGAGGAAGCAGGTACCAGACAAAAGCAGGAATCAGCAGTTGTCCTACCACCCAAGCACCAGCTCAGATACTTTCACTTTGGGGAAATCAGATCAGGGGAAATCAAGAGGGAGCTGCAGGTGAGGCGATGAGCACCAGTAAAAAGAAGCAAGTGGAAGTGGTAACAGACAAATAACAACAAGAGGACAGGAGGGATTGGGCCACGTGACAGCTGCTATGGGAGCCACAGATTTGTACCTTACAAGGGCAGCATAGTGAGCTGCACTAATTAATCAGCAGAAGCTCATCATACAGTCCTTTGAGAATCTTCAAATCTCCCTGCTTGGAATGTTACAGCATAAACAACAGTGTTGCTCTGACATCTGTGTTGCCATGCAAGATGGCAATGAGGAACCTGCAGATCACAATGGAGTGAATGGTGACTCAAAGGCATTCTGTAGGGATGAAGAGCTTAGTGACAATGGAGCATTGTGTATGCCACTATTGAGACCTTGAACTCCAATTTATAGGAGACTCTCGCTTCTGCCCTCTGGTCATCTGTAAGAGGCAGCCAGCAATTGGGTTATGGCGCTAAAGTTAAACTTGCCTATTAGATTGAGGACTCCAGCCACTCTCCTCTGAAGAGGCAGGCAGGGGACAGCAAACCAACACAGACCCAGAGTGCTGGGAGTAATGGCAGAGCCATCTCATGATCCAGCATCATGGGATGCTATTGAGGAAGAGTAGCAAGGTACTCCACTCACTTCCACTTCCTACAAATAAAAGATGTTGCTATGGGTACCCGCATGGGTCCTAGTTACGCCTATCCTTTTGTGGGGTATGTTGAACATTCTTTGCTCCAGTCCTACTCAGGTCCCCTCCCCCAACTCTTTTTCCTGTACATTGATGACTGTATCGGTGCCATATCCTGCTCTCACCCCAAACTGGAAAACTTATTCAACTTTGCTTCCAATTTCCACCCATCTCTCACCTTCACATGGTCCATCTCTGACACTTCCCTTCCCTTCCTTGACTTCTCTGTCTTCTTCTCTGGGGATAGCCTGGCTACTAATATTCATTATAATCCTGCTGAATCCCACAGCTACCTCAACTATACTTCCTCACAACCTGCTCCTGTAAGAACTCCATTCTATTCTCCCAGTTTCTCCGTCTTCATTGCACCTGTTCTGAAGATGCAACCTTTCACAACAGCGCTTCTGTTATGTCTTCCTTTTTCCTCAACTGAGGAATCCCCCCACTGTGGATGACTGGGCCCTCAACCGTGTCCGACACATTTCCTGCAATTCTGTCCTCACCCCTTCCCCCCTCCCCACTCCCAGAACTGCGACAGGGTTCCCCTTATCCTCACTTTACACCCCACCAGTCTCCACATCCAAAGGATCATCCTCTGCCATTTCCATCACCTCCAGCATGATGCCAAACACATCTTTACCTCCCCTCCCCTGTCAGTATTCTGAAGGGACCCTTCCCTCTGCAACACCCTGGTCCACCCCTCCATCACCTCTGACACATCGCCCCCTTCCCACAGCACCTTCCCAAGCAATCGCAGGAGGTGTAACACCTTCCCTTTTACCTCCTCTCTCCTCACCAGCCAAGGCCCCACTTCTTGCAGGTGAAGCAGCGATTTACTTGTACTTTTTTCAATTCAGTATACTGCATTTGCTGCTCACAATGCTGCCTCTTCTGCACTGGAGAGACCAAACGCAGATTGGGTGACCGCTTTCTGAAACACCTCGGCTCAATCCGCAAGAATGACCCCGAGCTTCCCGGTGCTTGTCATTTTAATTCGCCACCTGCTCTCAAGTCCATACCTCTGTCTTTGGCCTGCTGCAGTATTCCAGTGAAGCTCAACACAAGCTTGGTGAACAGCATCTCATCTTCCGAATATCGCTTTAAAGCCTTCTGGACTCAACATTGAGTTTAACAATTTCAGACCATGAACACCATTTTGATTTTTTTTAACCATGTCTTAAACTTGTTTTTCATGTTTTTGCTTTCAGACAGAGCTGTTCAAAATTCTGCCATTAACACTTTCTCTGGACAAAGGCTTTGTCTTTTACTATAACTATTTAGCACTGCCTTTTCCTTTTGTTCCAGGAAACCTTTGTCATTTAATCTCTCCTGCTGTCTGCCCTATCACAGACTTTTATTCCTTTTATTCTTCTTCCTACCCACATCCCCACCCCTCCCCCCTTTCACTTGCTCAAAGCCTATTACATTTCTAACCTTTGCTAGTTCTGATTAAAGGTGACAGACCTGAAATGTTAATTCTGTTTCTCTCTCTACAGATGCTGCCAGACCTGCTGAGTATTTCTGGCACTTTCTGTTTTTATTTCAGATTTCTAGATCCGCAGTATTTTGCTTTTACATTATTTTCTCCTCCAACTGAGACAGTGTTTAGAAGGAGCAGATGATTAGGATGTAGACAACACAAGCATTTTACACTTTCATCAAGGCCAAAAACTGGGAAAGCAAACAATGTTGCAGGGACATACATGTGGAGCAGAGAAATAAACTGATTGCACTTTCTTTGGAATGTGTAGTGATAAGTTGTTGACCAGAAGAATGCATGCCTTACGTGAATAGCTTGGAATTGGGAACAGAAGCAAAACTTTCCAAATTTACAGATGATACCAAACTGGGAAGCACTACAAAAAACTGCGAACAGACTGATGATATACAACAGAACCTGGATAGATTGGGAAGCTGAACTGATGAATGGTAGATTTTGTTTAATATGTCCAAATGGAAAGCCATAAAATTGGAAATGAATAATAAACTGTGTTATTTTACAGGACATGGTCCCCTCCCAGAGCTCTTTTGACATGGGCTGTCCTTGTATTGGGGAGGTGCAAGTTCCGACTTTTATGTGGGCTACATTTCCCATCTGAGGTTGGGAACTGGTGGACTGGTAGGCAAATCAGCATTTCTTTAAATTTTCCCAAATGAATTATGTACAAGTTCCATATACCCCACAAGACATGTCTCAATCTAATTTAATTTGAAATTTAAAAATGAATGCCTGAGCATCTTAGTCCAATCTCACTGCTTGTAATCTAACTTCTGTAATCAACTCTTCAATATCAGTTGAAGCCTACTCTTGTCATGAATCATTTAATAGTATTCCCACAAAATCTGTGGGACTCCTGCTGATCTTCTGCTCTAACTCAGTTTTCATTCCCTCCCAGTTTGGTATCAGCTGTAAACCTGGACAGTGTTCCATGACTGCAGCTCCCTGTGGAAGAGCATCTGTGGGAGAGCAATGGAGAGAAGTGGACCTGAAGGAGGAATACGGAGCAGGGAGCTGATAAATACAGCCCGAGGATCGCAGCCTAAAGCACTTACCTTCTGGGAGAGCAGCGGAGAGGAGCGGACCTGCAGGAGGAACACAAAGCAGGGAGCCGATAAATACAGCCCAAGGATCGCAGCCTACAGCATTTACCTTCCGGGAGAGCAGCGGAGCGGAGTCCAGGCACACTGGAGTTTGAAAACAAAGTGAACAGTAACATCACAGGAAAGCTGCAAGGTGATTGGTTGGTGAGTAACTGCTGTTAGGGAGTATCCTAGGGGCTACCATTGACCAGAAACTGAACTGGAGTAGTCATATAAATACTGTGGCTACAAGAGCAGGTCATAGGCTAGGAATCCTGTGGTGAGTAACTCATCTCCTGACTCCCCAAAGCCTGTCCACCATCTACAAGTCAGGAATGTGATGGAATACTTTCCACTTGCCAGGATGGGCACAGCTCCATCAACACTCAAGAAGCTCGACACCATCCAGGACAAAGCACCCCACTTGATTGGCACCCCATCTACAAATATTCACTCCCTCCACCACCAACGCACAGTGGCAGCAGTGTGTACCATCTACAAGATGCACTGCAGCAATGCACCAAGGCTCCTTAGACAGCACCTTCCAAACCTGTGACCTCTACCAACTAGAAGGACAAGGGCAGCAAATGCATGGGAACACCACCACCTGCATGTTCCCCTCCAAGTCACACACCATCCTGACTTGAAACTATATCGCCGTTCCTTCACTGTTGATGGGTCAAACTCCTGGAACTCCCTTCCTAACAGCACTGTGGGTGTACCTACCCCACATGGACTGCAGCGGTTCAAGAAGGCAGCTCACCACCACCTTCTTAAGGGCGTTATCTCGAGAGACAATGGGTAAGCGCCTGGAGGTGGTCAGTGGTGTGTGAAGCAGCGCCTAGAGTAGCTATAAAGGCCAATTTTAGAGTGACAGGCTCTTCCACAGGTGCTGCAGAAAAAGTTGTTTGTTGGGGCTGTTACACAGTTGGCTCACCCCTTGCGCTTCTGTCTTTTTTCCTGCCAACTGTAAGTCTCTTCGACTCGCCACACTTTAGCCCCGCCTTTATGGCTGCCCGCCAGCTCTGGCAAACGCTGGCAACTGACTCCCACGACTTGTGATCAATGTCACAGGACTTCATGTCAGGTTTGCAGACGTCTTTAAAGCGGAGACATGGACGGCCGGTGGGTCTGATACCAGTGGCGAGGTCGCTGTACAATGTGTCTTTGGGGATCCTGCCATCTTCCATGCGGCTCACATGGCCAAGCCATCTCAAGCACCGCTGACTCAATAGTGTGTATAAGCTGGGGATGTTGGCCGCCTCGAGGACTTCTGTGTTCGAGATACGGTCCTGCCACCTGATGCCAAGGATTCTCCGGAGGCAGCGAAGATGGAATGAATTGAGACGTCGCTCTTGGCTGACATACGTTGTCCAGGCCTCGCTGCCATAGAGTAAGGTACTGAGGACACAGGCTTGATACACTCGGACTTTTGTGTTCCGTGTCAGTGCACCATTTTCCCACACTCTCTTGGCCAGTCTGGACATAGCAGTGGAAGCCTGCACAGTGGGGTACAGGGAAGACTGAAAGAGCCATAGTGATAGGTGATTCGATAGTCAGGAGAACAGACAGGCGTTTCTGTGACTGCAGACGTGAATCCAGGATGATGTGTTGCGTCCCTGGTGCCAGGGTCAAGGATGCCACTGAGTGGCTGCAGAGCATCCTGAAGAGGGAGGGAGAACAGCCAGCAGTCATGGTCCTCATCGGCGCCAACGACGTAGGTAGAAAGAGGGATGTGGTCCTGTAGTCAGAATTTCGGGAGCTAGGTAAGTAATTAGCAAGCAGGACCTCAAAAATAGTAATCTCTGGATTACTCCCGGTGTCATGTGCAGGTAAGTATAGAAATAGAAGGATAAGACAGATGAATGCATGGCTGGAAAGATGGTGCAGGAGGGAGGGCTTTAGATTCCAGGGACATTGGGACCGGCTCTGGGGAAGATGGGACCTGTACAGGCTGTGACTGAGTTCCTTGTGGGACCTTATGCTAGTGCTGTTGGGGAAAGTTTAAATTAGTTTGGCAGAGGGATGGGGACCTGAGTCAGTTGGGACAATATCAGAAATGAAAATGGAAGGCAGAAAATTAATGGATGAGTCTGGAAGACAGAGGAAACAAAGGTTAGAAAATATAAAAAAGAGTTTGGCAGTGCTCAAGGGTATCTATTTCAATACAAGGAGTATAGCAAATAAAGCAGATGAGCTGAGGGCACAGATAGACACGTGGCAGTATGATGTCATAGCTATTACAGAAACATACCTTAAGGAGGGACAGGAATGGCAGCTCAACGTTCCTGGTTACTGGGTTTTCAGACGAGATAGGGAGGCGGATAAGAAAGGAGGAGTGGCAATTGTGGTCAAGTAAACTATTACAGCTGTGAGGAGGGATGATATGTTGGAAGGTTCATCATATGGATTGAGCTAAGGAACAAAAAAGGGGCAATCACACTGCTGGGAGTGTACTATAGACCCCCAAACAGTCAAAGGGAGATAGAAGAGCAGATATGTAGGCAAATCTCCGAGAAGTGCAAGAACAATAGGGCAGAAATAGTAGGGGATTTTAACTACCCCAATATTAACTGGGATAGTTTTAATGTGAAAGGAATTGAGCGAGCAGAATTCTTGAGGTGCATTCAGTATGTAGCAAGTCCAACAAGAGAGGGAGCAGTTTTAGACTTAGTTTTAGGAAATGAAGATGGACATGTAGAAGGAATGGCAGTGGGAGAGCATTTTGATGGTAGTGATCATAATTCAGTCAGTTTTAACATAATTATGGAAAAGGACAGAGATAAAACAGGAGTTAGAGTTCTCAATTGGGGCAAGGCCAATTTTACCAAACTGAAGAGTGATTTAGTGTAAGTTGACTGGTAAAGGCTACTTTAAAGTAAATCAGTGTCAGTACAGTGGGCAGCATTCAAAGGGGAGATTCAAGGGGTTCAGAGTAAACATGTTCCCACAAAGAAAAAGGGTTAAGCGGCCAAATCTAGAGCCCCATGGATGTCAAGGAGCCTACAGAGTAAGATAAGGCAGAAAAGGAAAGCTTATATCCGACACCGAGAACTCAATATTACAGAAAGCCGAGAGGAGTATAGAAAGTGGAGGGATGAAATCAAAAAGGAAATTAGGAAAGCAAAGAGAGTGCATGAAAGAATATTGACAAGCAAATTCAAGGTGAACCCAAAGATATTATATCAATACATTAAGAGTAAGAGGATAACTAAGGAGAGAGAAATGCCCATAAAAGACCAAAAACGTAACCTATGTGTAAAGGCAGAAGATGTTGGTATGGTTCTTAATGAATACTTTGCATCTGTCTTCACAAAACAGCAGTCAATGCAGATATTGTAGCTAAGGAGGAGTGTGAAGTATTGGATGTGATAAACATAGGGAGAGAGGAAATATTAATGGGATTAGCATCCTTGAAAGTTGATAAATCACCAAGGCCCTAGGCTGTTAACAGAAGCAAGAGAAGGAATAGCAGAAGGTCTGTCCATAATTTTCCAGTCCTTACTGGATACAGAGGATTGGAGAACTGCTAACATTGTAGGCATTCCATCAAACACCAGGAGGGAAACAGAAAGCCATGAAGGGGAACAAGGTAAAAGAGACAAATGAAAATCCCGTCGGAGAGAAGAGCAGAACTTCTTCAAGGTAGGCATTCCAGGAAGAGAAGTGGCAGTGAATTAAACACTAAAATATAAGCAAAGTACTGCAGATGCTGGAAATCTGAAACAAAAACAAGAAAAACAGATGTTGCCAGACCTGCTGAGTATTTCCAGCATTTCTTGTTTTTATAGCTAACATTGTACGTCTGTTTAGAAAGGGAGCGAAGGATAGACTGGATAATTACAGGCCAGTTAGTCTAACCTCAGTAGTGGGCAAATTATTGGAATCTATTCTGAGAGACAGGATAAACCGTCATTTAGAAAGGCACAGGTTAATCAAGCATAGTCAGCATAGATTTGTTAAAGGAAGATCTTGTTTGACAAACTTGATCAAATTTTTTGAAGTTAGAAGGAAGATAGATGAGGGTAGTGCAGTTGATGTGGTCTACATGTATTTTAGCAAGGCTCTTGACAAGGTCCCACATGGTAGACTGGTTAAAAAATAAAATTTCATGGGATCCAGGGAAATGCAGCAAGGTGGATACAAAATTGACTCAGTGGCAGGAAACAAAGGATAATTGTTGACGGGTGTTTTAGCGACTGGAGGGCTGTTTCCAGTGGCGTTCCGCAGGGCTCAGTACTGGGTCCCCTGCTTTTTGTGATATATATTAATGATTTGGACGTAAGTGTCGGGGGCATGATCAAGAAGTTTGCAGATGACACAAAGATTAGCCGTGTGGTAGATAGCGAGGAGGATAGCTGTAGGCTGCAAGAAGATATTGATGATCTGGTCAGATGGGTAGAAAAATGGCAAATGAAATTCAACCTGAAGAAGTGTGAGGTGATGTATTTGGGGAGGTCAAACAAGGCAAAGGAATACACGATTAATGGGAAAATACTGAGAAGTATAGAGGAAGTGAGGGACCTTGGAGTGAATGTTCACAGATCCCGGAAGGCAGCAGGACAAGTCAATAAGGTGAAGAAGGCATATGGAGTCCTTTCCTTTATTAGCCGAGGTATAGAATATAAGAGCAGGGAGGTTAGGCTGGAACTGTATAACTCATTAGTTAGGCCACAACTTGAGCACTGTGTGCAGTTCTGTTCACCTTATTAGAGAAAGGATGTAATTGCACTAGAAAGGGTACAGAGGAGTTTTACGAGGATGTTGCCAGGACTGGAAAAATGCAGCTATGCGGAGAGATTGGATAGGCTGGTGTTATTCTCCTTGGAACAGAGAAGACTGAGGGGAGATCTGATTGAAATGTACAAAATTTTGAGGGGCCTGGATAGAGTGGAGGTGAAGGGTCTATTCACCTTAGCAGTGAGGTCAGTGATGAGGGGGCATAGATTTAAAGTGATTGATAGAAAAATTAGAGGGAAGATGAGGAAAGCTTCTTCACCCAGAGGGTGGTGGGGGTCTGGAACTCACTACCTGAAAGGTTAGTTGAGGCAGAAACCCTCAACTCATTCAAAAGGAGTCTAGATATGCACCTCAAGTGCTGTAATCTGCAGGGCTATGGACCAAATGCTGGAAGGTGGGATTAGAATAGGTGGTTCATTTTTCAGCTGGCACAGACATGATGGGCCAAATGGCCTCTTTCTGTGCCTTAAACTTTCTATGCTTCTGTAGATCTGGGACTCCTTTTTCGTGAATACAGAATATTGTGGTCGATCAACATTCTCTACATTTTCCTAAAAATCACAAGCTCCACAGCTGGATTACCGAAATCTACATCAATACTACCTGTTAAGTGGCATTTAGCTGCTTCCATTGTTTGAAGGGTGGATTTTTGCAACTCGGTTGCATTTAGCCAGTTCTTATTCCTTTTCCTGTAATGGATTTGTATTGCAGAAAGTGTGGCACAGAGGCGCAGTGGTTAGCACCGCAGCCTCACAGCTCTAGCGACCCGGGTTCAATTCTGGGTACTGCCTGTGTGGAGTTTGTAAGTTCTCCCTGTGTCTGCACAGGGTGCTCCAGTTTCCTCCCACAAGCCAAAAGACTTGCAGGTTGGTAGGTAAATTGGTCATTATAAATTGTCCCTAGTATAGGTAGGTGGTAGGGAAATATAGGGTCAGGTGGGGATGTGGTAGGAATATGGGATTAGTGTAGGATTAGTATAAATGGGTGGTTGATGGTCGGCACAGACTCGGTGGGCCGAAGGGCCTGTTTCTAAAGTGTTCGCAGCAAAATAATGATTGCTCAGTATTTTGATTTAAGTCTCATAAAAATGATCAAAAAGGGGCATCTGGTTGGTAGACTTTATTTCATAAAGAATCCCTTGCCGGTTAAGAGATACATGATCAAACACACCCCTATAATTAAAGTCAAGTAAAAGCTTGCAATACATTGGCTGGGGATAGCCACATGCCAAGTCAGTAAGGAACTGCACTGGAAAGGGAAGGATTCACATTCTCTTCACTCCTGGAAGTCAATCTTGAGTTGCTATTCATTCACTGTCCCAGTCCCTGCTGACTGCACAGCCATTCACTACCATTTAAACGAGTCTCAACTGATATGTTCCCTGACAGAGTGCATACTTAGCCAGGAGTATCAACTGTGTAGACAATCTAGGAACACAGTTGGTTAGTACTGTAAGCACATGAGGTTATGACAGGCTGGTACATGTCAAACTGCTGTTTCTAGTTCAGAATGTAAGATGCAGAAGTTTGATAATGACTTCTGTGGCTGCAAATGTTATATTGATTGGTCAAGAGGCATGTAATATTTCTAAATGGTTCCAGGTGAGTGACGACAATAGAACAAACACACTGACCAGGATTAATCCCAGTGCCTAAGAAAGTTTAAATGAATCTTTTACAAGCAGAGAGAAGTACATTACACAGTAAGTTGGAAGAACTTTCTGATGTACCTGGGGTGTAGTGCTCAGCTCTACTGCATGGCCTAGTTTTTATCTACCTTTTGAGCTGGATTCAGTTCAGCAGCAAGCTACTTAAATGCCTGTACGGCTTGAAATTCCAGGAGGTGTGCTTCACTTACACAAAACAGTACCTCTACCCACCCTAGTCCACATTGTAAAGAATAAGAGACAGTGTTTAACTTGATAAATAAAACACCACAGACTCAGCCCTACATCCAGCAGTACCACATTAATTGAATTTGGACTGATTTTCCTAAGATTTACTCCTGGGGCTGTCTATTCCTCAAACACAAAGGACAAAAGAAACTGAAGCACGTATTAATCAGTACTCACTCCCTCTATATATTGCCCCGAGGGCAGAAGTTTTATTGTCCCTTCCAAACTTGTTTCATATTCCCTTTCTGTACCTCATAATTTTCTTAGAATCCTTTGTCAAGATTTCCTTGCATTTGTGTAAGATTTTTCTTTTATTTTGATACTGTCTCTTATCTCAGTTGTTGACCATGGTCACTTAACTACACAAATGGAGTCATTGCCTTTTAGAGGTATGTCTTCTTCTTCTTCTTTGGCCACCTTGTCTCGAGAGACAATGGGTAAGCGCCTGGAGGTGGTCAGTGGTTTGTGGAGCAGCGCCTGGAGTGGCTATAAAGGCCAATTCTAGAGTGACAGACTCTTCCACAGGTGCTGCAGAAAAAATTGGTTGTCGGGGCTGTTACACAGTTGGCTCTCCCCTTGCGCTTCTGTCTTTTTTCCTGCCAACTGCTAAGTCTCTTCAACTCGCCACACTTTAGCCCCGCCTTTATGGCTGCCCGCCAGCTCTGGCGAACACTAGCAACTGACTCCCACGACTTGTGATCAATGTCACAGGACTTCATGTTGCGTTTGCAGACGTCTTTAAAGCGGAGACATGGACGGCCAGTGGGTCTGATACCAGTGGCGAGCTCGCTGTACAATGTGTCCTTGGAGATCCTGCCATCTTCCATGCGGCTCACATGGCCAAGCCATCTCAAGCGCCGCTGACTCAGCAGTGTGTATAAGCTGGGGATGTTGGCCGCCTCGAGGACTTCTGTGTTGGAGATGTGGTCCTGCCACCTGATGCCAAGGATTCTCCGTAGGCAGCAAAGATGGAATGAATTGAGACGTCGCTCTTGGCTGACATACGTTGTCCAGGCCTCGCTGCCGTAGAGCAAGGTACTGAGGACACAGGCCTGATACACTCGGACTTTTGTGTTCCGTGTCAGTGCGCCATTTTCCCACACTCTCTTGGCCAGTCTGGACATAGCAGTGGAAGCCTTTCCCATGCGCTCCCCAGAGGTATGTACTGCTTTTGAATCGTACCAAATACTTTGAATGCTTCCCATTGGTTGTCTATAGAATTACCCATTAACGGTTTGGTTCAGTTTTCTGCAGTCAATTCATTTCACAGCCTTTTAAGGTTGGTTTTACTTAAATTTAAAACTTTGGTTTGTGACTCTTCCTTCTCCAGTTTACACCTAATATTGCATTCAATGATGTTTTGGTTACTATTTGCAAGGTGTTCCTGTCAGATTGTTAATTAAACTGGTTCATTACTCATCACTAAATCCAGTATGGACTGTTCCCTTGTCAGTTCAAAAACATGTTGATTTAGAAATTCCTTGCCTTTACTTCTTGAACTGTCCTGCCTCTCCCAGTCTATGTGAAAGTTGAAATCACTCATTATAACCAAACTGATTTTGCTACATGCTTCCCAAATCTCTGTAAGTAAACATTCCCCCACTACATCAGTATTATCAGGACAACTCCTGTCATCATCTTGCATCCTTTGCTGTTCCTTAACTCTACCCATACTTTTTCCACTGTTTGATCACCCTTACTGAAATCCCTTCTTTCTACTGCAGTAATTATCAGTACGTGTTAACCTCAGCTCAGTGATAGCACTCTCAGCTGAGTCAGAAGCTTGTGGGTTCAAGTTCCACTGCAGAGATTTGAGCACATAATCTAGGCTGACTCTCCAATACAGTACTGAGGGAGTACAGCACTGTTAAATGTACTGTCTTTTGGATGAGATATTAAATCATAGCCTCGTCTGCCCTCTCAGTGGATGTAAATGTTCAAATGGCATTATTTGAAGAAGAGCAGGGGAGGTCCCCTGGTGTGCTGACCAAGATTTATCCCTCAACCAACATCATTATAACAGATTATCTAGTTATTACCTTATTGTTGTTTGTGGGACCTTGCTGTGTGCAAAGTGGCTGCCACATTTCCTACATTACAATAGCGATTACACTTCAAAGTACCTCATTGGTTATAAACTGCTTTGGAACAATTTGAGGTGTGAAAGGTGCTATATAAATGCAAGTTCTAACTTTCTCATTGACCTTTAATCAAAATTGCTACTCCCTTTCCCTTGTCAATTTCTTTTTTGCCACTATTTAATATTTTGGTGGGTTGGAAATGGAATGTTAAGGGGTTGATGGATGACACTGGATAGTCAAGTGCAAACTAGTTGTAATGCCATGCACCTTGGAAAGCCAGGCACTCAGTAAAAATTGAAGGCGCTGTCTATCTCCTGCCATTCTGAAATAGATAAATTGATGTAGTTAAGTATGTATGGAATACTGACTAATATTGGTGATGTCTCCAAGATGCCTGGATACAGCCAGTGTTGAAAAGAATCAGAGCAAGGAAGTTATGGTGATTCTTTATAAAACACTGGTTTGGCCTCAACTGGTGTGTTGTGTCAAATTCTAGGTGCCACACTTCAGGAAGGAAGTGAAGGTTTTAGAGACAGTGCAGAAAAGATTTAACAAGAATGGCTCCAGGGATGAAGGACTTCAGTTTCATGGATAGGTTGGAAAAGCTGGGGTTGTTCTCCTTAGAGAAGGGAAGTTTGAGAGGAGATTTGATAGAAGTGTTCAAACTCATGAGGGGTCTGGACAGAATAGATAGGGAGAAACTGTTTCCATTGGTGGTAGGGTTGAGAAACAGAGGACATTAATTTAAGGTGAATAACAAAAGAGCCAATGGCGATGTGAGGAAAGACTTTTTTTTATGTAGTGAGTGGAAGGATCTGGAACACGCTGCCTGAGAGTGTGATGAAGGCATATTCAATCATGGCTTTCAAAAGGGAATTGGGTAAGCACCTGAAGAGTGAAACTTTGCAGGGCTACAGGGAAAAGGCAAGGAAGTGGGGTTAGATGAGTTGCTCCTGCAGAGAGCCAGTACAGACACGATGGGCCGAATGGCCTCCTTCTGCACTGTAAACATTCTATGGGCTGAATTTTACGGCTAGGCCACAGATCCTGATGTCGGGAGTGGAAGTGGGAGCTGCTTCCATTTGGGTGGGAATCGGCTGGCTTTACGTGATTTAGCAACGGCCAGCCAATTAATAGTCAGAAGGCCCAAGGGCTGACCACTGATGGAGCAGAGGTAGGCTCAGAGGTGGTGGAGGCAATGTAAGATCACTATATGGTGAGGGTTCTGGTGGCATATATAAAGGGCTGCCAGCACTGAATGTAATGGAGACTGACTGGAAACAGTAAGGGAAGAAAGGAAACCAGCAGCGAGAATGACAGAAGAAAGACCCCAAAGTTCAGGGATGTCTCCTGCAGGCTTTCCTTCAGGCTGCAAGGGAAAGGCGGGAGGTCCTCTTCCCCAGGGACGGGAGGAGGAGATTAGCTTGCCTGACCAAGCAAGCCTGAACAGAGATTGCAGAGGAGATAAGCAGCCATGGGGTCACCCCCAGGACCTGTATCCAGTGCCACAAGTGCATCAATGACCTTATTTGTTCTGCCAAGGTGAGTACTCCATATCTTTGGGGCTTGCATGTGGTAACATGAGTGGGTGCTTTTGGTGGAGAGGGCGTGATCACCCAGTCAGTGGCAATTGGGTCAGGCAAGAGGATACCCTGTTAGAGGTATGGCTGCATCTCTATGATTTCTGACCCCCAAAAGGTTCCTCAAGAGTGACTGCAAGCAGGAGGCATTCGTTTGCCCCCATCATGGACAGCTGGGCTGCCACCAGCATAGGCGTTGTGCTTGTCCTCGTGGGGAGACTAACAGTGTTCATCTTTCTGCTTGCAGGAGAAGACCATGACTGACAGAAGGGTTCTATTCCTGGCCATCCTGGCCCCCATAGAGGAGGAGGCATTAGAGCTGGTAGTGCAGCATGGTGGCTGCTCCATCGCTAATGGTGAGACAAGAGTGTAGACTCAAGAGGGTGAGTGGCCGGGTGCAGAGGCAAAAGGAGCCTCTGGCACACACAAGGCATGGGGGTCATGTGTCCACAGCAGTTGCTGGAGCTGCAGCGAGAGGTAAGGGACTATCTGACGGAGCTTCCAGAGGCTATCTGCACCCAAGCGTGAATGAGTGAGGAGTCCACCCTTACCATGAGTGCTGCCATGTCTTTGGCATGTGCATGCTTGGCTTCCTCCATTGAGAGGTCGGCAACCCTCCTGGACAGTCAGCTCCAGCAGACCACTCAGTGGATGCCAGAGATGCACACAGACCTGCATGTTATCGCCTTGTCCATGAGCACAATGCTGCAGTGGCAAAGCAACTGGGGGCGCCATGGCGCCTGGAGACTCTGCCAGATCCTCGTAATTCTCAGGTCAGCTGGGAGGTCCAAGTGTGCCTCACAGGAGAGGAGGAATGGCTGCCTTGCGCATCTGGGGGCTACTCTCAAGGCGCTCCTGGTATGGAAACAGCTCCACAGCCCCTCTACCAGTGACACCAGTGCCTCAAGTAGCCACGCCAACATGGGAGGGTTCTGCACCTCTGCAGGAGCCCCTCAGCATGCTGGGACCCTCAAGACCTCAGGCAACCAGAGGATGACCACCAAGATCATCTCAAGCCACGGGGCAACAAGGTAAGCAGCCTACCTCCACCTCAGCTGACAGTGCAAGGGGGAGCATCATGTAGGAGCACGCGTAAGAAATTTAAAAAGAACACCTAGCTGCACTCGGGGTTCATGGATGAATAGAATATCAAACAGTGAAGCCTCATGTTTCTTGTGCCATTTAATAAAGGATTAATGTATTGATGCTACATCTCCTATTTTTTTGCTGACCTTTAGGACTTCAGTTATACCCTGGCTCCCTCAAGGGGCTGGTTGCGAGGGGCCATGCTGCGTGTGGTCGATGCTTCATCCTTGCCACTGAGCAATTGTGCAACTGGGCACAGGGCGCTGGAATGGTAAATGAAGGAGGTGACAGCAGGGCTGCAGAAAGGTGATGCTTTTCTGCTATGGAACCAACAGGTAGTGAGGGTCATATGAACAATCTGCGCATTAGCACATCCTGAGCCTTCCTTGCGTGTATCTTATTGCGCCTGGCCTGTGGTCCCTGGTGTCCTTCATCATACAACGCCTGGTCAACAGCCTCCTCCACATCCTCGGTTTTGGAGGAGGCATCTCAATTGACGAGATCCTCATTGTTCAATGCCTCCCCTCTCTGCAGCGCCAGGTTGTGCAGTACACAGCAGACCACCAGGATACATGAGACCCTCACTAAGGGATACTGAAGGGTTCCACAGGATCGATCAAGACACCTGAATTGCATCTTCAGAAGCCCTCTGGCCTGCTCAATGGTCACTCAGATTTCTCCTGTTCCTCTGCATCCGTGCATGGGTTCCTCACAGGCATTAGCAGCCATGTCCTCAGTGGGTAACTCTTGTCTCCAAGTATCTATCCCTGAAGGCACGGAGGGGGCCAGAAAAGCTGTGGTACCTGGGACTGCCAAAATATGTATGCGTCATGGTTGTTTCCTGGGAACCAGGCACACACTTGAATGATCCGTTTGCAGTGGTTGCAAACCAATTGGAAGCCCTTCTTGTTGATGAAGACTGTTGGCTGGTCTGTGGGAGCCATAATGGTCATAGGCTTGCAGTCGCTCACACCCTGCACCTGGGGGATTCCAGCGATGGCCCCAAGCCCAATGGTTCTCTCAGCTTGACTCTCTGGATCGGTGCAGAAACGTACATCATCGCTGGTTCTCTTGAAACGGCATTGGTCACCATCTTGATGCATGATACACCGCAAACTGCGAGACCCCAGACACATCTCCAGTGTCTCCTTAGAAAAATACTGAGACGTAGAAGCTTAGTGCCATGGTGACCTTCAGCGCCATGGCAACCTTCAGTGCCATGGCATTGGGTGGCCACCACCTCCCATGCGGCTCAGTTTGTTCTGCACCGTGGCACATAGACCAGTGATGGCCTTCCTGGAGAGGCGTAGTCTTCAGAAACACAGCCACTCGGACATTTGTAGGTAGCTGAGCCTCGGATGGTAGACCTTCTTTGAAGGGGAGCCTTTTCTGCACACAGGAGGTGGGTCGCGTGCCCCTCCGCACCCTTCTCCTGTATCCCCACCCTTCTCCTGTGTCCGCACCCTACTCCTGTATCCCCACCCCAAGGCAGACCCTGAGGTTGCTGATCTCCCGCTGCCTGTGGCTGTATTTCCCTCCCTCTCTGTTGCTTCTCCACCTCACCAGAAGCCCCAAAGCCTGGGTGAATGAGGCACATGGCAGGCGGCCTCTCTCAGTTTCCAAGGCATCTTATGCAAAAGTGCCCCCTCCCCTTCCCCTGCCCCCTACCCCCATTTCTTGTGCTCAAGTGCCAAAGCCCAGATAGGACTTTGGTGAGAGGCCTCCACTGTTCTGGCACCTTCCCCGTCCCCACCCCCTGCCTTCATTTAACAATGCCCACGCTGCTCCAAGCCTCTCTGTACTCCACACTGGCTCTCTTGACTGCTGCAGGATGAAGCCAGCTCCTGCTTACTTGCCACCTCCTTTTACCGGAGGAGGATCTGAAACCCTGTGATTCTGAGCACCATTCGTGCACTATTAGTAAAATTGAAAAATCCCTATAAAATTGCTCTCTATTGGCCAATTAATTGGTTAAATTAGCTTTCCACTGCTTCAAGTATGATGTCCTCCTGCCACATCAGCCGCCATTGAGAATATATGGCTGCAACGTGATGACATCGGGCTTCGTCTCCAATGTCTTCCATCCCGATATTCCGACTCTCCTGCCTGCAAGCCCCTCCCCAAAGGGCCTGGAAAATTATGGCCTAACATTCTGAGATTCTGTGGTGACTTTTATGGGCACTGTTAGAGCAGTCAGATTGAGTAAGGATGTTTGAATAACTACAGAATTGATCAACTTTGGAAGCAATCTAGTATTTGAGAACAACTTCAGAGTTTATGAATTCATTCTGACTGGCAGATGGGTACTTTCTTTTATTCGTTCAAGAGATGTGGGCATCGCTGGCAAGAACAGCATTTATTGCCCATCCCTGATTGCCCTTGAGAAACTGAGTGGCTTGTTAGGCCATTTCAGAGGGCATTTAAGAGTTAACCACATTACTGTGTGTCTGGAGTCACATGTAGGCTAGACCAGATAAGGACGGCATATTTCCTTCCATAAAGGTGCCAGGTGGGTGTTTAAAAACAATTGACAATGGCTTCATAGTTACCATTAGACTAGCTTTTTAATTCCAGATTTTTTCTTTCAATTAGTTTAATTCAAATTTCACCATCTGCTGTGGTAGGATTGGAACCCATGTCCCCAAGGCTTTAGCCTGGGCCTCTGGATTACTAGCCCAGTGATATTGCCATTACACCACTGCCTCTCCATTGTATTGTAGCAAGTATTCAGAGCGTATCAAATATTGTCATTTATCTGTAAAAAGCACAATAATTTTTTGATTAAAAAGTGAAGTGTGAGCGACTGCCCTTGGCATCAAGACAGCATTTGACCGAGTGTGGCATCAAGGAGCCCTAGTATCAATCAATGGGAATCAGAGGGCAACTCTCCACTGGTTGCAGTCATACCTCGCACAAAGGAAGATGGTTGTGGTTGTTGGAGACCAGTTATCTCAGCCCCAGGGCATTGCTGCAAGAGTTCCTCAGGGTAGTGTCCTAAGTCCAACCATCTTCAGCTGCTTCATCAATGACCCCTTCCCTCCAGCATAGTGGATATGTTTGCTGATGATTGCACAATATTCAGTTCCATTTGCAACTCCTCAGATACTGAAGCAGTCCATACTCACATGCAGCAACACCTGTAGAATATTCAGGCTTGTACTGATATGTGGCAAGTAATATGAGCAGCAGTCAAGTGCCAGGAAATAACCATCTCCAACAAGAGAGAATCTAACCACCTCTCCTTGACATTCAATCACATTACCATTACCGAATCCTCCAACATCAACATCCTGGGGTGTCACCCTTTACCAGAAACTTAACTGGACCAGCGAAGGAAATACTGTGGCTACAAGGACAGTCAGAGGCTGGGAAGTCTATGGCGAGTAACTCACCTCCTGACTCCCCAGTGCCTGTCCACCATCTACAAGGCACAAGTCAGGATTGTGATTGAATACTCTCCACTTGCCTAGATGAGTGTGGCTCCAACAACAACAAAAGCAGCCCACTTGATAGGCACCTCATCCACCACTTTAAACATTCACTCCCTCCACCACCAACGCACAATGGCAACTGTGTGCAAGATGCATGCAGCCATGCCTCCTTCAACAGCACCTTCTAAACCCATGGCCTCTACCATCTAGAAGGACAAGGGCAATAGATTCATGGAAACACCACCACCTGCAAGTTCCCCTCCAAATCACACACCAGCCTGTTGGAAATATTTCAACGTTCCTTCACTCTGGAACTCCCTCCCTAACAGCTGTATGGATGTACCTACACCACATGGACTACAGCAGTTCAAGAAGGCAGCTTACCACCACCTTCTCCAGTGTAATTAAGGATGGACAAAACAATGCTGGTCTTGCCAATGATGCCCATATCCAATGAATGAATATTAAAAAAGAAGTTCCCAGCAGTCCTGGAGCTACCTTTAATTTGTTAATTATAGTGAAGAGCTGCTGTATCTACAGCTGTTCAGTAACATTTTAAACTTTACTGGCATTCAGCTTCCAATTTCCAGGTTACTATATGTGCATTTAAGTGAATATTTTACTTTCACACTACTCTGAAGCAGTTATCCATCTTAAACCTGCACTTGCAGGGTCTTGGTAACAAGATAATGCGAAAGAGACAATAAGTGAAGTAGACGGCTTCTGAAGTATTTGCCCAGGCCAGCAGATATTTTGGCTGGGTGACAAGGAAAACAGGTTTGTGTGCATTCTGATGATGCAATTGCAGATTTTAGATATAATTATGTGTGAAGCATTGTAAAGGTGAACAAGATCAGGCTGCTGACTGTATGACCAATTGATGTACTATCCCAGCAGTATACGTGCTCAAGTTAGGCAGCAGAATTACACATTAAGATCAGGGCTTCAGTTTATTTGGATGCAGAATCTCTTCCAGGGGTCAAAATAGATGGGAAGCAGCAACTGTTAACCTGTATTAGTATTGGGAGTGCAATACATCCCCAGTCTATGATTATTGCATTTGTCTCACTGGGGGACAGGTAGATTAGTTTCCAGAACTCAGCAACCTGTTCACCTCCTTCTCAAAGTTAAATTGATGGTTCAAATTTCCTGCATTCTTGTGAGTCACTCAAACTGCAGCTTCAGGAAAATTGAATTAGATAATTGAACTACAAATGCTGAAAAGCAGCCTGTTATCCAGCAAATTCCCACAATGGGCCCACTGTGTGTTGAGCAAGTAAGGCCAAAGAACTAGCATCCCATTTAACATCCCAATTCCTGATGCTGTGCCTTCCCACCTGCCTCTTCCATCTGCCTGACCATGGAAGAAGTTACTTGCTGGCACAGAAACCAGCTAATGTTACATTCAGCAAATCCCTCTACTCACTGGCACCTTAACCATTTGTAACTTCAATTTTAGGCAGGAGCCTGCCTAAAGTGCTAGCGAGAAGATGGTGTCAATTTTTAAACCAGCTAGGAATTAAACCAGATGGTCACCTCTTCTACAGTTAGGCAAGCAGGGAAAGGGAGTGCATTGGAAGTCAGTCTGACAGGGAGAGACAGAGCGCGGAGTCTAAATTGAGTGAGCAGAGAGAGGAAATCCTTTTTCATTTATTCTGGCAGGGAGAGGCAGTATCAGGTTGAAGAAACAGGCAGTTAACTGCAAATAGGGCATATGGAAAGAGGCAGAATTTCAGGACTGAGGCAGGGAATTGGGCAGCAAGTGGAAGAATATGGGAGTCAGGCTGGCTGGAAGAGGTTACTGAATCAGGATGTAAATGGGCAAACAGAGAGAGACGTGCAAAGATAAGACATTTCATTCCTGTTCCCTCAATGTTTTATGCACATTGGCACCTACACAACCAGACACACAAAATCACTGAGAAGTTCTTACATGCTGCTTGTATCAATGTTGCAGGCTTTATCAAGAAAAGACGGTGTATTGTGAAACACTGCAGTTGACATCAGGATTTGTGATGCTGGAAAGTGTGAAATGCTATCAGAAGTATTCTACATTTCAGGAGTAGCCTGCCCAAATACTATCTCGTAAAAAATACGCTTATTTAATTTATTCCCTACTGTTTGAAATGGAAATAGATTGGTTGTGACTGGATTTTCTGTCTATGATTAATAAAAAGCCTACAACCATTTCACCCCACTAATTGCCTCCAAGATGTGAAACAGTTTGAACAGTATTTATTTAAGAGAACCAATCATTTTGTCAGTACAGTTAAATGCTAAAGACTATGTTAATCCCCAGCTTCTGTTCTAGAAGAAAGGTAGCATATATAACAAACAACTATAAGTTCCACATTTTTTTTATTTTTTCATGGGATTTCGGTGTTGTTGGCAAGACCAGCATTTGTTGCCCAACCCTAATTGTCCTTTACAACTAAGTGGCTTGCTAAGCCACTTCAGAAGGGCAGTCACATGTAGGCCAGAACAGGTAAGGATGGCAGATTTCCATCCCTAAAACACATTAGTGAACCAGATGAATTTTTATGGTAATCGATGATAGTTTCATAGTACCATTACTGAGACGAGCTTTCAGTTCCAGGTTTTAATTGATTAATTAAATTTATTAATTAGTTGAATTTAAATGCCATGGTGAGAGTTGAACCTGTGTCCCAAGGGCATTAGCCTGGGTCTCTGGATTAATGGTTCAATGACATTACCACTATGCCACTGTCTTGGTGACAAGACCAGCTGAACATAGATGCTCAACAATGGTCTATCTATATGGCGGACATACTCTGCACCAAATTCTGGAAGTTCATCTATGCTGATGACATAACTTTGCTGACACACATATCAAAACTACAGGAAGCAAGTGGAACACTCACCAGTGACCTGGGCCTACTAGAATGCTACTTCTGCTTCAGTCTAGAGAAAACCATTGTGTTGGTGTTCCATCTGAACAATAACACTGGGAAAATAAATCAATGTTTTCTTCTGCAGAAAACCCATGAACCCCACCCACAATACCTGGGTGTCATCCTGGACAGAACTCTTACCAATCGGCTTCATCTTATCAACACTGGCCAAGAAGTATAAACCAGGGACAACCTGGTCTAGAAACTTGCTGGAACATCATGGGGAATCACAGCCAGAAAACTTCGCACCGCAACGGTGGTCCTAGTCCTTTTTCTTCTTCTTCGGCAGTCCCTCAGGAATGAGGATGACTTTCTTCCACTCCACATAAGACCACCCCAACTGAGTGGCTCCCCATGTTGTCTCACATTTCCCTTCCTGCCGTTCACCACAATGCCATGGTGCTCTGTAAGATAGAAAATGTCCTTAGCAACACCAACCTTCCTGTTCACAAAGAATTGAAAAAGCTACCAAGAAAGCATTTAAAATCACCTCAGCCATTCTGGGAAACAGTAGCTGATATTCAAGCAGCTGGTATTAACTCAGTATCCAGAGGGACGGATTCATGGAACACATGCTTCATAAAGATCCAACACTTCATCACTGAGCCAACAGCAGAGGTCCTTGGCTTCAACCTTTCTCGATGACAGTGGACCGCGTTCAATCGAATCCACATTGGGCATAGACGATGTGGCCACTTGCTCCATAAATGGAAGATAAAGGATAACCTGAAGTGGATTGTCGCTGTGAGTCCCAGACTATGGAACACATCACATCAACCTGCCCAATAAGATCTGTTGCGTGAGGTAACTCATTTCTCTGCTCAGCATTTCAGGAGGACATCAAATCGATAGCCAAACTAGGAATAATTTTTAAAATTACAATTTGTTTAGTTACAGTTCTGTTGATTACAGTTGGCAAATGACTGGGCGAGATGGATTTATTTGGCAGAGGGGAACTCAGGTGATGTTTGCTGCTAGCATTTGTTGTCAGGTATCTGTGCTTGTGTCTGAAAATTGGCACCAATATGTGTCTGACCCTTGAGTTGGGTGCAGTGATGGTGGTGCAAATTTAGACTTCACAATCTGAGTTCTCATTAACCATTGCTGTGAATTTGGAATTGATTTGTAGTACTGTAAGATTCTCTAATTCTAATTTTTCATATCTACCTTTCCAGTTTAATTTTATAACACAGCGAGAAACCATTGCATATTTCTAGAATTAAAAAATAAGCACTGTTTAAACACATAAGACAATGAAAGGGTAAGGAAAGGGCTCTGCACTGCACCAACCTGGATGCAAGAAATAGAGGAAATTCAATTAAAACTATCCTGCTGCAAAAACATTTCCTTGACATGCAGTGAATCTACAACTTTGTACAATGTTTATCACATAATGAAATCTCCACTTTAATAATTACATCCCTTTATTACTATGATTACAACAAACATGTCATAATCTAACATGAGATGGCGGCTCACTGTTGGTGGACCGATGCTGAATTGGGATGATAGCTATGTTATTAGCACTAAAAATAATGGGCTTTTGGACTGAGGGAGCAGCAATAGTCAAATTATTTCAACCTTTCAATGTTGCAAGCACACTGTGCAGACAACTAATCAGTGAATCATAAATTTTCCAACAAGTCATGTGGGTAACCCTTTGTGTATTAAAGCTGCTTTCATGACTGAGTGCATTTTAAAAATAGTTCTTGCTAGGATCATTTTCTCCAAATGCAGACCAGAAACTTCAGTACAATTAAAACAGAAGACCATGGTAGAAACTCCCTTAACAAAGATACATAAATACCTGTAGGGTTTAGACTTATAAATCATGTCATGCTAGGCCCCCACCTACCAAGAATGAGGAACATCAATTTTGTCATGAACATCAATTTTGTCATGAACATCAATTTTTAACTGTTGTTGGAGCGAGGAAATGACTTGTTAAACAGATCAGCCATGGCTGGAAAAAAACATTTACATACTAACAGACATCGAAGGTGAGGAAGCACATTCCAGGGCCTGCTAAGGAGGATACAATCCACAAGGGCCAGGACTGGTTAGACCAGCTGGTCAATGACTACCTGGCTGTTCCAGGGTTTCATTTTGAACTGGACACAGAGAGTTTGAAGGGAGAGTGTCTGTTGTTCCTGGACTGAGAAGATCTCTCCTGTCTGCTCCCATCTCTTTCTCACAAGCCTCTGAATCCACATGAACCCGAAGAGAGAAAAGTCTCCTACTGCGAACAAGGTTTAAGAAGAATACTGGGCCCCAATGAAAAACAAGATCTAACTACAATCAAGGACTCTACAGTAAGCTTGAAGAACCATAACAACAACTATTCAGATATTGCCTCAATCTCTTCCACTTTATTTGCATGTGTGCATCGCGTATGCATGCTAGTGTGGAGGCGTCATGAATCAGCTGGCGTCAAACAAATTAGAGATTAAGTTTAAGTTTAATAAATTTCAAATTTTCTTCTTTAAACCTAAGAAAGCCTGTTTGTGCTGGTTTCTTTGCCTTATAATTGGAAAGCAGTGAACAACGATTCACCAAGGGGGTGCTAAGAACACGGTATGTTTAAAATTAAACCCTGTTACAGTACGACCAGGTGAAGGCTGAAAGGGAACCCTAGACCTCTTGCTCACCTGGTCGTAACAATCACTGCACTGCCTGCAATTCTGCATAAGTTACAACTAAACCTTTAAGGATCAAGTCCCACTGCTAGACCATTTGGGAGTCAGGCTTTGCTCCCTCATGTATTTCTCAAGAACCAAATCAACAAAAACAAAACACAAACCACTATCACTGTTGTAGCAGCCGTCACAGGCAAGACCAATTTACCCAACTGTGCTGACACCATTAAACAATCTGGCAGGATATGAAGATGACTGTAGATGTACAGGGAAAAATTCTTTTCTGCAATCTCTGCACTGCCAGTGGGCCCTTCACATTTGCAGTGCATATTGGAAAACTTCAGGAGCATTGTTTGCTATTTTCTACCCATTTAAATCATTAGATAGAAAATCACAGGCACTACCCACAATTATCCAATATGTGCTAGCTGTTTATAAGGCCCTGTTGACAACAAAGGGCCTCACAAAATTCACTCTAAAGCTTCTAAGTCTTAATGAACTTTCTGATTACATATCTGTATGTGTGTGTGCCAGAAGAGCTCACCCAGCAGGTCCTCCGGCACATTGCATCATGACACATGAGACACAAATACCCCCTCAACACCCTTGTTTACTAGAAAAAATGTGCAATACTGATATTGAATATTTTTATCTAAGGACAAGAAGGGTAGAATGAGAGTGCAAGATGAATAAAAGAAGAAGCAGACAAATTTGAGAGAGCTGAAATCTTGCTGAACAGGTGAAATCAAGATTAAAGTGTTAGTTGGAAGTTTACAATTTAATGTATTACAGACACAATCACTTGACCAGTCACAATACACTAGGTGATCATGGTTCAAGTGGTTTGCAGGTCAAATTCAGATTAGCTGAATATTTTAACCAAGGATTTCAGTTAGAAATAGCAGCTAGGAATTTGGAATGGTGGCACAGTGTGTTGGAACCCAATACATGAGGGTAACTTACAGTTCTGGTGTAAAGTCAATGGGACGGGGTTGCAGATGAAATAGGAGTGCATTTTTTCCTCAAGGCTGACCTCGCCAATTATTGAAAACTAAGCTTATTGATATAATTTTTTGATATTCCTGTATAATTAGTCCAGTTGCAGACAGAACACTATAACACTTAGGGTGGCGGGGGTGGGGGTGGGGGTGGGGGTGGGGGTGGGGGGGTGGCTCTCAGTTAAAGAAAAGTATCTTGTGCGAAAATTAATGGCAACTTCCAAAACTTAATCATGGAAGAAAGAAGATAAATGACTCACACTCCTCTCTTTAAGGAGGCTCCATGAGAAGTGTTACCACAAGAAATGCTTCCAAGTAGATTTTCCCTCTTTTTTTTATTTGTTCATGAGATGTGGGCATCACTGGCTAGGACAGCATTTGTTACCCATCCCTAATAACCCTTGAGAAGGTGGCAGTTCGTGTGGGGTAGGTACACCAACAGTGCTGTTAAGAAGGGAGTTCCAGGATTTTGACCCAGCGACAGTGAAGGAACGGTGATATTGTTCCAAGTCAGGTTGGTGTGTGGCTTGGAGGGAAACTTGTAGGTGATGATGTTCTCATGCATCTGTTGCCCTTGTCCTTCTAGGTAGTAGAGGTCACGGGTTTGGAAGGTGCATTGCTGCAGTGCATCTTGTAGATGGTACACACAGCTGTCACCGTGCGTCAGTGATGGAGGGAGTAAATGTTGAAGGTTGTGGATGGGGTGCCAATCAAGCAGGCTGCTTTGTCCTGGTGTTGAGCTTCTTGAGTGTTGCTGGAGCTGCACCCATCCAGGCAAGTGGAGAGTATTCCAACACACTCTTGACTTGTGCCTTGTAGTTGGTGGACAGGCTTTGGGGAGTCAGGAGGTGAGTTACTCGCTGCAGGATTCCCAGCTTCTGACCTGCTCTTGTAGCCACAGCATTTGTGTGGTTGGTCCAGTTCAGTTTCTGGTCAATGGTAACCCCCAGGATGTTGATAGTGGAAGATTCAGCGATTGTAATGACATTGACTGTCAAGGGGAGATGGTCAGATTCTCTCTTGTTTGAGATAGTTATTGCCTGGCACTTGTGTGGCGCGAATGTTACTTGCCATCTATCAGCTCAAGCCTGGATATTGTCCAGGTCTTGCTGCATTTCTACACGGACTGCTTCAGTATCTGAGGGGTCACGAATGGTGCTGAACATTGTGCAATCATCAGCGAACATCCCCACTTCTGACCTTATGATTGAAGGAAGGTCATTGATGAAGCAGCTGAAGATGGTTGGGCCTAGGACACTACCCTGAGGAACTCCTGCAGTGATGCCCTGGCGCTCAGATGATTGACCTCCAACAACCACAGCCATCATCTTTTGTGCTAGATTTTTCCCCCTGATTCCCGTTGACTCCAGTTTTGCTATGGCTCTTTGATGCCATACTCGGTCAAATGCTGTGTTGATGTCAAAGGCACTCTCACCTCATATCTTGAGTTCAGCTCTATCGTCCAAGTTTGAACCAAGGCTGTAATGAGGTCAGGAGCTGAGTGGCCCTGGCGGAACCCAAACTGAGCGTCACTGAACAGGTTATTGCTAAGCAAGTGCTGCTTGATAGCACTGTAAGTGACACCTTCCATCATCTTGTAAGGCCATGCGCCTCTCTATATAGAATTCTGAACTGTGTGGGAGGCCATGGTCTCAGCTGCAACACCCCGTGGCTCATAGACAGCACTCAACCTTTCAGCACTGTCACTTATGCCTGCCCAAATTGGTCCAAGGACAACTTTGTAGCTGGCGCTAAAATATGCCACTTGAGTTGCACTTAATCTTGTGTCCACAGAGAAACTCATTCACTCACTCCCTCATTCAGCAACTTGCACTTATATAGTGCCTTTAACATGGATAAACAGATGATATTATTCTTCTTTGGCCTCCTTGTCTCGAGAGACAATGGGTAAGCGCCTGGAGGTGGTCAGTGGTTTGTGAAGCAGCGCCTGGAGTGGCTATAAAGGCCAATTCTAGAGTGACAGACTCTTCCACAGGTGCTACAGATAAAATTGGTTGTCAGGGCTGTTACACAGTTGGTTCTCTCCTTGCACTTCTGTCTTTTTTCCTGCCAACTGCTAAGTCTCTTCGACTCGCCATGCTTTAGCCCCACCTTTATGGTTGCCCGCCAGCTCTGGCGATCGCTGGCAACTGACTCCCACGACTTGTGATCAATGTCACAGGACTTCATGTTGCGTTTGCAGACGTCTTTAAAGCGCAGACATGGACGGCCAGTGGGTCTGGTACCAGTGATGAGCTCACTGTACAATGTGTCCTTGGGGATCCTGCCATCTTCCATGCGGCTCACATGGCCAAGCCATCTCAGGCGCCGCTGGCTTAGTAGGGTATATATGCTGGGGATGTTGGCCGCCTCGAGGACTTCTGTGTTGGAGATACGGTCCTGCCACCTGATGCCAAGTATTCTCCGGAGGCAGCGAAGATGGAATGAATTGAGACGTTGCTCTTGGCTGACGTACGTTGTCCAGGCCTCGCTGCCATAGAGCAAGGTACTGAGGACACAGGCTTGATAACACTTGGACTTTTGTGTTCTGTGTCAGTGCGCCATTTTCCCACACTCTCTTGGCCAGTCTGGACATAGCAGAGGAAGTCTTTCCCATGCGCTTGTTGAATTCTGCATCGAGAGACAGGTTACTGGTGATAGTTGAGCCTAGGTAGGTGAACTCTTGAACCACTTCCAGAGCGTGGTCGCCGATATTGATGGATGGGGAGTTTCTGACGTCCTGTCCCATGATGTTCGTTTTTTTGAGGCTGATGGTTAGGCCAAATTCATTGCAGGAAGCCGCAAACCTGTCAATGAGTCTCTGCAGACACTCTTCAGTGTGAGATGTTAACGCAGCATTGTCAATAAAGAGGAGTTCCCTGATGAGGACTTTCCGTACTTTGGTCTTCGCTTTTAGACGGGCAAGGTTGAACAACTTGCCACCAGATCTTGTGTGGAGGAAAATACCTTCTTCTGAGGACTTGAACGCATGTGAGAGCAGCTGGGAGAAGAAGATCCCAAACAGTGTAGGTGCGAGAACACAGCCCTGTTTCACGCCACTCAGGATTGGAAAGGGGTCTGATGAGGCGCCGCTATGCTGAATTGTGCCTTTCATATTGTCATGGAATGAGGTGATGATACTTAGTAGCTTTGGTGGTGATGATATTGTATGGAAGCTTAATTAGATAAAAATCAATGCTAAGCTAAGGAAGGAGTTATTAGATTGGGGTGACTAAAACCTTGGTTAGAGGTGGGTTTTAAGGAGGGTTTTAAACTAGGAAAGGGATCTAGAAAGGTTTAGAAAGAGAATTCTAGAGCAAAGCGCGTAGGGGGCGGCACAGTGGCGCAGTGGTTAGCACCGCAGCCTCACAGGTCCAGGGACCCGGGTTCGATTCTGGGTACTGCCTGTGCGGAGTTTGCAAGTTCTCCCTGTGTCTGCGTGGGTTTCCTCCGGATGCTCAGGTTTTCTCCCACATGCCAAAGACTTGCAGGTTGATAGGTTAATTGGTCATTATAAATTGCCCCTAGTATAGGTAGGTGGTAGGGAAATATATAGGGACAGGTGGGGATGTGGTAGGAATATGGGATTAGTGTAGGATTAGTATAAATGGGTGGTTGATGGTCGGCACAGACTCAGTGGGCCGAAGGGCCTGTTTCAGTGCTGTATCTCTAAAACTAAAACTAAAATAACTGTAGGCATAGAGACTAATGGTGGGGCAAAGGGGGTAGGGGATGCAGATGAGGCCAAAGTTGTAAAAGTGCTGTTCTCAGAGGCTGTAGGACTGGAGCAGGTTACAGAGAAGGTGGCGTACAGCCATGAAGGGATTTAAACACGATTATAAGAATTTTAAATTGAACATATTGAACAATCGGGAGCTAATGTTGGTCAGCAAGGGGCGCTGTGTGAGTAGACTTGGGGTGGGATAGGATACAGGCAGCAGAGTTTTGGACAAGCTGATGTTGAAAGAAGGTGAAAGATGGGAAGCCAGCAGGAAACATTTGGAATAGTAAACTTGGGAGGTAAAAAAGGCATGGATGAGTGATTCAGCTGCAAATGGCTGAGGCATGGACAGAAAAGGGGAATGTCACAGAGGTGGAAACAGATAGTATTTTTGATGGAGAGGATATGGGCTCAGCTGCAAGGTTAAGTGGGATGCCAATGTTGCAAACAGTGTGGTTCAATCTGAGGCAGTTGCCAGGGAGAGGGATAGATCTGGGGGCAAGGGTGTGGAGTTTGCAGTAGAGGCCAAAGCCCAAGTTTAAACTGCAGGAAATTGCAGTTCATCCAGGATAAACAGTGGAGAATTTGAGAAAAGTGATGGAGAGACAGAGCTGCAAACTGTCAGCATACGTTCTTTATCCATTCTTTATTATCTGTTCTTTACCCAAAAAGTGGTGAGAATGTGGAACTTGCAACCACACGGAGTAGTTGAAGCAAATAGCATAGATGCATTTCAGGGGAAGCTAGACAAGTATATGAGAGAGAAGGGAATAGAGGATTACAATGATAGATTTAGGTTAGGAAAGATGGGAGGAGGCTCCAGTGGAGCATAAACACTGGCATGAACTGGTTGGGCCAAATGGCCTGTTTCTGTGTCATATATCCTATGTAATCCTATGTGCATGTGGAAACTAACCACATGTCTTTGGATAATGTCACCAAGGAGCAGCACATAATGACGAAGAGGCAAGAGTCCATAGTTAGTTCTTTGGAGGATTCCAGAGGCAGGAAGAGAAATCTTTGCTCAAGATTCTCTGGCTACAATCAGATAAGTAAGAGTGAAATGAAGGCCAGGTCGGTGCCACTGAGCTGGACCACACAGGAGAGACATTGAAGAGGATGGTGTGATCAATAGTATGACAGGCGGCAGGGAGGTCGAGATTGGTGAGTAGGGGTAGCGCACCATGGTCATAGCCACAGTCACTGAGGATGTAATTTGTGACTAGAGCAGTTTCAGTGCTGTGGCAGGGGCAGAAACGTGATTGGAGAGGCATCAATATGTCTTTGGAGAGGAAAGGAAGCTTGCAGGCAGGGTAAGAGTTTGCAAGGACAGAGGGGTTTAGGGTGTTTTCTTCTACAGAGAGAAATGGTGATGGTGGTTTTGAAAAGGAGGGAGGTCAGTACCTGAGGAGAGGGAATCATTTCCCATGGCAACTAGCATGGGGGCCAGAAAGAAAAGTTGCGTGGTCAGCAGTTTAATGGGAATTCATAGCATACAAACAGATTTGGGTACCCCGTTAGAAAAAGGGTATTATAGCCAATGAGACTGAATAACATAAATTCACTGGGATCAGATCAGAGATAAGAAATTTCAGATATGAGGACACATTGAAACACTGAAACTATTTCCATGGAAGCAAAAAAGGATAAGATGAGATTTGAAAGCAGTTTTTAACATTTTAAGCATTTTGAAAAAATGGATACTTTCTCTAGTTTGAATCAATGATGAGGGATCATCAATTTAAAATCATCACTAAGACAACTTGGAGAGGTTGGAAACATATCTTTATGCAGACAGTTGTTAAGAGTATGTAACGTTTTACTAGGGAAAATAACTGAGATAGAGACCATTGTCTATTTTAAGTGAAGATTAGATAATGATTTGAAGTATAGAAAGATAACAGGGAAGAAAGCAAGATAATAGGATTCGTTTTGGATTGCCCTAAAAAAAATCGAGTCCACACAAACTTGCCGCTCAAATAGCCTTATTCTGTGCTGTGACCATCTATGGGTCTATGATCAGTTTCACTGTCTTCTGAAAATGGTGACGGTCCAATACACCCACTGGGAATCCAGGGGCAGTGTCATGGCAATGGAGACCTGATACAGCAGCTCTCTGTCCATTTCCTCTTTGCTGCAACTGAGTGTTCCCCAGGCACAATGAAGAGAGATTCTAAAACCATAGTGTCCAGAGAACATTTACGATATTGCAGTCTGCACCTGCTGCTGAAAGTCTGTTCCAAGATCACCTCAGTAGACAATTCAGCAGGTATTCATTTTTGCTCAGGACGATAAGGGATGTTGGTGAAGCTGTACAGCTTCAAGTAACCCCCTGACAAAACCAAAAGCACATGCCAGTAAGATTTTTGAAATACCTGTTGTGTAATTTGAGTCCAGAAACAATCAAGATCCTACAGTGCCCACTGGTCATGGAAAGTTTGTAGCAAACCGTTGGATACTGCATAGTCATATCTGATGTATCTCCTGGTATGTATTTTAGTAAAGCATCCTCCATTGCACAGGCTGAAAAGATGATGCTGGGTTGAAAATTGTGTTTTACATCTAAAAAAAGAAAGACATGCATTTATATAATGCCTTTCGTGACCACTGGATACCTCCAAAAAGTACTTAATTAGCTGCAAAGTGCTTTGAGGTATCCAGTGATCATGAAAGGCACTATATAAGTATAAAGGCACTATATAATTTTAGATGTAAAACACAATTTGCAGCAGCTGTTCAACCCAGTATCACCTTTTCAGTCTGTGCAACGGAGGATGTTTTACTAAAGTACATAGCGGGAGATACATCAGATATGACTATGCATAGTCACTGTTATAATGCAGGAAATGCAGCAGCCAGTATGCACACAGCAAACTCCCTCAAACAGCAATGTCATAATGATCAGATACTCTGTTTTTTGTGATGTTGATTGAGGGATAAATATTGGCCAGGATACTGGGAATAACTCCCCTGCTTTTCTTCTGAATAGTACCACGGTATCTTTTACATCCACTTGCACAAGCAGATGGGGTCTCAGTTTAGCATCTCATCCAAAAGACCGCACTTCCGACAGTGCAGCATTCCCTCAGTACTGCACTGGAGTGACAGCCTTGAATTTTTTGTGCTCAAGCCCTGGAATGGAACTTGAACCCAGAACCTTGTGACTGAGAATGCTACCAACTGAGCCACAGCTGACACTATCTCCATAAAGTTATTACCATTCATTCAATCATTGATTATAAAGAACTCTAAATCAAGTTTAACATAACAACCAATACTTGCCAGAAGTGTTCATGTGTGTTGCTATTAGGTGAGGACAGGCTAAGGGTCAGATTTAATATATTCCATGATGAATGCCTATTGACACTCATCGTCAAGGCTCCCACATGAAAATGGCCACTAGGGTGAGGTGACCGAGTACATAGTACCCATGGAATTACAATACAATATGTCATCAACAGCTTCAGCAGAGAAGGAGGAGAAAATTGGCAAGATCTCTCTGGCTATAGCTGTATACTTTTTAATTTGATAGTAATTCTTGTCTTATCACCATACTAATCACCTTTATTGATGATTTAGTGCTGAAGCAGAATAAACTGGTGCCAACAAGTTCTGATTTGGGGTAAAAAATTAACTGAATACAGTTTATAGTGTTCTGATTCTATTGGTCAATCTACAAGGGTGAAGTTAATTGTTTCATCAGTAGGTGTGTTAGAGAGAATTTTATTATACCTAGTTTCTACTTTCAATCTCTATGCTATCATGACCTCTTCTAAACATTGACCTTTCTGAGCTTTATGTAAGTTGGATCAGACTCAAAATCAAATATTAACTCGATGAAGGGTAGGACTCCCGCAGAGCAAGAACAATCAGCTGTTCATTCACTGTAACCCTTTCTTTGACCAAAAGCACTACCAAAGAATCACTTGAGATTTGTACACATATAGCACCATTTACAACTAGAAAACTTTCCATTTTTAGTGCAATCAGTTTGTAAAATGCTTTATATTTGTTAATTCCAGTAATTAAAGTCGTTGGTTTAATTCAGCATGGTTACCACGGTAAAGGACCTGAATTAGTGACTTTCAAGTTGTCATGTCTTAACTTCAGGCCAATCTGTGTGTAAGCTTAGACAGTGTGTGTGAGCTTAGACAGTGTGTGTGAGCAGGTTGGGGGACATCATTGCCATGACTGATCTACCCAATCTAGTTTTCACAACACACAGGCGCACAAACAAACACAAATACCATTCTAGGTCAGGATCATTGGATTGCAATTTTATTGGATTTTCCCCTCCTTAGACCAGGGATACTGAGGCTAATTTTAATGCCCTGCTCAGTGCTCGAGTTGAGAACATATATTCAGTGCAGAGTAATGGTCAAACAACCTGGGACCTGTTGATCAATTTAACTTCTGCCTTCAATATATAATTGTTGATATTTTTCCTTAATTTTTCATGTTTTTTTTCCTTCCTTCTTGAAGGAATTGATTAATGATGTGAGATGGTTTCATGGGTGGTGACAGCACACTGGCATCTCAGCCAAGTGGTATGTTTCCCGCATGAGCTGAGGAAGTGTGTATCAATAGGTTACTTAACCCTTGGGCCATTAATACCAAACCTGAACCACACTACACCTGACATCCATATCCACCTAATTTCCAGGAAAGGCCACTAGAACAGTAATCACAAGTGGGGAATCAGGTTGACTTTTCCTCTACAGAGCCTGGTGTCACTAACAATAACACCTTAATTGCTGTTTCAGCTGAGACCAACTATTTCAACACTCATCATGGCTTGTACTTGAGACTTCCACTCTATCTGGCTCAGTATAGTATTTGGTGATGCATTTGTTCATTAAGCTATTGGGGAGCACTCCTCTCGATTTAGTTTATGCCACATTTACACCATGCCAATATGTGGCAGAAGCCAATTCCATTGGTTTTCCACTACAGAATTGCTGCTCCTGAGTTCCCTTGTCCTTTTTAGCCCTCCATCGGATCCATCCACTGAGTTCCAAGTGCTTTCATTTAAATAAAATTTCTGCAACCACAGTCATTTTTTTTTAATATACTTTATTCATAAAAATTTGCAAAAATGCATTACAAAACAGTTCAAATGCTCATCCTTTCCTGATGGGTATTGCATTTCTGGTACCGCAGTCATGTATCCACACTGCTCTCTCTGTCACTGTGAGAGTGACTACCACACACTACTTTTAGGGCACACCCTCATTTGAGGCAGCCACATTTCTGTAATGTCAGCCAGACTGCAGCATGGGTATTTGTCAGGTGATTGACACACTTTACAAGAGAACTGGGGAATTCATCTCCCTTGGTATCACAGCAAGGCAGCAGGGAGGTAGGGTCATGTACTTTTATTCGGTTGCTGGATTTCCCAAGATCCAGGGTGCAATTGCTGGCGAGCATATTGCTTTGTGACCTCTGATAGAAAATCTCCTCAACTACCTCTACAGGAAGTGCTTTTACTCCCTGAATGTAAAAGTTTAGACTGTGCTTCTCCAGAGTGGCTACACATGCCTTTCTTGCACGTATTCTAGTGCTTCTTCCGGGAGCAACTTGAAAGCCAGTATTGCACAAGATGGTTGGCTGTTTATACTCCATAAATGGGTCATAAGACTGAGGTTCCCCCTTTTTTAACTGCTGAAGTTACAGACTTGTGCAGGGGTAGAGTTCCATGAGTGCCAGCAACCTTCCAACATCCAAATAACTAACTATTCATTACATGTGGCTGCAGACAATTGGGGATCAGTGGGCTATGATAATCATGAGGACAACACAGCCAAATCCAATCTTGTCCAAAATCACTGGACCATAATGAGGAGCAGGAATACTGACTATTTATTTATTTTCCCTTCTTAGTGTCTTCCCACCACCCTCACAAATTATTTAATTCAGTGCAGTCCAGATAAAAAATGTGAAACCATCTTCATCTACCTGCCTTAGTATCACACCATCTGGTGCATTTACCTTCTGAGGTAAATAGTCAGGAATTTCCTGCTTTACATGTAAAATAGTACCATCACTTACCTTGGCCAAACTTGTTGAGCCGTTAAACCTCATTCTGCACTCTGTGGCTGTTCAGGCAATGGTGGAAGATGCACTAACACCCTTTGCAAACTACCTCCATAGTGGTTGTACAACCTACTTAGGGGGCTTCCCTTCTTTGTCCCCAGAGATCCAACACCTTGTAGCTCTCACTTCAATGAATTAAACATCTATGAATGGAGCAGAAAACTGGGAGATTCTTCCTGATGCTGAACCCCCTGAGGCCATTCTTGCAGTCCGTCACTTCCTGTGATGTGGTTCCAGAATGCACAAGTAACGTTAGGCCCTTTAATCAGCTATAGCAGCCTGAATTCCCTCCTTCTCAGCAAAAATAATGAATGACCAGTGGTTTTACAGCCCTGTATAAGTAATGATAGGCACTCAAGAAAAAAGGAATGAGTTCGCAGTGGAGTCACATGGGCAGGCATATTTTCCTCCCACTTGAAAATACAGACTATGATCATGTCATAAGCTTTTCAAGCCTTGAGTTTTCTCCGAATTCCAGTTTCATAATATAATGACATTGGCATAAATCCCAACATCTACTCAGTTTAGCCAATAACACAATCTGCATTGCCTTGTGAAGAGGACATGGTGGAAGATGGATTAGTTATCTTCAGATGTTGTCCTACTGTTCTTAGTTTATCTCTTAGGCTTAAATAGAGTAATAGACAGCTAGAGAAGAGATACAAACCAACAATGAAGTCAAACAATTCTGGTGAGAAAGAAGCTCACATAGCTATATCTCATGCCACCTTTTAATGAGATAGGCCCTTACCTATTACTTCTCTGCAAGGAGCAAAATATAATGAATAAATTGCTTGTCCACAAATTGCCTTTAAAGTTACATTATTCCACAATGTACAAAGAGCCATTAGAGCAGCGATTTTAAGCTTTATAACCTATCTGTTGAGACTTGCTTGGCTGGCCTAGTAAATACTTGTAGAAAACTGTCTCCCTGATGGCAGAGTGAGTTTATCTAGGGGGTAGCTGAGCCATACAGACCAGGAAGGTCTGCTGTTTGATCTGTGTTTTATGCTGAGGTCAATAGGAATGGCATTCAGGACATTACAGTCACCTTCAATATTAGGGAGAAGAAAATGGCCAGGATTCATGTATGTAATCATTATCTGGTGATTCCTACGAGAACTGCCATCAAGTGAGGACAAGTCTGGGTTTCACTGACCATTAGATCGCTGATGTTAACTGTTAAGGCTTACATATGAGTAATGGCTCGGTCTGCAAGCATGACCGGTCTGCATGCTTCTGGTTGTTTGCCATTTTAATTCACCACCCTGCCCTCACTCCCACATGTCTGTCCTTGGCCTGCTGCAGTGTTCCTGTGAAGTTCAACACAAGCTTGAGGAACAGCACCTCATCTTCAGATTAGGCACTTTCCAGCCTTCTGGACTCAATATTGATTTCAATAATTTCAGACTACGAGCTCCATTATCTATTTATTTATTTTTATTATTTATTTTTTAACCATGTGCCAGTCTTAAACTTGTTTTTCATGGTTTTGCTTTTGAGCTGTTCATTATTCAACCATTAGCACACTCTCTGGACTACTGCTTTGTCTTTTACTACAACTATTTAGCACTCCATTTGCATTCTGTTTCATGACATCTCTGTCATTTAATCTTTCCTGCCCTCCGTCCTATCACAGCCCTTCCCTTTTTTCTTCTTCCCCCTCCTCCTCCCTTTCACTTGCTCAAAGACTGTTACATTTCTAACCTTTGCCAGTTCTGATGAAAGGTCACAGACTTAAAACATTAACTCTGTTTCTCTCTCCACAGGTGCTGAGTATTTCCAGCACTTTCTGTTCTCTGCAGTATTTTGCTGCTTGGGTAAGGTATTGTGGGGTGCCTGGTGCCCATGGGCCATAACCCAACATAGAGTCAATGTCTTAAGAGAGCAGAAGGTGAGAGAAGATTGACAAAATCTAATAAAAAAGAACTTGGGTAAAAATTTCCTCTTTAGAACTTGAGCATAAGAATCGCCTGAGTAAAGTGCCAAGAAGAAAAATGGGTAATGAATATCGTACACCCAGAGTGCAGCTTGTCCATTACCTCTTGGATGATGGGAGTCACACACAGTTTTTCTATAGAATTAAAAATAAGTTCTATAGACTAATAATAGTGTAGCAAAGTGTAGGAAAACAGTGGTAATTGGGGATTCAATTGTTGGGGGGGCAGTTTTGCTAGGGTCAATGTGAGACCCATATGTTGCCTCCCTGGTGCCATGGTTAGGGACATCGCTGAGAGGCTGCAGAACATTCTGCAGGGACAGGGGAAAGTCGTGGTCCATATCTCAACCAATGATATAGGGTGGAAGAGGGTTGAAATCCTGCAATCAGAGTTTCAGGAGTTAGGGAGGAAGTTAAAAAGCAGGACCTCAAAGGTAGTAATCCCTGGATTACTCCCAGTACAATGCGCTAGTGAGTGTAGAAATAGGAGGATACATTAGATTAATACGTGGCTACAGACATGGTGCAAGAGGGAGGGCTTCAGATTCCTTTGACACCAGGACCAGTTCTGTGACAGGAGGGACCTGTTCAAGATGGACAGATTGCACCTGAACAGAGCTGGGATCGATACCTTTGTGGGCAGGTTACCTATGGCCATGGGGGAGAATTTAAACTAATCCAGCAGGGTGTTGGGCACCAAAATGTAGTATTTTAAAGATACATACAACGTGCCCAGAGGATTGAGTTAGAGAGAGAGTTAAGAGTTAGAAATGATACAGAATTAAATGAGATCATAGAAAACACGAAAATGTCTAAGTTAAGTTTGGAGTGCGATTGTATAAATGGATGAAGTGTGTTTAATAAAGGTTGGAGAGCTACAGGCGCAATTAGCCATGTGGGAATATGATGTTGTGGCAATAACTGAGGCCTGGCTCAAAAAAAGGGAGGATTGAATGTTTAATATTCCTGCATACAAAGTATTTGGGAAAGATAGGAAAGGAAAAAAGGAGAGGGGGTGTGCTAGCTTTGATTAAGGAAAATATTACAGTGCTAGAAAGAGAGAATGTCCATGAGGGTCAAAGACAGAATCTATTTGGTTGGGGGTAAGAAACCATAAAGGAGTTGTTAAGCTACGTGGTGTGTTTTATAGGCTACCAAAATATTGGGAAGGAGATAGAGGAACAGATTTTCAAAGAAATATAGTGCAAGAACTATAGAGTAGTGATAAAGGGAGAAGTTAACTACTCCAATATTGAATGGGGCAGAATTAATTGCTTAAGGCAGAAAAAGGGGAGCAATTTCTGAAATGTGTTCAGGAAAATTCCCTGATCAGTATGTTTCCTACCCAACGAGGAAGGAGGCGTTACTGGATCTAGTCTTGACGATTGAAGTGGGTCAAATGGAAAATGTCACAGTTGGGGAGCACCTCAGGAATAGGGATCATAGTATTGTAAAGATTAGATTAGTTATGGAGAAGGACATGACGCAACTGAGAATAAAAACACTTAATTGGAGGAGGGCCAATTTCAGTAAATTGAAGAGGGACCTGGCCCGGGTAAATTGAAGTCAAAGACTGGCAGGTAGAAATTTAATGGAGCAATGGGAGGCCTTGAAAGAGGAGATAATCTGGTGACTGTCTAGGTACATTCCTACAAGGGCGAAAAGGAATGAAAACAAAGCCAGAGTTCACTGGATGATGAAGGAATTAGAAAGTAAGATGAAGCAGAAAAATGGGGCATATGACAGATGTGAGCTTGATAATACAAGGAAGAATCAGGCTGAATATAAAAAGTACAGAGGACAAGTGGAAAAGAAAATAAGAGGGGCAAAGACGCAGTGCAAGAATAGATTGGTGATTAATGCAAAAGGGAACTCAAAGGTCTGCTATTGGCACATTAACCGTAACTGGGCTGTCAGAGGAGTGGTGATACAGATTCGGGACCAAAATAGAGATCTATTGGTGGAGGCAGGATGCATGGCTGAGGTACTTTGCATCGGTGTTTACCAAGGAAGAGGACTTTGCCAAAACTATGGTAAATACGGAGGGGCTTTGGATCGTATGGGAGGTGGTTGGTCGATTGTGAGAAGGGAAGCAGTTTAGCTTGGGGGTCTGGGTGGAAACCACTCCTGCTCCTCCTGGCCTGAAAGGAGCACTGAAAAAAGGAACTTACCCGCTGATCCAGCAGTTTTTGCCTCCTTTCAGCTGCTGGCTGTCCAAAGCCCTGGCCTGCAGCCTTTAAATCTAAAAGTCTATTAAAAGTTAAGGCGCACAGCTTCATTAACATATTTAAATAACTGACCTACCTCTCAGGAGTAGGTTAGCCACTCGCTCCCCCCCACCCCGCCCACCAAACCACATCTGTTAATACTGGGAGTGGGCACGTTCAAAGGTGTCAGGTTTCAGATTTTTGAAATTTTTACTTACCTCGCCCCTCATGGGGTGTTAAAATTTCCTACTTTATTTCCACTAATTTTCTTCCTTTTTCTCCTTTCTTCTGTTGAAGAACACTGGATTTTACCCAGGTAACATTTCTTCACATGTTATCCTCAGCAGTAAGTATTGAGCTTATTTGACCATTGGAAGGGGCATCAAAACTGATTACATCCCTCTTTCAACTAAAGTTCACTATTGTATAATTTCCACCAGGGATTCCTAGTGATCAAGGAATTGACTCTGTGGCTGAATTTTGCCTCCTTTAGCCCAAGAGGATTGAAGCCCATTGCAGTGCAGACTTTTAACAATTTTGCTTAAAGAAGTAAGTGGAGACAGGGAAATATATTTAACTCTCAGTGGTTCTATTCCTATTCAAACAAGTTCCTCTATATTCTTACATTTTTGTTTTGACAAAGAAGGTTACTTTCAAAAACCAACCACGAGATTAGAAATGACAGTGAGTGCATTATGTTGAGTCCAAATCGCAATGTGAGTACAAACCCACCACTTTACTGTTTTATATTCCTGCTTATGAAATCTTTCATTGTGGCATGTACATCAGGAGACAGGAAGTAATATGCCACAACATTTACAAAGAAGCAATTCAAAGATGCAGAGCAAAATGTGTGACAAGTGGGAAGAGATGGCGGGAATATTATTTATAGTGTATGTCTGGGAGAAGTAATCTGACAGTGATATGAGACAAGTAAACTCCATTAGAACAATGGCTCCTGTTACAAAGAAATGCTTAGACATGTTGACACAAAGGAATGCTGTGGTTAATGTCACAATTTTTTCCCAGTTCAATACTAGGAACTTTGTAAAAGAAGCATTATTTTCTCAGATTTCACATTCAGCATTTTTGGAGTCTCAGTCAATTAGGTATATTGAAATCTACATTTATTATATTCACATTAAATCCTAGATTAATGACACTTGTGGTATCACCTTTGAAAGCCTAGTGAGTAAAAACAGCAATTTGTGCTGTAGTAAGCTGTACATAGCAAAAAGTGGCAGGAGAACCTCCAATACAGCAAGTAAAACAATGCTTTAGGAGGTGGCACAGGTAGTGGGTGGCAACTTCCTAACCCAGCTCCCAAACTTCCTACATGAAGCAAAAGATTTAATGACCTCACAGGTCAGCAAAGTGTGATTACAGCAAGCTATATTCATCTATATTTTAAGGTACTTTTTGAGGAAGTTTGTAGATCTCCCTGTAATATGGTGCAAAACTCTTCAAGGAGTTATGGGGTGAACCATAGCATCCTTACACATAATTCCAGAAAGATATTAAAATAAAGTCTTTTGGATCTATATACTTTGGTGGCTGAGTAATCAGGGCAGGGTCTGGATCTTCTGTGGTATTGCCTCCTGTTTTTGCTACTGTTCCTTCTTCAACATGTATTACAAAGAGGGGAATCCCCATTGAGTATCCCATACTGCAGTCTAATTGTGTATTTTCCAGCAACAACAAAAGTATGCCTTCATCTACCACCTTTGACATAATAAAACATCCCAAGGTGTTTCAGAGGTGCATTAGCAAACAAAATTTGGCACAGAGCCACATAGGGAGATATTAGGATAGGTAACCAAAAACTTGACCAAAGTGGCAGGTTATAAGCAGTGCCTTAAAAGAAGAGAGAGAGGTAAAGGAGCACGGAGGCTTAGGGGGAGAATTACAGAGCTTAGGGCCTTGACAGCTGAAGGCACAACTGCCAATGGTGGACCAATTAAAATTGAGGAATGGAAAGAGGTCAGTTAGGAGAGCACAGAGATCTTGGAGAGTTATAGGTCTGGGGAGGTTACAGAAACAGGAAGGAGTGTGGCCACATAGGATTTTCTAAATCAGGATGAGGACTGTAAAATCGAGACATTGCTGGGCCTGGAGCCAATGTCAGCAAGCAAATGGATGATGGGTAAACAGGACTTGGGGCGAGTTTGATACAGGGAGCAGAATTTTGGATGAGTTCAAGCTTATGCTAGGTGGAAGTTAGGAGGTCATCCAGGAGAGGATTGGAATAGCCAAATTTAGAGTTACAAAGGCATGGATGAGAGTTTCAGCAACAGATGAGCTGAGGCATGGCCGGATATGGGTGATGCTATGGAACATTTAGGGAAATTCCCAAACAAAAGTCTCAAAGAATGTAAGATTCCCCAAAATAAAGAGCAAACTTTTTTTTAAAAGAGGTCCTATCCAAAGTAAAGTTACAAGTCCCTACCTGACAGCACAATGAATAAATAGGGACAGATGGGGATGTTTGGTAGGAATATGGGATTAGTGTAGGATTAGTATAAATGGGTGGTTGATGGTCGGCACAGACTCGGTGGGCCGAAGGGCCTGTTTCAGTGCTGTATCTCTAATCTAATCTAATCTAAACAATTCATTCCTGAGCTTCTAGCATCGACCTTCCTCTGCGGCTATTCTATGTCATCCCTCTTTTATTGTGGCATAAGCTAGTTAGACAGTTCCTAAGGGTTAAAAGACCAAATTTAGGACTGATGATGTCATCCCAGCCTAAATATATCATTTGTATGGCTGTATCTTAATTAGGCTGGGTGCATCTTACATCCTCACTCACCTCCAGCGGAATTTGTGACAGACCTTGCATGGTGTGAAAAACTAGTAAATCATCTGACCTCCCCATATTCTAACCTGTCCCCCACCCCCAAGATAGACACAACTACGTTTATGCATAACCAGACTATTGGAATTTTTGGGCCTTTCTTTTCATAATATCATTTTAAACATATCCCCATTTACAGATCTCCTACATGAAGTCTTTTGATGGGAATGGACATGTTGACATTTATAGGGATCGGAAGTCTGCTGGTAGCATGGTCATTTAGGATCATGCACTTGGACCATTCATCTTTACTAACTGTTTATGCCTAATTATAGGCTTATTTTCCTTCTCTCTGAGTATTTGTGAAGAAATAGAACCACGGAAAATAAAAAATTGAGTCCATATAGGGGAAATGAGTTTGATGGGCATTTGCTTGTTTCATATTTTTTGTTCTTTTAACCAGAGATGGCAAGAGCAAGATTGAACCTCAAAACCAAACATTACATCCATCTCCATCAACAGTTTGCATTGGAAATGCATGTTTTAAATAGGTCCTGATAGATCATGATAGTTAATGAAGAGCTGGTGAAAAATCTGTCACAAAAATTTCAACATGGAAGCAAAGATTATCAACTTAATATTTGTTCATATTGATAAAAGAGTAATTTAATATTCTTGAGAAAAGCACCTGTCATCCACATTCATCTTTTGTTTTTGACCTGGAACAGGAAGGAAGGTCAGAATGTGATTAAATTGTTTACTGAAAGGCTGAAAATTTCATCTCAGCGACAAGCTTGGATTATTTATGATCTAGCTCAACTGAACTAGAAAATAAAAGGATCTGTTAACTTTCAAATAATCTTTATTTATCTCTTAATTTCCAGTTCTTCTCCCACTCTCCCATTTTGATTTCTTGGGTGCATCATATCTTTGTTCCAGCTCTCCTTTCTCCTGCTGGTTTAGATCCTTATCTGTATTATAACTGAAAGAGGTCACTGAAGTAGGGTTGAGTAAGCCTGGAAGGATTTAAATATGGGGACCTTATAGTAATATCTTCAGGGGGCAAGTGCTCGGCAAGGACAGGGGTTACGGGAGTGCAAGATTTTGTGTTGGTAGAGTTATGTTACGCAGTATTTTGAATGAGCAGAACTTTGCAGAAAGTGCAGGCTTACTGGAAGGACATGAAAGCAGTCAGTACTGAACTATGGAATAAGTGTTTCGATAGAAGTGGAGAAGGGGATGTCGTGGAGTTGGAACTAAAGTCTTAATAACAGAACTGATATGGGAACAAAGCTATTCTTAAAGCACATTCTTAAAAGAGACATCAAAATCTTGCAATCATACTCCATTTTATATATACTAAATATATGAGAGCCAGTATGAGCAACCAGCAAGGTTCCTCTTCTTTGATTCTTTGTGTTGCATGTGGAAACACAGGCCTTTAGGCCCATGACGTACCGTTTTGTTTTCGCTATAGAGCATATGATTCCCCTTAGAAAATTCCTAGATTCCTAGAAAATCTGAGGGTCCTTGGAAATGAACCTTGCTGGATATATTCAAATTTAAATTCAGAGATATAATTGATACAGATAGAAACAATTCAAGATCACAAGATAGAGGTCACTTAGCCCATCTTAGCTTAAACATCCAGAAGGTACCTCTGTCATGGCATCAAATTGTATCTTAATATTTCAAAGGCTTTTGTCTCCACTACCTACCTTGAAATTTCACTCTAGGGGCTAGGTTTTAAAAGCCCACCACTGATCTCAAAGGCGAGCTCAAAGAATGGCGCCCGCGTCAAAGAGCTGTCACAATCTCCCACCCAGCAGCTCATTTAAAGAGCTGGGATGGCTCACCACCCCCCCCCCCCCCCACCACAGCACCCCCATCATGTGGAGGGGGCGGGCTGTCCATCGCCGGCAATGGCAACAGCTGCCTGTGCACAGGCCCTACCAGCATATTTAAATTTTTAAAGATACAATCCCCCCCCCGAAAGTTATCAAATACATTCCTAACGCTCTGTTCCCACAGCTCAATAACAACGACAGTAACTATTTGCCCTACCCTCCCAAAACTTTTTTTTCCTAAAAATATACTTTATTCATAAAAATCAAGACCTCTGTGATAGATGACAGAAAGGACTGGGAAGCCATGCTGTCCGTGGGCTTCACATCATACAGCCCAGCATAAAAGGATTTGCTGATCCTTAGTATGTCGGACTGCGAAGACGTTACCGAGCCATCCTCTTCCTTCAGGCTGCTGATCACAGAGCTCTCTCTGTGTACCTTTTGGAAGAAGAAACACGAGCACATTTCTTCCTGCTCCATGGAGCAGACTCTGGACTGGAAGATGATCTTGGAGGCCTCCGTGGCAAAGAGCAAGGCCTGCTGGCTCTTCACCTCTTGGAGATCCTCCTTGACCTCGACCCCCATCGACTGCAGCCGGAGCAGATTTTGCATTCTTTCCTGGAGTCGGGACATTTCCCTCTGTCTCTCTCTCGCCCTCTGAACACTGAAGATAAAGAACCTCTTGATGTTCTCCTTGATTGCCTCCCACCAGTGAACTGGAGATTCAAAGAGGGGTTTCACAGTTCTCCAACCTTTGTAATCCCTTTTGAGTTCCTCAACATTCTCTGGGGTTAGCAGTGTAGCATTGAGCTTCCATGTCACCCTGCCAACGCACTGGTCATCCTGTAAGTGACAGTCGGCCAGTAAGAGGCAATGGTCAGAGAAGAACACCGCTTTGATGGTGGAACTGACTGTGACAGCACGGGACACAAACAGGAAGTCAATCCTGGAACGGACAGACCCATCCGTTCTTGACCATATGTATCTATGCTGCGCTCCATCTGCATGTTTGCTGAAGACATCGTGCAGTTTGGCATCTTTTACTGTTCCCATTAGGAATCTGGACGTAGTGTCCAGTTTGCTGTCGTCACTGCCGTATCGTCCAGCTGCATCAATGATGCAGTGGAAATCACCGCCTAGAATGACCGGCCTTGACGTCGCCAGTTGCAGTGGGAGCTGCTGGAAAACGGTCAGCCGCTTGCTGCCTTGAACCGGGGCATACACATTGATCAACCAGAGCGGAACATTGTCGTATATTACATCTGCTAAGAGGAGGCGACCGCCCACCACCTCCTTAACATTGAAGATGGTGAAGTTTCCTCCCAGCAGCAGAATCCCAGGCCGGAGGAACAGGAATCATTACCCCCTGACCAGATCGATGGCCCGTGGGACCACCATCGCAACCATTGCCTATAGGTGCTGAGGTGTGGCATTCCACACTCCTGCAGAAACAGCAGGTTGGCTGTGACCTTGGCGAGGTAATCCAAGGTTGAAACACATCACGTAGTGGATTTAATGCTACGCACATTAATCGAAGCAATCTTTATACCCATTTTTAAGTTAGTTGTTACTTCCCACACCAGTTGTCCTTGCTAGTCCCTGTCCTTGGGTATGTTCCTGCATACCCATGGTGTACGCAAGCTGGTTCACATTCGTTGGGCTCAGAAACCCCTCCTGGTTTCTCATGGGGGGTTTGTTCCACTGGGGTGACATCGGAGGGGGGGTCTTGTAGGCAGCAAGGCTTGGGCTGTCCTCTGCTGTTGGTGTCTTTCCCCTCTGTTCCTCCCTGAAGACATCACTGGTCCTGGCTTCCAGGAGCTGGACAGCGCCAGGCACGTCTTTGCTCTCGGTGTCCCGGAGCTGGGGTGTGCTGGGCATGTCACTAGGTTCGGCGCTTTGGGTTTGGGGCGTGCTGGGCCCATCACAGCTTCGAGTGCCCTGGAGCTGGGGGGCTTTATCTTCCAGCTCCTTTGAGTTCTGTCGCTTCTTTTGCAGGTGCTGTTGTTCTGGCCCTTCCTCGTCCAGCGAGGAGGAGCTGCCATAGTCTGTATCAGACGGTAGCCCCCTCTTGCCACTGGTTTGGGTGGTGGCCTGTTCCTTTTTTGGAGTTTAGTTTAGTTTAGTTTAGTTTTTCTGTGATTTTCCTTTGTACCACTTGCCACTGACCAGTTTGTCCATCTGTTGCCTCCTCCTCCATTGATTCTGTCTGTAGAGGAGGGGTTTCCGGGCACAGGGTAGGTGTTGGGTTGTTGGTTGCAGCTGCCTCCTCTTTCTTCCCCTTCTCAGGTAGACTTTCCTCACTTCGGAGAGGGTTGCTTGTCTCCTTCCCAGCACCGGATGCATTCACTGTTCCTTCTCCCGGCCTTTCCTTGGACCTTGCCGCCTGAGCATAACAGAGGCAGCATTTGGGGCAGGTTTGTAGAGATGACCTGCCTCACCGCACAATTTGCAACACTTACTCTACTTACAGTTCTTGGTCTGATGGCCTTCCTGTTTGCAGTTCTTCCAGACAACTGTGCTGCAGTTAGCTACCACGTGACCAGATTTGGCACAGGTGCGACAAACTCTGGGCTGCCCCACATAGACCAAGAAGCCTCAACTTCCCCCGATAGCGAAGCTGGAGGGAGGGTGGATGATGGTTCCATTGGCATCGACCTTCAAGGTCATCTTGATCTGCCGCTTGCTGGTCCAAATCCCAAATGGGTCCTTGACATCAGTGCTGCTGCCGGCCCCCTTGACGTACCTGGCAAGAAAGGTGAGTACACCCACGACAGGAACATGGAGGTTATAGAGGTGAATTGTCACCACCCAGTCACGTTGCAATGGCAGTGTGAAGAGTGGCTCCACTGTGAGGATCGACAGCAGCCCCTTCACCTTGAACACAAGGGGTGGCACAGTGGCGCAGTGGTTGGCACCGCAGCCTCACAGCTCCAGCGACCCGGGTTCAATTCTGGGTACTGCCTGTGTGGAGTTTGCAAGTTCTCCCTGTGTCTGCGTGGGTTTTCTCCGGGTGTTCCGGTTTCCTCCCACATGCCAAAGACTTGCTGGTTGATAGGTTAATTGGTCATTATAAATTGCCCCTAGTATAGGTAGGTGGTAGGGAAATATAGGGACAGGTGGGGATGTGGTAGGAATATGGAATTAGTGTAGGATTAGTATAAATGGGTGGTTGATGGTCGGCACAGACTCGGTGGGCCGAAGGGCCTGTTTCAGTGCTGTATCACAAAAACTGAAAAAAAAACCTGAAAAAACCTTCAGGAACTTGATGCATCCCGCCACGTTCTTGAAAGTCACGTCAAAATATCCACTGCTGGGGAGGTCCTGCAGGCAGAAGACGTCTGCAGCTTGGAACCCACAGCAATCAATAAGGATTTTCTTAATGAAGAAGGTACTGTCAACCGGTGCACCTCCTTCATTATCCTTCACCACTACTCTTTGTTTCCTGTCACTCAGCCAATTCCGTATCCATGTTGCTACTGTCCCTTTTATTCCATGAGCTATAACATTACTCACAGGTCTGTTGTATGGCACTGTATCAAACGTCTTTTGAAAGTTCATGTACACCATATCAACTGCATTGCCTTCATAAATCCTCTATTGGCCTTTTATTTCTAAACACCTCAGATAATGATTGGGAGACCCACTGCTACCAGTAATGCTGCTGGAAACAAGGAAGAGACAAGAACCGAAGTGCCAGCAAGGAAACTAACAAAGGTGACAACCTTAAAACTGTTAATTGTATAATTTTACCTGGCCCTTTAAAATTAATACCATATAGAGCTCAGCACCGAGCAAACTGGGTAGCCATCTTTAATACTTAGGATGTACCTGAGCTCTGGTTAAACTTGATAACCCAAAAATGCTACATAAGGTACAATCACATTATTATAAACACCTCCTTGATGTTCCTGCACGTGGCACTTGGGAAATGCACATCAAATACTAATGGGACAGGGACCTATCTAACAGGTCATGAACATTTCCCTGTGCTATTGTGTCCTATGACCTGGTGCATATGGGGCATTAGCATGAAAATCGACCCAATCATCTTCACTTTCGAAAAACTGTTGTTTTCTGTTTCCTTATAGGTTGTTCTGAAGATCAGGATCTGCTGCACAGTTGGACCCAGTTTCTACAGTTCTTGGTCGGGCATATTTCGAGATCAGATCAGAGTTCAAAAACAGAAAGGCCTAAAACACACCCATCCCAGCAGATAACAAGCAGTTTGTTGCAATCAACTTGAGGCATTTTATGTTAGGCCCTACTAACTTTACCCGTCATATGTACTTGTCTAAGGAACTGTATGTTAAATTCAATGTTACAGGACATTCCAAACAAATACAATATTTTCAGTGCCCACTTAGATTGAAAACTTTTTTTTAAATAAGTTTAGCTATTCTGTTTTTATAGTGAATTTGCTACATTCTGCATACTCTTTAATAATAGATAAGCATAAGTTTTTCTTCTAACCCAGGGAAGTATGGTAGATACCACAATTTATATTTCTGTAGAGCTTCTTTCATAGAAAAAGACAACTCAGTGGGCTTTACATGGTATGAACAGAGAATCAACACTGAGCAGAAGAGAGGGGAAGGGGTTGGGGGTAAATCATGGTAAAACAGAAGCATCCACAGGAGGTTTTTGAAAGTGAGATGGGGATGACAAGGCAGAGGTATTGAAGAAGGGAGTTCAATGTGCCAGGAGCTTTGAAAGTATTTCATTGGCTGTAAAGTGCTTTAGGAACCCCTGGATCTACCCACCAAGGAAACGCTGTCCAGAGAGGGAAGAAATTTGTCAGTGTATAAAACAGAAATATAAAGCAAGTAGCATCTATGCCACATTACATGGTGTCAATTAACACATTCCATTATATTATAGCTTTCAATTAACTTGGTATTCAACAGAGCAAGATTAGAGGGAACAGCATTTAAATAAAGGGAAAGATTGGGCACATACCACAGTAGGGCGTGGAATGTGGAAAGCAATAAATGTGGTATATGAAGCTTTGAGTTGATGACTTATTTCAAAGTATTTAAAGTTCAAGCCCTGATTATGCAATAATGGAACAAATGCTAAGTGTACATCAAATTGCTGTCGGCTGTTCCTCGATTCAAGGACAATGTCTACTCAGGGTTACGAGTTTCTGCCATGGGTCTTCATGCGACTCAGTGGGCCGATTTTCAATGCACTAATTTTTGGGCACATGGGCCAGGACATCCTAAGAGGTAGTGGGATCCAGAGTGCAGGATTTGCTTTCTTTTCTTTCCTTCTCTGCTATCGCTCTGCCTCATCATTAAGGTGTTGGGACTTGATGCAGCTTGGTGGACAAGTTGTCACCATTCTGAGCAATTGGTAGCGAGCTCTCAGTTGTTAAGGTCAACATAGTCACGCCTCAAGGAAAGCTTCAGAGTATCTTTGAAGCGTTTTCTTTGTACTCTTCTGGAAAGTTGGCAATTTGAGAGTTCAATGTATAAAGAAATAATGCATTTTGGAAACAAACAGAAGTGAATTCAATTTCTGAGAGGAGATTGCTTCAGAATGAAAGAATTCATTTTGTAGTTAGATACTGATACACAGAACAGATTTATAGCATGTTATGGCTGTAGTTTTAATGTTTACATTTTGCATACACTACAGTAAAGTTGTTTATTGTAAATGGGAGTTGTTTAAAGAGGATATTTTTACAATACAGAGACAATTTATCCCAGAAATACCAAGGTGCTTAGAGTTCATAATGTTTTTATTGCATTTGAAGAGGAATGAATATGCACGTTTTAGTTCTTAGAATACATGCCTGACTGCCCATACCTCAATATCTACTACACTGCACATCGCCCTAACCAAGAACACACCGATCTCGGCTCTCGATATAAACCAGGCAGGTGTTTGAACACAGCCTGGGTTGGAAGGTCTTCCTGATATTTCCTGTGACAGAAAACCTGGCCTCTATGTGACGACACAGTGGCGCAGTGGTTAGCACCGCAGCCTCACAGCTCCAGCGACCCGGGTTCAATTCCGGGTACTGCCTGTGTGGAGTTTGTAAGTTCTCCCTGTGTCTGCGTGGGTTTCCTCCGGGTGCTCCGGTTTCCTCCCACATGCCAAAGACTTGCTGGTTGATAGGTTAATTGACCATTATAAATTGCTACTAGTATAGGTAGGTGGTAGGGAAATATAGGGACAGGTGGGGATGTGGTAGGAATATGGAATTAGTGTAGGATTAGTATAAAATGGGTGGTTGATGGTCGGCACAGACTCGGTGGGCCGAAGGGCCTGTTTCAGTGCTGTATCTCTAAACTAAACTAAACAAACATCAGAAAGATCCAGGAGCTTGGTGGGCTTCACAATCTGCATGCACCCACTCTATGGCATGTTGGAATTCTGTCACACCAATTCAAAATTTCTAACAGTGATACAGAAGAGCTAGGGGTACGGTAGACATTTTGACTGCCACTTTATTCACACCACTGGTATCTCAAGCAAGTGGTGATTGCCTACAGTGCTACCTACTGACAGTTCTTACATATGAGCAGGGCTAAGAACAGGCAATATTGTTAGATTCAAATTTAACTTTGAGGCATTATCCCTTCTTCATTAACATCATCCTTTTGTAGATTTGAATTTAATAATATGGATCTTTTCCATGGGAAACTGAGGAATGCATACCTGCAGTATGAGCAGTGCAAACTTCTCAGCTGTACCCTTCGGAAGCAATGATCTGTCTGGGATCTGCCAAAATAATTAGAACTAAATTTTACTGTAATTATACCACATATTTGACCTGATTTAGGCTCAAACTAGTTGTTTACTGACCAGCTATTTAATTTCCTGATGTGGTCTTCAAACTGCCAGTACACAATTCAAATGCTTCTCCACAAAAAAGACAAATCTCATTTAATTAAAATCCACTGAAGGAATATTTAAAAAATCAATGAAGTAAAAAATGCCCAAATGTTAAATTCAAATGTAAATGGGATTGCCTAATCAGACCTGTTCACCATCTGCTGGTAAACAGCACCGACAGCAGGCAATCCCATTACTCCTGAATTTAACTTATAGACATCCTTCCCATGAGAAAAAAATCAAACATTTTTGTCTATCATGCATCATATTATTGGTTTATTTTATTTTCCCATGGAACAGTATATTAAAGTTTAAAAGCAGATTAATTTACAGGAAATGGGCCAGCTTGTTTTCACATATTATTGCCCTGGAAGAGACCTGGAGTATTGCAATCCATGGGGTTGGGGAAGCATCCTAGCCTGTGACCTCAGTTGCTAATGTAGAAGATTTGGGCTTAGTTCTTTCATTATCATATCAATGGTGGGTGCCAGGCCCGCCAAGAAACAAGTTGAGGATGGCCCCATTGAGCCCCTTTGTAAAGGACTGCAAGCTGCATTCCTCTGGGAGTATCAGCTTATTTCTGGCATGGATCCTCAGGTGAGCCTTATTATCTCAAGCTAATATTACTTGTGCCATTTAACCATCTCCTGTTTCCCAATTTAGTTCTTTACAGGTCATTCTATTCCTTTTTTACATGTGTCTGTATGCATGTGCATGAATGTGTTCTTCCTCCCTGCTTCTTTTCAAATGCTGTACGTTTGTAATAGATAACAACTTACTTTTGAATACTGCCTTTAACATAATAAAACGTCCCAAGCCACTTTACAGGCATTATCAAACAGAATTTGACACAGAGCCACATAAGGAGATATAAGGGCAGTTGACCAAAAGATTGTTCAGATAGGTTTTAATGTCTTAAAGGAGGAAAGAGAGGTAGAGGGGCAGAGAAGTTTAGGGACGGAATTCCAGGTCACTGGCCTTGACAGCTGGATGCATGGCTGCCAATGGTGGAGTGACTAAAATTGGGAATAATCAAGAACCAGAATTGGTTGAGCACTGATATCTTGGTTTTGTTGGGTTGGAGGACATTACACAGATAGGGAGAGGCCAGGCCATGGAGGGATTTGAAAACGTTGAGAATTTTAAAATCAAAGCATCGTTGAATCAGGATCTAATGTAGAATGAGCACAAGGATGATGAGTGAGCAGAACTTGGTGAGAGTTAGGACACAGGCAGTAGGGTTTTGAATGAGGGTGCCACACCCTGTTAACTGACCTGTACTCTCCATTGGTTAGAGCAACTTCTCTGTTTTAGATTTACAACATCTACCATTTTAAAAAAAATTGTCGTCTGTTCTGACCCCTAAAAAATGGCTGCTTACTATGTTAGATCTCAGTAAGGCTTAGGGTGCAGGAACTTCTAACTTTGGGAGTCCTTAACTCTCTAAGCATGATGACATTTGGAATAGGCAGATGATCTGCCCCGAGCAGGCTAGCACAGAATCTTCAACCTAGTTTCCTGGTGTTTCAATATGTTCCTGCTAAAGTTACACTGAGAGTATGCTAGCATGGTTGAAGATTGAGGCACTTTATGTTTGAGAGGGAGAAGCCAAACCCTTCAGTTCAAATGCAAGAATCCCATTGGTTCTGTTTGAAAACATGTTTCATTGGCAGCTTTGAGTTTTATAAGATGTATCTTTAAATGTCCTTTGTCTTTATCAAATTACAAATTCATATTTCAGTCTGTCTTGTTCCAATTAAATAATTCATCTGAAGTCATTTGATTGACCTAGACTCTAAACCAGGGTTGGCAAACTGAAGCTCTGGTGCCACATGCGGCTCTTTAACATCTCATTTGCAGCTCCCAATGTTTTCCAGTTGGATTGCATTAACATTAAAAAGCCTAATAAAATTAAGGCAAGAAAAGTAAGAGCTGGGTTTTTTATCGTGGGGATAAAAGGCTAATCATTATGCTGCACTTTACTGTTTCAAATGATTATTTTAACAAAAAAACATTGTGCTGTAAATAAACCTGTTTGAGTGGTATAGCTGCACCATGGTTATAGATAATGTCTTTGATTGAAGGAACAGGTTTTACCATTGCAACCATTATTGTGTCTAATATCGCTGAGATAATAAATTATTCTGAATGCGCTATTATAAGCTATTTATCATGAGAATCAATAGCCGGTAACAGTTGTCTTAATTCTTTGCATCTTAAGTTATAGTTTGCTTTAAAGATGCCTTTACTGAAAATTATAGTTTAAAAAAGTCAAAAACGATAATTCAATTAGGTCTATTTTAATTATGTTTGATACATAAATTCAACACGTATTTTATTATATATGCAAATTATGCCTTCTGTCAGACACTTGGCAATGTGTCAAATATTTGGTTTAGAAATGGTGAAATTTTGTCTTGCAGCTCCCAAGTTTTTATTTTCCCCAATTGCTTTTTTTTTTTAAAAAGGCTTAGGTAAAAAAAAAAGTTGCTGACCCCTACTCTAAACATTCAGCAGTAACCCACTACATAAGAGGACGGCTAGTTAAACCCTGTAAATTTATGTTGCATCATTGCTTTGGTATAAAGGAAAAATACTGTGAATGCTGGCAATCAGAAATAAAAACAAAGTGTTGGAAATAACTCAGCAGGTCGAGCAGCATCTGTGGAGAGAGAAGCAGAGTTAATGTCTGTGACCTTTCATCAGAACTGAGCTGCCAGACCTGAGTATTTCTGGCATTTTGTGTTTTTAACTGCATCTTGCATGGTATATTTATCTATTTACTGCTTAATAAACAGACTGGTCGTTTTATAGCTTAAACCAGAATTTAATAGTCTGTTTATTCTACCACCTAATAAAATCAAGAAAGATCACACAAGTGCAACTGACACAGCCAGTAAGATGAAATATAGTCCTCCTGTCACTATCTGTTGTACCCCTTGGCTTCCTATAAATTACCCAGAATTTAGCCAGGTAAAGCTACACTGGTTTGTCGAGAATGAACAGCTGCTTACAGAAGTGGCCCAAGATGCTGATCTAGAGACTAAAATGTGGAGTAAAAGCCCCCAAAATGAAACTCTTCCTTCTTCCCAGCACAAACTGATCAGTACAACCAATGGAAAAAAGCACTGTATAAGAATAGATTTTGGTTAATGTAATTTGGCCCCATAAATACAATTGATCATAGAACCAATAATGTGCTTACATAGGTAATGTGGGAGAGTGGATTTTTGAAAGTTTAAAAAAAAAGCTGCAGGTCAATTCAGGGGTAAAGACTTCTGGGAAATTCTTCCCCAACCCCAAAGACTATCAAAAATGAAGTCCAATAGATAACACTAACTACAAGGTACATTACCCAACCTCGCACCTATCTTTAGATGTAGCAATACCAACCTCCGCCAGGAACTTGCTCAGCTCCATTCTGAATGTTTGCAGTAAAATCTGCAACTATGGCACAAGCAGCAAACTATTCCAAAGAAATATTCTAGTGTCACTGAACATTTGAGAGATCCAAAAGCTGCAGTAAATGCAACTTTTGACATTCCTGTATGTTATTAATGAAAGCAGATATACCAACAGTAAGACAACAGCATTCTGTACATTCTTGATATATTCGAAGTATTGCATTCTTTACAGCACAGCACCTCCGAGTCACTTATAGAATCAGAAATTTATGGCACAGGAGGCAGCCTCTTGGCTCATTTTGTCAGTGTTGTAATTCCACTTCCCAGCTCTTTGGTCTGTAGTCTTGTAGGTTACAGAACTTCAAGTGTATGTCCATGTACTTCTAAAATGTGATGAGGCTTTTTGCCTCTATCATTATTTAATGCAGTGAGTTATAGACGCCCACCACCCTCTGGGTGAAAACACTTCTCAATTCCTTTTTAATCCTTCCACCAATTACTTTAAATCTCTGCCCCCTGGTTATTGACCTCTCTGCTAAGGGAAATAGGCCCTTCCTATCCACTTTAATTTGGCACCTCATAACTTTACACACCTCAATTAAATCTCCCCTCTGTTCCAAAGAAAACAACCCCACCCTATCCAATCATTCCTGATGGCTAAAATTCTCCAGTCCTAGCAACATACTTGTAAATCTTATCTGTATCCTCCCTGATGCAATCACATCCTTCCTGTAATGTGGTGACCAGAACTGTATGCAGTGGCTTAACTAGTATTTTATATAGTTCTAGCATAAACTCCCTGCTCTTATATTCTATGCCTCTAATAAAAGAGAGAATTTTGTTTGCCTTCTAAACCATCATATCTATCTGTCCTACCTTCAGGCATCTGTGGACTCCAAGGTCTCTCTATTCGTCTACTCTTCTCGGTATCCTACCATTTGTTGTGTATTCCCTTGCCTTGTTTTCCCTCCTCAAATGCATGACCTCACACTTCCATTTGCCACTGTTCTGCCCACCTATTACCCAGCAAGTGCAAACCAATATCTACGGAAAACCAATTGTGTGTAGGCTACAGCCTATGTTTTACAATGAGAAATATGTTCCATCACCTGTTGAAATCACTTCCTGATAGTAGTCAGAAGAGCATGTAATAACTTTTCGCAGAAGCAATACTATTCAGTCTAAGGATGCACAAAATATGCACAGGTCTATTTCAATCAGGATTAATAACCAGTACTGGAAAGTTAAAAGAAAAGGCAAATATCTTAAAATGGCTTTAATACCCATTGCAGATGGTGTATATTAAGTGGTTGAGTAATTAATTAAAATATAAAAACATAGCACACACAGACTGACATAATCTAATTTATTTAAATTATATTTGTAAAAAGTTTATATAAAACGACTGACATTTCCAGTTTTGCTTCTTACAAAACAGTCCATCTCCATTCACCACAATTAGCTCTTTAGTAAATGTTTAATAGTTAAGGCAGACAAACAAACTGATGAAGTGTATTAGCATTTGTTCTTCTAGTAATAGGTTTCCTGCTCCACCCAACCTAGTAATAAAAAGGAAGAAAAAAGTCAGGCAATGCATTTTTATGAAGTGTAAAGTACAAGACAAACAAAACTCTGAAGCAATCTAATATCTTTTCTTGTAATTCTCATGTTTATTTTGACAGATTTATTGCCCTTGCTCCCCAGCTTTTTCCCTTTCCTCTCCTGAAGGAAGTAACTGTGGTGATCCTACATGCACTAGGTACTGCCCAGGAAGTACCTGACCCATGTGGCTGCTTTTTATGCTTAAGCCGGTACAACGAAAGTCAGCAGGCTATTCAACTGACGAGGAATCTCACAGCTGAGCCTATCATGTCCTCATTTCAACATCCAAATTCATGCACTTCCAAGCAGGTGTCCAACCTTTCCTCATAAGACAACCCACTCATTCCAGGTATCAATCTAGTAAATAGGTTGCGGGTTGTCTTATGAGGAAAGGTTGGACAGACTGGGCTTATTTTCACTGGAGATTAGAAGAGTGAGGGGATACTTGATTGAAGTATATAAGATCCTGAACGGTCTTGACAAGGTGGATGTGGAAAGGATGTTTCCTCTTGTGGGTGAGTCCAGAACTAGGGGGCATTGTTTTAAAATTAGGGGCTGCCCTTTTAGGACAGAGATGAGGAGAATTTTTTTCTCTGAGGGTTGTGCGACTTTGGAGCTCTCTGCCTCAGAAGGTGGTGGAGGAAGGGTCATTGAATATTTTTAAGGCGGAGGTATATAGATTCTTGGTATGCATGAGAATCAAAAGGTTATCGGGGGTAGAGGAGAGTGCGGAATTCGAAACACAAACAGATCAGCCAAGATCTTATAGAATGGTGGAGCAGCCTTGAGGGGCTGAATGGCCTACTTCTGCTCCTAATTTAAATGTTTGTACGGAGGTGTCACTGGGCACCAGTTGGAAGCAGGAACTCTAGGTGATCTCTTGTCCCATCTGCCAATATCCCTAACCCAGGGAAGCGAGCAGCCAACCTGGTTAAGATCAGCTTGCACAACACAGAACAGGAATACCTGACTTGTATGTCCCATACCACAATGTGGGAAATGCATTTACCCAATATGGCCAACAGGAACTTAAATCGTAAAAGTAATCAAACAACTTAACAGCATTCCAATGTTAAGAGTTTAGATCAGACATGAGGCAGACTGAACTTACATGACAAATACAGAACTAAACTACAATAAAGCCTCGTCAGTCAGGGATATTACCCTTTAAAGTTACAGAGTGCACATGAACCCTGACTAGATTATTTAGATTTGAATCTACATGAAATACTTTCAGACACAATGTCACAAACTGTTCTAGATTACCTCCAGGGCTCCTACGGAGGATGAACCTTCGCATTTCATCATAGAGAAATATGATAAGACTGTATGGAAAGGCACAGAACCACCAGTTTGGCCTGCAAGAAAGCAAATGAACTGAATTAAAGACCTAACAAGAAGAATGTCAACCAAAAATGAGACACCCACAGCAAAGAGAATCTGAATACTAAAAGATGCTTGTTATTTGGAACTAAAAGCAACCACTACTGTAGGAGCCAGGACAGGGAAATAAGAGCTACTTACTTGAGTGGGTACATCCTGATCGCTATATCAGTGCCAGGGCAGTATGAAAGGAAAGCAGCAAGTGCTGTCTCTTCAAACAAACCAAAGATGAGAATTTTGTTCCTGTGAAACAAGGAAATATATTATGAGTCAAGGCAACAGAAAATACTCATCGCCCAAAATACCTCCGATTCCCACACCTGAACATAGCAACTCATTCTAGGGCAGTTTCACTGGTGCTGGCAGCTTCCAGTAACAAGTCCAATGACCATTATCCAGTTATGAGCTTAAGTACCATCACACAATCACAGTGGCACCACATGTGACTTCAACACAATCCTCACATTACGTTCATTGAAAGGGCGGAGACAATAAAACCAATGGATAGTGACCAGTTGCGGGAAAGCTGGCTGATAACTCTCCCTAGTCCAAGGTGATGAAGCCAATTATAATATATTAACATAGGTCAGATAACTTAGTACAGCCCAGATATTGAAATTATGTCTTGTTTTACAGCCTACAGCACATTTACCTGTAAAATAACTGGTTCAATTTACATCCCATTTTAGCAAGTTTATATTTTAGTCCATACCAGATTTTACCCAGTAACAGTCGCACTATATCCCATTAGGATTCTCCCCTACTCGCCCGTGCCCAAGGGAACAGAGAATAAAATGGAAAGAGAAGATTTAATTCTAAAATTCTTTAGCCAAAGATGCCAACTGTGATTACTACATATTATGCCATTGACTGGTGTAAACTCCCCCTCTCCCGAACATATTGGTGAAATATTTACTTCATTCCCTGTTGGAAGATGGAGTTCCTTCTGGTCTTACAGATAATTAAGTCAGCCCACTGCACTATCACAATACTGACGAAGAATGAAGTGTGGCATGTAAACTCCACAATTTTCCGTTGTTCGTAAGTCTGAAAAAGGACAAATATTAAATTAGTGGAGTTAAGTTTTAAATATGCTCAGGGACACAGTCGGGGATTCAAACTTGGTATACCAAAAATGTGCGATAAAATCTTAATGAAGTATTACTTTTATTTCAATGAGGCATACAACCCAGCGACGGAACTTTCCAGCTCTGATAAGCCAAGAAAGCAGTTCACTCACTCTGATTACGTCTCATTTGTCCTGGATCTCTTCTCTCTCTCTAAATGGAATCATAGCTAATCCTTTTATCTCCATTCATAAACCTTCTCTAAACTACAGTGAAACTTGATTATTCACTGTGGTAGAGGGACCCTCTCATTAACACATCGAATTAGTTTCTGATTATTATGCAATCAAGTGCCCAGTGACTCCAATTTTTCCATCTTAGAAAGGGACATCAAAAATGAAATTACTGGCAGCCCCACTCACACTGGTCTCCTAGCGACCCAAGCCTTAACAGAAGAGTGCAGGAAAGCACGCGAGAAGCAGCAACAGGTATCCCTAAAAATGAGGTGTCAACCCGGTAAAGCGACACACAGGACTACATGCATTCCTAACAGCAGAAGCAGCATGTGATAGACAGAGCTAAGCGATCCTACAACCAACGGATCAGATCTAAGCTCTGCCACATCCAGTCATGAATGGTGGTGGACAATTAAACAACTGACAGGAGGAGTAGGCTCCACAAATATCCCCATACTCAATGATGGGGGAGTCCAGCACATCAGTGCAAAAGACAAGGCTGAAACATTTGCAACCATCTTCAGCCAGAAGTGCCGAGACGATGATTCATCTTAGCCTCCTCCTGAGGTTCCCAGCATCACAGATGCCTGGCTGCAGCCAATTCAATTCCACGTGATATCAAGAAACGGCTGAAGGCACTAAATACAGCAAAGGCTATGGGCCCTGACAACATTCCAGCAAATAGTACTGTAGACTTGTGCTCCAGAACTGGCCGCGCTCCTAGCCAAGCTGTTCCAGTACAGTTACAACACTGGCATCTACCCGGCAACGTGGAAAATTACCCAGGTATGTCCTGTACACAAAAAGGTCAGATCCATCTCTGCCAATTACCACCCCATCAGTCTGCTCTTAATCATCAGCAAAGTGATGGAAGGGGTCATTGACAGTGCTTTCAAGCACACTTATCCAGCAATAATCCGCTCACTGACACTCAGTTTGGGTTCCGCCAGAGCCACTCAGCTCCTGACCTCATTACAGACTTGGTTCAAACATGGAAAAATGGGCTGAACTCAAGAGGTGAGGTGAGAGTCACTGCCCTTGACATCAAGGCAGCTTTTAACAGAGTCCGGCATCAAGGAGCCCTAGCAAAACTGGAGTCAATGGGAATTAGGGGGAAAATTCTCCACTGGTTGGAGTCATACCTAGCACAAAGGAAGATGGTTATGGTTGTTGGAGGTCAATCATCTCAGCCCCAGGACATCACTGCAGGATACTGGCCCAGGCCCAACCATCCTCAGCTGCTTCATCAATGACCTTCCTTCAGTCACAAGGTCACAGGTGGGGATGTTCCCTGATGATTGCACAATGTTCAGCACCATTTGCGACTCCTCAGATACTAAGGCAGTCCGTGTCCATATGCAGCAAGACCTGGACAACATGCAGGCTTGGACTGATAACTGGCAAGTCACATTTGCACCAAACAAGTGCCAGGCAATGACCATCCCCAGAAGAGAAAATCTAACCATCTCTCCTTGACATTCAATGGTATTACCATCACTGAATCCCCCACTATCCTGGGGTTACCTTTGACCAGAAACTGAACTGGACCAGCCATATAAATACTGTGACTACAAGAGCAGGTCAGAGGTTTGGAATTCTGCAGTGAGTAACTTACCTCCTGACTCCCACCATCTACAAGGCACAAGTCAGGAGTGTGATGGAATACTCTCCACTTGTCTGGATGGGTGCAGCTCCAACAACAGTCAAGTAGCTCGAAATCATCCGGGACAGAACAGCCAACTTGATTGACACCTCATCCACCAGCTTCAACATTCACTCCCTTTACCACTGATGCATAGTGGCAGCAGTGGGTACCATCTACAAGATGCACTGCAGCAAGTCACCAAACCTCCTTCGAAAGCACCTTCCAAACCCGCGACCTCTATCACCTGGAAGAACAAGGGCAGCAGATGCATGGGAACACCACCACCTGCAAGTTCTCCTCCAAGCCACACTCCATCCTGACTTGGAACTATATCGCCTTTCCGTCACTGTTGTTGGATCAAAATCCTGGAATTCCCTTTCTAACAGCACTGTGGGTGTACCTACACAACACAGACTACAGCGGTTCAAGAAGACGGCTCACCACCACCATCTTGAGGGCAATAAATGCTGGCCTTGCCAGCGATGCCCATAACCCATGAAAGAATTTTTTAAAAAGAACTGCATGGACAGTAAATTCCATCAGGTCCTGGACATCCAAATAACCACTCCTACTGAAGATCAAGATCAAGAGACTGTTTAAATTAATTTTATTTTTGTAAATTAGACCCAACCCCACAAAAAGTTTTATGGGTAACCCAGGTTCCATTGTAAAAGAGGAATAATGTTCTTTTAATAAGCTGCTCTAGATGATATTCTAACCTGCTTGTTGGAAAGTTTGAATTCTCTGCCAAGTGCTGAGATATAAGCTTCAGCTGCCAACATCATTACCAAGGCAAAGTCTAAATCAATTATGCTACAGGAAACCAGCTCTTGGCTGTCAGCAATACATGGCACGAAGGTGGCTTATACGTACCCACTGTTGGCCATAGCTGTCTTCCACGTCAGTTTTCCACCGGTCATCCCAAGACACACGGATTCCAATTAGGTCCGTTGGGAGGAATCCATTTTCAGCCAAGATCACAAAATATGTGAAGAAACCACCCAAGGCCTGGATCATTCCTGGATAAAAGCAATTACATTTTTATTTTAATTCTTGCCTCTGCTCACACACAAAAAAAATTGAAGCAACGAATCTTAAAAAAAGCTATTTGATTACACAGATAGGGAAATTGGGAAAGGAAGACAAGCAATAATGATAAAATACACTATTACAGCAGTTAAAAAAAGGGATTTCAGTAAGGGTGAGCAGTAGTGGAACAGGTGTAGAATTAAGAAACAGCAAAGGATATAAGCTTTAGAGTTGTCTGTAAACCTCCTGACAGTAGTGCTCTAGTAGGGATGCATAAATTGTGAGATTGGAGATCAGATATGTAGCAAAAGCAATGTGGTTATAATAGAAGATTTTAATTTTCACCAACTGGGAGAAACAGAATGCCACAAGTCGTAAAGGCAGCAAATTTCTAGAGTGTATTTAGGACAGTTTTCTGGAACAATGTTTTACTACCAAGGCAACAGGCCATACTAGCTGTGTAACAAGCCAGAATTAGTTAACAAATGATGGTAAGGGAACATCTTACCAGCAGTGACCATAACATGATCGAATTTAATGCTAAGTTTGAGAGGTAGAAGAATCACACACTAAGGTATTAAACTTAAAGACTAACCTTGAAGGGCAGAGACATAAACCGACCACAGTAAACTGGGCTGAATTGTGGGAGGTATTTAAAGGGATATTTGGTACAATACAAGACCAATACTTACTCCTATAAAGGCAAAAGCTCCAGTGGTGTAATTAAGCAAACCATGGTCAACAATTGAGGTAAGGTATAGTTTAAAACTAGAAGAGGCTTTCACAAATGCAAAAATGAATATCCTGCAGGCAGATATAAATTGCAAGCAAGAAAATATTCAGAGTTGCAAAAAAAAAAATACAAAAACAACTTGCAAAGGCTATAAAGACAAACAATAACATTGTTATAAATATATTAAGAGCAACTAAGAAAAAGGTGGGTTCATAAAAGATAGATGGTGGTGACAATGTAATCGACAATAAGGAAATGGCAGCTTGTTAAATTAGTATTTTGTATCTATCTTCACAGTAGAGGAAGAGGACCTGCGGTACAAAGAAAAACAAAAAAATAAATCATGAGGAGAAACATAATTAGAAGGACAATGACCGAGCTGATCAGAGAGTCAGAGTGGATTGTGTCACGATCCTGTTTTTTTCCTCCTCGGGAAATATTGCGGTGCACCTTTAAGGCTGTAAAAGATCAGTACTTCTTTAAGACAGCAAGCTCCGGAGTCATTGAGCAAAAGTGCATTCTGGTTGCCAGGCAAAAACCATACAGATAGGGAGAACAAGGCTTCAATGTATCCATTTTGACTCTGAAACTGGCTAGCAGAGACACAGTTTACAGACTGATCCAGCATGTGAAGGAAATAGGAGAGCTCTCTCTAAGTCAATTTAGACCCTGGGTAGTTTCTCTCTCAAACTTCTAAAAAGCTTCAAGCCAAATTAATTCCTTAAAGAAATAACAAATTGTTGATCTGCTGTGTTCATCGCTAGAAAAAAGAGTTTAATATTACAACTGCTGAACTGAACTGTTAAACCCCTATCTCTGAAAGGACCCTTTTCTTATCAGACCTTGGAAGACTGCAAGTGAACTTGGACTGTGTTGAATTTGAAGACTGTTCATCGGAAGTATGATCTGCAGACTTTGTTTTGTTTCTAGTTTTTTTTGGGGCAGCTAATTAAAAACCAAACTACTGTTAGTTTGAGTATATGTACGCAAATGCAGAAGTTAGTATTTTTGAAAAAAGTTTTTTTTAATTCATTCATGGGATGTGGGCATCGCTGGCTAGGCCAGCATTTATTGCCTATCCCTAATTGGCCTCGAGAAGGTGGTGGTGAGCACCCTTCTTGAACCGCTGCAGTCCATGTGAGGTAGGTACACCCACAGTGCTGTTAGAAAGGGAGTTCCAGGATTGACCCAGCGACAGCGAAGGAACGGCGATATAGCTCCAAGTCAGGATGGCATGTGGCTTGGAGGGGAACTTGCAGGTGGTGGTGTTCCCATGCATTTGCTGCCCTTGTCCTTCCAGGTGATAGAGGTCACAGGTTTGGAAGGTGCTGTCTAAGAAGCCTTGGTGTGTTGCTGCAGTGCATCTTGTAGATGGCACACACTGCTGCCACTGTGCATCGGTGGTGGAGGGAGTGCATGTAGTTGGGGTGCCAATCAAGCAGGCTGCTTTGCCCTGGATGGTGTTGAACTTCTTGTGTTGTTGGAGCTGCACCCATCCTGGCAAGTGGAGAGTATTCCAGCACACTCCTGACTTGTGCCTTGTAGATGGTGGGCAGGTTTTGGGAAATCAGGAGGTGAGTTACTTGCTGCAATTTAATATAAACAGGTCCAAATGCAATGGAAAGGGTGATTTAGTCTGACAACAAATCATTTGCTCCAATCATGCTGCTTCTCGCAGTTCATCTTCAGCAACAAAGTGTGCCATTTGTCCCTTGCCTGGATTATAGATTACATGCATTTCTTCTCTTCCACCTGTAAGTGCTGAATCTTGTCATGTTGAGATGTATTTAAATATTATCTCTATACAACCACAATTTGCTGCAGTGGCACTGATACAAACCTCCCAATCACCTCATCCAAATGTCCACTCTTTATTCATGATACTGGACAGTGAGCAGGAGCAGCATATTTGAGTGTAGGGACTCTATCCAGTCCTCATGTGACAATCACTCTCATGGTCACTGAGCTGCAGTCCAAGAACAATGTTAGCTAACATTGCACTGCAAAGCCTAGGGATATTCAAGCCAAATATAGCACCGGTGTAAAGCCTGGCTGGATTCATGCCAGACTGATAAAACAAGAGTCATTCCTAGTCTGGACATCCCTACACTAAATGGAGCTTAAATGAGGTTTGCCATGCTGATTGTTGAAGGCTATAAGGAACATGTTAATTTTAAATCTTGTTCACAATATTTGTATACTTTTCAATATAGCATAAAGTGAAAGATTGGAATGGCCAACTAAACCATTACTCACCAATCTGCCCATAAGCCATACTAATCAATCTCTCATTCACCAGTTTGTCTGTCTTGGGGTTGCGTGGCTGTCTCTTCATTATATCACTTTCAGCCTGTTCATAAGCAAGAGAGATGGCAGGGACCTGCAAAGCACAGCAATCATTGGTAAAACAGATTATACCAAATCCCACTGCAAAAGCAACACTTATTAATTTACATGCAACTAGCTTCAACATTTTTGCTATAATGCATTTAATTGGCAGGGCAGTAGAACAGCAATGTGCACAATGTTCAGGATCAAAGCCCTGAATACTGAAAGGGGAAATAGTTAGTGGCTCATTCTCCGATCATTGGCTTAAAAGTAAGATAAGCAGTTCGAGAGGAGGACATCCATTGGAGGCAGAAGGGAGAAGAAAGTAGCAACACAATCTTTACAACACAACAGAGCTTTAAACATCCATCTCAATTAAATAACTACACAAAGACTGGACAGTAAACTCACCATGTCCGTACCCAGGTCAATGCAGAGGATTGTGACAGTTCCGAGTGGCAGTGGGACGTTTGCAATGATGAAAACCAGAAAAGGTGTGATTTCAGGGATATTGCTGGTTAAGGTGTAAGCAATGGATTTCTTTAGGTTATCAAAAATCAGGCGACCTGTGAAAAAGATCACACTGTAATTTGTTGAAGTAATTAAATAAAGCAGCTCTTCTGTACAAACTGGGCTGTGGATTTTGTATTTTTATAAAACAGAAAGGTACTCCAAAAGCTATTGAAGAGAACAGGCAGTTGCATGAAACACCATGGCAAAATAGGCAATTAAATTCTTAGTCTTAAAAAAGGCACAGAAAATTATTCAGCTCAAGATACAACACTGACTGAGCATTCCAGAAGTTTAAATATTCAGAAGCATGCCTGGACTATCCACTGTACTATCAAAACAAGACTCTTTTGTTCTTTCTCTTCCAACTTTCTGCCCTTGTCCTTCTTCTCAAGGTGGTAAGTTATGCTGGGGTACATACCCAAACTGGCAGCAGCCCTTCAGTAGCTTATCTAGAGGGCATTCTTCACAGGAGCTTGGACAGCTGAGTATCAAGAAGTTACGAAGCATCACAACTGAGTCAATGTTACCCGCATTAAATCACCACATGCACGCTTTTTGCAGTTACTGAACACATAGCAGAAGCAGCAACCTTGCTGATTGACTTCCAGCAGTCCTTGCTGAAGCCTGAAATACCAATATCCCATCGCAACCCAAGCTGCAGTCAGATAACTTAAACAAGGAATTGCAATTGGTGCTTTCCGTTTTAAGTATTTTCTATTCAAGTAGAGCCACTAGAGTATACAAGATAGCAAAGGACTAAAAGGGAAAAAAAAAACTATGCGCTATAAATTTGAAATAAAAATGGAAAATGCTGGCAGTAGATAGCTTTTTCAAATGTTGATGGACCTATTGTATACTTCTAGCATTTTCCATTTTTGTTAGATCCCAAACACCAAACCTTTGCCATCAGCTCCAAATACTGCCCTCACCTTCTTCCACACCAGTGACAATGGAGGCAAAATTATCATCTAGCAGAATCATGTCAGCAGCTTGCTTGGACACATCAGAGCCAGCAATACCCATAGCAACACCAATATCAGCCTTCTTCAGAGCAGGAGAGTCATTCACTCCATCACCTGTCACAGCTACAATGGCACCCTGCAGAAACATTAAATCAAAATATCAAACCATGTGTCAGTCGTGGCTCAGTTGGCAGCACTCTTGCTCGAGTCCCAAGGTTCGGGGTTCAAGTCCCACTCCAGGGTTTCAGCACAAAAATCAAGCTGCAGTGCAGTAATGAGGAGGGAGCTGTGCTGTCAGAGGTGCCTTCTTTTGGGAGAGATGGATGTAAAAGATCGCATACCACTATTTTGAAGAGGAGCAGGGGATTTATCCCCACTGTCTTGGACAACATTTAGCCCTCAATCAACATCATTAAAACAGATTATCTGGTCATTATCACATTGCTATTTGTGCTGTGTGCAAATTGACTGCTGCATTTCCTACATTATAGTAGTGACTACAGTGAAAAAGTATTTAATTTGCTGTGAAGTGCTTTGTGACATCCTGAGGTTGTGGAAGGTGCTACATAAATGCAAGTCTTTCTTTGGTGTAATGTCCTTTGTGAGGAAAGTGCACTATCAGAGGTGCCATCTTTTGGATGGGACATTAAACCCAGGCCCTGTCTGCCCTGTGGAAGAAGAGCAGGGGAGTTATCCCCGGTGTCCTGGCCAATATTTGTCCCTTAACCAACATCACAAAAACAGATTATCTGGTCATTATCACAACGCTGCCTTGCAAGAGCTTCGTGTACGCAAACTGGTTGCCACGTTTCCTATAGTACAACAGCGACTACACTTCAAAAGCACTTCATTGGCTGTAAAGTGCTTTGAGATGCCCAGCGGTTGTGACAAGCACTACGTAAAAGTAAGTCTTTCTTTTCTTTACATAAAGATAAAGATCTGCCAACTTCCTGTTTAATAAAGCTTTATACCCCTACTCCTAATAAGAAGCTTTAACCTTTTTAAAAGCACAATCTTTCATAACTATTCCCATTCTAAAGCGTTACATTTTAGAGAGAAAATTCCAACTTTCCTCCCCCAATGATTTAAAACTTTTCTGCTAAGGTTGACAACACAATGAACTACACACTCCTGATAAGTGTAGGAGTTTACAAACCACCATTCTTGTCAAGTACTTCTCCATATCGAGTACTCCAGCACAAAGTTTTGGCCAGGATTTCCCACTCTCCCTCCATCAACCTTTTGACATAATAGGGGTGAGTAGGAAACGTGGTCAGGGAACTACCTGCCCCGTTTACACCCCTCCAGCCATATCTCCTCCATTTTTGTTCAATTAACAGTGGACAAGAGAAGCACCTGGTTCATGCATGGTGTCTCACACTGCTCGGTGGAGTTGGGATTTTTCTTTTAAATCCAGAAAGTCTGTGCAATGGACTTTAAAGACCTGCAGAGCCAAATTCAGTTTTAAAAAAATCCTAAGTTTTACTTACAGCTTGTAGACTGCTGACCGAGCCACAATGCGGCATGGCTGCATGCCAACTGGCGCTATTCACAGGCCCTTAACTGTGCAAAGGTTGGGAATCTCGCCGAAGTGATATGAACGACTCAGAATGGAAAATGTGTCAAGATGAGAGGCTCATCCACGCTACTGGCAGTAGTTCTGCCACACCCAAGATGTGGCCCAGGTGCAAAATCTGGAATTTAGTTTCCATCATAAGTTTAGAGTATGGTATTTATATTGAATAAATCCTGCCTTGCACAAATTAATATTCAAAATATGCTATCAATTACATTTAAATGCATGTCTTTCTTTTTCCCCTTCCCCTCTCCCTCTCTACAGCTATATTGAGTATACTGTAATGTGGCAAAATCCTGCACAAGTCAGTTAATGAGTGGGGAAGGAAAAAGAACTGCATCTCATTCACAAATATAATAGTTTCCTACCTGTCGCTGACAGCCTTCCACGATAATCAGTTTCTGTTGGGGAGAAGTTCGAGCAAAGACTATCTCTGTATGATGGTGTAAGATGTCATCCAACTGGTCTGAGGTTAAATCTTTAAGTTCTGAACCATGGACAACACAAGCTTTGGCATCCCTGAGTCACAAAAGTGCAACATTAGGCTCAGTAGCACAGTAATAGTCTCAGAATCTGTTGGTGACTATCATGCATGTTTGAATGTAGGTTGTGATCATCAGGCTGTCCAACCACAGAAAGAGTTACAGATGAGCCTGATCCTGCCCTCATCAGGCATCTTCCCAGTAGGGGTCACTGAATAGCAATTGGGAACAAGCACCCTGGCCGATTCCCTCTTACTATCTAGCTTCAGGATACAGAGCCCAATCTTAACCAGTGGTGCTAGCCAGAGATCACAATATAAGTCAAGAATTGAACCTTACGATATGCTGTTTATTCATCAAGTCATTGGAGGGGTTACAGTAGGTTTTAAGTGGTAAAATACTTGGAGCTCTCTCCTCCAGTGGGTCTCAGGAAAAAGAAAAACTCTTGTGTCAACTGGCACAACCCAGGTTCCATGCCCATCCAATGCTGAGTTAGTCAATCTCAGCCAGGGTAGCAGCAAGGATATTATAATTGGCCTCAGCAACAGTGAACTACGAAGGCAAAATCAGCCAGAATTCCAGCTTCTGATAGACCACTTACCTGGGATTAACCTGACTACTAGGAATGTTCAGACGAGCAGCAATGTCTTCTATAGTCTCATTTCCTTCGGAGATGATACCCACACCCTTAGCAATGGCTTTAGCAGTGATTGGATGGTCACCAGTTACCATTATAACCTATAAAGTACAAGTTCAATATATGAATCAGGAAACAAAAGAAAACAGCAGCAGCGATCTCAAAGGATCCTACCTCCACATATTCTCTCCATTGAGGTAAGTGGAACAGTCTATAGATATCTCAAAAATGTTTTGATAAGGTGCCACACAATAAGCTACTTTATAAGATAGGATTGGAGGGCAGATCTTGGGTTCATTAGGGAATTGATTGTATTTTTGTAGGCAGGTTATCAATGGTAGTGGTTCTGCACGGAGACCAGTTACCAATAGTGCCCTGTAGGGATTTACGTTTGAACAGCTGTTCTTCACAATCTTGCTGATGATACAAAGAATTGAAAACCTTGGAGAAGAAATAACTAAAATCAGATTTAATTGCAGTGATGGAAACGGGCATGTGTCTGACAAATGTCATTTAATATAGATAAATGATGGTTGGGCTAATGTCAACTGTGTATATAAGATGCAGGGTTCCAAACTAAAGTCTATTGAGCAAGAAAGTGAACAAAGTGTTATAGCACCTAAATCTCTAAAGGCCCATGACCAGAAGCATGAGGCTATTACAAAAGTAAATGAGTATTAGGATGTATTACCAGTATGATCCGATATAAAGCAAAAAGCACCATACTGTCCTTTGTTTAGGCTTTATATACAACACTGTGTCCAGTTATAGTCCTTACACATGATGGGTGATCGAGGCCCTAGAAACGGTTCAGGCCTGACACTAGATTAAAACCCCTGAGGTTTACGAATTTGGAGTAGGAGTAGGCCACTCGAGCCTGCTGCGCCATTCGATAAGACCATGGCTGATCTAATTGTAACCTCAACTCCACATTTCCACCTACCCCCAGTAACTTTTTACCTCTTGCTTTTCAAGAATCCATCTACCTCTGCCTTAAAAATATTCCAAGACTCTGCTCCCGCTGCCTTTTGAGGAAGACTCACGACCCTCAGAGAAAAGATTTCTCCTTACCTCTGTCTTAAATGGGTGACTCCTTATTTTTAAATAGTGACTCCTAGTTCTAGATTCTCCCACAAGAGGAAACATCCTTTCCACATCCACCCTGTCAAGACCCCTCAGGATCTTATATGCTTCAATCAAGTCGCCTCTTACTTTTCTAAATTCCGGCAGATACAAGCCTCACCTGTCCAACCTTTCCTCATAAGGCATCCCGCGCATTCCAGGTATTAATCTAGTAAACCTCTCTGAAGTGCCTCCAATGCATTTACATCCTTCCTTAAATAAGGAGACCAATACTGTATACAGTACTCCAGATGTGGTCTCACCAATGCCTTGTATAGCTGAAGCATAACCTCCTTACTTTTGTATTCAATTCCCCTCGTAATAAATGATAACATTCTATTAACTTTCCTAATTACTTACTAACCTTTTGCAATTCATGCACTAGGACACCCAGATCCCTATGCAACTCTCAGCGCTGCAATCTCTCACCATTTAGATCATATGCTTCTTTTTTATTCTTCCTGCCAAAATGGACAATTTTACATTTTCCCACATGATACTCCATTTGCCAGATCTTTGCCCACTCACTTAACCTAACTGTATACCTTTGCTGCTTCCTTATGTCCACTTCACAACTTACCTTCCTACTTTTGTGTCATCAGAAAACTTAGTAACCATACCTTCGGTCCCTTCATCCAAGTCATTTATATAAATTGTAAAAAGTTGAAGCCCAAGCACGGATTCCTGTGGCACACCACTCATTACATCTTGCCAACCAGAAAATGACCCATTTATGCCAACTCTGTTCCCAGCTAGCTAGCCAATCTTCTATCCAATGCCAATGTTACCAACTACACCATAAGCTTTTATTTTCTGCAATAACCTTTGATGTGGCAGCTTAGCAAATGCCTTCTAGAAATCTAAGTGCAATACATCCACAGTTCCCCTTTATCCACAGTAAGTTACGCCTTGCAAGAACTCCAATTTATTGGTTAAACAGGATTTCCCTTTCACAAAACCATGTTGACTCTCCCTGATTACCTTGAATTTTTCGAAGTGCTCTGCTTTAATGTGTAATGTAGGCCCACCTGCCAATAATGAGGCACATTAATTTTGCCACATGGACATTAAATTTCAAATTGTTGCTGGGAAGAGAAGGCCTATTACAAGGGGTTGCCAAACCCCTGGCTTGAAGGACATTTTTGCACATAACCAGCAGACTGTGTTGGAACAAAGCAGCTATTCCCTGCTCCCAATACGCAGAACAGACGTGGTCAGACCAGTTTAGTCACATGACTAACTGGCTGTTGCAGCGTCTGAACTGAGAGTTTTAAATTGGAGAAAGAGTGTTTGAAGACAGAAAGCTCTGGGCTCCTGGATCGAAAAGACCTCCTCTCCTCCTGTCTGCTCTCACCTCTTCCTCACGGAACTGAAACCTACTGAAGACACATGAACCCCAAGAGAGAAAAGTCTCTAGAGTGAACAAGATTTAAGAAGAATACTGGGCCCCAATGAAAAGCAAGATCAACCTACAAAAGGCCTCTACAGTGAGCGAAGAACCGTAAAAAAACTCTTCAGATATTGCCTCAAACCTTTCCACTTTATTTTTCTTCTGCTCGTTTCTGTCTCTATTTGCATGGGTGTATCGCGCATGCATGCTAGCGTGGGGCGCAGCAGGTATCCGTAGACATTAACTGAATTAGAGTTTTAGTTTAAGATTAATAAATTCACTTTTCTTCTTTAAACCTAAGAAAGCTTGTGTGGGCTGGTTTCTTTGCCTTATAATTGGAAAGTGGTGAACAAGGATTCACCAAGAGCGAGCTCAAAACATGGTGTGTTTAAAATTAAACCGTGTTACAGTAAGACCAGGTGAAGGCTGAGAGGGACCCCTAGACACCTTTCTCGCCTGGTGGTAACAAATCTCCTTAACAATAGCTTCTAACATTTTCCCTATGAAAGATGTTAAGCTAACTGGCCTGTCGTTTCCTGCTTTCTGTCTCCCTCCATTTTTGAATAAAAGAGTTACATTGTCTACTTTCCAATCTAATGGAACCTTCCCAAAGATAGGGAATTTTGGAAAATCAACGCATCAACTATTTCGCTAGCCACTTCTTTTAAGACCCTTAGATGAAGTCCATCAGGACCTGGGGACTTGTCAGCCTGCAGTTACAACAATTTGCTCAGTACCACTTCCCTGGTGATTGTAATTTTCTTGAGTTCTTCCCACCCTTCCATTTCCTGATTTACAGCTATTTCTGGGCTGTCACTTGTATCCTCTATGGTGAAGAATATAAAATACCTGTTCAATTCATCTGCCATCTCCTTACCAATTCCCCAGGCTCACTTTAACTTCTTTTTTAAAGATCTATAGAAATTCTTACAATTGTCATAGAGTTTTTTTTTCCCGAAAAGCATAAACATTTGGGAAATACAATGGATATCTTTAAAATAATGAAGTAATCAGTGTCCATGAAGTGTGGTTATTTGAATTAGAAATGTTAGAGAGGAACAAGGGACATGCATATAAGTTACGCAAGCATAGAATTAGGTGAATGCCAGATTTTTCTTTCTCCCCACAGGGTCATTGACCTTTGGAACAAGATATCAGCTCGTATAGCGAGTGTGGATTCAGTGCAAATATTCTAAAGGGAATGAAGCTCCTCTAGCTCCTAGCTGTGGCTGATATCATAGCGTACAAAACATAGGTGAGGTATTGGGCGATGTGGTTCATGGAACTTGTTTTGATTGCCTTTCATGGTGAGACACTAATTTCCCAAATGTTATTTCTCTGAATTGGCAGAGTTTTTAAAAAATCCATTATGTTTTCTAACACACGAAAACTGACCCCAATATCGAACTTCGTCATTACTGGCTAATGAATAGCTGAGCAATATGTAAAGCAAAGTTGCAAAGTTCATCCTGAATTAATTTCCAATGCTTTTGGTGCAACTCAGAGGAGTCATTTTACCTTGATTCCAGCACTTCTGCACTTGCCAACAGCATCTGGTACAGCAGCACGGGGTGGATCAATCATAGCCATCAGTCCAACAAAGCACAGGTCCGTTGTGGGGAAATTGGGTTCATCTGCATCAAATGGATATCCTTCTACATACTTATTATTGGGCAACGCTAAATGGCAGAACCCTACAAGAGAATAATGGGAGTTCAACAGGGAAAGTGGCACTCGATTTCGCCATAATCTATACAGAACAAATACCTACCTACAAGATCAGCTTAATTTATCTTTTCTGAAGACAATCTTATTTAGAAGGTACAAAAATGTGGTACAGAGAGTTAGTATTCTGTGTTCTTCTCTGGAATGTAGATTGGAATCCACCTCAGATAGGACTAAAGTTTCTTCCGCCAGCAGTCAGATCTTATATACATTCAATTTAGGAAGTCTAGCCCTAGCCCCCAGCAGGTACAAGATCACAGTACACGACTACTCACAATTTGGAATATTTCAAATATATATATTATGAGATGTCTAAATCTAATCTAAAAGATGCTATAACTGCAAATATTTTTAAAAACTGACCAATTTCCCCAAAACTCTGGCTGATTTTCCTCTTTGGCCTGATTGCTGAAGTCAAATGCGATAACCCCCATCCTATCATTGATCAGCTAATGCAGCACAGACTAAGAATTAAGTCTGCAACATTGTTTATGTGGCTCTGTTACTGCCTTAACCAAATGAGCAATCAGGATGGCTCCAAGTTACTTCAAGAACATTTAAAAGAATGAAATACATTAATTTTCCTGTTTAAGGTTCAATAGACTGTACTGCAATATAGTGCTCGAATGCTTGCCACAGTTTTGCCATTATCTCCTCCCGCACTTACCCCCCCGGGTGCAAGTCTCCTTACCTAGCACTCGCTCTCCCAAGCCACCCAGCTCTAAGTAAGCATTCTGGAATGCCTCTTTCATCTCCTCATTCAGTGGCTTCTCTTCACCATTCAGAAGGATAGTGGAGCAACGGTCCAGGATTCGCTCTGGTGCTCCCTTCATCACCAACAGGTAGCGACTCTCACTGGATTTTTCATTCTCATGGATAGATAGCTGAGGGAAAAATAGTTGAAACTTAGAAGACAGTCAGGAATGTTTATAAAATGCATCTGCTAAAAATTGTTAAACAGAAAATCACAATAACCAGTTCCCCAGATTAGGATTTATTTAACGTCATCAAACACATTTAAACTCTAACAAGCTAAATCTTTTGGAACTGGGAAACAGAAATAGACAAAATAGAACAAGTCTACTTGAAATAAAAACTCTTTTGTTCTTAAAGAGTAATATGGTTTAGTTGCACTGCAATCCTGAAAAAGATTACTGTACCTGAATAAAATTGGGAAGCTGTATTTTTACCCACTGGGCCTTCTAAATTATTCATATAAATTTAAATACAACTGAACCGCCAAGGTTATAAAGGGGGTCGTTACCCCAATCCTGACATTTCAAATCAACTGGCGAGGCGGTGGCGTGGTGGTAATGTCACGAGTAATGTACTAGTAATCCAGAGCCCAGGCTAATGCTCTGGGTTCAAATCCCACCATTACAGATGGTGAAATGTAATTTCAATTAATAAAATTCTTTATTCAAATAAAAAATGATGACCATGAAACCATTGTCAATTGTTGTAAAAACCCATCTGGTTCACTAATGCCCTTTAGGGAAGGAAATCTGCCATCCTTACCTGATCTGGCCGACATGTGACTCCAGTCTCACAACAATGTGGTTGACTCTTAAAATGCCCTCTGAAATAGCCTAGCAAGCCATTCAATTCAAGGGCAATTAGGGGTGGGCAATAAATGCTGGCCTAGTCAGTAATGCCCATATCCCACAAACAAATTTAAAAAAAATCTTGTGCTGGATTGTTAACTCTGGGTAAGAGATGCTTTCCTCCACCACCACATAATACTTGATGCTGCTGGAAGAAGCAGTTAATCTTTAGTCTCCAGTCTCAACTCAAAAATCAGCAGCTACTGCTATGCAGTCCCAAACTTTTATTTATCCCCCTCCACTTAGCATTCTACTTGCTTCCAGGTCTCCCCAAAACAAGTGCTCAATTCTGCTGTATTTCCTCTGTACCTGATATTTATTGGTGGAGTTGAATGGAATTTCCACAATCTTAGGGTTGCGGTCCCTCATTTGCTGAACCGATCCACAACACAGTTCAATACACTTGAGGAGGGCAGATTCAGAGGCATCTCCAGCAACACTTCGCTGCATGAAAATAGGAAGTACAAATATTGATGGTCAATTTAACATCACACAATAAATATCTTCACTAAGTGGGCATAAGCAAAACCCTCACTGCATTACTCAAGTGTTTTCTCTCAAAAATCCTCAATACTTAGACTGAAATGTGGTAGTACATAAAGATGGTTTCACTATGCGCTTCTGAAGGAGCTTTCATATTTAAATATCTACCCCCACAAGTTATTACCTGGGATATAGCACGCAAACATATGCAACATTATACCAAAAGTAGACAAAATGGGAATACATTTCAAGGCTTAAAGCTCCTTTTATATTGGCATCACTTAATTTCAGATCCTGGCATTTATGCTGCTATATCTGACTCTCTTACCCCAGTGGCACATTCACTAACTTTATGAGTCTGCAAGTCTGCTACTGAGATTTAGCAGCTTGACAGAGAGCAGCTCATGGCTGCCACACTGCAGGAATCTGAATTCAAACAGCATCAATATAAAAGCAGCTTATATTAGCCTGCGTAAAATCAAAATCAAAAGGCTTAATTTTGGAACCACTTTCAGAAGACCACTTCTTATAAAATCTCCTAACACCACAATTTTATTGTTTAGAACAGTCTGAAAGGAACAAAAACTAGATCCTCCTTGCAGGAATCACCTTTATGCTTCCTAGGACACTTAACTGGCACTCCTGGATGGAACCTGAAAAACAGTCCTCAAATTTGAGCTGCACTGTGCTGTAGCCACAGAATTTCTAGTTGCGAGAGCACAGTCTGAAACCATTGGAATTCATCTCACAAAATTAAACTCACCTTCAGAATAGGCACATTTTCTTGTCCTGCCTGGAAAACTGCCCGGTTGCACAATGCAGCAACACGGGACAGCGCAGACCAAGTGGCAGAACTCTTGTCAAAAGCAGTACCTATAAAAGACAGGCATAGATAGTTAGTTCTCTATGTGCCACATTTCTTTGGTGTTCAAATGGTTACAATTTCAAAGGAAGATTTGTGCCATTTTATCTTCTGCGACTTTTAACCTTTGATTTGCAAGGAGTGATTAGCTGTGAGTTTTCTTCATAATCAAGCAAAAATGAAGCAGAGTTCATAGGCTTGTTAACTGCATCTGCTTGTGCAGTTCGTTCACAGGTTTATACAGGTAGCAGGGGATAACCTGGTGAAATGGGAAAGACAGTTAACTCAGCTATTCTGAGTGCTGAAAGTCTGTAAGCTTCCCAAGCATTACATTATCCCTGCATGCCAATATTTCAGACTGGTCAAGAAAATAAACTTAATCTGTGGTCATCTTTCTTTCCCTCTTTCATACACCATCATCAAAAAAGACTGCTAACTTTGCATACTTTTTACTATAAATTGCAGTTGAAAATTTGAAAGCTGCCAAGAATTCACTTAACAGGCAGCTTGCAGTAAAAGACTCATAGCCACCTATTATTACTGGAAGTTATGGTGATTTCTCACCAACTAAATAAGTGCACCAATTTGTCTCAAGCAGATTTACACGTGGAAGCCCACCACCTAATCGAAAGAGATGCAACCAGTGAAATTTATGCTTTGAAAGATACTGCACATTGCACAAAAAAAATCTATTTCTCTAACCTGACTGGTTTTCAGTAGTATCAGCTTCGTGGATCTGGTTGTCAAACCACATGTGAGCGACCGTCATTCGATTCTGTGTTAGTGTTCCAGTCTTGTCAGAGCAGATAGTGGAGGTTGATCCTAGTGTCTCCACAGCTTCAAGATTCTTCACCAGGCAGTTTTTCCGTGCCATACGTTTAGCAGTCAGGGTTAGACACACCTGGAGAGGAGACAAAATTGATCATTTGGGTAACTGCTTCAGAGTGCCAGTATCAACTAATGTGCCCACTAGTGATTTTTAAAAAGTCTTTCATGGGACGTGGGCGTCGCCGGCAAGGCCAGAATTTGTTGCCCATCCTCAACTGCTCTTGAACTGAGTGGCTTGTTAAGTTATTTCAGAGAGCACTTAACAGTCGACCACATTGCTGTGGGTCCGGAGTCACATGTAGGCCAGACCAGAAAAGGGTGGTAAATTTCCTTCCTTAAAGGACAGCAGTGAACCAGGTAGGTTTTTATTACAATTAATGATAGTTTCCTGGTCACCATTATATGAGCTACTGTGGTGGAATTTGAACTCATGCCCCAGAGCAACAGCCTGGGCCTCTGGATTACTAGTCCAGTGACATTACCACCATGCCACCTTCACCACCCCTTAGGAAAATTGTCAAATCTTCTTTGTCCCAATTTTATTGAAAACCCTTCAGTAAGTCCCCATAAAAATGCAGCACTTTTCACTTCAATAGACTATCTTATTTGCCTGGTCCCCCTGATCATTTTTCTCCCCAACTCTCCTAAAGATGCCACTTTTGCTTTGAAATCAATGGATTGAAAAACAGGCCGGTTCTATGGTAGGTGGACAATCCACTCCACCAGATTACTTCCTAGGTGTGGATGAAAATAACCCCAAAGCAAAGCCATCTCATACCGTGACAGTAGCAAGTAATCCCTCTGGCACATTGGCGACAATGATTCCGATCAAGAAGATGACTGCTTCAAGCCAGGTGTATCCCAGGATGAGGGAGAGAATGAAGAAGCTCACACCAAGGAAGACTGCCACTCCAGTGATGATGTGAATGAAATGTTCGATCTCAATAGCAATTGGAGTTCGTCCCACCTCCAGTCCAGATGCTAGAGTGGCAATCCTACCCATGACAGTATTGTCACCTATATTGATGACAATACCTCGAGCAGTACCTACAAGAATAATAAGGTTCACATCATTATTTTAAGAAAAAGAAATATTTCCATTTTTATAGTGCCTTTCAAGACCTCAGGATGCTACACGTCCAATTAAATGCTCTTGAAATGTAGTCACTGTTGTAATGCCTGGAGATACAGCAGCCAATTTTCACACAAGTCCCTACCACTATCTGCACATCTTTATGAGGATGCTCGTTGAAGGTTAGATAAAGGTTAGCCAGGACATCAAGAGACCTCCATGCTCTTCTTCAAAAAATGCCACGGATATTTTTTATGTTCACCTTCGAGGTCCACTGAAAGAACATGCAGTGCACCACTATAGTGTCTGCCAGATCATGCGCTCAGTATCCCTGGAACCCACAATCTTCTAACTCAGGGGCAAGCATGCTGCTACTAAGTAAAGGCTGACAACAAAAACCAAAATCATTCACTACTAACAGATGAAACTTAGGCATACCTTCAACACAGTTGGTGGAGAAGAAAGCAATGTTTCGTGTTTCCAGGGGGTTTTCACTAGAAAGTTCAGGTGACCGAGTCTGAGGTTCAGATTCTCCAGTCAATGAGGAGTTGTCCACCTAAATGAAAAGATAAAAATGCATTAGTTTTTGGGTAGGGTCATATCAGTTTTATACATTTGAACTGTGAATTGGAATTCCAAATTCAGTCCGAGGTCACATTTATGTCCTTTGCTCTTTGCAAGGAAAGCCCAGAATCCTTTTTTTGGTTGCACATAATTGAACCGAGAATATATATAGCTGCTTAACATAGTTATCATGGCAATCAGAAGCATAGCTAAACATTGGGAATACACAGGCTGCATACACCAACCGTTTAATTTGTTGCAATGTGAGGCCTACCCGAGAGCTGATGCTCTTCATTTTGAATTCAATCAGTTTGGAGCTTGCTCCAGTGATGGTTCCTCAATTTTAAAGGACACTACAGATCAAGCTCATTAGAGTCTGTAGCCAGACTTACTTCATTAATGTGATTACTTTTATTTTAATACTTCCTGCAATGTGATTACTTTTATTTTAATACCTCCTGTGCAATGGGAAGGAGAGGGGAGCATTCTCTCATTGCATTAGTCATACACACCTTGCAACCATGTGCAGAGATGATTCGCAAATCTGCAGGGATACGGTCACCACCTTTTACCTCCACCAGATCTCCAACAACTACGGACTCAGCATTGATGACATTCTTCTCACCTTCGCGGATAACTAGGGCTTGCTAGAGTGGAGAGAATCAAAATATCACTGCAGACATATAACAATTACACTTTTCATATCAATATTCCTTATTTAGTTGAATTACAGGTCTACATACCTGAGGCACCATGTTCTTGAAAGAATCCATGATTTTTGAGCTCTTAGCTTCTTGGTAGTATGAGAAACAGCCAGTTACTATGACCACGGTAGATAATACAACTCCCAGGTATAACTGTAGAAATCACAAGATACACATAAGAACAAGAAATACAACAAAACCAGGATGGTGACACAATGATCACAGCATAATTGTAAGTACAAAGCAGAAAATGGTTTTACTCACATTATCATTTGCTGGCTCATCTTCCGTTGCAGCCTGAATACCATAGGCTAGAAAGCAAAGAAGTGCACCAATCCACAGTAGGATTGAGAAACCACCAAAGAGCTGCCGACAGAACTTTATCCACTCAGGAGTGGTAGGTGGAGGTGTTAGTGCATTAGGACCATCACGAGCAAGAATCTCTTTAGCACGAGCATTGGTAAGACCCTAAAAAGACAAATACTAAATAAGCACCAATGAAACAACAGTCATTTCATATTTTTGATCTTCAATTTTTATTTTTTCTCCCCTCTTTAATGAAGTAAGATGTCATAATATTAGGAGGTCCAAACGCACCAGATGCCCACCCCCCACCCCAGCCGCTCACCCAACTGGTCATTCTTCATGCGTAAACTCAAGCAGTTAAGCTTCATCATGCCATTCAATCACTAAGACATCACAGCCATACCCAATTCTCTCTCTCATTAAGGCAGGCACTTTGTAACACCAATCACAAGATAACAATCAAGAATGGGAACCGTAGCCAATTCATCCCTCTGCCCTACCCAAGGAGCAATTGGTGCATCATCCTAATCCTAGCAGTGAATGACCAACAGGCGCAGGATTAAATTTGGGAGCTTCCTGGGCTGTACAATGCTGCTCAACAATGGGAAACATATTTACCATAGGAGTCATTAGAGCTACACTTATCAACTGAGTGAAAACTGCTCCAGTTATAGAACATAGAATATTACAGCGCAGTACAGGCCCTTCGGCCCTCGATGTTGCGCTGACCCTGACGTTGCGTTCTCCCCTGACCCAAAACTAGTCCAATGACAGAAATAATAGGAATCGCATATTGTTTGGACAAAATGAGTCAGGGCAAAGACATGCGGAAACACACTGCTGCACTTTCTCCTCCCCTCTTTGCAACAAACTCAGAGATGATCCCAACAGGACAGCTAGTAAGCTTGAAGTTTCCTTGGTTATCTAAACTTGAGAAGAACTTTACTGAGTCTCAGACCAATAATCAATACAACTCAACCAAGCACTGGCTGCAGAAAAATTTCACAAAATCATTACAGCATAGAAGGTGGCCATTCAGCCCACTGTGTCTGTGCTGGCTTTACGAAGGAGCAATTCACCCAGTGCCATTCCCCCGCCTCCTCCCTACAGCCCTGCACATTCTTCCTTTTCAGATAATAATCCAATTCCCTCTTGAATGCCTCAATTAACCTTCCTCCACCACAGTCATGCAGTGCATTCCAGATCCTAACCACTCAATGCATGAAAAAGTTTTTCAAGATGTTGCCATTGCTTCTTTTGCCAATTACCTTGAATCTGTGCCGTCTTGTTCTCAATCCTTCCAGCAATGGCAAGTTTTCCCTCTCTACTCTGTCCAAACCTCATGATTCTGAATACCTCTATCAAATCTCCTCTCAACCTTCACTTCTCCAAGGAAAACAGTCCCAACCTTTCCTATCTACGTAATTGAAGTCCCTCATCCCTGGAACCATTCTCATAAATTTTTTCGACACTTGCTCTAATGCCTTCACATCTTTCCTAAAGTGTGGTTTCCAGAACTGGACATAATATCCCAGTCGAGGCCAAACTCGTGTTCTATACAAGTTCAACATAACCTCCTTGCTTTTGTACTCTATATCCCTATTAATAAAGCCTAACAGTAATTTGTTTCCATCTTGCTGAAGTTTAGGAATGCTCTTCTGAATAGCTGTAACTTTTTTATGAGACTGACAAATCTGCTCAACTAGATCCTAAAGAGTTATGACAATCAATCAGGTTTCTGTTTTAACTAAACAGAATAGCTTAACCTGTGAGGAGATTAGTTTCCCAACATTGAGAATTAAATCAGTTTTAATGATAAAATACAACACTACCCCATTAAACCATCATGCAAAGTGACTAGGCCACAAATTAGATATGGGTGAGATCTAATAGAATTTTTGAAGTCCCAGTCATCATCTATCTGATATAAAACAACTGACATAACACAATAAATTACAAACTGATCTGTAAGACTCCAAATAAGAAATTCTCAAATATTGAAAACACCTCCCCTTTAAGTGGACAATCAACTAATGAGAAGGTAATCTGTGGAAATAGCCACTAGCTTTAAAGTTTCAAAAGGGATTAAAGGAATTTAAACTCTGCTGCAATTGATAATCTGCAGGACTCAGCAGGAAGTGATCTGCAACACAACAGCTTTTGAAATTCCAAATCACTAGACCAGGAAATCTTATTTATGACTGAAACTGCTGACACAAACTTTACTGCGCATGTGATTCTTCAGGGAAGAGGATACACTGACCTTGAACTCCTGAACTTACCTATCATTATATAAATAGAACAACATAGGCAGTTTTCCTTCAGAGGAAAAAACATAGCTTAGTGTTTGACAAGATTTGTGGTAATTCTTGCGGTTAGAAAACATTCCTTTGAGATTAGGCTGGCTTAACCTGCACACTGCAATATGCCTCAGTTAAAATAGAAACATAATCAACAAAGTATTCTGCAGTATATGAATCACATGTGAACATCACTGTACTCAGCAAACAACCTTCTGTGGTTTGATTTTAATCCGTTATTTTAGTGGCACTGTAAACTAGAAGCCTACCCCTATGACTATCTGCTAAATGAAGTACAGTACCAAAGTGACTTAAATTGTCTATTCTCAAAATATTGAGTGGGTAAGTTCACCACACTAAATAGATCATCAATCAAAGATTGAAGCAAGATGCACAACACCAGGGGTAGCAATGGATGTTAGAAAATGCTACAGTTCCTCCTCCAGACCACAAACCCCTATTAGAGAAGAACATATTTGAACATCAGGCAAGGACAGGATACTCAAATGTGATGGCTCCTCACAATGAAACAGATTCACATTTGCACTGAGACTACTTGGGGGCAGGAGTGGAAAATATAGTGAGAGGACAAAAGGGAGAAGCAATTGAGTTTTCCACTCCACACTTTGCTGTTAAAAACTTTTATAGAACCCTGACCTCAAATGGTTTTCAGAAAGTCGAAAGAACAGTTGCTCTTGGCAAAGCAGAATCACATTAATCACCACATATTTAATTACTGATTAGTGTAGAATTATAAACCAAGACTCCTGCAACCCATCAATATCACAATTTTAAACATGAACTTAATATATACAGCAGCTATGCATCCATGCTTGGCCCTTTCAAGAGAGGATCATATCTTTCACCCTTTTAAAGAACAGTCAGCTCACAAATTCTCATGCTATTTGAGACATTAAGGAGAACACATTCATTTTGTCAAAGAGCTAGAATTTAAATTTGAAATGATTGCCAATAACTTACATTTATACAGCGCCTTGAATGCAGAAAAGGATCTGAAGGCACTTTACAGAATTGTAATTACACCAAAGTGAACACAGCCACAAAAGAAGTAGACTTTAAGTAGAGCCTCAAAAGGGATGAAGTGGTCAAGAGGTTTTGGGAGGGACTTTCAGAGCACAGGGCATAGACAGTTTCTCCAGCCACTATCCAGATTGCTCACAAGCTGGGTATTCTGTTTCAAGCTGAGCTCAGCTTAAACTCCATATCTACTCCATCAAAAAGTCTGTTTCCTGTCTCACACCATGTCCTAATCGTCTATCACCTGAGTCATTGCTGACCACATTGGTTCCTGAACTTCAATATTTCCAATTTAAAATTCCACCCTCGAGTTTAAACCCCTTCATGACTTTGCTCCTCCCCATCTCTGCAATCTTCTCTAGTCCCAAATCCTCCCCTCTCCCAGAATACTTCAATGGCTGGTGCTCGTGCAGTTCATCCCATTCCCAACTTTCTCACGTAGTCCCACCATTAGAGGTCATGCCCTCAGCTGTCGAGGGTGGGGGCTGAAAATGATTATTTTGGACTTCCCAATGTTTAAACTGAAGGAAATTGCACCTCATCCCCAAGACAGGGTGCCAGTCAAGCAATCTGACAGTGCAGAGACATTGGAGGGGCTGAGAGAGATGGGAGAGGCAGAGCTGAGGTGTTGGTAGCGTGCATGTGAAGAGTGGAGAGTGGATGTAGTAACCTATTAAAATTGCACACACCACTTTTGCTTTGGGGTAGAGCAACATTATTTACAAGTGCACAGACAAAACATGGCATTTGTAGAAAATATACTGAACAGAAAAGTACTGAACAAAGAACCACTGATGAACATTGCCTACCCGAGTCAGGTCTGTACCATATTTGCGCTGGAGTTCATCCAAATCGAGTTTATGATCATCCTGGAACAGGAAAGCTAAACATTAGATAATCTCAAACATTTTCCGCATGAATCAGAGAGACAGTAAAGACACCAAATAAAATGAATATGCCCCACTCTCAAGACAAAAAAAAAAGAAACATACCAGTGACACTTCTTTCTTAAGTTCCTCCATATCCTTTTTTTTAGATTTCTTATCTTTCTTTTTGGACTTGGTAGCATTCTCTGATGTTGCCGCAGGCTCATATTTGTCACTTGCAATCTAGAAAGAAAATAATTTAAATATATTATATGGAAGATGCGCATAGAAAATATCACACTGTTGGAAAACCGACCTGGAAACAAGAAGAAATCTTTTTTAAAAACTGTAGCCAACTGCTAAACAGTTATATTAATGCCACAAAAGTCTGCGCACCATGCAATTCACCCGTGCAGGATGCTGTTGAACAAGCCCAGAGATATTTGGCAGTTTGCAAGATAGGTAATTATTCAAGACCTAAAGTTTTGCAAAACTTGAAGTTCAGTCTGAGAGATTATGATTTTTAAACATAATTGCACTCCTGTTTGAGCTCCACAAACTGCCATTTGGTAGTAACTTATTCAGCCCACCCTGCAGCACTGCTGAAGGCAGCAACTTAAATTCTAGTGGGGCGAGCATCAGTTGGATCAGTGTGTTTATTCCGTTCGATGAAATGCACTTTGCATACTCGAGCGTTTGCCAGCTTAGCCGGAGTTCAAGGGTAGCTATTGTAACACATCACCCTTCTAATGGGAAGGCAATCACCTCAAATTGCTGCCACAATAAAAGCAAAATACTGCAGATGCTGGAAATCCAAAATAAAAACTGAAAGAGCTGGAAATCCTCAGCAGGTCTGGCAGCATTTGTGGAGAAGCAGAGTTAACATTTCTGGTCTGTGACCTTTCAATCAGAACTGGCTAAGATTAGAAAAGAATTAGGTTTTAAGCAAGTGAAGGTGGGGGAGGGGGGATGGGTGGGGTGGTGGGTTGGTGGGAAAGAGAAAAGGGAAGGTGTGTGATAGGACAGAGGGCAGGCGAGATTGTATAACAAAGCTGTCATGGGACAAAGGCAAAGCGTGTGTTAATGCTTGTGGTGAAAGACAAAGCATTAATCCAGAGAGTGTTCATGGCAGAATAATGAGCAGTTTGGTCTACATGTAAAACAGGCACCTGGTTAAAAAATAAAATAAAATAATAATTTTTTTTTTCAAAAGGCCTGTCATGTTCTGAAATTATTGAACTCAAGGTTGAATCCGCGAGGCTGTAGAGTGCCTAATCGAAAGATCAGGTGCTGCTCCTCGAGCTTATGTTGATGTTCACTGGAACACTGCAGCAGGCCAAGGACAGAAATGTGGGCATGGGGTGTGTTGAAATGGCCCTACATCATTTCGACAATTTCCAGTTTCCTGGCCCTAACCGCCTTCTCTTCACTATGAATGTCCAATCCCTCTACACCTCCACCCCCCACCAGGACAGTCTGAAGGCTCTCTGCTTCTTCCTTGAACAGAGGCCCAACCAGTCCCCATCCACCACCACCTTCCTCGGCCTGGCTGAACTCATTCTTACATTGAACAACTTCTCCTTCAACTCCACTCACTTCCTTCAAATAAAAGCTGTTGCTATGGGTACCCATACGTCCTAGTTATGCCTGTCTTTTTGTGGGATATGGCGAACAGTCCTTGTTTGAGTCCGACTCAGGCCCCCTCTTTTGATGATCGTATTGGTGCCACTTCCTGCTCTTGCCCCGAACTGGAAAACTTCTTCAACTTTGCCTCCAATTTCCATCCTTCTCTCACCTTTAAATGGTCTATCTCTAACACTTCCCTTCCCTTCCTCGATTTCTGTCTCCATCTCTGGGGATAGGCTGTCTACTAATATTCATTATAAGCCCACCGACTCCCACGGCGATCTTGATTATACTTCCTCACACCCATTTTCCTGTCAGAACTCCATCCCATTCTCCCAGTTTCCTCGTCTCGGATGCATCTGTTCCGATGAAGCGACCTTCCGCAACAGCGCTTCTGACAGGTCTTCCTCTTTCCTCAACTGAGGATTCCCCCTCACTGTGGGGGTGACAGGGCCCTCAACAGTGTCCGACTTACTTCCCGGACTTCTGCCCTCACCCTTTCTCCTCCCTCCCAGAACCGTGACAGGGTTTCCCTTGTCCTCATTTTCCACCCCATCAGCCTTTACATCCAAAGGATCATCCTCTGCCATTTCAGTCACCTCCAGCGTGATGCCACCAAACACATCTTCCCTGCCCCCCCTTGTCAGCATTCCGAAGGGATCGTTCCCTTCATGACACCCTGGTCCACTCCTTCATCACCCCCAACACCTCATCCCCTTCCCATGCAATCGCAGGAGGTGTAATACCTGCCCTTTTAACTTCGCTCTCCTCACGATCCAAGGTCCCAAACACTCCTTCTAGGTGAAGCAGCGATTTACTTGTACTTCCTTCAATTTAGTATACTGTATTCACTGCTCACAATGCGGTTGCCTCTACATTGGGGAGATCAAACACAGATTGGGTGACCGCTTTGTGGAACATCTCCGCCCAGTGTGAAAGCATGACCCCCTCTGTAAACCTTGTGAAGCTACAACACAGGACTACCTGCATTCCTAACAGCAGAAGCAGCATGCGATAGACAGAGCTTAGCGATCCCACTACCAACAGATCAGATCTAATATCTGCAGTCCTGCCACATCCAGTTGTGAATGGTAGTGGACAATTAAACAACTAACAGGTGGAGGAGGCTCCACAAATATCCCCATCATCAACGATGGAGAGCCCAGCACATCAGTGCAAAAGACAAGGCTGAAGCATTTGTAATCATCTTCAGCCAGAAGTGCCAAGTGGATGATCATCTCGGCCTCCTCCTCAGGTCCCCAGCATTACAGATGCCAATCTTCAGCCAATTCAATTCAATCCACGTGATATCCTGACTCCCCACCATCTACAAGGCACAAGTCAGGAATGTGATGTAATACTCTCCACTTGCCTGGCTGCATGCAGCTTCAACACTCAAGAAGCTCGACACCATCCAGGGCAAAGCAGCCCGCTTGATTGGCATCCCATTCACCACCTTCAACATTCACTCCCTCCACCACCAATGCATCGTGGCAGCAGCATCATCCACAAGATGCACTGCAGCAACTCACCAAGGCTCCTTTGACAGCACCTTCCAAATCCGTGACCTCTACCACCTTGAAGGACAAGGGCAGCAGATGCATGTGAACACCACAATCTGCAAGTTCCCCTCCAAGCCACACACCATCCTGACTTGGAACTATATCGCCATTCCTTCACTGTCGCTGGGTCAAAATCCTGGAACTCCCTTCCAAACAGCACTGTGGGTATACCTATTCCACATGGACAACAGCGGTTCAAGGCGGTGGCTCACCACCACCTTCTCAAGGGCAATTAGGGCGGCCCACATCCCGTGAAATAAAAAAACTTACATTTATATGATGCATTTAATGTAGTAAAACGTCCCAAGGCACTTTACAAGAGCAATGCCAATAAAAAAAAGCACCAATTCGCAAAACGAGATATTTGGACAGATGGCCAAAAGTTTGATTAGAGGTAGGTTTTAAGGGGAATCTTAAATGAGAGAGAAGCAGAGAGGTGTAAGGAGAGAATTCCAGAGCTTGCTGTCAAAGTAGCTGAAAGCACAGCTGCCAATGGAGTGATTAAAATCAGTGATGGGCAAGAGGCCAGAACTGGAAGAGCACACAGATTTCAAAGGCCAGTCGGGCTTTATGAGACTACACAGATAGGCAGGGGGCTGTGCCATGGAGGGATTTTAGAATTGAGGCATTGTCAGAGTGGCAGTCAGTGAAGGTCAGCAAACACACGGGTGACGGGTAAACGAGATTTGGAGTGAGTTAAGATATGGGCGGCAGAGTTTAGCATGAGTGCATAGCAGAAGATGAGACACCAGCCAGGAATGCATTGGAATAGTCAAGTCTGGAAGTAACAAAGGCATGAATGAGGATTTCAGCAGATGAACTGAGGCTGGGGTGGAGTCAAGCAAAGTTATATAGGTGGAAGCAAGCAGTCTTGGTGATGGTACTCACGGTGAAGCACAACAGCAAGGGTGCAAAGTCTTACGTAACTTTAAGAGTTGCCAGTGATGGATGTTGCGGTAAGGGAACAAAGTTTGTGGCAGGAACCAAACCCAATGGCTTTAGTCTTCCCAATATTTAGTTGGAGGAAATTTCTGCTTATTCAGTATTAAATGTTGGACAAACAGTGTGACAAATCAGAGACAGCGGAGGGTCTAAAGATGTGGTGGTGAAATAGAGCCGAGTGTCGCCAGCATACACGTGGACCTGATGTGTTTTTGGATGATACCGCCAAGGGGTAACATCGGTGAGAAATAGAAGGAGGCCAACGATGGATCCTTGGGAGACACCAGAAGTAACAGTGCAGGAGTGGGAGAAGATATTGCAGATGATTTTTTTACAATGATTTTTGATAAAAAAGAATGGAACCGAGCAAGGGCTTAGATGACAAAGAGACATTGGAGGAGGATGGGGTTGTCAACTGCGTCAAAGGCAGCAGACAGGTCGAGAAGGACGAGGAAGGTTGGTTTATCACAGTCACGAAGAATGTCATTAGTGACTTTGACAAGAGCTGTTTCAGGACTGAGGTGTGATTGAAGGGTTTCAAATATAGAATTGTGGGACAAATGGGCAGAGAATTGGGAAGCAACAAGGTGTTCAAGGACTTTGAAGTGGAAAAGGAGGCTGGAGATGGGGCAGTAGTTTGCAAGGAGAGGGGTCAAGGGTAAGTTTTATAAGGAAAGGGGTGATAACTACAGATTTGACGAGGAAGGAGACAGGACGTGAGGAGAGTAAACCATTAATATCAGCTAACATGAGGCCCAGAAAGGGAAGATGAGTGGTCAGCGGTTTGGTCGGAATAGGGTCAATCGAGCAGGAGGTGGGCCCATGGAGAAGATGTCAGAGGTTGGAGAGGACTGAAGGAGATGGGAAAGAATCTACAGAAAAATGCAAGTTCAGGGCTAGGGCACTGAGGGGCATTTGGGAAGTTTGTCCCGATGGGCTAAGGGAAGGGAGGAAAGCAGCAGTGACAGCTGATTGGATAGTCTCCATCCTTGTGACAAAAAAGTAGGAGTTTTTTCCCCATTTGCTGGTGGAGGTGAGGGTCGTGGAGAGAGACGAGTGTGGTTTAAGATGATGGTTAGTGGTGAAAAGAAACTGTGGGATTATCTTTGCATTCCTGGATGATTTTAGTATAGTGAGGAGCTTTAGCAATGGACAGCATAACCTGATAATCTTTAAAGTCGTTCAGCCAGATTTGGCGATGAATGGTTAAACCAGCTGTTCGCCAATGATGTTCAAATTTGATTCCTTGGATTTTAAGGGAGTGGAGAGAAGGGTACATTGGGGGAATGATTAAAGTGAAAATGTCAAGCGTTTTAATGGGGGCAAGGACATGAAAGGTGGAGGCAAGGGTGTGATTTAGTGAATTGGTTAGATTTTAATCAGCTACAACAGTTTGATGTAGACTTGTGTATCTATATATTGTTATGGATTGAGTTTTTACTTTGAGGGAAAAGTAGGTAAAAAGCAAAAATGATAGTACAACAATTGTACTCTCCATATTTAACTCAAATCAAGAGTCTGGAGAAATTAGATTGGAACAGCCGCCTGCCTTAAGTACCAGAAGGTTAAAACTGACACTTAGCATCTTCAAAAGCTTTTGGACCCTACCCTCAATCAGTTAAAAATTCCCAGTGTGGACCATTACCTACCATTTGCACTATAACATGGTTTACTATTAAACTGAAAGGACCTTTACAATGTTAACAATCATGGGATACAAAGGGTTTGCATTTTTCATCCCCTCAGACTCACTGCTGTTTTTTTCCTCCTTTTTAAAATTTAGCAGTACACACTGCTAGATGGAAAAGTAGCTCCATGGGGTTTAATTACAATTAAACAATAGCCTCATTCACTAGACAAACTTCAGTAAACAAGGTCATTCAGAATCAAATACAAAAGCAAAATACTGCAGATGCTCGAAATCTGAAATAAAAACAAGAAATCTTGGAAATACTCAGCAGGTCTGGCAGCATCTGTGGAGAGAAAAACAGAGTTAACGTTTCAAGTTGAACTGAGTTCTGAGGAAGGGTCACTGATCTGAAACATTAACTCTGCTTCTCTCTCTGTGGATGCTGCCAGACCTGCTGAGTATTTCCAAGATTTCTTGTTTTTATTTCAGATTTCGAGCATCTGCAGTATTTTGATTTTATTATATTACTGCATTGAAATCTTATTCAACAACTGGACCCTCCTCCCATCCCTTACATGCTGGCAACAGTCACACGGATTAAATTTATTCTGATGTAAAGTAAAATAGAATGCTAGTAATGAGCAGCCTGTTCCACCAGCACTGTAGAAAAACAGCCTAAATCAGGACCCACCCTCTAAGGACAGGAAACTTTGCACCTGAGAACACATTATACTAAAGCACCTTGACAGTTGCCTAATGCAAGTGATGCTGAAAGGTGAAATCTATAAGAACCCTATAAGTAGCCAGGATCATTTCAAATTTAAAGGCAAAATGTCTCCAATACCTCCCAGAAAACAGCATTACACAAGTCTTCCAATCGGGGCCCATCGGCAGGCAAGCATACACAGACCTGGCCATTCAGCCCTAGGGCTTGTTTTACAATTCATTTAGATCATGACAATCTATACCTCAACTCCATTTCCTTCCCTTTGCTCCACATCGCTTGTTACCCTTACTGTACAAAAATGTGTCAATCTCACACCATACTGGAGCAGCATGGCAAGTTTCCAAATTCTATATCTTTCTCTTTTCTCGATTCGTTAGCGTGTTATTTCACTTGCTACAAACACTATACCAGCACCTCCCCAGCCACTGATTCAGGCTGGATCAGACCAATTGCAACATTGCTGCTTTATTTGATCCCAAGTTAAGCTCCTGACCCTATCTCCTCTCCATTACGGACTGTCTGCTCCCACCTCCGTAACCTCTCAATACCAGAACTACTGCTCACTTTCAGGCAATGCACCCCAACCTGCGTATCCTCCAGCTTCCCATTAATTTCAACTTATCCAACACTCGTCAACTGTATCCTGCATCAAATTTCACTCATCCCTCACCCCTGCTCTCGCTGATTTACACTGGCTCCCCAGTGACTTCCATTTAAAATTCTCATCCTTATGTTTAAATCCCCTCAAGACCTCACCCCTCCCCATCTCTTCCACACTTAACCCTCACCACCCTAAACACTGGAACACACTACCCCTGGTTCTGGCCTCTTATGCATTCTCCCATCCTATCACCCCCATTTTTGGTGGCCGTGCCTTCAGTCACTCACATCCATGCTCTAAAATTTCTCCCTAAACCCCTCTTCTCCTTCATGATTTTTTTTTGACCAAGCTTTTGGCCATCGTAATTTGTAAGACGTAATTTGTACTTTAGCTCGGTGTCCAATTTTCCTCCCACCTCTGTCAAGCACAGTGGGGAAATTTTCTATATTAAAAATGCTATATAAAATGTAAGTTGCTGTATATATTCTCCTTGTATGTCATTTCTGCTGATGCATTCATACTAAAATGTTTTCTGCAATGGCAGCTAATACTATCTTTGGGGAGTTAAGACAGAGGACCCCAGGAGCATGTTAGTATTTGTAATGGGGTTTTCCAACATAGAAGTTTTGAAACCTCTGTTTTAATAAGACATAAGTACTTAGCTTGTAGCAGAGTCAGATAACTACAAGTTAGTATAATTTGCCTGTTCAAAGTTCAAGCAAAAATTATGACATGGCAAGAAGGTGAGGTGAAATAAAACAAACTGCAAAAACAAAATGAGAGAAAAGTGCAACTGAAAATCAGATGGCTATTTGCAACCTACCCTCTATTTTTTTGAAGTGGGTGGCCCCTTTAAATTTTTTTGCGCTATTCCATACATATGGTAAATTAAAGAGGCCAACTTGTGCTGAGCCTGCCAGGGATTTACAGGTTGCTGCATACATTGGTCATTATCATGTTTTCCAATGTTAGCACACAGTCCTCAATAGCTACAGCGGTGGGTTCTTGTGACAGAAAAAAAATTCTTTGCATATAGATTAATTGCAGCAGTTTCCAGCTTTCCTTCAAATATCAAAAGTTCCATTATAGGACAGACAGCAGCCATTCAGCCTTAGGGCCTGTGTTTTGCAATTCATTTAGATCATGACAATCTATACCTCAACTCCATTTCCTCCCTTTCCTCCATATCCCTTGTTACCTTTACTGTACAAAAATCTGTCAATCTCACACCATACTGCCAACATGATTTATCAGTACTTGAATATCTTATAAAAAGCAGTGCAAAATTATGGCCTACAGTAAAATGAAACCAGAACATGACTCTTCAACTAGAAGAAAATCTAATCCACTGTACCAAATTCTAAAACTGTGCTAAAAATGGACATCTTCAGAGCATGGTCACCTTAGAACAGTGGTGTATGCTGATAAAAGTAGAACTCGAAGACAGCAGTCATTAACATCTGATAATTAATTTTTCATTATGGTTACAAGTTGCTTAGTTACTAAATCTTATTGATTTAATGGAGGGAAATACCCACCGTTTTAATTTTTAATTTCAATCACTTCAGAATGGCAAAGACTGCTCAAGCAACTTTTCTGCTGAACTTGGTTACTTAGAGAAGAAAATTCACCTGATAAAGACATAAACTACCCTCAATGTCAGTACAAGACACTGAAAAATTTTAATCTCTGGCTAGACTGCATGAGTTATCATTATTTTGTTTGTGAATCATGTTATTTTCAGCAACTCAGTCTAAACATGAGGTTTATTCTCAGCAAATTCTTGTAGATAATAGCTAAATGTTTTGAAAACAGCAGTCTCTGCATCCCAGAGTAGCCATTAAAGGCATCAGGAGAAAAAAAAATTAAATTCATCAGGCAACAGGCAAATTTTGGTTTAAAAACTAGATGAAGTGTTCCAGCCCCCACATGGGATGAAGAAATGCAATGATCACCCTCCTCTCACATTAGGTGAAGGAGCTCAGAGATTTACACCATTCCACACAGCCTCATAGCACATCAAAGAGCATTCAGAACTGTGAACACTGAAAAGAATGGCTTTGAGGATGAGATTCTGGGAACTAAAATTTATGTCAACTTAAAGCAAGCTGTTACACATTAAGTAATATCTCTAATCAGCCCAGAACACACCATTCCACTCCATTCCAATAAACTGTTCAACAGAATAAGGTTTTATTATTGAAAAGTGGGAAAGGTATAGCCAACTGCAGTTATCCAAATGTTCGATATTATGGCAGACCCAGGGAATATACAATCAATTCCAGTTTGACTGGGGTCAGTGCGTTTCAAACAGAATTGAGCCACTAGCTTAAATAAGGTGGGCATGCACTGTAAGCACCAGATCACAATACAGGCACACATTACACATGCTATAAATGATGCACATTATAAAGTGAAATTGGCAGCCATACAGTACATTGTTTTGGTTCTACTCATTACACTATGGTTGCTAACTAATGTCAGAACAGTATGTCCAGTGAACACGCCAATTTTTTTAAAAATACTGTCTTACTGCCTTTTCTACACCTGTGGAATCATGTGAGCATGCAAAATTGGGAGATATCCATCTTGCTAAGTTTCTCAATTCAAGATGATTTGTCTAGGGGTATTCGGTTAGTTAAGTTTCTAAAAAAACCTTGAACTGCAATCTCCCACTCACTTATGTTTGAAGTTACATTCCAGAAATTCCTCCAAAAGCTCCCAGAATAAAATTCAGCTAAAGCTAATTGAAAGAAATCAGCGGAGGGTGCAGGCTACACTGCTCCTTTACCTAAAACACTTTAATATGCATATTGTAATATTGAAGGAAGTTCTGAGGAAATGAAAAGTGTTAGATAAATGCAAGCTCTTTCTTTTAATTGCAGATGTAATGTTGATTATGAATCTTTGTAATCTTCCTAACTCCACCATATCTTTTTGCACTATTTACATTAACTAAGTTTCTTACCCCTCTAAATTCTCTGCCCGTTCAAAAAACACATTTATGTTTGAGTATGGTACCATAGGCACAGGTTGTCCTCTGGTACCTTATCTCACCATCTATCATCCATGACAACGTCAATGAGGAGGAGGAAGGGAAGAGACCCAGCAACCAAAGCTAATCCTGTCCTCATCTGATATTTACACGTGCATGTGTACTTTACAACAAGAGGTATTGAGCAGTAATGAGGAGTTTGAACCCTGGATGACATTGTTACCCTACCCTAGGAAACCAAGTACAGCACCCTCATCACCAACATCTCAACACAGCTGAGATTAACTAATTTGGCACACACAATCAATCCTGGGATCTTCCTTATATGTATGCTACAATTCCATTCCACCCCCTATTTACAATAGTGACTTTGTGCAAGCTTAAGGATGAACCTTTACTGTATTATAGAATCATAGAATGAGACAACACTGAAGGAGGCCATTTGTGTCTCTGTTGGCTCATTGGGGAGCAAACCAATTAATCCCAATCACCTGCTCTTTCCCCATACATCTATCTTTTTTCCCCTTCAGGTATTTATCAAATTCCCTTTTGAAAGCTAGTAATTGAATCTGTTTCCACCACCCTTTCAGGTACGGCATTCCAGATCACAACTTGCCATGCAAGAAGGTATCTCCTCATGTCGCCTCTGGTTCTTTGCCAATCGCCTTAAATCTGTGGCCTCTGGTTATTGATTCTTGCCATTGGAAACAGTTTCTCCTTACTTACTCTATCAAAACCTTTCATGATTTTGAACACCTTTATCAAATCCCCAGCTTGTCCAGTCTCTCCACATAACCGAAGATTCTTATCCCTCTTTTTTTCCCCAAAAATATACTTTATTCATAAAAATCTATAAAAAATACATTACAGAACAATTCAAAACAGCACTAAGCTGACATTCCAGGAACTGGAAAGGAGATTAGTTTTCTTCAATACAGGAGTGAATTGCCTCACAACCCTTCCATTCCATTTTACATGCAATGTACATTTTACAGCAAAATCATATTTGGTGTATACAGCCCGAGGGGTTTCCCATGGGTCCAGCCCCTTGGTTCTCTATGGCGGTTGCTCCAAGTTTTAGTGCGTCCCACAGCACGTAGTCCTGGACCTTGGAACGTGCCTGTCTGCAACATTGGGTCGTCGACAACTCTTTGCACTGGAAGACCTGCAAGTTTTGAGCAGCCCAAAGAACGTCTTTCACCGAATTGATGCTCCTCCAGCAGCAGTTGATGTTTATCTCTGTGTGCGTCCCTGGGAACAGTCCATAGAGCATAGACTTGTGTTACAGAGCTGCTTGAGATGAACCTCGACAAAAAGCACTGCATCTCTTTCCACACCTGCTTGGCAAAGGTACATTCCAGAAGGAGGTAGGCAACAGTCTCTTCCCCACCACAGCCACCTCAAGTACAGCATGTGGAGGCACTGAGATTCCAGGCATGCAGGAAGGATCTGCTGGGCAGAGCCCTTCTCACCACCAGCCAAGCTACGTCTTGGTGCTTGTTTGAAAGTTCTGATAAGGCATTCTGCCAAATGACTTGGGTAGTCTGCTCGGGGCACCATCCGACAGGATCCACCATCTCCTTTTCCTGTAGGGTCTTGAGGACATTCCGTGCAGACTACTGCCTGATGGATCGGTGGTCAAAGGTGTTTTTCTACACTAACTTTTCCACGAAGGATAGGTGGTACAGCACGGTTCAACTGGATGGAGCGTTCCACGGCAATTGGCCAGATCCGTCCTTCACAACACTGGGGACAGATAGAACCTCAGCGCGTAGTGACACTTGGTGTTTGCGCACTGGGGCTCTATGTACAGCTTGATGCAGCTGCACACGAAAGTGGTCATCAGAATGAGGGCGACGTTGGGTACGTTTTTTCTGCCCTTATCCAGAGGTTTGAACATGATGTCCCTCCAGACCCGGTCCATTTTGCATCTCCAGATAAAGCGGAAAATGGCTCGGGTGACCGCCACATCATAGTAGTGGGGTACGGGCCAGACCCGCGCCACATACAGCAAGGTGAGTGCCTCGCACCTGATGACCAGGTTCTTACCCATAATGGAGAGAGAATGCTGCCTCACATGCTCAGTTTATGGCGTAGCATGGCTACTCGCTCCTTCCAGGTTTTGGCGCACGCCCCAGCCCTTCCGAACCTTATCCCCAGCACCTTCAGGTAGTCTGACCTAACAGTGAAGGGGACAAAGGATCAGTCGGCCCAGTTCCCAAAGACCATTCCCCCGCTCTTGCTGCGATTTACTTTGGCTCCCGAGACCAGTTCGTACTGGTCACAGATGCTCATCAGTCTGCGAACAGACAGCAGATCAGAGCAGAAAACGGCGACGTCGTCCATGTACAAGAAGGCTTTGACCTGAGTGCCTCCTCTGCCTGGGATTGTCACTCCTCTTATGTCCACATCCTTCCTAATGGACTCAGCAAACAAACAAGACAGGGGAGAGAGGACAGCCCTGCCGGACTCCAGATTTGATCGGGAAACTTTCTGATTCCCACCCATTGATTGCGCTACTGATATTTGTGTGGAGCAGTTTGATCCAATTGCAGATTCGCTCCCCAAACCCCATTTTGGAGAGCACGTCCATCATGTATGAGTGCAATATCCTGTCAAATGTCTTCATCTGGTCCAAGCTGAGCCCCCTGTCCCATACATAGGGCGATCGTATCCTTGCGTAGCGCGAGACTATCAAAGATCTTCCTGCCAGGTACAGTACAGGTCCGGTCAGGGTGAATCACCAATTCCAGAGCAGACTTGACCCAACTGGCGATGATTTCGGACGGAATCTTGTAGTCTACATTAAACAATGAGATGGGCTGCCAATTTCTAATCTCCATCCTCTCCCCCTCCCGCTTGTAGAGGAGGGTGATGATGCCTTTCCTCATGGATTCTGACATGCTGCCAGCCAGAAGCATATTCTCGTGCGCTTCTAGCAGGTCTGGGCCGATTCAGTCCCACAGAGCCGAATACAACTCAATCGGTAAGCCGTCACTTACGGGAGGGAGCTTTACTCGTCTCGCAGGACCGGACTCCTTTGTCAGCTCGCCAAGAGTTAGCAGTTTGTCCAGACTCTCCCACAAGCTATCTAAGACCTCCGTGATAGATGACAGGAAGGACTGGGAGGCCTTGCTGTCCGTGGGCTTCACATCGTACAGCCCAGCACAAAAGGATTTGCTAATCCTTATTATGTCAGACTGCGAAGACATTTCCGAGCCATCCTCTTCTTTCAGGCTGCTGATCACAGAGCTCTCTCTGTGTACCTTTTGGAAGAAGAAACGCGAACATATCTCATCCTGCTCAACGGAGCAGACTCTGGACTGGAAGATCTTGGAGGCCTCCGTGACAAAGAGCGAGGCTTGCTGGCTCTTCACCTCTTGGAGATTCTCCTTGACCTCGATCCCCATCGACTGCAGCCGGAGCAGATTTTGCATTCTTTTCTGGAGTCGGGACATTTCCCTCTGTGTCTCTCTCCCGCCCTCTGAACACCTTTGAGGATAAAGAACCTCATCCCTGGTGCCATTTTGGTAAGTCACTTTTGTGCCTCTATAGGGTCTTAACACCCTTCCTAAAGTGTGGTGCCCAGAATTGAAAACCACACATTATAGTCATGTTGTCATATTTTGAGCAATTGAGCCACTGGCAATAGCCATGTACTTCACTCTCAGAGTGACATACACAGGACTCCATTTTGTCAACCGAAAACTTGAGCATACACAATACTCAGACTAGGAAATGCACAGGCTACAAGTAGATCCCTTTTTCTTTCATCGGCAACCGTGGGGTCTTAATTGACTGGAGTTGAGATTCTGACCCCACATCCTCTTCATCAAAGACTACCTACTTGCAATTCCCTAATATCGCCCATCTCAGTCACTGCCTCAGCCCATCTGCTACTGAAATCCTATCCATGCTTTGGTTAACTCCATACTCAACTATTCAAGTGCTCTCCTGGCCGCCCTCCCATCTTCTACCCTCCATAAACTGGAACTCATCCAAAGTTCTACTGCCTGCATCCTAACCAATCCTCTTCCCCCATCACACCTGTGCTTGCTGACTTAGACTGGCTTCCGACTTTGTGATTCAAAAATTCTCATTTTGTATTCAAATCGCTCCATGACTTTATCTCTGTAGTCCCTCCAGCCCTAAAAACTTCAAACTCTGCAATCCTCCAGACAAGATGACTTATTGTCCATTCCCTACTTCCTTTGCTTCACAATAAGCAACTGTCTATGTCCCAAGCTCTGGAATTTCCTCCACAAACCTCTAATTTTTTTGCTCCTTAAAGTCTACCTCTAAGTGTTTAATCACTTGTCCTAATGTCTCTTTCTTTAACCCAGTGTCAATTACATTAATACATTCCTGTGAAACATCTTTGGATGTTTTACTAATTAGCACTACATAAATGCAAGTTCTTGTTAAAAAGATGTTACTTAAAAAAAATACACAGGACACAAGGCATAGGTACTTAACTCAGGGGAGGCAGTGGCATAGTGGTAATATCACTGGACTAGTAATCCAGAGACCCAGGCAAATGCCACAGCAGCTGGTGGAATTTAAATTCAATTAATTAATAAAAATATCTGGAATTAAAAGTTAGTCTCAGTAATCAATGGTTATAAAAAAACATCTGGCTCACTAATGTCCTTTAGGGAAGGAAATCTGCCATCCTTACCTGGTCTGGCCAACATGAGACTCCAGACCCACAGGAATGTGGTTGACTCTTAACTGCCCTCTGAAACAGCCTAGCAAGCCACTCAATTGTCAAGGACAATTAGGGATGGGCAACAAATGCTGGCCTTGCCAGTGATGCCCATGTAACAACACAAAAAACTTTTAAAATAGTTGTCTTGTGCAAATACTCAACTGCTATCATTTCTTGTGTAATTTGGCATTTGAATATTTTAGAAAAAGCAAATGTGTCTTTCTTTAGAATGAATATTTGACAGCAAATTGGACAAAAAACTTAACTTCAACAGCAATGCACAATTAGGATCACAAGCTTCTAGATACAATCAGTAAACAGGTAACATCCATAATACCCAAGTTTTTGACAGAATAAAATTAATTCCACTCTACATAAACTCTAGTCAATCATTTTTTGACATTTTGAAAACTTGAGCTGTGGCTTCATTCCACCCCTCCCATGTAGCCTTGTGACTCAGATGTCCCTTTACTGTATTAATTATACGACATTCCCCTTATGTCAGCCTCTCTTGGTGAGGTCCATAGCAGCACTAATGTGAATCACCACTCTCTTCCTGTCTTTGAACAGTTTGCATTGATCAAACTTGTTCCTGTTTACTCCACACCACACCCAATATGACTGAGGTGAAAAGTCTCTGAGGAGTGAAATTCAACCAAAGGACCTTTTAAAAAGGTTGGTCATTTGAATAGTTTTCTGGTTCAATCATGACGTGCTTAATAGTCTTAAGACAATGAAGAGAATTCCAGCTTATTTTTGATCTTGACTTAAAACAACTGAGCACATGAACAACGGGAATTATAATTTAACTGATCAAAAAGATTGAGGCAATCTCTGAACTGTTCTAAAGTGCAACAGCAATGAAGTGAAAACACTGTAATCAGTGGTTTGCCAAGAACATAGGTTACTTATACTAGAATCTCTTTACCCTTAAATCAAAAAATAATAAAACAGATTTCCATCAAGAATGTTTGGCAAAATGTCAGCTTTCTGCTGGGCTGTGCTGGCTAGGTCAGACCAGCAGCCATACATAATACCTGCTTAGCAATGCAGACACCAAGTTTGACCAAGGCAATAACAAACATGTATGCACTTCTTCCCTTGCAACAGAATGATAGCTTTCTTCGTGTTAAGACAGCTATACAGCTTCCATTCATTGGTTATTTACATTTTGTAGTTGATAAGCAGTTTCCAAATTCCTCTCACTTGGTCTGTTGCCTAACATAGGCAATTCTGCCTTTCTGACATTTTTTTTGTCTAAATCAGAACTTAACCATTTTTTCACCTTTTTCTCTATTTTAGGTACTGGAGAAGTAACAGACACACGTACTTTAAAATTTGTGAACTGTCATAAGGCAAACTGACTTTGTCCACGTCAGGTAAATAAACTAGACACACATACAGAGTTACAGCCTAGCATAACACATAGTTTTCAAATGTAAAACATGGAGTCCAGTATCCATTCCCATTTTGAGCCTCTAAGCATTTGAAAAATTATGCAAATGGCAACAGCCCAGTCAACTCAAAGCAGACAAGCAGCACCCAATTTCAACACTGAATTATGTTGTTCTCACAGAGGAAGGACAAAGAGGAAAATAACTAATAGGAGTTTCTAAAGATCAAATGATCTAATCTACTGACAAAAACTAGGAAGTCAGATGATGTATTAATTTCCCATTTACTGACAAATTTATACAAAGTTTGATTAACTCAAAAGAACTGAGGCTTCCCTCAATTACTAACATGTTAAAGAGAACACAGAAATTAGCCCTACAGATCAGAAGGTGCTAGCTTTAAACCCTAATGGGAGCAAAGTTAGCTGGCCCTAGAACTATAACTGCCTTCAGCAACTTTGTATGCAGGCGGGCGTGCTGGACTTACACATGTGAACGGACACCAGGTTAGGAGCAGGTGCAGGTGTGATGGCCCCATGCATAAACAGCATATAAATATTCATCTAGAACAAATAGCCACTGAAGTAAATGAACAAAGGGAAACCTGCATGCATTAAACCAAACCCCAGCAAAATTCAATGCCTTATGATATGGAGTGAAGTAAGTTTGGGAAAGAATATGTTGGCTGGTAGTGTACAAATTAATCTTCCCAAGATATGGAGAACTACTTTCACTTGTTGTACCACTAAATTCACAGCAATATAGCTAGCATTTGACTAGTTTACTTTAGTTAACCTAACCTGCAACAGCTACCTAGAATAGCATTAATGATAAAGTGGTTGGGAGCAGATAATTAGGCTGAGCATGAGCTCTTCTCTACAGTGGCTTCACTACCAGCCACATAATTTAACACTGATCTTACCCTGTACTATTTTTGTCCTCAGTTTGCCAACTGCAGAAGGAGATTAAAGCAGAATTCCTCAGCAAACAGATGTTTTTAACTTTAACACTTTACTGAGGGGTGCAAGTATCTCAATTTATGCAACAGTCCTGAAAACAGAGTTTTAGCAAGTAAACTAACACAAAATGTTGCTTGAATGATCCAATGATTCTTCCTCCTTTCATTGTGTAGAGGTTTATTATACCAGGAAATACTTCAGTAAGCATGACTTGCAACTATTCCCTTACAGGTCACAGATACATTACATTTTTCAAGGTCTAAATCCTCCCTCAAATCAACTAAGTACAAATAAGGAATTGGCAGTCTTGTCGAACAACTCTGCATCTTGACAGCTCAGACTCCATGATACCAGGCTGCTATCAAAAAATAAACCAAAGACAAATGAATGCAGATTTAAAGATAAAACAGAACCAACAATCAACAGCTGCCATTCCAAATCTGTTCAGTAACTGGATTTCATAACTAAATACAGCCTCTGGCCTAAACCCTGAAAGTTAGAGAGAAAAAAATCCCAATTTGCTGCCCACTTTATTTATCTATTTTATTTATTTAGAGATACAGCACTGAAACAGGCCCTTTGGCCCACCGAGTCTGTGCCGACCAACAACCACCCATTTATACTAACCCTGCAGTAATCCCATAATCCCTACCACCTACCTACACAAGGGGCAATTTACAATGGCCAATTTACCTATCAACCTGCAAGTCTTTGGCTGTGGGAGGAAACCGGAGCACCCGGCGAAATCCCACGCGGTCACAGGGAGAACTTGCAAACTCCGCACAGGCGGTACCCAGAATTGATCCTGGGTCCCTTGAGCTGTGAGGCTGCGGTGCTAACCACTGCGCCGCCCCATACTTTCCCTGTATGAAACAAGCCTCAGCTTGCTTTTAAATATCACATTAAACATGTGCACAAATTACAACCTGAACTGTGAAAAACTACAATTCTCAGCTTTTCCACAACGCAAGAAAACTCATTTTCAACCCCTCCCACAAATGCAATGCTGCTGACCCCAGGGAACCATTCTCTGAGTGACCAGCTAGGAATGTTGACCATCTTCCAATGCAGTTCTCAAAATAATGACTTGGGAGCATATGATAATAGTCCAAGCTGACTTGTTCATCAACACTGGGAAGAAATGTCAGGAAGTACCCAAGTGTCTTATCAGCACGATTCGTGACATCAAAGGCATGACCATATACCTTAATACATTGTGGCTTGGTACACTGAAACACTAATGCACTCTATTTATTATAATAATATTTATTATATAATACATCATATTTATTTATGAATAAAGGATCAAGTATGTTGATAAATCAATGTAGTATTTTTATACTTACTATGAATATCACAGTGTATCTAACAAGAAAGCCACTAGCAGAGAAAGAAAAATTGGCCACTAATTGTATGTAAGGTAGAAGACAAAGGGATGGGATAAAGGAAATGTTCTCCAACCGGAGAAGGAATAGAGTTGTGTACCAAGTTTGCAAATGACACTAAGTAAGGAGGCACAATAAGTTGTGTAACTGACAGAAGGAGGTTACAACAAGATACAGACAAATGAGTAAGAAAACTATGGCAGAATAGAGTTAAATATGGGTAAGTGCGTGTCATCCACTTTGATCTTAGAAAGTCAAATCAGCAGAGTTTAATAGGGGAGATTTGGAGCTGTAGAGGAGCAAAAGGGATTTAGGTGTCTACATATACAAGTAACTAAAAGCTAATGCATAGGTACAAAATGTAATCAAAAAGGTTAATGGAATGTTGACCTTGATTTAAAGGGGCTCTTAGTCAAAAGAGAAGTTTGGGCACCAAACCTTTGGAAAGATATTTTGACCTTGGAGGGGTAAAAACAGGTTATTCAGAATGATACCAAAGTCTTCCAGCGCAAAGTACTGTCCACGACCGAGTGTTGCAGACTGGCACATTCCAAGGTCCACATTTGGGCGGCGCAGTGGTTAGCACCGCAGCCTCACAGCTCCAGCGACCCGGGTTCAATTCTGGGTACTGCCTGTGTGGAGTTTGCAAGTTTTCCCTGTGTCTGCGTGGGTTTCCTCCGGGTGCTCCGGTTTCCTCCCACATGCCAAAGACTTGCAGGTTGATAGGTTAATTGGCCATTATAAATTGCCCCTAGTATAGGTAGGTGGTAGGGAAATATAGGGACAGGTGGGGATGTGGTAGGAATATGGGATTAGTGTAGGATTAGTATAAATGGGTGGTTGATGGTCGGCACAGACTCGGTGGGCCGAAGGGCCTGTTTCAGTGCTGTATCTCTAAAAAAAAAAAGGTCCAGGTCTACGTGCTGAGGGACGCACTAAAGCTTGGGGCAGCCGCTGCAAAGGCTCAATGGGGAAAGACCACTGTGTAAGGTCCTCCCATCAAAGTGAAGTGAAGGGCTGGACCCATGGGAAACCCCTCGGGCTGCATACACCAAATATGGGTTTGCTGTAAAATGTACATGGCATGTAAAATGGAATGGCAACTCACTCCTGTGTCGAAGAAAATTGATTTCCTTTGCACTTTTTGGAAAGTCAACTTGGTGCTGTTTTGAACTTTTTTTTTTTAAACAGATTTTTATGAATAAAGTATATTTTTGGGGAAAAAAATGATTTAAAGAGTTAAACTATGATGACAGGTTGCATAAATCTGGCTTGTATTCCCTCGACTTTAAGCAGTTGCGATGTGATTGAACTGAGATGTTTAAAATGATAAAGGCATTCAATAGGGTAGATAAATTAGGGCTTTTAGAAGTGAAATCAGGAAGCAATTTTTCATGCAAATGATCATGTAAATCTGAAACACATCCCCAAAAAACTGTCGATGCTGGGTCAACTGAAATTTTCAGAACAGAGATGGACAGAATTTTTTTGGGTAAGGGTATCAAGGGATATGGAGCAAAAGCAGATGAATTAAATTGAGGTACAGATCAGCAATGATCAAACTGAATAGCAGTACAGGGCAAAGGAGCTGAATAGCCTACTCTTGTTTCTATGTTCCAGAGTCAGGTTGAGACTGCAAAACAAAAAACTCAAGTTATTTTTATGTTATTACTTTGTCAATGTACAGCAGAAGTAAATGATATTTGCACCATCCCAATTGTTATTTTGCACTTCTTACTCTACATTATGTACTTGTTCATGTGATTCAGACACTGGTAGAGTTTATTTATTTATTTATTTTTTTATTTAGAGCTACAGCACTGAAACAGGCCCTTTCAGCTCACCGAGTCTGTGCCGACCAACAACCACCCATTTATACTAAGCCTTCAGTAATCCCATATTCCCTACCACCTACCTACACGAGGGGCAATTTACAACGGCCAATTTACCCATCACCTGCAAGTCTTTGGCTATGGGAGGAAACCGGAGTACCCGTCGAAAACACACACGGTCACAGGGAGAACTTGCAAACTCCGCACAGGCAGTACCCAGAATTGAACCCGGGTCCCTGGAGCTGTGAGGCTGCGGTGCTAACCACTGTGCCACTGTGCCGCATAAGAAAGTTGAAATAATATTGCACGGAAAACAAAATGTTAAAATATCGAGCTGCTCTCCTGGTAAAACAGATGGAGGGAAAAAGAAGGCTTCTTTTCATATTTCTTCAGCTCAGGCACAGAAATATGACTCAGTGATTCAACATCACATTACCACATCAGAACCGGAAGGATGACAGCTTTCAGAGCTATAACTTGAAGCAATCCTTTGAAATTCCATTCAGTCTTACATACAACTATCACCTCATTAGCACCATATTTAAAATATACACAGAATTTCTCTACAATCCCTCTGCCCACACTCCTCCTACATGGATCAATGATCAATCCCACCATTATACAGTCCACTGAATGTTGTGGAGTGGTGGAGATCGCAGAGGTCCATGATTTGCAATACATACCAACCTCTAACCCACAATAAAATTCACTATTTTTAGAATCAAGATTTTCTCAGTTGTTAACAGAATGGTAATACAGGAATGCTATGGTAATAATTAGTTTGATTTTTTTTCCTAAAATAAAATTCATGTCTTTTGCTCCTGTGGAAACTGTTACTACTATATCTGAACTGTGGCACTGATATTGCAAGTGTAGAATCAAAAGGCATGAAATAAGGGTGTGGTAATAGCTGATGGGATAGTACTGTCACTTATCAGCCAGGCACGCTTTAAAACTAAACTTACAGAGCAGAAATCACTATGACTGGTATAGCTGGCACAATGACATTAGTTTGTTGGAATTAAACTCATGATTTTACAACAATCAAAAAAAAAAATCACAAAATTACAAAGCATTAACAGCACTGAAACAGGCCACTTGGAGCAACAGTTCCATGCTGATGCTCCACCCAAGTCTCCTCCTAGACCCGACTACATGTGTCGGGTTCGGCCTATATTCAGAGGCCAGCATTCGGGTCGGGCTGGACAGTGCTGTCTCCAGGAACTCACGGGATCAGGTTCACCCATGATTCCCCACAACTCCATCTGCAGGAATAGCCTGCTGCTGAAACAGATGAACAGGATCACAAGTATTACCATTTGGACAAGGCAGAGCACAATAACATGTTTGATATCATTAAATTTATTGCAATATTTGTGTCGGGTCGGGGGCCAAAAAATATTAAAGGACTCAGGCTGGCTCGGCTGTGTTGGGGTCAGATTTCAATTTTATACCTGAGCAGGCCTTTAGTAGTGTGTGCCACATTCATTCCCTGGGCAAGAAAGTTTCTCCTGAATTCCCTATTAGATTTATTAGTGACTATCATACATTTACAGCCCATAGTTCTGGTCTCACCTGCAAGTGGAAACATTTTCTATGTCTACCCTATCAAACCCTTTCACAATTTTAAAGACCTCTGTCAAGTCACCACTCGGTCTTCTCTTTTCTAGAGAAAAGCGTCCCAGCTTGTTCAATCTTTCCTAATAGATGTAACATCAGTGCTCTTGTATCATTCTAGCATTTTTTGCACCTTCTCTGGTGTCTCTATATCCTTAATAATTTGGAGACCAGAACTGTTCACAGTGCTCCAAGTAGACTGTATAATGAAACCAAGGTTTCATACAAGTTTAGCATAACTTTCTCTTTTCAATTCTATGCTTCCAGAAATGAATTTGTTTACCTTTTTACAGCCTTATGAATCTGTGCCATTACTCTTAGTGATGTGCATCTGTACCACTCCACCCCAGATCCCTCTGCTCCTCTACCCCATTTAGACATTTAGTATTCTTGCTACCAAAATGTATTGACTTCACACTTATTTACATTGACCTTCATTTGCCAATTACATGTCCATTCTGCAAGTTTATGATATGAATGCACTCCAGGGCTTCAGCACAAAAAAAAAATCAAGGCTGACATTCCAAAGCAGTCCTCACGGAATGCTGCAGTGTCAGATGTGCCATCTTTTGGATGAGATGTTAAACCGAGGCCCCATCTGCCTGCTTCGGGTGGATGTGAAAGATCCCATGGCACAATTTTGAAGAGTAGTAGAGGAATTATCCCTAGTAACCTGGCCAACGTTTATCCCTCAATCAACATCATAAAAAAGATTATCTGTTCATGATCACATTGCTGTTTGTTATGTGCGAATTGGCTGCCACGTTTCCAACAAGACAAAGGAACATAGGAACAGGAGTAGGCCATTCGGCCCTTTGAGCCCCTTCAATAAGATCATGGCAGATCTGATTGTGGTCTCAACACCACTTTCTTGTCTGGTCCCATAACCTTTGACTCCCTTATCTACCAAAAATCTATCTGAGTCAGCCTTGAATAAATTCAATGACCCAGCCTCCACTGTTTTCTGGGGAAGAGAATTCCACAGATTAACAACCCTCTGAGAAAAAAAAATTCTCATCTCCATCTTTGAAGGGAGACCCCTAATTTTTAAACCGTATCTCCTAGTTCTAGTCTCCTCCCATAAGAGGAAACATCTTCCCAAAATCCATCCTATCAAATTCTCTCAGGATCTTATATGTTTCAATAAAACCATCTCTCATTCTTCTAAACTCCAAATGGGTATAGGCCAACCTGTTCAACCTTTCTTCATAAAATAAGCCCTTCATCCCTGGAATTAGTCAACTGAACTTTCTCTGAACTGCTTCTAATGCAATTATATCCTTTTTCAAATAAGGAGACCAAAACTGTACACAGTATGCCAAATATGGTCTCACCAAGGCCCTGTACAGCTGCAGTAAAACTTCCCTACTTTTATATTCCATTCCCCTTGCAATAAATGTCAACACTCCTTTTGCCTTCCTAATCACTTGCTGCACCTACATATTAACTTTTTGTGATTCATGTACCAGGACACCCAGATCCCTCTGTACCGTAGAGTTCTGCAGTCACTCTCCATTTAAATAGTATGCTGCTTTTCTAATCTTCCTGCCAACGTGGACAAGTTCACATTTTCCCACATTATACTCCATCTGCCAAATTTTGCCCACTCACTTAACCTATCTATATCCCTCTTTACCTCTTGACAATTTACTTTCCTACTTATCTTGGTGTCACAGCAAATTTAGCTAACTTTGTGTAGTAATCTTTGATGCGGCACCTGATCAAATGCCTTTTGAAAATCCAAGGACACCACATCTACAGGTTCTTTTATCCACTTTGCTTGTTACTTCTGCAAAGAAATCTAATAAATTAGTTAAACACCTTTTCCTTTCACAAAACCATGCTGACTCTTCCTGATCCCATTATGATTTTCTAAGTATCCTACTATAACCCCCTTAATAATGGATTCAAGCAATTTCCCTATGACAGATGTTAGCCTAAAGTTTCCTGCTTTCTGTCTCCCTCCATTCTTACAATATTGACTATACTTGGTTGTCAAGCACTTTGAGACATTCAGTGGTTGTGGAAAGCACTTTATAAATGCAAGTCTTTCTTTTCATTTTTTTATTTTGTCACAGTTCTCCTCTCTATTAACTACACACCCTAATCAGCGAACACAGCCCAATTTATAAAACTGGCAAAATATCACTTAACAGACAATGTCCTTTCGTTAAAAACAGTTACACAGGAGGCCTACTACCAACACCCTGCCCCATGTGGTTCAATCTTGATGTTAACAACAGAATTAATTGGAACGTTCACTCCCACACAATGTTACCTCTCCGTGGCACAAAAAAAAACTACACTCCTCCTCTATCTGGTATGGCAATCTGGAAATAAATGACCATTCCCTCTGACTCCTTGTAACACACAAAGTGACATGTCACAATTAAACTTACCGACTGGTTGGGAGGATGATCCAAACTTCAGAGGTCGCCCAGTGTAACCTGAACCCTCAACCTCAAAACCTGAGCCTTATTTAACTGCAGAAACAACTGTCAGTCAGCCTCCTCTTAGTTTAGATTGCACTAACTCCAGGATTAGTAACTTTAATCCCTCTCAGGACTATGTTCCTTCCCCTTGTTCACAAAACTCACGCAATGCACTTGGCTCACTTTTACAGTATATGAGTTACTCTTATGCCTGACATTCAGTATAATGAATCTTGCCGTATTGCTTCACTTACCCCTTCCCCGATTCCGCAAACTCTTCAGGGCCTCCTGCTCCTCTCAAACCCCAATCCCAGCTCACCACCTTAAAACAAGTCCTTAAAATATGCAAACATCGCCTTTACTTACCCCTTTCCCCATTTTTTTCCTTCTGGTTGTGATCAGATTATAAATAAAGTTTTTTTAAATGATTAAATATGAAGTGAAGTGCTCTTCCCCACACACGTGGCCCCCCCAAAAAAAAAATAATACTTCTTCCACCACCGGAACCGGATGAAATGCGGCGAAAGGCGCGGGTGCCGGCCCTTAAATCAACTTCCCGGGTTGATGCCGCCCACCACGCCTACAGCAGCCAATGGAAACACTCAATCCTCCTGCCAATCATTCCATACCAGCGACGCGCTGTCAGGCGTCCAATCAAAGCGCGGGTTATGCCGCGAGGGGCGGGTGATTGACAGGGGAGCGCGGAGCCGGCAGGCGCTGTCGCCAGGCCGGTTTGAATAATGTTCCGAGTCTGAAGCTGAGATGATTTTCATATCGCAAACACACACAGAGAAATTAAAACAATCGGGGAATAAACACGACATGCATTATCCACCGAGACAACAGTACTTCAAAAGAAACTTCCCAACTTTGCTTATTTCACGAGCTTTGAAACTTGCTGCTGCCATGGCGGCCGGGGTGGGTGGCACTGCAATATTTTCCACTTGGCAGTGTATTCCGGGGTCGAACGCAGAAAAAGATGTTTAAAATAGCTCCCCTATTTCTTTTCAAACTATAACTCTTCGGCTTGCGCCTAGGTGTGTATGAGGGGGAACTGAGGCCCAAGTACTATCAAGGGAGTTTACTGTAAACTGAAGGTCATCGACTTCAATCATGAACAGAAAACTTGAACGCGAGTTTACAAACAAGCCCCTGGTAACTCGTTCTCTTTTCGTATTGAGCAATACTCCAGATCCTTTTCTTGAGATTAGAAAACAAATCTTAAAAGTATTGTGTATTTTAAAAATCAGAAGACAAAATGCTTCCATTCGTTTCCTTTGCAATATCTACTGAATGTTTAGAGAACAAACTTTCGCTCTACGGTGGTGATCAGGAAAGAGTGTTGGAAATCGAAGCCAGTCTGATTGTCAATCAAATTCTTAAGGGAATGATTGTCTTTGTTCGCCCTCTGCTGGAAAACAGCCCTTTCTGTACACAACCTGTGCAAATCATTTTGTAGCATGCTTTACAGATCAGAGACCTCAGGTGAATACTTAATTACACAGAGAGCTACATTTGAACATTGTGGGAGATAATAAATAGAGCCACAAATACTGCGGATGTTGGAAATCTGAAATAAAAAACAGAAAACACTGGAAATACTCAGCAGGTCAGGCAGCACCGATGGAACGAGAAACAGCGTTTAAGTTTTAGGTCTATGACTTGGAATCAGACAGACCCAACCAGAAAATCAATGATGCAGATGGAGAGTATACAAATTTTTAAAAATAATTTAGAGAAAGTGCCCTTGCCTTGGAAACAGAAGGTTGGCGGTTAAAGTCCTATTCCAGAAACTTGAGCATGTAACTCAACAGACATTTCAGTGCAGTGCTGAGGGAAAGCTACACTGTAGGAGGTACTGTATTTCAGATTTGACATTAAACTGAGATCTTGTCTGCCCACTCAGTTGGACATAAAATATCCCATGCCACTAATGGAAGAGCAGGGGTGTTCTCCAGTGTTGTGGCTAACAATTATTCCTCAACCAACATCACTATAAAACAGGTTAATTGGTCATTTATTTCATTTCTGTTTGGATGACCTTGCAATTGCAAATTGACTGCCATGCTTCCCTACATTACAACAGTAACTATGACTGTGCTTCAAAAAGTACGCCATTGGCTGTAAAGGTCCTTGGGACATCCTAAAGTTGTGAAAGGATCCACCATATATAAATACAAGTTCTTACTTTCAATAATGTATCACATTAGTTTGGGCTAATACTATTATTTGCTCTCCTGTAGCTCATCATCATAGAGTCATAACGGCACAGAAGGCAGCCAAACAAGTTTACATACATTGTTTAGAGACATCGGTGACATTTTTCATTGATAGCTTAATCAGACAGTATATCATGTCTTCCTTGACCTATTTTCCCACAGAACCCATTGTCTTGTGCTATGCTACATATCCTTGGCTTCTGTACCTCACTTACATAACCATTCTTCAGGTGTTCCTAGACACTGTGTGTCAGTGGACTGTTGCCAATGTTACAGCTAAACCCAATCCTGTGCTTAGTCTCATTTACCATTTGCAAATCCACAGTTTCCAACATGGGTCACGAGATAGCAATCAGGAGCAGGAAGCTTGGATGATTCTGTTTCCACTTTCCCTAATCCAAGGATGTTGAGACATATTGTAGCATTGCTAACACGAGCAGGAAATTTTGCACAGAATACAAATTGAAGGTAAAAGGTCTGATGAAAGGTCACAGACCTGAAACATTAACTCTGTTTCTCTCTCCACCGATGCTGCCAGACCTGCTATGTATTTCCAGCACTTTCTATTTTTATTCCAGGAATTGAAGGTGCTGCCCTGATGTTCTTTATGTCTTACTAACATACCGCACAATAAATTTATCAGCAAAGTGTTGTAGAAGCTACAGCACCATTTTTGGTCTAGTCATGGAGTCAGAGTCATTATGGCACAGAAGGAGGCCATTTGACTGATCACACCCATGCTGGCTCTTTGTAGAACAATCCAATCAGTCCATCCCCTCGCTCTATCCTGCAGCTCTGCAAGTTTATTTTCCACAAGTGCCTATCCAATTTCCTTTTGAAATCATTCATTGTCTCCACTTCCACCACCTTCATAGGCAATGAGTTCCAGATCATTACCACTAGTTCTGTAAAAAAAGTTCTTCCTCACATCTCTCCTGCATCTCTTGCCCAAAACATTCAATCTGCATCCCCTGGTCCTTGTATAAACAGCTAATGGGAACAGCTTTTCTTTGTCTAGCTTATATAAACCTGTCATAATCTTGTACACCTCCATCAAATCTCCCCTCAATCTCCTTTTCTCCAAAAAGAACAACTCTAGCTTCTCCAACCTAACCATATGGCTAAAATCCCCCATCCCTGGAATCATTTTAGCAAATCTTCTCTGCACTCTCTCATGGAACCTCACATCTATCCTAAAGTGTGGTGCCCAGAACTGGATGCAATACTCTACTTGTGGCCTAATGAAACCTTTATAAAGGTTCAACATAACTTTCCTGCTTTTGTACTCAATACTTCTATTTGTGAAGCCCAAGATCCCATATGTTTTGCTAACTACTCTCTCAATATGTCCTTCCACCTTCAAAGATCAATGAACCCCAGATCCCTCAGTCCCTGTACACTCTTTAGAACTGTGCCATTTAATCTATATTGCCTCTCCCTATCCGTTCTGCCCAAAATGCATCATCCCACACTTCCCCTTATTAAATTCCATCAGCCACCTGTCTGTCCATTCCACTAACCTACCAATGTCCTGTTGCAGTCAATTGGTATCATCCCCACTGTTTGCCACAGCTCCAAGTTTGATATCATTGGAAAATTTTGAAATGTTACTCTGCATTCCAATATCCAAGTTATTTATATCAAAAAGCACTGGTCCTAGCACTGACCCTTGGGTCTGCCCATCCTCCAGTCTGAACAACAACCATTTACTACGACTCGTTGTTTTCCTCCATAAGCCACTTTTTTATCCAATTGGACACTGATCCTCCTATTCCATGTGCCTCAATTTTGTTAACCAGCCTTTTATGTGGTACTTTGTCAAACACTTTCTTAAAATCCATTTAGACAACATGTATTGCTTTCCCTTCAACAACCTTCTCATCAAACAATTCAATGAGAGTAGTCAAGCATAATCTGTCTTTTACAAATCCATGCTGGCTCTCCTTAAATTAACTCAATCTCTCCAAGTGCCTGTTGATTTTTTCCCCTGATTATTGTTTCTAAAACCTTACCCACCATTGATTTTAAAATGACCAGCCTGTAGTTACTAGGAATGTCCTGACACCCTTTCTTGAACCAGGGTTTCATGTTTGCCAGTCTCCAATTCTCTGGCACCTCCCCCATATCTCGGGAAGATTGGAAGATTATGGAAAGCCCTTCTGCTATCTCCGCCCCCACTTTCTTTAGCAACCTGGAATGTAAGCCTTCCGGACCAGGTGACTTACCACTTTAAGCATAACCAGCTTTTCCAGAACATCCTTCCTATCAATTTTCACCCTATCCATTACCTCTACCATCTCCGCTTCTACCAATATTTTGTCAGCATCCTATTTTCCTTAGTTAACACTGATACAAAGCACCCATTCTAGCCTGGTTCTACGCCTCTAAGCATATACCGCCTTCTTTGTCCCTAATAGGCCCCACCTCTTACTACCTACTTTATATTTACATGCTGGTAGAAGATTTTTGGGTTCTCTTTTATGTTAATTGCCATTCTATTCTCATACTCTCTCTTTGCCAGTCATATTTTCCTCTTCAGTTCTCCTCTCAACTTTATTGAGCTGGATTCTAAGAGACGGCGGCAGACGTAAAAAAATTCGGCCCACCCACAAGGGCACCACGTCATGGAGCTGCCGCAATTTCAAACACGGCAGTTCATTTGCATTGCCGCAGCGCCCGCCCCCTGTGATGATGTGGCAGGCAACGGCATCTGGTGCCAATGCACAAGCACCGACGCCATTTTTAAAGGGCTTACAGCCCTTAATGGAGATTTTAAAATTAAAAGGACAGGTCAGTACAATGACCAAAAAAAAACTTACCATTGAATTCATTTTAACACCCCCCGCCCCTCCACAAATGATATTTCCAGCCATTTGTGCCCTTTCCCCCCCAGAATGCGATTACTCAGAATTTGCCCTTTCCCCACTCCAAAGTTCGGCAACTTTGCCCTTTACCCCTTCCCATCACCCTCCCGACCAATCTGCACCACGCCCCTGCACAGAGAAACAATCTTCCTCCCCACAGGTGTCGTGCCACGTTTCCCCGAATGGGAATTCGAAGGCGTGGCACTGTCGGCTGCCCAAATGAAGATCGGTGTGGTGATTTAGGAGGCGATGGGACCCTCATTAAATCAGGTATGTAAATTAGTTTACATATTTAAATGGGGGTCCTGTTGTCGAGCGGCTGGGCAGCCACCACTGAGATTGGCACGGGGCCTGTCGCCGTCGGGGTCGGTGGTGGGCCTCCGCCCCACCGATCTTCACTGTCCCCCCGCCAATGCCCCATGGCTGAGGGGCTTTAAAATCCAGCCCATTGTATTGGCTAGGTTCTTGCTTAAAGAATTTACATGGCATGTGGCATACACCCTTTTTTTTAAATCATATTCTCTATCTCCCTCGTCATCCAAGGAGGCCCAGCTTTGATTTCCTTACCTTTTGCCCTTGCTGGAATGTTCCTAATCTCTAACTGAAACATCTCCTCCTTAAACATCATCTATTGTTCTATTACAGTTTTTCCTGTCAGTCTTTGTTTTTTTTTACCCTGGCTAGATCCTCTCTCATCCCATTGAAGTTAGCCATCTTCCAATTTAGAAGTTCTACTTTAGATTGTTCCTTGTTCTTCCATTGTTAATCTAAACGTTATGATACAATGATTACTGTTACCAAATGCTCCCCCACAGACACTTGGTCTACTCGGCCCACCTCATTCCCCAGCACCAGATCCAACAATGCCTCCTTCCTTGTTGAACTGAGAACATATTGGTCAAGGAAGTTCTCCTGAACATATTTCAGAAATTCCTCCCCCTCCTTACCCTTTACAGTAAAATTATCCCAATCGAGATCTGGGTAATTAAAGGCTCCAATATCACCACCCTGTAGCTCTTGCACATCTCTGTGACTTTCCTGCAGATTTGCTCCCCTATCTCTCTCTCACTATTTGGAAGCCTATAGAATAACCCCAGTATTGTGATCGTACCCTTTTTGCTTCTCAACTCCAACCAAATAGATTTTGTCTTTGCCTCCTTAAGGGCATCCTCCCTTTCCAGCACTACAGTGTCTTCCCTAATCAGTACTGCCACCCCACCTTCTTTTTTTTTCTTTCCCTATCTTTGCATCCCTGAATATTTAAGTGTCCAGTCCTCACCATTTTTAAGCCGCGTTTCCATTATTGCCATTACATCATATTCCCACATGGCTATTTGTGCTTGTAGCTCACCAACATTATTCACCGCACTTTGTACACTTCTCCATTACTATCCAACATGCTCACTCCTTTATGCACCTTATTCCTCTTTTCTACTTATACATGCTGGTGCCCATCCCCCTAATTGTGCAACAATTAGAAGCTGAATACGAGTTGTTACCTGTATGATGCTCTCACCAGCAAGAGTAAAGAAAATAGCTAAAAAAATGTAGGGAAACAAGTTATATTTCCAAATGTTATGCCCAATAACACATTCTGGAGCATGCTTCAACCCTCAGTATACTTCAACCATGTACCATATTCTAAACTCTGGTTAATTTGCATATTTTATATTGGTTATTCATTCAGAGTCTTTGTGGGAAAGAAAAACCATGGAACTGATTAACATCATGTTTTCTTTAACAGGACAGACAACATAAACATTCATCAGATCCAGAATGTTGATTATTTATTCAAAATGTTTCTCTGCTGAAATCTTCTGTGGAGATAATGGTTGGGATTGGAACTGAAGATAGCTGCTGAAAATGAGACTAATCCTCTGACAGTTGTCACAAACCTTGGGTTTGTTTTATTATTTTCACATTTTAAATAAAACTAGGGAAATGTATGAAACGGCTAAGCACTTCTAAACAGATCTCTGATTGTTCCCACTTCTGATTGCAATCCAGGGACATCTGGTGGGTGGGAAAGGTGAACATCAGTTAAAGTACTGAAGACAGGAAAAAGCTTTGCTGTTATGTCACCCATGGTTAAATAGCCTGCTAACACTCACCATCGAGGTCTCTGGAGAGAGATGCCTTTTTTAAAATTAGAAATATAAGGAGACACCAGGTCGTCCCAGTGTCATCAAACAGAAACAATACCTAACAAAAGTGCTTCTCTTCAGAGTGGCACAACTAATAGAAAACAAATAAAAACAAAGGAAACTTATAACTTCATACTATCCACCACACCCTCTAGTCCTTGTGGTGCCCACTGGCTGCAGAAGGCATCAAGTGTAACAGTGGACACTATGTAGTCCCTCTCCATGGCATAGAGGGAGATGCTGGAACTATACTACAGCATTAACCAATGCTTTGAGAAGGGAAAGAAAATTAGAAAAAATCTTTCCAAATTAGAATAAAAATAAGGTTCACGACATAAAGATTGATGGTAAGGCACTGCCAGTTCTGGTTTGCACAGCATCTTCACAAATATGCCTATGTTCTGAACCTGGTATGTGCATATGCCTGAGTAAATAAAAGTCTGTATTATGAATGTTCACTAGCAGGAGAGTGAGAAGGGAGGAAGTGCCTTCCAGGATCTTCAAGGTGGCTTGAAATTTACTGACTTTCAACAGTTCTGATATTAAACTAACCAGTTGGAGAGAGTTGTCTCACACTGGGACTAGTACAGAGGACAGAATTCAGACACTGGGTGTGTTCAGCACCCAGCTGAGATGTTAAACAAGGTAAAGGACTTACAGTACTGTAACTAAACCTGCAATTGAATGCACACTACCTCAGTACCTTGCTCTATGGCAGCGAGGCCTGGACAACGTATGACAGCCAAGAGCGACGTCTCAATTCATTCCATCTTCGCTGCCTCCGGAGAATACTTGGTATCAGGTGGCAGGACCGTATCTCCAACACAGAAGTCCTCGAGGCAGCCAACATCCCCAGCTTATACACACTACTGAGTCAGCAGCGCTTGAGAGGGCTTGGCCATGTGAGCCGCATGGAAGATGGCAGGATCTCCAAGGACACATTGTACAGCGACCTCGCCACTGGTATCAGACCCACCGGCCGTCCAAGTCTCCGCTTTAAAGACGTCTGAAAACGTGACATGAAGTCCTGTGACATTGATCACAAGTCGTGGGAGTCAGTTGCCAGCGTTCGCCAGAGCTGGCGGGCAGCCATAAAGGCAGGGCTAAAGTGTAGCGAGTCGAAGAGACTTAGCAGTTGGCAGGAAAAAAGACAAAAGCGCAAGGGGAGAGCCAACTGTGTAACAGCCCCAACAAACAAATTTTTCTGCAGCACCTGTGGAAGAGCCTGTTACTCTAGAATTGGCCTTTATAGCCACTCCAGGCGCTGCTCCACACACCACTGACCACCTCCAGGCGCTTACCCATTGTCTCTCAAGATAAGGAGGCCAAAGAAGAAGAAGAACTCTCCCAGGGAACTTTTATTTTTAATACTGTTTGAAATTCATTTTTATTAGAAACACTTTCAAAACAATTCTTATTTGTGAGATTTCAAACTTGGGGTGTTCCTGAAGTGAAACACATGTTTCTTGGAATGAAATATGTATTTAGTAAATAATATTTAATGAATTTTTACAGAATAGCTCAATTTATAGAACAGGGTGTACCAGTTATAACTTCTCTCCTCTTAGGTTATTAATTGGGATTTTCAATAAAGTAGCAACTACAAAATTTCCATGTGAAGGTGGAGAGAGATGGATCTCTCAGTGTCAATGTTGAATTGCTGAGGTGGATGTTTTAACTTATGTGACTGCTTTCTGGCACAGTTAGTGTAATTCTTTGCCTTAATCTATTTTACAGATATAATATTTTGATGCAGAATAGATCGTGGATGTCAATTTTTAAGTTGAAAACAGTTCAATGGTACAGGAGCTGACTTTACTGCTGCCATCCACCAGTCAACCAACCCAACTAGTATAGCAAGAGTTAAATAGCAATTGTGAATGAGTTTTTATTTCCATATTCCTCTTGCTGGCAGCCCTGACTACCATTGATGTGTGAATGTCAGCAGGCCATTCAGCTGTTGTGTCGAAACCTGTCTCACCTGACATTTGTATTTTGCAATAGAGTCAAATGAGGAGGGGAAAGCATTGGGCCAGATTTTCATGTAGAAATAATGGTGAGTCTAACAACACTCACCTCATTATTAAAGTGTAAATTGGACAGCAACTTCTGATGAAACCTTATGGAAATCAGGATGTTTCTTCCCAAGTCACCCTGCTTCTCTAGAAGCTGTGCTATACTGATATCTCACCAAGAGAAAAGGCATTGAAATTCATGACGTGAAGTTGCTGTACATATCTGATACATATACACTAAACTTTCCAGAAAAGGTTAGGCCTTGTCCATTCAGTGTAAGCATGTATTTAATGGTAAGTCTGAACTACTTCTAGACAACCTCTCTGGCACTGAAAATTGACTTTTACAAGTGTGGAGTATGATACGTTCAGATTTTAATTATTGTTGGAGATTCATTTTTAAGACTTTTCACATTTTCTTTGTCTGTTATCTCTCTTTTATAATCACATCTATTTTCCTCTCTATTTTTCTTTCTGTACCCAATTTGACATTTAATTCAAAATTCTAACTTTCAATTTGTTTATTTGCCACTGAGAACAAAATCCAGCCCATTGGATCATAACTTTCCTGATCTGTACGTCTCAGTACCACACCACACCGGTTAATATTTAAATGTACTATCAGGATAACCAATTCATAGATTTTATTAGTTGCTGGGCATTCTCTCAGACTCCATTTCTTAAAAGAGGATCTTTTTTCCTTTGCCCATTAAAATGTTTCTCCCTTAGGTCATGAAACTTTTTTCTTGTTGTAGTTTTGTTGTAAAAGTTTAATCCTGGTGTGCTTTCCTTTCACACTCAGAAAGGCAGGTCAGATCATGTTGCAACAGTTAAAACCAGCAAGATCTGCCTTGAGCAATGTATTACACCTTGGGTCATTGCTACATAGCCAGAACTTAAGGAAATGGAGAGAGAGATTGCCACATTTGGATTGCTCCCAGTGATTCACTTCATGTCCTGTTGATATAATTTAATTCCTTCCTTATTTACATGCATACTAAACAAGATTGTACTTCAACCATAGTACTTTATGAGATAAGAAACCATATTTGATTCTCTCTACAACATTTTACATAAATGTACAAGCATAAAAATAAAATAAAACTGTCTGAATTTTAGAAGTACTTTTATTCCTTTTGAAAAAAATAATTTTAACTTGTTATCAAAGTGATTAGGATATTTTGGACATGAAGGTTAATAATCAAACCAAAACCAGTTGGTTGCCTGGGAAGCACAAGATAACATTAACAATGAGGGCCTATTCCATTGACAGATATCTGCTTATCAACTGGAATGCAGTGGGGGGCTGGCTCAAGTACATCAACCACGTCTAAGTAATGTAGAATGATGTAGCATTATGATCCATAGTATAGACGTTATAAAGTAAACAAGCAGTGCAATCTCAAAGGAATTAGCAGTCTGAAGGTGTATGCACGAAATACCATTTTTGTGGTAAACAACCAATGTATAAAATGGGCAGTTCCGAAGAAGGGTCGCTGACCTGAAACGTTAACTCTGCTTCTCTTTCCACAGATGCTGCCAGACCTGCTGAGTGGTTCCAGCATTTCTTGTTTTTATTTCAGATTTCCAGCATCCGCAGTATTTTGCTTTTATTATATAAAATGGGGTGGACTTCCAAGGGTAAGTCAGGTAGTTGGATAGAGAGAAGTCCAAATTGCTACACTTTATACTGTATGGACTGATTATCTATACTGCACAAATAAAGTCTGTTCTGTAGATTCAACTGTCTTGTGCATACATGAAGTGCATGCAGGAAACAGAGGGAGGAGCTTGACAGTTAGCAGGTAGTTGTCACTGCTTTTCTTTGATGAAAGAATTGCAAAAATACTGATAGCAATTCTTTTAGTTAATTGCAATCAAAATGTAAATGCCACAATATTACCCATCTACACGATAAACTGCAGGATTGACCAGCTATCCTTTTCATCATCAAAACTCCAGTGAAATACATCATTCTTGCCTAGCTTTTCCCATTTTTGTTTCTTTTTCAAGTTCTTCCTATTGCCCTTTCATTTCTTATACACTAATTAAAGAATTAAAGAAATAACTTGCATCTAAATAGCAATGTTCACATCCTGATGATGTTTCAAAGCACTTCCAAGCCAATCAATTACTTTTGAAGTGTAGTCACTGTCTTTTTATTATTCGTTTGGGGGATGTGGGCATTGTTGGCTAGGCCAGCATTTATTGCCCATCCCTAATTACCCTTGAGAAGGTGGTGGTGAGCTGCCCTCTTGAACCACTGCAGTCCATGTGGGGTAGGTACACCCACAGTGCTGTTAGGAAGGGAGTTCCAGGATTTTGACCCAGCGACAGTGAAGGAATGGTAATATAGTTCCAAGTCAGGATGGTGTGTGGCTTGGAGGAGAACTTGCAGGTGGTGATGTTCCCATGCATCTGCTGCCCTTGTCCTTCTAGGTGGTACAGGTCGGGCGTTTGGAAGGTGCTGTCGAAGGAGCCTTGGTGAGTTGCTGCAGTGCATCTTGTAGATGGTACATTACCCCCAACACCTTGTCCCCTTCCCACGGCACCTTCCCGTGCAATTGCAGGAGGTGTAATACCTGCACTTTTACCTCCTCTCTCCTCACTACCCAAGGCCCCAAACACTCCTTTCAGGTGAAGCAGCGATTTACTTGTACTTCATTCAATTTAGTATACTGTATTTGCTGCTCACAATGTGGTCTCCACTACATTGGGGTGGTAAAACGCAGATTGAGTGACCACTTTGTAGAACACCTCCGCTCAGTCTGAAAGCATGACCCCAAGCTTCCGGTTGCTTGCCATTTCAACTCTTCCCCTTGCTCTCATGCCCACATATCTGTCCTGGGCTTGCTGCAGTGTTACAGTGAACATCAACGCAAACTCGAGGAACAGCATCTCATTTACCGATTAGGCACACTACAGCCTGCCGGACTGAACATTGAGTTCAATAATTTCAGAGCATGATGGGCACCTGCCCCCCCCCACCACCCCCCCCCCCCCCCCCCACCACCCACCTTTTATTTTCAGTTATTTTTTATTTTTTCTTTTAGTTTGTTTAATCATTCATTTTTCTTACCATCTGCCTGTCCACTGTTTTTTCATGTTTGTGCTTTGGGCCAGGGCTGTTCATTTTTCTGTCCATTAACACCTGCTCTGCACTAACGCTTTGTCTTTCAACACACCATTAACATACCATTTGCCTTTTCTCCATGACCTTCTGGTCAGTTATTCTCTGTGACCCTATTCTATCAACACTTTTACTTTTGTTATCTCTTGCCCCACCCCTGCTTTATTTGCTTAAAATCTATTACAGTTCCAACCTTTGCCAGTTCTGATGAAGGGTCACTGACCTGAACCATTAACTCTGTTTCTCTCTGCTGCCAGATCTGCTGAGTATTTCCAGCATTTCTTGTTTTTATTTCAGAATTCCAGCATCTGCAGTATTTTGCTTTTATATTATTGTACATGGTACACACTGCTGCCACTGTGTGTCAGTGGTGAAGGTAATGAATGCTTAAGATGGGGTGCCAATCAAGCAGACTGTTTTTTCCTGGATGGTGTTGAGCTTCTTGAGTGTTGTTGGAGCTGCACCCATCCAGACAAGTGGAGAGTATTTCATCACACTCCTGATTTGTACCTTGTAGATGGTGGACAGGCATTGGGGAGACAGGAGGTGGGTTACCCCCTGCAGAATTCCCAGCCTCTGACCTGCTCTTGTAGCCACAGCATTTATGTGGCTGGTCCAGTTCAGTTTCTGGTTAATGGTGACCGGAAAATCTTGTTTCGTAGACAAACATGATTGCTAATTTTTACACAGGAAGGTCTTGTAAACAGAAACAACTTGTATTTATATAGCATCTTTAGCATAGTAGAACATTCCAAGAGTCTTTACAGGAGTGTTATCAAACAAAATTTGACACCAAGTCATATAAGAAGATATTATGGAAAATGACCAAAAGCTTGGTCAAAGAGGTAGGTTTTAAGAGGCATCTTAAAGGAGGAAAAAGGGCAGAGAGGTTTAGGGAGGGAATTACAGAGGTTAGGGCCTTGGCAGCTTAAAGCACAGCCACCAATGGCAGAGTGATTACAAGTGGGGGTTACTCAAAAGGCCAGAATTGGTAGAACACAGATATCTCGGAGGGTTGTGGGCCTGGAGGAGATTACAGAGCTAGTGAGGGGCAAGGACATTAAGAGATTTAAAAACAAGGATGAAATTTTAAAATTGAGGCATTGCTTAACCAGGAGCCAATATAAGTCAGACTTCGGTCATCCCAATGCATTGTTGGAGGAAAATTCTGCTCATCCAATACTGGATGTTGGACAATCAGTCTGACAATTTAGAGACTGTGGAGGGGTCGAACAAGTTGGTGGTGAAGTAAAGTTGGCTGTTGTCATGTGGAAATGGATGTCGTGTTTTCGGTGTTGTTGCTGTGGGGTAGCATGCAGATGAGAAATAGGAGAGAACCAAGGATAGATTCTTGGGGGACACCAGAGTTACTGATGCAGAAGTGGAAAGAGAAGCCATTACAGGTGATTCTCTGGCTATTGCGTGTTCTTTGAACCTCTGTGTTTGCATAGACTGTACACAAAGACTGATCACTCAAGATGGGATCAGTAACGCAATATTTTGGGTTCTTTATTGATTAGAGAGAGAGCAGGAATTACATTGAGATGGTAACTGTAGAGGCGTATCTTCAAGACTGCCTAACACTCCAGAATCACGTGGTGTGATACATCATAGCTCTTACCTGACTAACATGATCTTGTAATCACACCTCTTAAAAGCATACTCACACAATGTTCCCCCTTTTCCCAAAAGGAAAAGAAAAGGAACATATTTACAACTTAAACATCTCCTTTAGGCAAGTAGAAGTTAATTAGCTACATGTACAGAAAAGTATTATGAGACAATACAAAACAGACAATAAAAATATGCAAGAACATCAATCGCGAAATGTAAAGGTGTTTTGTTAACTTTGCCATATTTCGAAGTAGGGTAGCAGTTCTCAGATACTAGAACAGATGTTTGTGAATTGGATTTCACCGAAGAATGTGTAATTCTGTCTGAGATATAGTTTTCCATCTTGTATGAGTTTCAATGCAGTGTTCCATGGACCTGGGATAATGAACAGCTCTGATTTGACCTCGGTTACAACATGGTGTAGTTACTTCATAAGAACGTGGTTCTGGTCAGACTTTGGAGACTGTTGCAAAATTCCATGTACCAGTGATAGGTTTTTGGATGGTAACTTGCCGACCAATAGCTAATTTGGGAAGTTTAATCCCAACGTGATTGTCATGCATTGCTTTCATTCTCCTTCCTTATTCTAGAACATCTCTAACTTCATGCATTGGGTACAGTTCACACTGGAGGCGCTGTATGTTGGATGTAACAGGCTGTCCCTTATCCTTGTTCTCACCTTTGGGAATCTTGAAACCACAAGATGTGCAGAAGTTGAAAAGACCTTCATTCTTCTGACCATATTATGGACAGAATTGAAAAATCATCAGAAAACCAGAGAAGCCATGGCCCGCATTGTTGCAAGGCTCCTTCTAGTTACTGTCTGAGGACTGGAGGGCGATAGTGCTTGGTGTTGCCGATGCCGTGGACGCTGATCAAGGCTAGGTCACTGCATGTCCACAGTCCAGCGATAGCAGGTCCATTTGTTTGAACAATAGAAGAGTTGGGGTATCCAGTCAGAATCATTTTAACAGCACTTTAATCATAATGGATCTGAGATGTGGGATTGGGGAACCACTGTAAGCAGTTAGCTGATCGTTGGTCGAAGCTATCTTGGAATGCCACTTACCTGGATGCATGCATTTAAAGATGCGTAGGGGTGAAATGTTTGCACTGACACCCGTGACCACTTTTGCTTGGAACAAGTGTGTACCCTTTTGTCCTGGACAGGAAATATGAATGGATGCGAATGCTACTAGCAGCGTAATCGAATCAATGTGCTCGGAAACATTAACGACATGGAATGTCTGTTCCGCTCGCTCACTTGTGCCTGTACTCTAATCTTCACGATCAGTCATGTCTATGACACCTGAAACTTTGTGGATGAATAGGTTGTGTTGTGATGGAAAACTGCTACGCTTGTCAGGGCACGGAGCTGTCCTGCGGTTCGACTGTTTGTGTTCAGGACTCTTGCCCACAGTATCTGTCTTGGCTTTGTGACATTGTTGCTTCCAGTGGCTCCTGACACCATATGCTTTGCATATGGATTTACGTGCTGGACAGGCTTTAGGTGAATGTAAAAGTCCGCATCTTGTACATGAGGACTTGGGTTTGGAAACCCTGTTCAATGCACTGATGGTCTTCATAACACGTAAAGACTGAAGGCTTTGCTGACTCACAATGATTGACTCAAATTTGCGGCCATCCTTCAATAAGGCGTCAACTGTGTAATCTTTAGGTTTGTCCGAAAGATCCTTTTGGTAGAGTTACATCAGTGTGGATGCAATCACAAGCTCGATGATGCGTTTTGCCAGTTCGGTGTCAGTAAAACTATACTCTTGGCCTTTGGCATGACAACGACTGACGAACTGGTCTATGGATTCACTAGGCTGTTGTCTGAAAAACATGAACTCGAGTTGGTGCACGCGAAAATTGAGCTTGAGGCGTAATTTGTCTTCTAAAGCGGACCAAATCTTTGTGGGATCCTTCTGCTCTTCATCATTACGACCAAATGTGTTGACGATGTAGACCTTCATTGCCAGTAGCTATGCATATCTTTATTGCTTATTTCTGTGTATCAATAATGGCTAAGCCTTCGAAACAAAGCTTGACTCTCTGCTTGAAAAGAAGAAACTCTGAAAGTAGGTCAGATGCTTTCCAATTAATGGAAGGGAAAGGTGTTGCCATGATTGCAATGACTCTGTGTCATTGAACCTGCAGAAGAAAATAACAAAAAGACTTGCAGATGGTGTGGTGCTGCCTTCTGCAATGGAAAAAAGAGTAGTTGCTGTTCCACTGGTGAACTGGTTTGGAGGTTGTGGTGCTGTCACCTGCCTGTGGAAACTTGCTGCAATACCAATAATGGACAAGCTTGGACGCTATGGTGCTGTCACTTGCTTGTGGGGACTTGTTGTAGTATCAATAATGAACAGTGTTACGACCAGGTGAGAAAGAGGTCTAGGGGTCCCTTCCTGCCTTCACTTGGTCTTACTGTAACAGGGTTTTATTTTTTAAACACACTTTTTAGCTCCCCCTTGGTGAATCCTTGTTCACCACTTTCCAATTATAAGGCAAAGAAACCAGCACACACACAGGTTTTCTTAGGTTTAAAGAAGAAAGATTGAAATTTTATTAAACTTAAATTTTAAAACTCTAATTCGGTTAATACCTACGGATATGCGCCACGCCCCACACTAGCATGCATACGTGATACACACATGCAAATAGAGACAGAAAAGAGCAGAAGAAAAATAAAGTGGAAAGGTTTGAGGCAATATCTGAAGATTTTGGTTACGGGTCTTCGAGCTCACTGTAGAGTCCTTGATTGTAGGTAGATCTTGTTTTTCGTTGGGACCCAGTATGTTTCTTAAACCTTGTTCACTGTAGGAGACTTTTCTCTCTTGGGGTTCATGTGTCTTCAATGGATTCTGAAGCTGGTGAGAAAGAGATGGGAGCAGACAGGAGAGAGATGTTCTCAGTCCAGGAACAAAACTGCCTTCTGCCAGTTCAAACGTTGTCTGTACAACTTAAAACTCCCCACGTTGGCCAGCAGGGTGGTCACGTGACCGACTGGTTTGACCAGGTCTGTTCTGTGTATTGTATGGGAGCAGGTGGGGGCCTGCATGACAACAGCCTTGGAGGTTGTGGTGCTGTTGCTGAATTCGTGTGCTTTTGGATTAACCCAGGCCAAAAAGGGTGGATTTGGTGCGAAGAAAAATTGAAGGTCCAAAACTGTAATGGCGATTTTCCCTCAAAAAATAGAAATAGCAATCGTTCCTCCCGTAACAACAACCAAAGAATTTCCTCCGTTCTGTGCTGTCGCCTGCTGCGCTGTTCACTGATAGATCGCAGCACCCCTGTACTGAAAATATGTCGATTGTGTGCTTGACCCATTAGCCCACTATCGTGCTGGCGATGAACTGTCTGACGCAACTCGTAAAAGTAACGGGGTCTGTCACCTCTGTACAGTGTTCGCTCGCCCAGATTTCCATAAGTTGTTCCCGATGTGAAAAACTGACCTGCGAATCCCTGTTTCAATTGAGTCAACCGGAGTCTGTAGCTGCCCGACCTCACAGCCTGAAGTGAAAAGAAGTTTACCCAGCTGCTGTTGACTGCACTGCTTCAAGACTAAAAAGTCTGGAAATGTTGGGGTTTTGGAGATCCAGATCATTGCTGAGCAGATTTGAGAAGGGAAAAAACGCTTGCAACGTGGTCTAATCTTCCAAGAGGAAAAGAAATGTGCTCTCTTCAGAACCTTAACACCATTTTCATCTTTGGGTCTTCAGAAATCTCATCACTGCCAACATGTTGCATGTTCTTTGAACCTCTGTGTTTGTACAGAGTGTAACAAAGACTGATCAGTAATGCAATATTGTCAGTTCTTTGTTCATTACAGATAGCAGCAATTACATTGAGATGGTAACTGTACAGGTGTATCTTCAAGACTGTCTGACACTCAGAATCATGGAGTGTGTTACACCATAGCTCTTACATGTGTTATAGCCGCGTGGTATGGCGTGAGTGTCCCCCCTTCAACTCCCCACCTGACCGTAGCAAGTGTATTTCTATTCGAGTTTAGCCACTTGGATTTTTATTTCTCAAACAAACAGGCAGCAACAGGTTTTCTTGTTGGTTTAAAAAACAGAAAGCCAAGTGTTTATTGATCAATATGCCTTATCTTGAAATTGTCGCAATTGCATCCTGCACGCACACACAAGAAGAAACAGATAGAGAAGGGAAAGAGGAAGGCAGTTTTTAGTGGTTGGGGGGAAGGGGGGGGGGGAAGGTTGATAGTCTTTTTTTTCCCTGCACAAAAAGGTAGGGAAAAGTACTTGTACATTTCTTGCCGATTATGGTAGGGCCCAACAGTGTTCATCCATAAGACTACTTCCTCTTTATCTATTGAATTCTCTTGAGAATCATGTTATAGATGGCCATTTTGGATCATTGTTCACTTTTTAAAAAAATGTTCATATTTTGAAGACAAAGTCCATTTTTCATAACTCTTCAGAGTTAGTCCCTGGTTCTTGTGTCATCACACTTCCAGTGTGCATGACATCTTCCCCAAAAGTGAAAAATGAAATTCCTTGAATTTCATTTATATGTTGTTTCTTTTTTGGGGTTTAGAAAGAGGGAAAAAAGAAACAGTAAGAAAGTTTAGGGTCTCACCACTGTACATATTCATTTCATTCACTCCTCCATCTTACAATTGCTACACTTGGCATTGCTTGTAACAGGCATTTGAGGTTCAAGTTTATGTTTTCTCATCATCCTTCTTTTGGGATAAGGTACCATCAAAAAATTGCATTTCTTTAGGTTACTTGTTGTCAAATGAAGTTGTAGTTTCTCTCACAACAGTTTTTACTACTTTAGGAATGTTAATCTCCAGGAGCATGTGATTGTTGGTGAAGCTTGTAGTATGCAAATTTCATGTTATTCCTGTGGTGAGGTTCTTGTTTGTACAAGCTTTAACCCCTTAACTACTGCTTCCACAATACATGGCGTTAACTATTCAGGTTCTGCCACATTGACAGTTCTTATTTCTAGGGTAACAGCAGCGATACATTGTTATTTTAGCCCCTGTGAAGTGTCTGGGATTTCTTCCTGCTGTTTGTTCTTGCTGAGTTCTGATTCTAAATTGTTGGATTTGATTAGTTTTGGATTTGGAACCTGATTGTGTGATTCTTCAGTGGGTAGATCCATGATGACCTTTCTTGTGTTCTCTTGTGATTTTCACAAATGTGGTTCACTTTAGGGTATGTTACCTTCCCATTTCCTTTTACCTCAAAGATAGATGTTTCCCTAATCTGCCCCATGTCCTCTGGGACACGACTGCTCGTAGGTGGTTGCCCAGCTTGCACTGCATTTCCCTGTGGCGCTTCAATTAGATAAGGCTTTCCTGCTTGGGAAAGTTGCTCCTCCGTATTTAAATCTTTAAAAAAGATTTCACCTAACCATATCCCAGTTGCTTTTCTTTCAGCTTTTGTGGCTTTTTCTTAGTTTCTTTAAATTTTTTTTTGCTCTATCTGGGCCATTTTAAATTCTTCTGGCTCTATCTTCCCCCATTTGATTTTTGAGACTTTCCCAGCCCTCTGCAGTTGTACAGAGTTTTGCTTTCTCCCCTCATTTTCTCCAGTCTCTGTGGACTGCTCTGGACCCTCTGGGTACAATACTGTGCTTCATTGCCCAGCAATAGGTCTACCCACTACATGGGTAAGCTCAGAATGATTCCAATTGTCACTACCCCAGTGACCGACTTACTCTGTAGATAAATTTTAACTAAGGGAACCTTCAAGCATTTGACAGTATGCCCTTTTACTAATACAATGGTATTTGTTCTGCTTTCCAGTGACATTTCTGTCAGTTTGGCTGCCAGTTGGGTTTGAAAACAACCAGTATCCCAGACGATGGTTATCTCCTTGTCTGGTGCCTGGGACACAAAAGGAGTCATTTTTCCTTTGTGCAAAAAGTTCAGATATGTGGGGCTGAAATTTATGATTACGCCGCCCTAATCGGCAGCGGATGTAAACGATGGTGGTCCGCCTGCGCGGAACACACATCACGGAGCCACCACGATATTGAGCGTGGCGGATCATTTAAATGGCCGGGGCGGACTGCCCAGCCTGATGACATGGAGAGGGCGGACTATCTGTCCCCAGCAATGGTACCGGCAGCCTTTGCGTTTCGAGCCCTACATTCAATTTAATTACTTAAAGATACAGTGTTTTAAAAAAAATAAATTGATCCTGACCCTCTCCCACCCCTCCCAATAACCATAGAATTAATTACCTGCCCTCTCCCCCCGCCCCAAAACACTTACCTTGTGCACCTGACCTTCATCCCCCAAAGTTCATAAACTTTACCCCTTCCCACCATCCCCTAGATCAATGAAATGAGGCTGACACCGCTCCCCCTCCTCCCGCACTGAAAAACTTACCTGCTCCCCACTCCCCACCAGTGTTCTTCCTCGGATGCCCGGATGGGGATCTGAAGATGCAGAAGTGCTGGCCACCAGCATCAATGTCGCTCCGGGATGGACAGCGTGAGTGGAAAGGTAATCAATTCATTTATTTAAATATTTAAATGGGGCTCCCATCACCGAGCGGTGGGGGGGGGGGGGGGGGTAGGGGTGCCGCCACGGGTCCTCGCTGCTACTGGCAATATTGGGCCTGGCCTTCCCGGCGTCGAGGTTCATGGCGGGCCTCTGCCGGAGACATTTTCCGGCATCCACCCTGCCACAAACCCCCCAATGTCGAGGTCGGGGGGGGGGGGTGGGGTCTGTAAAATTCAGCCCGTGTTCTGCTCTTGCGTGATATTAGAACACAGGTTTATCATTTTCAAAGCCACAGGCACAGACCTGACTGCAACATCTCCTGCTTGTTTTTTGGCGTACCAACAATTGGCCTGGACATGCCCAGAATTACTGCACTAGAAACATGGTGGGTGGACCCCTACTGGTTTCTCCCAGGGTTTCTTCTTTTAAAAGTTGGAGACTGGTCGGGTCTTCCTTCCCTGTTCTCCTTTGCTCTCAAGCCTATTTCTGCTTCCTCTGCATCCCTGCTGTCTCTCCGTAGCTTGTACAAGTTACTAGACCCAAATTTATTTGGAGTTAGGGATTTATGTATTAATTCATAGTCGTCAGCCATTTTAGCTGCTTCTCTCACTCTTGTGACTCTTTGTTCTTCGATATGGGTTCTTACATTACTTGGGTTGCTTTTTTTAAACTCTTCTAGCAACATCACTTCTCTCAAATTTTCGTATGAGGGTTCTAGGTCGAGAGATCATATCCAGCAATCAAAAGCCTTATGTTTGATTCTTTTGAATTCAATGTAAGTCTGTGTGAGTCTTTTCCAGGTGTGTCAGAATCTCTGTCTATATGCATCCAGTACCAGCTCATATGCATTTAGAATTGTAGTTTTTGTTTGTTCATAATCAGAGGAACTTTCTTCTGACAACAGGGAAAAAGCTTCACGAGCCCTACCCACAAACTTGCCTTGTAAGAGGACAGTCCAAAATTTTTTTGACCATTTTAGCCTCGTAGCTATTTTATCAAATTAGTTAAATATGACTCAACCTCCTCCTCATTAAATTTTGACACTAGCCTTGAGTGCCTCAGCACATCAAAGTTTTGCTCTGAATTGGGGATAAGGTTTGAGTGACTAGCAACATTTTCATTTTGGGTTTGCAGTGTCTGTAATTCAAACCTTCTTGCCTCTTCCTCTCTTTGCATCTTCCTTTCCTCTTTTTCCTTCTGAAATTGTACCTCTTCCTCTTTCAACTGAATTCTAGCTAAAGCTGTTTTTTCAGACTGATTCCATGCTGTCTTCTTCTAGCTCAGGGGTAAGTTTAAAATGGTTGTCTAGACTTTTCACCAGTTCAGGTTTCTTTGCTTTTTGTCTGAAAGTGATTCCCACCTCTGTAGCTAAGCTTTATAAATCTTCAACACTTAATTTGTTTAACTTTTCATGCGATATCTCTCCCTGCTCTACAAACACCTTAGCATTAAATGTGGTCATCTCTTTTATTTCTAACGCTGTAGAGAAATAAAACAGAAGAATACAAGAAAGACCTGTTCGTTTATTTTTCCAGAATTTTAGAGGTCAATTTTCCTCCTGTTTTCCAAATCTCTTGTTTGTCTGGTGGTTTAGATCCGGGATGAGTCTCCAATTTGTTATGGTCACATGGTGTGATGCAGGTGCTTCCCCATTCAACTCCCCACATGACTGCAACAAGTGTATTTGTATTAGAGTTTAGCCTCTTGGTGTTTTATTTAGGAACATAGGAGCAGGAGCAGGCCATTCAGCCCATCGGGCCTGCCCCACCATTCAATATGATCATGGCTGATCAACTACTTCAATGTCTTTTTCCCACGCTAGCCCCAAATCCCTTTATGTCATTTGAATTTAGAAATCTGTCAATCTCTGCTTTAAACATACTCAATGACTGAGCTTCCACAGTACTCTGGGGTAGAGAATTCCAAAGATTCACAACCCTCTGAGTAAAGAAATTTCTCCTCATCTCTGTCCTAAGTGGCTTCCCCCTTATTTTAAAATTGTGTCCCCTGGTTCTAGACTCCCCAACCAGGGGAAACATCTTAGCTGCATCTACCCTGTCTATCACTTTAAGTATTTTGTAGCTTTGAATGAGATCACCTCCCATTCTTCAAAATTCTAGAGAATACAGGCCCAGTTTCCCCAATCTCTCTTCATAGGACAGTCCACCATCCCGGGAACACATCTGGTGGCAATGGCAATAATATCCTTCCGAAGGTAAGGGGACCAAAACTGCACACAGTACTCCAACTGCAGTGTAACGAAGATTCTATACAATTGAAGCAAGACTTCACTACTCCTGTACTCAAATCCTCTTGCGATAAAGGCTAACATACCATTAGCCTTCCTAATTGCTTGCTGCAGCTGCATGTTACCTTTCAGTGACTTATTGACAATGACACCCAGGCTCCTTTGTACATCTTTACTTTCTAATCTTTTACCATTTAAGAAATATTCTGCACATCTATTCCTCCTACCAAAGTGGATAACCTCACATTATATTCCATCTGCCACGTTCTTGCCCACTCATTAAGTCTGTCCAAATCCCCTTGAAGCCGCTTTGCATCTTCCTCACAACACACATTCCCACCTAGTTTTGTGTCATCCGCAAACTTGGAAATATTACATTTGGTCCCCACATCCAAATCATTGATGTATATTGCGAATAGCTGGGGCCCAAGCACTGATCCCTGCGGTACCCCATGAGTCACAGCCTGCCAATGCAAGAATGACCCATTTATTCTTACTCTCTGCTTTCTGCCTGTTAACCAATCCTTAAACCATGCCAGTATATTACCTCCTATCCCATGTACTTTAATTTTGCTAACCAACCTCCTATGGGGGACTTTATCAAAAGCCTTTTGAAAATCCAAGTATACCATGTCCACCGACTCCCTTTTATCAATTCTGTTAGTAACATTCTCAAAAAACTCCAAAAGGTTCGTCAAACATGATTTCCCATTCATAAATCCATGTTGACGATGCCCAATCAGATCATTATTATCCAAGTGTCCATTTATCACATCCTTTAGAATAGATTCTAGCATTTTCCCAACAACTCATGTAAGGCTAACAGGTCTGTAATTCCCTGTTTTCTCTCTCCCTCCCTTCTTAAATAATATAATTAATATATTTTCTCATATAAACTGACTGCAACAGGTTTTCTTGTAAGTTTAAAAAACAGAAAGTCAATTATTTATTGATCAATATGCCTTATCTTGAAATTGTCGCATCTGCATCCACTCACGCATTGCTTGCGCACACACACAAGAATAGAAAGATAGACAAGAGAAAGCGGAAGGTGGTTTTTAGTGGGAGAAAGGTGATGATAAACCTGTTGAATTCTCTTGAGAATCAAGTTATAGATGGATGCAGGCCTGAAATGATTGTAGGTTGCACTCTTGATTGAAAGTTCTATTAAGGATGCTGGGTGAATTCTAGCTTTCACTGCTGTATAATGTAGATGTCTGATTTTTTTCAGCAGGGCATGTGCTTTCTGGCTTGCTGGAATGTCAGCTGTTACAAGTTGCTTCTCTCCTGGGTGTGTCACTCTCTCTCTCTGGCTATCTTTTTTAAAAGATAAAACTGTGTCACCTCTCATATCTTGGTAGGAGACATTCTCCTCTCTTCCCCATGATGATTGCATAATCGCCCAGGACGTGGCTACTTCACACCTCCTTTGTTTCAGAAGAAGACATTCAATTCTGAAGTGTTTTTAGGATTGGTGTAAGATGGGTTTCATTAATTCATGATTTCATTGGCTTTGAAGATTTGTTCTTTTTCTTTGTCAGACTACTTAAATACACAAAGGGTCAATCACCTTTTGTTCAGTGACCAGTCAAATAAAGGTTGATTTTTTTGAAGACAAAGCCTGTTTTTCATAATTCTGCAAAGTTAGTCCATGATTGTTGTATCATTGCACTTCCGGTGTGCGTGACACATGACTAACATAATATTGTAGCTACACCTCTTAAAGGTGTACACACACAACAGCTACAACAGGATAGATAAGAAACAAACCAGCTGAGTGCAGGCCCACCCAATTAGACAACACAGGAGAGATATTGAAGGAGGATGGTCAACTATGTCACAGTCACGTAGGATGTCATTTGTGACTTTGATAAGAGCTATTTCAGGACAGTCGGATGGGCGCTATCCTGATTGGAGGGATGCAAACATGGAGTTCCAGGAATGATGTGTGCACACAGATTTGGAAGGTGACAACATGTTCAAGGACTTTGGAGAGGAAAGGGACATTTGAAATGTGACAGTAGTTTTTCAAGGATGGAGGGGGCAAGGATTATTTTTGAGGAGTGGGTAATGACGGTAGCTTTGAAGGAGAGGCGACAGTACCTGAGGAGAGGGAACTGTTAACAATATCAGGTAACATGGGAGCCAGGAAGGGAAGTTGGGTGCTCAGCAGTTTAATGGGAATAGGGTCAAGGGAGCAGGAAATGGGTCCCATGAACAGTATGAGCTCGGAGAGACCATAAGGAGATATATTAGAGAAACTAGAGAAAGATACAAGTTCAGGGCTAGGGCAGAGAGGGAACATTAGAGGAAGTTTGGCCCAGTGAACTAATGGAAGAAGGGAAAGTAGCAGAGGTATCTAATCAGATGGTCTTAATCTTAGTAGCAAAGAAATCCATGAGCTCCTCGCACCTGTTGGAATTTATTTGCAGCAGAGAAAAGAAGCAAGGGGTTATCTGTGCATTCCATGATGATCGTGGAATTGTGAGCAGTTTTGGTAGGCAAGATGACCAGGTGAGAAAGGTGTCTAGGGGTCTTTTACTGTCTTCACCTGGTCTCATTGTCACAGGGTTTAATTTTAAACACACTGTGTTTTGAGCTCCCCCTTTGTGAATCCTTGTTCACAGCTTTCCAATTATAAGGCAAAGAAATGAGCACACCAGGTTTTCTTTAGGTTTAAAGAAGAAAAGTGAAATTTATTAAAACTTAAACTCTAATACGGTTAATGCCTACGGATATACAACGCCCCCACGCTAGCATGCACACGCGATACACACATGCAAAAAGGGACAGAAAAGAGCAGAAGAAAAATAAAATGGAGAGGTTTGAGGCAGATCCTAAAGGGTGCTTCTTGTTACTGTTTCTGTGTTTCCAGCTCGCTGTAGAGTCCTTGATTGTAGACAGCTCTTACTTTTCGTTGGGGCCCAGTATTCTTCTTAAACCTTGTTCACTGTTGGTGACTTTTCTCTGTTGGTGTTCATATATCTTCAATGGTTTCCAAAGCTGGTGAGAGCGAGATGAGAGCCAACAGGAGAGAGGTGTTCTCAGTCCAGGAGAAAACAGCTTTATGATTTCAAATTCCTTGTTGGAAGTTCAAATTCAAAAAACTCCAACAGTCAGTTAGTCATGTGACCCCAACTGGCCTGACCATGTCTGTTTGTGTATTCGGCCATCTTAGTAATTAACCTAGAATGCTTCAACGTCTGGGAATCAAAAGTCCATTGTGGATTAAATTGGAGCTGGGAATAGCTCCTTTGTCCTTTGAAGTACTGTCTGTTGATGTGCTAATGTCTCTCTCCAGCCAAAGTCTCCAATTGTTTTTCTAAAGCAAGTCTTTTCTTCATCAACAACTGTTTAAAATCAATGTTCATGTGGCAAAATTAATTTTCCTCATTCTTGGCAGGTGAGGGGCTTGCCTGACAGTGTTTTACATAATCTAGCCAGATCTGGCGGTGAATGGCTAAGCCAGTTGTCTTCCATATCCATTCAAGCCTTGGTTTTAAGGGAGCAAAGATGAGGGCTATATCAGGGGGAACAGCCAGGGTGGGAGAGGGTATTGATATTAATGGACACCACAGTATCAAAAGTGGAGGTGAGGGTGTGGTTGAACAAATTCGTAGTTGCAGAAATGTCATGGTAAATGGCAAGCCAAAGGCTGGGCAGCTGGGATTTTGAAAGTGCGGTTGTAGATGAATTGAGAGACAGTTTTTTTCCAGAGGCAGACACAGAAAGAAGTTGAGTTGGGAGGGGGAAGGGAGGTATGTGTGGATAGCAATTCAAGGAAGTGATCAGAGATTGCCCTATTTGTGATTATCTGCAATGAGATGAATGACCATTTAATCTGCTTTAGTTGAGGGATAAAAGTTGGCCAGTACTTTTGCTTAAACAGTAAATTTTCAGTAAAGGTGACTTCCTAGACTAAATAATGACTGAAGTTTTTAAAGTGAATAAGATAAATTAGGAAAGAAAGATTCAAATATACTGTGAGTGTAAAACAGTTCCCTTCCTAAAACTGCTGTAGGGTCTATTTGGAATATCAGCTTATTAATTTATCTAAAGCAAACTCTCATTCAGTAAATATTTGAGCATGCTACAAAAATCATCTAACAATTTACATACACCTATATAGACACACACATGCATAGACAAATGAACGTATACCACGTTATGGCATCTTTTCTATAAAAAGTTTTTTTTGTATTTTCAGAAGAATTATATCATTGGAGTCATTCTGCACATCAACAAAGTTCACAGATCAAATTAAAATTTATGTCATACTTTTAATGCTTAAGTTGCTTAACCAATCATCATGTGGCATCTTATGCAAGTGCCTATGGCCATTCTTGTGAGAGCCTGAAAAATGAGTGTTGGAAGGCAATTCAACTTTGGGAGACGCCACAACCTGCTTTCACCTGATTCCATGGGCAGGATGTTTCCAGCAGGGGTGGGAAACAGGGGTCAGGATTGTTCCTGGGTCCCAAACCCACCCCTGTGAGAAACAGTCGCAGGCCCTGATTTTCATGGGGGCGGCTAATTAATGGCCAAAGGCCAGACTTGACGTCCAATCAAGGGCGAGTGGGTGGGCTCTCAAAGCTGGAGGATCAATCAGAGGCCTTCCAGCTTGAAAAGAGCAGCAAGCTGCAATAGAGAGTAAGCAAGGTAGACGGGGCTTCAAGATGGAGGTGCCTTCTCTCCAACTTTTTTAAGCAAATTAAAAAATGGATCTTGTAGCCAGGCCACTACTGTGGGGGAACCCCACTATAAGGCAGCCTGCAGCTGCACCTGCACCCAGGCAAGCTGGAAGGGCCTCTATGCCTGCCTGGAGTATTGGCCCCCTGATCTGCCACTGGGAGGCTGCCTCCAGGCAGCTAAGCTGACCGCCGCTTGGGGGGGGCCTGGAGTCTGACTGGAAAATCCCAGTTGGCCTCCTGTAATTGGCCTCAACAGGCTCTTAACGAGCTATGGCGGCTACCTGCCGCTTGTAGGTGGGTTGCACTGCCACACCCCCATCCTGCCTCTGCAAAAATGGCCTGAGGCCAGGATGGAGCTGGGAACCAGCATACAGGCCCAGCGGGGCCATTTTTAGCACAGATCCACCTCCGATCCCGGCAGGGGATAAAAATCAAGCCCTATGTTACAAAGATTACCTGCTTTCCCCTTTGTAACGTTGCCCAACTCTGCCCCTGTCTCAGCCCATTAGCTGCTGAAACACTCATCCATGATTTTCTCACCTCCAGACTCGACTATTACAATGCTTCCTATTGCGCACCCTCCATAAACTTCAACTCATCCAAAATCCTTCTACCTCTACCCTTGTCCTGCTCACAGATCGCCCTGTCCTTGCTGACTGACATTGGCTACCAGACCCCTAAAACGCCATAAGTTTAAAATCCTCATCAAAAGGGCTGCTGGGACCCACTGGGGCTAGGGGGTGTGGTGGGGTGGGGGAGGGGTTTGCAGGGCGGTGTTGATTCATTTCTAAGTTACAGCAAGGACATGCTGGAAAGACTGCAGATGTTTGTAACCCTCACATTCAAAGAAATTAGAAAGTAGTTCCATTGTGCTCGTCCACCATTGTTCCACTCAGTGTACATCACCACCATAATACAGATTAACTAGCCATTGCTGAATCTACAGTGCAATTGCAGTCTGCATTGGATCCTTGTGTCTGGACTTCTGAAGAAAAATAGACCAGTTTTAAAAAAATTATTTCAAACAGCCCCCTCTGTATGGGGCCTGCAGAGGGCACATACAAGTTCTTTCCAGGGGTGATTCTAGCCCTCTAACATGTTGGGCACTTCAGATATATCCCTAGAAGCATAGGCACCTTCTATTCTGATACTGATGAAGGGACTACCTCCTAACCCTTTTGAATTTTAGTGAGGTCAGTGACCCCAGGCATAATATTCAGGTGTAAATGCAATCCAATGAAGAGTTCTACACCCAAAACATGACTCCATTTGGGTTTCCTTTCCAAATGCTCACAAATCTGCCATGTACTTAGAAACTTAGAACAGTTATAGCACAGAAGGAGGCCATTTGGCCTACCGTGTCTGTGCCAGCTTTCTGCAAAAGCAATTCAGCTAGTCCCACTCCCCTGCCCTTTCCCCGTACCCCTGCAAATGTTCCCTCTGCAGGTGCTTATCCAATTCCCTTCTGAAAACCACAGTTGAATCTGCCTCTACCACACTCTCAGGTAGTGCATTCCAGACCCTAACTTCTGCATAAAAAGCTTTTCCTCATGTCGCCATTGGTTCTTTTGCCAATCACCTTAAATCAGTATCCTCTGGTTCTAACCCTTCCGTCAATGGGAACAGTTTCCCTCGATCTACTTTGTCTAAACCTCTCATGATTTTAAACACTTCTGTCAAATCTCCTCTCAACAGTTTTTTCTCTAAGGAGAACAACCGCAGATTCTTCAATCTATCCACATGACTGAAGTTCCTCATCGCTGGAATCATTCTCATGAATCTTTTCTGCATCCTCTCTAAAGCTTTCATATCCTTCCAAACTGCAGTGCCCAGAATTGGACACAATATTCCATTTTCTCTTTTTAAAACTACTTAACAGTTTGCACTGATCTGCTACATACAATCACTTGATCAATTAAAGACACTTAATGGAGTGATACAAGAGACTTTAGCTCAATTGAGATATTTCCCATGTAATCAAGAAATTAACTTCTCATTTGGTAGTACAAAACTTAAGAATTGCTGAAAATAGAAACATGTTGTCGAAGCTTTTCGTCTTGCACTCATCAGGACAATACACAAGAATAACCAATCTAAGGGAAAACAACAACTTATACTGCACGAGAAGAGAGTGCTGATTGATTGGCAAATGAACTCTGATTCGGTGAAGTGTTGCCATGGAGAATGCACCAGTTTACAGTGACTGACAGTTAACTGCCAAGCTTTGTTTGAAATTTAAACCAGGCAGCTTAACTCTGATTGGCCAAGGCATTGCCCTGAGAAATGAACCAGTGAATGGCTGTCACTTATTTGTTCAGCTGAAAGAGGCGCAATGTGTGTACATGTTCTTTCTGTCTGCAAAGAACAGGGCCCTGTGTATTAATATATGTAGCTTCCAGTATGCTCAAATGTGCCACACTGTGAACCCTACTGACAATCTTAAATTGATTGTCACTGTAATTCTTAGCACACTGTGGATTATTTAACAAATGTTGTCCAATCGTGGAATCACATCTAATGTTGGACACTGTGTTTTGAGTTTTGCAAGCACAGGCTGGTTGGGTACGGCCTGTACCTTGCCTGTTGCAAACAGCAGAAGGGACATGTTGTTTGATACAATCCACCAGTCTTTGGGACGTACAGCCCATATACCTAACATCCCACTGGCATTGAAATTCATATATCACATTACTCATTTGTGAATAGGCAGGACTCAAAACACAGTGTCCAACATTAGATGTGATTCTGTGATTGGACAACATTTGTTAAATAATCCGCAGTCTGCTAAGAATTACGCTGACAATCAATTTAAGATTGTAAGTAGGGCTCGCAGTGTGGCACATTTGTGCGTACTGGAAGCTACATATATTAATACACAGGGCCCTGTTCTTTGCAGACAGAAAGAACATGTACACACATTGCGCCTCTTTCAGCTGAACAAATTAAGTGACAGCTGGTTCATTCCTCAGGGCAATGCCTTGGCCAATCAGAGTGAAGCTGCCTGGTTTAATTTTCAAACAAAGCTTGGCAGTTAACAATCTGTCACCATAAACTGGTGCATTCTCCATGGCAACACCTCTCCCAATCAGAGTTCACTTGCCAACCAATCAACACTTTCTTCTCATGCAGTATAAGTTGTTGTTTTCCCTTACATTGGTTATCCTTGCGTATTGTCCTGATGAGTGCAAGACGAAAAGCTTCAACAACATGTCTTTATTTTCAGCAATTCTCAAATTAAATTCTATTAAATGAGCATAGCAGTAATTTATGTGGTATCTAATATATTGGAGGAACTCACTATTTTATGACTGCACAAAAGACAAAGTTAATTAGTTATTGATTATAAAAACAAGAAATGCTGGAAATACTTAGCAGGTCCGGCAGCAACTGTGGAGAGAGAAGCAGAGTCATTGTTTCAGGTCAGTGACCCTTCATCAGAAGGGTTATTGATTAATTTTCTTATGCAACATCGATAGTGAATTGATGTCTCATTTGCACATTCATTTTTAATGCAAAACAATTTTGGATTTTTCAATGCTTAGAAATTAATTAGAGCTAATTGTACACAATTGGCATGCTAATCCACATCCCTGAATTACTTAATTATTGTTTACAAATCTAGTATCTCTCACAGCAGATGAGGAGGTTGTGCTATGTACATCTGGTGGGAACATGGTGTGGTGAAGTAACTTTTGATAGAGGCAGTCACCAAAGCTTAGAGGAGCATGGGAGTGGGTGGGGTATGGACTAATGGGGGATGGGAAGGGGGGTGGGGCACGGGGCAAGTTGATTTGGTTAAATAAAAATGAAAAAGTCAGGAGTCCAGGAATGGCGTACAGGTGGTAGCACTGCATTGCTGACTGTTTAAAAATCAAGGCTGAGGTTTGTGGAAGACCAAGCATTTCTACATCGGCGTGCTGAAATTGAAGTGGCCAGTTTGTACATGTAATCTTTAATGTTGGTCTACACACCTCAGAATTAATTATCACACTCACTGAACAAAATGTAACAAATGCTTTTCTGAAACTATGTGGCTGACAGGTGTTGCTTGGTCAATTATTTTTTCTTGTAATGTGATTGACTGTGTTCTTTTTTTAAGCGTAACAGAATTTGGGAAAAAAATTGAAATTTGGGAGAAAGGTTTTGCATAATATGATTGGAGAATAATAAAACTTGAAAAGGACCAAGTAGAAAAGAAAAACACAGATTAAATAAATGAGGGAAATAAAATTGTCATCCAGACTCAGTGGGCACAATGTAGATGCCTGACCCAAAAAAAATTATAAATGATAAATAATTTTCTTGGAGCTGTATAAAGAAGGAAAGCCCAGGTTTGATGCCTCAGCCTATGGTGAGTTAGCTGAATTTAGGCAGTATTGCAGTCGGAGCACTACAGTTGGCTTCATCACACCTCAAGAAAGATGGGACAGATTGTCCTGGATTCCTCTTTCTGATAACTATCCAGTGAGCCCTGTTGGGAGTGTGCTTATGTTGGTAATGGTGAGATCAGGAAGGTGAAGTGAGCAGTAAGGCTCCTCACAAGTGAATAGCCACTTGGTTCTTACACGCAAGTAATGAATAATGAGTCGATATATAAACTAAATGGTAGAGCTTTAAAAAGGATTAAAGAGGAGCAGAGACACTTAAAGATTCAAATACACTAATCTTTAAAAATGGGAGAACAGGTTGCTAAAAGCTGTAAAGAAAAGCATATAAGATTCAAAGTTTTTATTTATGATATACAAATCAATGGTTAGGCCACAATTAGAATAATAGGGTAAAAAATAATCTTTGCCTGTTTTCAGATTTTTGTTGGATGTTCTTGGGGCACTGGTCCCTGAAATTGTGCCCTGTAAAACAGCACATGGTCCAATGTTACCCTATTGTGTCCAGTTGTGTGTGTCTTACTTTATGAAAGGCCTCAAGGCCAATGAAAGGGTTTGGAAGAGATCCACTAAGTTAACAATCTCAGCATCCTATAAACCCTGAGCTGAGCATTTGACCTGATATCCTCTCCATCACAAACACCAACTATGTCCATCTCCACAACATCAAACTCTCTATTCCTCCACTTCTGACCTTTTATGCGTTTCCCCCGTCCTTCACCCCACCATTGGCGGTCGTGTGATTTGCCATCAGGGCTGCACACTTTGTAATTCTCTAGCTAATCTTATGTGCCTCAGCCACCCCCTCTCCCGTTTTAAGGCCCTCCTTAAAATCCACCTATTCACCACTCCCAATATTTTCTTCTTTGCCTTGGAATCCAGTTTTGTTTAATTATGCTTTAGAATGTTTTGCGATGTTACAGGTGCTTTTAAAATGAAAGTTGTTGTTTATATATATATGCATGCAAAGCCAAGGTATAACAGCTTGAGGTGAAGTGTTGCAGGCATACCATAAATGCTGGGCACACTGGCATAGATCCTAAAGTACAGAAAATGTCTGGTTGGCCATTCTCTTCTTTAGTGGCGCTCCTCAGTGACCTTGTACTATGCTTTCTTTACTGTAAAGGAGGGAACTTGCTCGTCTGTCATCTATACCTCTTCTTCACGTCACTTATTGGACCATTTATTTACTGGTCAATTCCTCTTAAAGGCACAGAAGGCCTTTAAATTTGAGGCTATTCCGGATAGGCCACCCTCCAGTAACTGTTTTCCATCTGCATTGTACACAGGGACCACAGATGTAATACTTAAATTAGTGAACCTCACAAGACATTTTGTTGACAACGTCAATCTAAACTGTAACCATTTGCTAGTAATCCTACTGTCACTGTGACAGGATTGCAAAATTTAGCTTCCTTTCTCTGCTAGGACTAGTTGAGGCAGAGACCTTCGTGAGGTAGGTAAGTATTTAAAGTAAAGGCAGATACTGGGCCGCAAGGAGAAAGCAGGACAGTGGGATTCATGTTGGATTGTTCCAGCAAAGAGTCAGCACCGACATGAAACATCTATGGTTCTAAGGAGTGAATACTTTCAGGAGAGAAGGAGACATGAGAAAATTGACATGGGAAAAATCATAAAAATAAATGTAGTAATTTAACTAGGCTTCTTATTAGTGCATATGTTTTTAAGCAGCTAAAATTGGGAGTGTGTAGCGATTCCATCACCTTACCTTCAAATTAACATATTCCAGCTACTTAGGTAGGGAGGTATTACTGGCAGTTTGGCCTCACAGTGCAAATAGATTTATCTTGCAGATGCCAAGTAGATCCATTGAGAAATAAGGCAGTAACATGAGCACCCAGTGGGAAAAAAACAAGGCCATTGGAACTATAATGAGAGGAGTTTGCTGTAATGATTGTATTTATCTGACAGTGCTGAAGCTGAGAGACTGACTTCACAGGAATGAGTGCTGTGGCTCCAGATGGGGAGTTGTGTTGGCTTGTCACGTCCTATTTATTTTAAAAACCCCGTCAGCAATCCATTGTTTTCATTGAAAAGCTTATGTGATGCCACTGAGCGCTGACTGCTGAGAGGTTTTGTTTGAAGTTTGTTTTTCTTTTGTACCAGACTTTTTTTTGCTCCAAAGATTCTTTACAGGAACTGCAGTTAGTGATGGCCTATTCATTCCCAGAATTCTACAGACTTAAACATTCATGAAAATCTGTCTATGGGGTGGAAACGTGGAGAGCTGAATACTTTTGTAAGAAAGGAGCTGCCAGAAAAAATTATGAAATATGACCAGTTTTCCTTGGCTGGTTGTAGGATTCAGATCATTCTGGAAATTACTTCTTGTTCTGTACAGCCTGTACAGTGAATAATGTAATAAATAACTGAAAATATTAAAAAAAGAGAAATTTGTTAAATGCACTGCTGGAACCTGTTGTATATTGTTGCTAGCATTTTGCATGCTAGAGCTGATCTGGTTCACAGAGATCTCAGAGTTATTGTAAATCTAAACATTAACTCCTTTATTATATTTACAAGAACCATGTATATTTTCCATAAGTCTAGCCTCTGCTACTCATGATGCTTCCTGCTTCTCCCAAGCCTATTACATATGTAATCTCTTCCTCATCACAGTGGGAGGTGTTACTCTCACTGTCCCAAACATTAACCCTTTTAGACCCATATACTGCAGAACCAAGCCTCACAGATCAGGAAAGGACCGGGTTTGATTCCCAATCTGTGCTCAGTTCGTTGATCTCAACTGAGCCAGGAATATGATTGCAACAAATTGCCTTAGTATCCCTGGTCTAGGGAGGGGGAAAACAAGTAAAAAGAATCAGCCAGCGTTCTTACCTTTAGTGCAATCTTGTGACTCAGCTGTACATGTATGTGTGCATTCATTGGGTGTTCACCGGTTTGCACTCAGCTGTGATGTCCTCACATAGTGACAATTCTGTGGCTACTGTCTTGGTTCACATATGAATGCACTAGGCAAGATGTGGGCAGTGGTGCATGGAACCTTGTTATTTCTCTCAAAAGCAGGGACAGGAATTGGAGGGGAAAATCGAGTCAAATGTATTTTGCCATAGATTTTTAAAGTTAAAGGTTATGGGGGTGAATTTTCCTGTGCAGATTCTCCCAATTGTTCACTGTAACTTCCGCAGAAGAGCTGCAAAAACCCTTGAAAGACACCGGAACCAGCTTGTTAATGTTAAGACCAACGAGTGGGAGATCTGCAGAAATCCACCCTTGTAAATTGTACTAAACATACCTGAATTTTTCAACTCACTGATAAATGTCATTTATTAATTATTCTGATAAAGCCTGTGTCAAGAGAGTTGTTTAGTTTGCAGCTGTGCATCTTGTAAGTTCAATTAATTTTTGAGCTATTCACTCACACTTTTGTGGTATTTGGAAGACTTTGCAGAGAGAGTAAGGGCAATGGGAAAGGCATTATTTAATTAAAAGAGTGTTGAAAAGAACATGCATTTACTGTACAGCCAGTGGTGACTTTAATATCACAGTTAAAGCAACCAGCTTAAGCCAGTTCAGTCCATTGAGGTCAAACTCACGAGTGGAAAAAGGTCTATTAAAGGGGAACTGTTCATAACAGTTAGATTTTCTGTCACTGCCCAACCAAATTTGGGTGGTAAAGAAAAATGAGTTGCAGATGCATTCATTATACTCCTTTTCATGCACCCCATTTTCTACTACTGTATCCTTAAGAAAGAAAGATTTGCATTTATGCAGCGCCTTTCACAATCACTGAATGTCTCAAAGCACTTTACAGCCAATTAAGTACTTTTGGAAGTGTAGTCACTGTTATAATGCAGGAAATGCAGCAGCCAGTATGCACACAGCAAACCCCCCACAAACAGCAATGTGATAATGACCAGATAATCTGTTTTTGTGATGTTTATTGAGGGATAATATTGGTCAGGACACCGGGTATAACTCTCCTGCTCTTCTTCGAAATAGTGCTGTGGGATCTTTCACATCCACCTGAGAAGGCAGATGAGGCCTCGGTTTAACGTCTCATCCAAAGGACGACACCTCCAACCGGGCAGCATTCCCTCAGTACTGCACTGGAGTGTCAGCCTTGATTTTTGTGCTCAAGCCTGGAGTGGGACTTAAACCCAAAACCTTGTGACTCAGAGGCGAGAATGCTACCAACTGAGCAATGGCTGTCATCTTCTCTGGAGGGGTAATGGTGTGGTGACATCAGTTGTCACATTTCATTGCTACCTCATTCACGTTTATCAGTTGTTGTAGAAACATGGCCTCCATAATTGCTTGGTGCTACTGTGAAGATAGAAGTCATTTGTAAAAGGCAAACTTATCCATGAACAGGTGCTGTAAAACCTTTAGGATGCACCATTTCGTTTTGCATATTTTTGTTGTTTTGGCTGCTCCTGTTGCTATGTGCTTTGGTGACATTGGCTGAGAAGCTGCCATTTTCCATTTACCACAACCTCCACCACCCTTTCCAGACAAAATCCTACAGAATGCTCTTTCAGACTTCCTCTCGATCAGTGTTTGGAAGAACAGGAGGAGCAACAGAGGAAGACCAGACATGGAGATGTGATACCTTACAGATGAAATCTTATCTAGCAGAAAACAAGTGGTGGTAATTTTACAGCTTGCATATCCTTGTATAAATTCTTACTATTTTACTTTCTTTTCCTTCCCTGGAGGTTGAGAGTTGGATTAGAATTTATATAGCGGCATTATTTCACAGCTTCTCCCCAACCTTATTTATTCCAGTAACTGCAAGTTGGATCCCCCACTCTTTTAATGTAGAATCTCATAGTGCCTCCAATGACTCAGTAAGTAAGTGAACTACTGATAAATGCAACAAACCACACAAATTAGGAAGCTGGCAAGTTTGATTCTCAGTTTCTGCTGAATTAGCCAACCTTAGAATGTCAATACAAGCCTCAATGGTCCTGCATTAGCAAGAGGAAAAATCATTTAGGGTTTCCATTCTATATCATTATCCAGTGACACCGAAGAAGGGTCACTGACCCGAAACGTTAACTCTGCTTCTCTTTTCACAGATGCTGCCAGACCTGCTGAGTGGTTCCAGCATTTCTTGTTTTTATTCCTGGAAAGTACACTTGTGTTAGAACCAAAGTTGGGAAAAGGATCACCTACAATGCCTTATGGTTGACTTTATGCCTCAATTTTAAAATTCTCATCCTTGTTTTCAAATCCCTCCATGACTTCACCCCTCCCAATTTCTGTAACTTCTCCCAGCATTACAATCCTTCAGGATACCTGCACTCCTCCAATTCTGGCCTCATGCATTTTAATCGCTCCACCATTGGCAGTCATGCCTTCAGCTGCAAAGGCCCTAAACTATGGAATTCCCTCCCCAAACCTCTCCATCTCTCTTTCCTCCTTTAAAATACTCCTTAAAAACTATCTCTTTGACCAAGCTTTTGTTCACCTGCCATAATATCTCGTTACGTGGCTCGTTATCAATTTTGTTTTGATAATGCTGCTGTGATGCACCTTGGGACATTTGTTACGACCAAGGCGGGAGCAATACACTGTCAATTCAGTCCCATCACTCCACAGGCCGCAGCATATTATTAAAGTTTTCCCACCCAACCGGAAAACAGCCAAATTAAACACTCTAGTAACCCCTAGAATAAAAACAGACCAAACCAGGTATCTTTAGACAATAACAAATTAACTATTTATTAAAACTAAATCTTAAACACTATTAAGATAAACCTATGTCTAAAGACCTTATTTTAATTTTTCTTATTTTAATCTAACTCCCCCATTCACACGCATACACTCCAAAATCACGGTTTCTTTAAAAAAATGATTTTTTTTTTAAATTTGCTGTTTCTTAAGAATAAATAAATAAGTCTTTGTGGGTTACATTACTGATGGCTGAGGTATTCTAATGTGAAAATAATCAAATGCTACTCGCAGTCTCCACACGGATTTGATGAAATCATCTCTTCAGCAGATAGGCATTCAAACACTTCGGCTGCAGCAGGCATCAAGACACCAGCGAATTCCAGAAAATACAATCATTCAGGAGAGCTTCAATCTTGAAGCAAATACTTTCTGGCTTGGAAGTAAAAGAAAAGGTGTTTTGCTACCTTCAGCAATACAAATGGTCTTCTCAAAAAAAAGGCTTTTATTTCCTTAGGTAATCAACTCAGCCTGTAGCTCCTTGTAGTATTTCTGCTGAGAGAGAAGAGACAGCTTAATCCTTCAGCACGCTTTCTGGTGAGTCTCTCAAAAACAAACTGGTTCAGACCGGTTTTTGGCAGTTTTACACACAGTCAAATTGAAACATTATACCATGTGACGTCTCTCTTTCCTGCTGTGGCCTAGGGACAGATGCAGCTGGCACCCTGTGCTCAGTCCTAAAGGCACATTGTTTTAAAACAGAGTCTTAAAGGCACACACTGTTTTAATTCAAGGAGAAAAATAATTACAGTTCTGTGACACATTTTACTGTGTTACAGGAGCTATATAAAAATACAAGTTGTTGTTGTAATCTGCCAACATACACAGTCAAAGCATATGCATGAAGACTATTACTTGGATGAGGTATTGTACAACTGCTGATGCTGGGGTGTGATTTCACAAGCAAGAGTCAGTACCTTCAGAAGAGAAGAGGAGAAACCTGCGTGTGGCGGGAGGAGAGAAAAACAAATAGAAACTGTTAGTTCTGAGCCATGAATTGATCCTATCTTCAAGTAAACCTTGCCTTTAAGCTGGGTCTCATGCTGAAACCAATTTGGAAGCCGTATAATATTACCCTTGTCACCTGCCATCCTTTTTGTTTATCTAAATGGAAAAAATAAAGTTATTTGCACATACTACAACAACTTGCATTTATATAGCACATTTAGCTCAGTAAAACATCCTAAAGCACTTCACAGGAGAATTATCAAACATAAAAGAGAGATATTAGGACAAGTGGCCAAAACTTGGTCAGAAGTATGGATTTAAGGAGTAAAGATAGGTGGAGAGGCAGAAAAATTTACAGAATTGGAGGAATATAGAGTTCTTGGTTGTAGGGCTGGATGAGGTTATAGAAATAGGGAGGGGCATGGCCATGGATGGATTTGAACACGAGGACGAGAATTTTAAATTTAAGGCATTGGTGGACTAGGAGAAAATGTAGGTCAGCAAGCACAGGGGTGATGGGTGAACAGGACTTGGCGTGAGTTAGGATACAGGCAGCAAAGTTTTGGATGAGTTTAAGTTCATGGAGGATGGAAGATGGGAGACCAGCCAGGAATGTAGTGGAATACTCAGGTCTGCAGATAACAAAAGCATGGATGGACTAGTGTCTGATATGTATATTTACAGGGTGTGTGCAGACAGAGATAAGTTAATTATGAAAATAACATACATTTACAGAACAGATAGTGATCTTTAACATCACTATACAGCCAACCAATTTAAACCGGTTCTTTCACCCTCAATTTTCTTGTCTCTTTTTCCTGAAGGCACTGATTTATGCTGAGTTACAGTTCCAACAGCCTTTTGATATGTCAGACAAGTCACCAATCTTCATGGGTGAGACTCACAACAAGTGTTCACACACATGGGGATGAATGTTATCAGCGTGCTGTGCTCCGCGGCGGCGCGCTGTGAAGGCGGTGACCTTCCAACACGGAAGCGCTGCCGCACAGCCCCCGCGATATTATGCATGGGGGCTCATTTAAATGGAAGGGGCAGAGCGGCTGCCCCCGATGATGTAGAGGGGGAGGCCGCCATGTCCCTGGCAACGGCGTCTGGCGTGACCGCGCAGGTGCCATTTTTAAAGGGCTCCAAGCCCTTAGGAGAAATTTTAATATTTAAAGCAGTTTAGCAAAATTTTTATTTCAAATAAATAATTAAAACATGCAGGCCCTTTCCCAACTCCCACAATGATGTGTTTACTGTCTGCTGTGTTTGTAATGTATTTTACTCCCAGCACAAACTTCCCCTCCCCAACCTCTTCACTTTTGCCATTCACACCATCCCCACAACCAATAGGTATAGTTTTCCCCACTCCCCCACCCCTCCCGCCCTGAAAATATTACCCCTCCTCCCTCCCCACTAGTGTCTCGCCTCGGAACTCCATATTAGATGAACACACAAACATACATACGAACATACGAATTAGAAAACACTCGGCCCCGCCTCGCTGCCGATAATATGCGGTGGGTCCTTGTCGACGTTGGGGGTCGAGACGGGCCACTCCCCACAAAATTTTACGGGCCCCCCTGCCGCGGCCCACAGCGTTGAGGGGCTCATAAAATTCAGCCCATGCACTTTTCCAGCAAGCGAGATAACAATTAGAACTGGGAGTTTTGCTGATGTTTTTCCCCCTTCCTTGTCAATTGTGGACAGGAAGAGTTTGATGCCTCCTGGAAACAGGCCGGTGGATTACAGAGGTTTTCAGCTAATGGTCCAGCTGATGAAAGCCTGGAAGATGCGTTTGAACATGGTTGGGAGGAGCAGGAGCTGAGCCACTGCTGCATTAGGGGTCCTCCCTCATGAGGGCCCCTTCCTCTCAAGCGAAGGACCAAAAGCAATTCAATCCTAAAGTAAGAATTTTTCAATAACTTGTAAAAGGTTTCTCACCTTTTGCCAGATTCATCACCATGTACAGGTGATGGGGTTATGGCTTGACTTCCAAACACACACAAACATACATATGAACATACGAATTAGGAGCCACTCGGCCCCTCGGGCCTGCTCCGCCATTCAATAAGTTCATGGCTGAACTGATTACTCCACATTTTTACATACCCCCGATAACCTTTCGCCCCCTTGCTTATCAAGAATCTATCTACCTCTGCCTTAAAAATATTCAAAGACTCTGCTTCCACCGCCTTTTGAGGAAGAGAATTCCAAAGACTCACGACCCTCTGAGAGAAAAAATTTCTCCTCACCTCTGTCTTAAATGGGCGACCCCTTATTTTTAAACAGCGACCCCTAGTTCTAGATTCTCCCACAAGGGGAAACATCCTTTCCACATCCACCCTGTCAACACCCCTCAGGATCTTATATGTTTCAATCAAGTTGCCTCTTAGTTTTCTAAACTCCAGCAGATACAAGCCTGGCCTGTCAAATCTTTCCTTGTAAGACAGCCCACCCATTCCAAGTATTGGTCTAGTAAACCTTCTCTGTACTGCTTCCAACACATTTCCATCCTTCCTTAAATAAGGAGACCAATACTGTACACAGTACTCCAGATGTGGTCTCACCAATGCCCTGTATAGCTGAAGCATAACCTACCTACTTTAGCATTCAATTTCCCTCGTGATAAATGATAACATTCTATTAGCTTTCCTAATTACGTGCTGTACCTGCATACTAACCTTGCGATTCACACCCGAGGACACCCAGATCCCTCTGCCTTTCAGAGCTCTGTAATCTCTCACCATTTAGATAATATGCTTCTTTTTTATTCTTCCTTATTCTTTATGCTTGTGATGTTTGCTTTGTTGCTGAAAATCCATTTGAAGAAAACCTTAATTTAAACCTTAAAATTTTCAAATTAAACAAAACATAGTCTTTTAGGGTCAGGTTTATATGTTAGAAATTTCTGATCATCCCATTCAAAGTCCTCATCAATCAATTAGGGCAAAAGTAATGTTTATCATTCTCTTTCAAACAGAGGCAAGTCCTGGGTATGAGACTTTCTATCACATACCTGATGTATCATCTTACATCGAAACATAAGAGAATTAAAAATAGAATATGTTCTCCATTACACAAGCCTCAGGGGTCAGCCTGTGCTTTAAACTGAGTTTGTTGCCCTTTTAGAGCTGGTGCTGCTGCTTTGGTGATTTTTCCCCCCAGTTAACATTATAGTAACTAAGTTGAGTCTGAAGATAAATAGTGCACTGACTGTAAGCATTGTTCCATTTATTTATTTAAGTTGGATGTATAGGTCTGACTTTTCTGCTATTGGCAGATTAAACACAAATGTCTGTTGGTGGATTTTGGGCTGTGTTGTTTGCCTCCAATTTTCTGTGTTAGCTTATTAACAGTTTCAGGTGCAGGTTAGACTGAGCTTGTTGAGCACAGCAGTGACGAGAACAAAAAAATTACATGCAGTGAAATTTAAAGGGAGGGGACAAATAAAGAGAGTGTTACAATGAGGGGATAAAAAAAATTCTGCAAACCATGGGAGAGCTCCAAAAGGCACCTCAGCCTGATACAACCTATTAAACTTCCCAAAGCTGAAAGAGTGCAGGAATAAATTGAGACGGAAAAGAAACCCAAACTGCAGCTGAAGGAAGAACTTAGCATTCAACTTTTTGCGTGTTGATTCCTGAAATTGATATGGTATTTCATGAAGTGGTTGTGAGGGCAGTGGTGCGCTGAGTCATTCCACAGAGCCAACTCCATAGTGACCATTGTAGCATTCCTGCAAGCAGATGGAGCCAAATTTCTGCCACTGAATGCGGAACCCCTGTGTAGGTGCCTTGTAGCAGATGGCACAGCTCTGCATCTGGTTATCTGCTGACCTGAAGACAGGATCCCATCCTCATTACCAGGTCACTATACCAAGGCCTGCAGGTTTGGTTGGTGGCATTTTGGTAATTGCAGCCAACAGGGTAAGCTGGCTGTTGATCATCCTGGTCTGTTTTTGTTCATGCAATGTGATTGAAAGCATAATTTGCTGTGATTGGAGTGCATATTACCGGTACAAACAGGTCTGCCATCAACTTCCCCTGGGTTTAGAAATCTTTGTTGTCACTACTTTTCTGCCAAAACAAAGTCTGCTCATCTCTGTCTGCAGATGCTGGAAGGTATGGAAGAACTAGACAGGACAAGGGGCAGAGAAGGAAAAGGCTGCCAGCACTTGTGAACCATAGCTCTGGAAGAGATAATGAAGGAAATTTTAAACCCTACAAACAGGCGAATTGGGGCCTGGTGAGATGTGAAAATTTTAAAAAATCTCAAGCCTATCCCCATCCCACCCGCTTTGGGTTTTAATGAAGGCGGGGTGGGAGTGGGAAACAAGCTGCTATCAGGAGGCGGATTGGTCATTTAAATATTATAATGAGACTGTGTGCCTGAGTTTTAACGTATTTTCCAGGTTTAACCCTGGCTTACCGGGTTTCCAGGACCTCAGGAAACAGTGGATGGCAGACTGTGAGATGTTGCAAATATCTCCAGCTCCAGTCTGGAAGAATCCCAATGCAGAAAACTTCATGGCTACTGTCACCTTCACAGCCACTGGCATTCTGCTCCTCCCCCTGCTCTGAGGTTGCAGTTGTGGCTGCAGCAAATGGTAGATTTCAGTGAAGATATCCCTACTGAAGTGCTTGATGCATTCTTCCTTGCTGAAATTCAGGTAGGAGAATTGCTGTTTGTGTGGATATGGCCTCCTGGTGAGAGCTTTTTTTTCCTCCTCCTCCTCACTCTTCGAGCAGATTATCCTGCTCTGTTCATTTAAGCAGTCATGCTGTATTCCAAGGGCAATGCTTTCTACTGCACTCATGTCTGGGAGCAACAAGTTTCTGCAGAAGCCGTGAAGTCGACATCAAGTCCCTTAGCATCTGCCACACCATTCCCTGTAGACTTTGGTAACTTTAAAGAACTCTAGAAAACACAAAACAATCATAGCAACAGCCAGTGGAAATCAATCAGCAAATAATCTGAAGGGTGGTAGATGACCCTTTTGAATAGCCCTGTTGGTCCTTTCTGCTACTGAATGCGTGTTAGGCTGTGTGTGATGAAGAGAGGGCAGGAGCTGGAGAGATGAGCTCCAAAATGGCAGTGCTGCCATCAAATTAGCATTACACGCTATTGACGTTATGATCTGCCCACTCTGCATACTTCTGGCGGATGCTCACTGCATGCCCTCACCAATATGATGTTCGGTGGAACTCTCACCAGAAGTGTGCTCGCACACTATGGACACCATTTTGGACTCATAAGACCATTTGTAGCATGGAAAAAATGGGTGCTACACAGCCAAATTTTGTGCCGCTAGACTTTTGTCTCTAATGGCACAGAGTGAAACTTTGTCTTTGAGGAGGGTTTCAGTGTCTCCAAAGGAATTACTGCAGCATATTTACTGTGATTTCAAGGTGATGAGAATCAGGCAGGTTTTAGGAAGGGCAGGAGATTTGCTCTGTCTATTTCTGTAATATCCTTCAACACCACAACCCTCCAAGATATCTGCTGTCCTCTAATTCTCGCCTCTTGTGCATCTTTTTTTTAGAACATTACAGCGCAGTACAGGCCCTTCGGCCCTCGATGTTGCGCCGACCTGTGAAATCATCTGACCTACACTATTCCATTTTCATCCATATGTCTATCCAATGACCACTTAAATGCGCTTAAAGTTGGCGAGTCTACTACTGTTGCAGGCAGGGCGTTCCACGCCCCTACTACTCTCTGAGTAAAGAAACTACCTCTAACATCTGTCCTATATCAATCACCCCTCAACTTAAAGCTATGTCCCCTCGTGTTTGCCATCACCATCCGAGGAAAAAGACTCTCACTATCCACCCTATCTAACCCTCTGATTATCTTATATGTCTCTATTAAGTCACCTCTCCTCCTCCTTCTCTCCAACGAAAACAACCTCAAGTCCCTTAGCCTTTCCTCGTAAGACCTTCCCTCCATACCAGGCAACATCCTAGTAAATCTCCTCTGCACCCTTTCCAAAGCATTCCACATCCTTCCTATAATGCGGTGACCAGAACTGCACACAATACTCCAGGTGCGGCCTCACCAGAGTTTTGTACAGCTGATTTCTGGCTTTAATTGCTCCACCATTGGTTGCTGTGCATTCAGTTGCCTAGGTCCCAAGCTTTGGAATACCCTCCCTAAACCTCTCTGCCTCTCCACCTCATTTTTCTCCTTTAAGACATTCCTTAAAACCCACCTCTTTGACCAAGCTTTTGGTCACCTGACCAAATATCCCCTTTTTTGGCTCAGTGTCATACTTTGTTTTATAATTCTCCTGTAAAGCACCTTGGGACATTTTATTACATTATAGGAGCTATATAAATATAAGTTATTGTTGCCCAGACGACAAACTTGAAAATGACCCCCATTATATTTAATGATACTCATAACAATGATACAAGGCAGAAACTGAAATTGCATTTTGCCTTTCGTCTCTATCTCTTTCCCCACTTCCTCCTTATATATCCAACTTCTCCATCCCTTCTCAGAAGAACCACAACTCTGCCAACCAACAGTCAAGTACCTCAGAATGATTATGTTATATTATGATGTGGGCAATCTGGTAAGGTAAATGTCATAGAGTCATAGAGTCATACAGCATAGAAACAGGCCCTTCGGCTTACCGCGTCCATGCCGACTATAATGCCTATCTATACTAATCTCACCTGCCTGCATTAATTCCATATCCTTCTATGCCTTGCACATTCAAGTACCTGTCCAGATGCCTCTTAAATGTTTCTACTGTTCCTGCCTCCACCACCTCCTCAGGCAGCTCATTCCAGATACCCACTATTCTTTGTGAGAAAAATTTACCCCTTTGATCCCCTTTAAACCTCCTCCCTCTCACCTTAAATCCATGCCCTCTAGTTTTAGTCACCCCTACCATGGGAAACAGACTCTGGCTATCTACCCTATCTATGCCTCTCATAATTTTATATACCTCTATCATGTCGCCTCTCAGCCTCCTTCGCTCCAGGGAAAACAAACCAAGCCTATCCAATCTCTCTTTATAACTCAAGTCCTCCAAACCAGGCAACATCCTTGTGAATCCTTTCTGCACCCTCTCTAGCTTAATCACACCTTTCCTGTAGTGCGGCAACCAGAACTGCACACAGTACTCCAGATGTGGCCTAACCAATGTTATGTACAACTGTAACATGACGTCCCAACTCTTGTACTCAATGCCTCGGCCGATGAAGGCAAGTATGCCATACGCCTTCTTCACCACCCTGTCTACCTGTGTTGCCACTTTCAGGGAACTATGTACTTGCACCCCAAGGCCTCTCTGCTCAAGAACACTCCCCAGGGCCCTGCCATTCACTGTATATGTCCTGCCCTGGTTTAATTTCCCAAAATGCATCACTTCACACAACGAATTGAAAACAACAAAAAGGGATTTGAGCAGTATACCTGCATAATCATGACAAGTGAATTCCACTGTAGAGGCTATGAACACCAACTCACCAAATCATTTTCCCCCACCTTGTATCTGGGGGCAAAATGCTACAGGGTAAAAGTAAATGGGTATTATTTAGTTCTAGTTCCTGGCAAGGTGAATGTTTTTTATATTACTGGCGTGTAAGTACCCTCCCCTGACATTGATGAAATGTCCATCACCAAAATAGTAGTTATGAACATGACCTTTGCAAAATTACTCACATGCACACTGGTGCAGAATTATTAATATTTCCACACTATCATAGGACTGAAGCAGTTCAAGAAGGCAGCTCACCACCATCTTTTCAAGGGCAATTACAGATGGACAATAAATGCTGGCCTAGCCAGTGCCACCCACAACCCATGAACAAATAAAAAAAGTGGGTCTTCAAATTTCTCTATGTAGTTATGAAAACACCAGAGATTTTATTTCTAAAGGAGAAAGTATTTTTGCAGAACCAGTTCAAGTAAGCTACATTGAGATATTTCAAAACCAAATAGCTTAGGGGATTTAACCTGTCTGTCACCACATACTTGCAAATCATTCAGATTTTATCTGGAAGAACCAGAATCGTTCCCATAGTCTAATTTGTGGCAGTTTCATCTTGATTTTATGAATGTATTTTCAGCTTCTCTTTAAAGGGTATTATTGAAAGAATTATTTTTTATTTAGAGATACAGCACTGAAACAGGCCCTTCGGCCCACCGAGTCTGTGCTGACCAACAACCACCCATTTATACTAATCCTACATTAACCCCATATTCTTTACCACATCCCCACCATTCTCCTACCACCTACCTACACTAGGGGCAATTTACAATGGCCAATTTACCTATCAACCTGTGGGAGGAAACCAGAGCACCCGGCAGAAACCCACGCAGACACAGGGAGAACTTGCAAACTCTGCACAGGCAGTACCCAGAACTGAACCCAGGTTGCTGGAGCTATGAGGCTGCAGTGTTAACATCCCCTTGATTCCAGAAAGTACAACAGGGTCAGTGACAGAGTCTTAGGAGGTGCACTACCACTGTTACACTGAGATGCAGCAATTGCCAATTTTCAATTCCCATGAATTTTACACCTCTAAAATTCTAATATTGATTCACTGATAACAATTGATCATCTGATTACAGAAGTTTGTTTGCAGAGATTGAGATTTGTATTCTAGGAATATGATTTGTTTAATGAAGTCTCTTTAGAAGCCAGATTACAAGTCAGCCAAGCATAACTGGCACAGTTCAATAAGAGAAGCCCTTCAGACTGCATAAGTGAGAGGGTGACTGGTAATCGGACATGATTTGTCAGAACAAATCTTTTCATTAATCAGAATGTAAACAACTCACAAAGCAGGAGCCAATTTGCATGGATAAAGGGATAATTGGAGAACGATGCCAATACAATAGTTAGGGTTGAATGCAACACTGAAGGAAAGATTAGAAGCCATGCACAACCAGGTAAAACAATGTTTGTGCAGTCAATATGTGTGAACTTTAACTCATTAACAAAAAAAAATCAGAAGCAACATCCAAGAGATGGAAAAGCAAAATACTACAGATGCTTGAAATCCGAAGTAAAACCAGAAAATGCTGGAAATACCCAGCAGGTCAGACAAGATAGAAACATAAAAGATTTACAGCACAGAAGAAGGCCAATCAGCCCATCATGTCTATTCTGGCTGAAAATGAGCTATCCAGGCTAATCCCACTTTCCAGCTCTTGGTCCATGACCCTGTAGTTTATGGAACTTCAAATTCATATTTAAGTAATTTTTAAATGCTGTTTGGGTTTTTGCCTCAATCACCCTTTCCGGTGGTGAGTTCCAGACCCCTTCCACCCTCTGGGTGAAAAACTTTCTCCTCAAACTCCTCTAATCTTTCTACCAATTACTTTAAATCTAGGTTATTGACCACTCTGCTAAGGGAAATAGATCCATCCTTTATTATTAGAGAGGATTCTTCGGGACAGGATTTACTCCCATTTGGAAACAAACGAACTTATTAACGAGAGGCAGCATGGTTTTGTGAAGGGGAGGTCGTATCTCACTAATTTGATTGAGTTTTTTGAGGAAGTGATGAAGATGATTGTTGAAGGAAGGGCAGTGGATGTTACCTATATGGACTTCAGTATAGCCTTTAACAAGGCCCCTCATGGCAGACTGGTACAAAAGGTGAAGTCACACGGGATCAGAGGTGAGCTGGCAAGATGGATACAGAACTGGCTCTGTCATAGAAGACAGAGGGTAGAAGTGGAAGGGTGCTTTTCTGAATGGAGGGATGTGACTAGTGGTGTTCCGCAGGGATCAGTGCTGGGACCTTTGCTGTTTGTAGTATATATAAATGATTTGGAGGAAAATGTAGCTGGTCTGATTAGTAAGTTTGCGGACGACACAAAGGTTGGCGGAGTTTCGGATAGTGATGAGGATTGTCAGAGGATACAGCAGGATATAGATCGGTTGGAGACTTTGGGCAGAGAAATGGCAGATGGAGTTTAATCCGGACAAATGTGAGCTAATGCATTTTGGAAGGTCTAATGCAGGTGGCATGTATACAGTAAATGGCAGAACCCTTAGGAGTATTGACAGGCAGAGAGATCTGGGCGTACAGGTCCACAGGTCACTGAAAGTGGCAACGCAGGTGGATAAGGTAGTCAAGAAGGCATACCGCATACTTGCCTTCATCAGTCAGGGCATAGAGTATAAAAATTGGCAAGTCATGCTGCAGCTGTACAGAACTTTAGTTAGGCCACACTTAGAATATTGCGTGCCATTCTGGTCGCCACACTATCAGAAGGACGTGGAGGCTTTGGAGAGGGTACAGAGGAGGTTTACCAGGATGTTGCCTGGTCTGGAGGGCATTAGCTATGAGGAGAGGTTGGATAAACTCGGATTGTTTTCACTGGAACGACGGAGGTGGAGGGGCGACATGATAGAGGTTTACAAAGTTATGAGTGGCATGGACAGAGTGGATAGTCAGAAGCTTTTTCCTAGGGTGGAAGAGTCAGTTACTAGGGGACATAGGTTTAAGGTGAGAGGGGCAAAGTTTAGAGGGGATGTGCGAGGCAAGTTCTTTACACAGAGGGTGGTGAGTGCCTGGAACTTGTTGCCAGGGGAGGTGGTGGAAGCAGGTACCATAGAGACGTTTAAGAGGCATCTTGACAAATACATGAATAGGATGGAAATAGAGGGATACGATACCCGGAAGTGCAGAAGTTTTAATTTAGGCAGGCATCAAGATCAGCGCAGGCTTGGAGGGCCGAATGGCCTGTTCCTGTGCTGTACTGTTCTTTGTTCTGTGTTCTTTCCACTCTTTCTATGCCCCTCAAAATTTCATACACCTCAATTAAATCTCACCTCAACCTCCTTTGTTCCAAAGAAGGCAACCTCAGCCTATCCAATCTTTTCTCATAGCTAAAATTCTCCGTTCCTGACGACATCCACGTAAATCTCCTCTGTACCCTTTTTAGTGCAATCACATCCTTCCTGTAATGTGGTACCAGAACTGTATGCAATATTCTAGCTGTGACCTAACATTTCATATAATTCTAGCATAACCTTCCTGTTCTTATATTCTATGCCTTGTCTAATAAAAGAAACTATTCCATATGTCTTCTTAACCACCTTACCCAACACCTGTGGAGGGAGAAATAGAGTTAATGTTTCCGGTTGATGACCTTTCATCAGAAAAGGCAGTTCAGGTGTACCACCCAGGGAGTGCACTGGAAAGGCTGCGAATTAGGCTGGAACCTGGATATGCCTGGTTTCAGCCTACATCAGGAATTCTGTGAGCCTTATAAGGGGGTGGAGCCTCCATCCATCTCAAACAAGGCCAGCAGTGTTGGAGGAGGCAAGTTCTGAAAAAGATCATCGACCTGAAATATTAAATCTGTTTATCTCTCTATAGATGTTGCCTGACCTGCTGAGTATTTCCAGCATTTTCTATTATCCAAGCGATGGAGTTGGACAGTATAACACGATAAACTTTTTTTACTCTTTTCCACTTAGTTATTACCACTTAGTTTTTCACAGGTTTGCTCCATGTCAAGCACTTAGTTTGCCCAAGAGGACTGCCAGGCTATGTGTTGTCTGGACAGACAGCACACTCCTGTTCAGCTGGGCACTGGGAACTGCACGAGAGTTGCGTGAGCTGACTCATCCTTGTGTCACCTTGTACTCTTGCTTTTCACTTCCCCAAGGTGCCATGGCTGAGAAACAAAACTTGACACCTGTGCCCTAAGCACAGATGGATAATTATTTGCCCCTGCATCTCCCAATTTGCAGAAACACTGAAGGGTCTTCAACAGATTGAAATATAAAGAATAGCTTTAACTCTTTCTCAAACATAATCCCATTTTTAGGCATGACCAGACTTTTCCAAGGACAGTATTAACCTATGCTACAGCTTGTGCTGCTACCTTAAATTTTAATTTAACCACGAGTTGCATTTATATGACATAGTAAAGTGTAAAAAGAGGTATAACATAGTAAAGTGTCCAAAGGTGTTTCACAGGTGTGTTAGCAAACAGAAATTGACACTGAGTCACATAAGGATATATTAGGAAAGGCGGCCAAAAGCTTGGTCAAAGAGATAGGTTTTAAGGAGTGACTGAAAGGAGGAGAGAGAAGTAGAGAAGTGGAGAGGTTTAGAAAGGGAATTCCAGAGCTTAGGGTCTAGGCAGCAGAAGGCATGTCCTCCATTGGTGGAGCGATGAAGATTGGGGATTTCCCGAGATACAGAATTGAAGGAGCATCGAGATCTCAGAGCAATAACAATATCACAGCTGGGGGACATTTTATGAATGAAGTGCATTTAGTAAGTGGTTCTGACATAATTTTAAGAAATCATTTAGATTTAACAGATAAAAGCACCATTCAGAGATAACGGGAGTAATTTAAGCTGAAATCACTGGGTGGGAAATTCTCACGATTCAATCGAATGCCAGTTTCACACCCGACACATTACTACTCTCCACTAACTTTGTGGATTTGTGCCTGTGATTCCCATCTGGAAGTAATGTTTCCTTCACAAAGAAGGATGTGAAACAAGCCGGAAGAACATCATCCCAGATCACTTTCTCATACCTTCTAGTGGTTGATGACAGAATGCCATTGGCAGAGTCTGTGTGTCAGGCATGATGCTGCTCGATGCACACATTGGGCTGAATTTAATGGCTGCGACAGTGGCCCCGTCCACCAGCTGGAAAGCAGAGGGCAATCCTGTCGTGGCCATTTTTCGAAGTCCTGACGCAATTGCATGCTCATCAGGCAGTTAACTGCCTGGCGTTGGGGCTTCTGTTCCTTTAAGGGCAGAGACCCACTTCCAAGCTCTGCCACCGGCCAATCGGATGGCGAGCAGCTCTTCATCCCACTGCTGGAGTGGTGGCCACTGCTGGGACTGCAGCCGGTCAGGACCAGCCACATGAAGGAGGCCCCAGAATAAGTTTGTAGGGCTTGCCAGGGCCAGTCAGGCAGGCCCTATTGAGGGGGGGGGAATGTGTGGGGGGGTGGAGCGGTTATTGTGGAGGGAAGGTGGGGCTTTACGGGGGGGTGGCCCTTGCTGCCGGTGGGGGGGGTCCTCTTTATGCCACAAGGTGCCTGATCACGAGGGCACACTCCCACCCTCTGATCCAGCAAGGAGGCCACCAGCTTTTACTGGGCAGTCTCCCCATGTGGCAGAGGGCACACACCCAACCATTATTAGAATACCAGTGGTAGTGGGATGAAGCCCTTAAGTGGCCATTAATTGGCACCTTTAGGGCCTCAATCATCCTCCAAGCAGGAAGGTCATCCTCGACCTTCCTAGCCCCTGACCAAATAGGAGGGTTGGGAAGACGATGGGCCTGCCCTACCAATTCCAGGGCAAGAATTCCCCCCCCCCGCCACACCCCACTACCTCCCAGCCCGCTCCCGATGGTAGAATTAAACTCTGTCCAAAGTCAGGAATGTGCACAGAGTTCTTGTTACTGACTCCTGACTGGAGTTGGTGTCAGTTGTTTATAATGATCAAAAATAGAATGGTGACATTTTCTACCACTTTAACAATTTACCAAACTTCAAAAATAGGTTAATGGCAATACTACACAAGCTCCCCACTGGCTTAGTTGGTGAATCCAGTGTGTAACTGAGCCATACAGACAATATGTTTCAGAATCAATCCTCAGTCTATGTTAGTTAACCTCAGTTAGGGAAGTGGGGGGAGTTAAACAATTGGCCTCAGTGATACTGGACTAGGAGAGGGGAGGAAATCACCTCCAGTGTTGACTCGATCATTATTCAGCAACTCTACTAAAGCATGAGTGCAAATGGCAAGACTTAACTTAATTGTACTGTTCCCATTCCACTAACCCCCACCCTTCCCTGTCAAATAATTTGCTAGCTCTTGCTCTCTAAGCTGTTGCATTAAGAATAGTTACGTAGGTGAGATGGCAGAGACCTGTCACTGCCTGTGAAGCTGCAGCTCAGTAAGAGTCAGCACCTTCAGTAGAGAGAAAAGTGTAAAACTAAAGGTGTGATTGCTGCCAGCGTGAAGTGAAAACCAGTTGGAAGTTGTCTTTCTGGCTCTGGTTCCGATCCTGGTCATTTTATACTGATCTTTTTTGGCACTGACGCACTGAAAGTCTTGCCTCAGCATCAACACAAAAGGTGCATAAAGGTAACATGACGTAAAAGCAAAGCTCAGTCCCTAAATTCATGGCTGACATCAGTGGATGGGTAGTTTCCAGAGGATCATTGATTGAACCATTCAAAAGCGCAATGATTATGGATTTCAAAAATGACATCTGATTTGCATGATGACACCTGCTACCCACCCTCATCCTGGTGCCTTCATTATTCCCATCACCCATATTTATAGTCAAACATTTCTGCTTGAGAAGCCAAATATATATGTTGACAGTGACCTTTTAAATTGTTTGAAAATGTCAGCATAATTGAGTGCAAGGTCATTAGGAGCATATAACTCTTTCAATTCAGTGCAATGATGCAACCTGGAATGCAGAGTTTCCCCCCCCACCCCCCCTCCAAAGTTTAAAACTCCTCATTGACATTTTGCTACTTACAAGAAATCTATTATGGAAGGTTAAACCTGCCACAAAGGATTTCTACAGCATCAAACCAGTTTTCATAATTTTCTCTGCACCGGGATTTAGATTCTAGCAAATACTTGAAGGCTTGATTCCCTGTTTGAAGCATTTTTGTGTTGCAAATATCCTCTGACAATCCAGCCAGGAGAGTGGACCTCCTGGGAATCTCTTTGAGCTGGACACAGGAACTTGAATCTCAGTGCAAACCAAACATATATGTCTGATGCATTCCATAAATATACTGAAACATCTGCCCCAAAATCACATTGCTGTCAGCTCTGCTGCTCCTTCCAGATTCCAAAAACTGTAAGCCCCTTAAAGCTCCCTCTTGACTCATTTTGGTAAAATGAGGGTATTTTTTGACTTCACTGATTGGGTGGTAAAATAATGGAACAGATTACCTACTCATCATAGAACCCAACCAATATTCATTCTCATTGATTTCAAATATAAGTTGGTTCAATAGGGGCTGGCAATCTGCTCTGCTAGTTCACCACCAAGGCAGTGAAGATGAAAAACACCCCTAATATGTTTTACCTGTGTCTCTGTTTTCTCCCTTTTCTCCTCATGAAGGCACTGATTCAGATTTAGATATGGTTCCACAGGCACCATAGGCAACACTCTGGGGAATTACACCATCAGGACACAAAACTTGGGCTGATGTTTTCTCTTCCTCCACCTGAGGAACACCACACTCTGCTAAATTTTTGCCACAGAGATGGGAAACAGGAGCCAGGTTTGTTTTCGGGTCAGAAACCTGCCTCCTGCGGGAAACTGATGAAAGTTCAGATTTTCACAGGGATGAGCCCTTAAGTGATATGGAGACTGGTTTCCCGTCCACTTACAGCCAGTGGGGGCGGGAATGGAGGTCGGTAAGATGAGGTGTGAGACTCACTTAGACGCCCCATGGCGGACATCACTGAGGCTGTTGCTTGTCCTGAGGGAGAGATCTGCGGTTTGTGCCAATGGCTTCCAATGCACCAGAGGGAGTATCAAAGGGGAGCCAGCGACCTGACACTGGGACAGGGCTACCCCTTGCTTCATTGATGCCAACCTGAATCTAATGTTGGATGACGTGAGAGAGAGGAGGCAGGACCTTTTCCTGGAGGGTGGCAGGAGAAGGCCATCTCATCATGCAGCAGGGGCACCTCTCTGTTCAGTGTCATCTCCATCGCCTCCTCTTCCTCCTCTTCTCACACCTCCTGCTCCTACTCTTCCACAAATGAGCTGTCTCCTTCCAGGCCTTACCATCCTCAAGGTCCATACCTCTCTGGAGGGCCACGTTATGGAGAGTGCAGCAGACCACCACAGTGACGGAGACCCTTGCAGGAGGATATTGGAGGGTGCTACCTGACTGTTCTGGGTACTGGAATCACATCTTCAGAAGCTTGATGGTATGCTGAATTGTTGTACTGTTGAGCATGTGGCACTGGTTGTATCGCCTCTGTGCCTCTGTCTGCAGTTCCGGCAGAGGGGTCAGTAGCCATCTCTTCAAGGGATTTCCCTTGTCCCCTGGGATCCATCCACACTCTTTGGGGTTGGAGTGAAGATCTGAGGCAGCTGGATTGGCGGAGGATGAAGGAGTCATGGCAGCTGCCAGGAAAGCGAGCACACGCATGGAAGAAGTTCTTGTTGTGGGCACAGACCAGTTGGACATGAAGGGAGTGAACACCCTTCCTGTTGATGAATCACTGGCTGGTCACTGGTGTCTTGTTGACCACATGAGTACAATTGATGATGTACTGCACCTGGCAGAATCCAGCAATGACAGCGAAACCCAATGGTGTCTATCCCTGCGAGGCCTCTTCTGTCATGAAATGAATATGCTGTTCAGCTCTGGCAAAGAGGGCATCAGTGATCAGCGAGATGCAGTGGTGTGTTGCTGCTCGTGAGATGCCACTAAGGTCCCCAGCTGATCCTTGGAAGGAGACAGAAGTGAAGAAGTTCAAGGCCACAGTGGCTTTGATGGTTACTGGCAGGGCATGGCGACCAGTGCTGTGAGGTCTTCGGCGATGAGGTCACAGATGTCTGTGATCATTTGCCTGGAGAGTCGCAGTCTCCAGCTGCACTGGGTCTTGGTCAGCTCCAGGTAGTTCCATCATTGGCAGTAGATCCTGTGGTAAGGGTAAGACTTCTGTGTCCTTCCTGTCCTTCTTTCCTCTCCTGTGCCCTCTTTCTGCTTGGGGTTCTGCCCTTCCTGCGGAGGGTGTTGTCCCTTACTGCCACTAAATCTAAAATCTGACAGTCATGTCCCCATTACCAGCTGGAGTCTTCCTTTGGTAAAGGTGACCCCCAATTCTTCTTGGCAGCATTGCCCCTTGCTCTTCTGCCACCATGATCCAGGGTTGTGGTGACCTGGTTCAATGCCCGGGCATGGAGTGGCCATTCTCCCTGCCACCTGCACAGCACAGACAGCACCACCTTACCAAATGCTGAGACCCTCTTTTCCCCACTGACCCTCTTATGGGGTCGGAGTAATTCCCTAGAGGGGCCACGATTGGCTCCCTACTCTGTAACTGCCTCCCTTCAGCCGTTTCACAACAGTCACTTCCTGAAACCCGTGTGCCCCCTTCAAAATTCCATTCTCCCCTTCCAACAGATACTTAATGAGCTTTTTAAATGCTTTAATTGGCCTCAATAGGATTCCTGTCTGGTCTTCTCCCTGCCCTGGTTAGCATTGTGGTGCTGGGAACAGCTTCCTGAAACTGACCTGCCAGCCGGCACCGGTATTTTTGGGGCTGCCCATCTCCGTTCCAAGCCTCGTTAGGGCCTGAAGATTTAGCGCCTTACGTAGTGGGGATTGAACCTGTGACCTTAGTGGTTGATTTGGTTCAATCCCACATCAGGTATATTTATCAACTGCACTGGGATTAGAAATTCAGTTGTTGCATAGTCTGAGACATCACTGAAATGAATGAGTGAGTAACACTTAATATGTATTCATGTTTACAGTTTTATATTCTCCCTGCTCTAAAATGCCTACTCAAAGGTTTCAGAGTTGGGGCACGCTGGTACTTTTTTTCCCTTTTGAAAAAAGAGAAGAGTAGAAATTATGGCAGTATCAACATGACACCAGAAGTGAGCTGGGAGGAAATTTCATCCAACTGGTTGACTCCATCAAATCCCAGGAATGGAATCATACGAATAATAGAGGCAGCACAATAGGGTTGCTAAACCAAAGGAATAATTGGAGTCTTGGATTGGTGCAGAGGAGAAAGAGGGAAAGAGAGAAAGGACAAGAGGAATAAAGGGGTGATTTTCTCCAGATTCTTTAGGCGTTAAAGAGCCTCTGAGGTAGCCAAGATGCAGTCTAAGCTGAAATAGTGGTTTAGCCCCCATTTAGTGCAAGATGCCATCTTGTTAAAGGAATTGAAGCCTGTGCTGGGGATGGCTTCCCACAGGAACTGTAAGCAGCTGATTGCCATTTAAATTGTCTGCTAGCACTCGTTAAGGAGTCTGCACGGCATTTCAGTGGCTAGCACTTGACCTAACACCCTCTCCTAACAGTGACTGGCTGATTGGGAGTACACCAGTCATTGCAAAGGATTTTGAGCACTATTTAAACGTATATCACCATTTCCTGTTCATGCAAAGGTTTGAAGAGGATTTTTGAAACACATTGGGCGACTTTCTGGGACAATTTGTCAAGACTTCACCAACACTCGAGCAACATTTATTCTGGAAATTCTCTGAGGATCTCAGCTAAAAAGGGTAAGTGTTGTGCTACTTCATTTTATTGGACACCTTATAGGAATCATCAGGAGAAAGACAGTGCTTCGTCATGGGTATCTTGCTAGATGTTCCTCTTGGTCTGGATGAGGCATGGGAGGAGGACATATGGCAGGCAGAGCAGCACCAGCTACTGCAGGAGAGAGGTGGACTTCTTCCCCCAGCAGGTACAGGACATCCTTCTTCCACCAGAACCTCCAGTGCTGCCTCTGGGAATCTGTGCTCCCTCTCGTTTGGTCCCTGTGCCATCCTGAGACCTGCTGCTGAGTGTCTGCCAGCCCTTCAGTGGAGCCCACATATACTGCTCCACAAAAATTGCATCTAATCAGCATTTGAGCGCTAAACCTGCAGGTATCTGATTTAGTGCCTTCCAGCAAGTTTAAATTATAGCAATTAACAATAAGGCCCAAAACTTCAGGCTAAAACCAGAATTTCAAACAGGCATGTCTTTTTAGCACAGCATCCATTTAGTGCCTGTTTTCACCCTTTTCCCAAAAGAGCTCGCATAGGTTGATGGATTGAAGACTTATGATGCCAGGTTCTGAAAGAAAAACTGCCATGCAGACAGCCACACATGTAGATCTACTATTTACTTGGCCCCAAAGTGCAGTGAGCATCTGAAAGACTATTTAGTCCTGCTGAGACCAACTTGCATCCCAGAATTACACTCTGGGCCTCACTGCTGTGTATTTAGTGGGGCTCCCTGGCCCACTCGGTAGCCGAGGAACACACCTTGACAACTGACCGCTCTACCATAAACTGAGATCGGGATATGAGGATGGGACTTGTGGAGGAAAATTCCCAGGAATTTGAAAGGGGCTGAGAGCATGGTCCCTCTGCCGACTCTGATGCCAAAGTTCAGCCCCAAAACGAAGTAGGACTTCCGGGTTAAAGATTTTCAAAATGTAGTCGAGCAATATTGCAACCTGAATTTAGAAATATACAGAGATCAGCAGGAAGAGAAAATCTTATCATTTCAGGAGGAGTAACTCTGAATGAGCTCTGTTGCTCCCTTCCTGATACAGTCACACACTGTAGTAGATAATGTTGGTGGATTCAACACAGAATGGAAAAAAAAAACTGCCTTTGCATATTGTTTTCAGATTGCCTGATACTTTATCAAAATAATCTGTTTGCTCACCGCAACTCACCTGGCTTTGCTTTGGCAAATGAAAAGTCTGTCCCTCTGTCACTAATCATACTTAACCTGTTTTAATGTTAATTACTGAGCACATACAGTAAATTGTTACACTCAGCACATCACAGACAAATATTTTATTTGTACTTTTGGCACTGTTCAAGCTGAGGAACGTAGGTTTTGGAGGAATATAGAACTGTTCCAGCAGTGAGACGCAGTGTCAGCATTAAGCATTGCTAGGTCAGGTATAGCACTAGATAAATGAAGGACAAAGCTCCCTCTGCTCTGCTGTGCCCAATAGTTCTGGTTCTGCCAGGGATGTGTTTCTTTAGGTCAGGAAAAAACAGTGCAATATGAATACTTCCATTCCCCACAAACACCATCCTTTTTTACATTTATGAGTTAACCTCTCAATTTAGTGTCAATCATTGTCAAAAAACAATTCTGCTTTGGAGACCAATATAACTTTAGAGTCAGTCAGAACCAGAACCAGATATCAGATCTATAAACAAGGAGGCATTGGGACAAAAACTGAAACTTAAAGTCCTATCAACTTACAGACAAAAAGCGAAGGTGTGGGACTAAGTACGACTGCTCCTTCAAAGAGCCAGCATAGGCTGAATGGCCTCCTTCTGTGCTGTAACTTTCTAAGGTTTTGTTATTCTATTACCGGAGGTGTGGTCATTCCGATTTTGGACAGACCTCGATTTAGGCAGCTAGTGTTTCTGCTGGCGAAAGCGGGAGCCTCATTAATGTATGTCAATAGGGGACAAATAACCCAGTTAAGATCCCAATGTCATTTTCATCTCTACCTGCATGGCTATTGCAAGTTCCTCTTTCCACTCACAAACCATGGGCAGTAGAAGTTGTAAGGCAGCCATTTCCAGCAGTATTTAAAGGATTAGTCACCTACTCTCAACAAAAATGCTGCAAAAGTGCAGGAGTCAGCCCTGGTTAGGCCCTGACTGGAGTATTGCATCCAGTTCTGGTCCTCACACTTTAGGAAAGATGTGACGGTTCTTGAAAGGATGCAGAGGAGATTTACCAGAATGGTTCCAGGCATGGGGGATTTTAGTTACAAGGTTAGGTTGGAAAATCTGGGGTTCTCCTTTGAGCAAAGGAGATTGAGAGAAGATTTGATAAAGGTGTACAGGCTTAGATAAGTTAGACATGGAAAATCTGTTCCCATTAACTGATGGTACAAGGAGTAGGGGACACAGATTGAAGATTTTGGGCAGGGGAATGTGAGGAAGAACTTTTTATACAGTGAGTGGTAATGACCTGGAACTTGTTGCCTGTGAAGGTGGTGGAAGCGGAGACAATCAATGATTTTGAAAGGAAAATCGATGGGCACTTGAGGAAGTAAACTTACAGGGCTATAGGGATTGAGTGGGAGAGTGGGACTGACTAGAATGCTCTGCAGAGAACCAGCATAGACGTGATGGGCTGAATGGCCTCCTGTTCCGTTAATGACTCTATGACAAATTTTTTCTTGTGTTAGATAGTAGTTTGTAGTTACTCAGAAAAATGTAAAATGCTTGTAGTGACTGTACAACCTTCGGAGTTCTTAAGGGGTTCTGGCACTATATCAAACCGGTTGAGAGATATCTGCTTATTGTTATGACCAGATGAGGAAGGGGTCTCAGACTGCCTTTTCACCCCTTCTCTTGTTTGATTGCAACAGGGTTTATCTTTTAAACACAGTGATTTAACTTACCAACTCAGTAAACACTTGCTCCTGTTACTCTAATTACAATTGCAAATGAACCAATCAGAAAGGTTTTCTTGAGTTTAAACAAGAAAGATGTAAGTTTTTTAACCTTATCACTTTAAACTGGTTATAATTACAAAAATACGCGATGCATCCACGCTCACATTCATACGAGAGGCACACACACAAATAGATACAGAGGGGAAAAGGTAGAGTTGGGAGGTTGAAGGTCTGTAATAAATGGAATTCAAATACTGAGTTTCAATGTCTTTTGTTGAAGTTAAAGTCTTGAAGTTCTCACTGGGGCCATGTGCACAATTTAGGCTTGCTTCTCTGGTTCTGGAAGGCCTAACAGAGGTTTTATCTGTCTTCTTGGTTGTTGCCTGTGAGGGCCTGTAGATTTGAGGTTTAACTGCAACCAAGACTCCCCTGGGCCTTTGCTGGAGAGGGAGAGAGAGAGAGGTGCTTCTTCAAGTTCAGTTACTGTCTGTTCCTTTCTGAGGCACAATTCACAAATTCAGTGTTACACCAGCAGGTATGTCATGTGACCATCTCTTTGTTGAAAACAAAGGTTTCTGCAAGATTGTCTGAAATTCAAAGATCTTCAGATATACTTGTTAGGGGAGAGGTTTGGCTCTTTCAAAGTCAAAGGGTGTCAATGGCTTTTGATCACCACTATTGACAAAACCATTCTCATTAATTGAATCAGGGAGCACCCCCATTGCTCTAGCTAGACTAGGTAATTTACCTCTGTCTCCCAGCTAGCCTTTGTCGTCTCATATGCAAATTGTGCATGGGCATCTTCAGCTGTTCTGTTCTGCTTTTTAAAAAGTTATTTGTAATGTCCCATAAAAATTCTCACGCAGAGTTCCAAATGATGAAATTAATATTTTCCATTTGGCATGTGTGATTTCCATCACATTATAGAAAAAGGCTATGCCTTGCACACTTCGCCCATGAATCCTCTCAGGAATTCACAATGAGTTTCTGAACATCACTACACTCAGATCTATGATTTGACTAGAGCAAAGTATTGGAGCCCTTATGCAACCATTCCACTGCCTGGACAGGTCTGGTGACTTCCTGCAATATAACCTCTGGAGGATGTCCATATGATCCTGGTTTACTGTACATTGCATAACTTTTCTCTTCAACAGTGACTACACATGGAGCCACCATTGAATGAAGACCTTCACGTAGTGAGGGAGATGACACTAATGCCATAAAGGGAGGATTGCAACACCAGCTTCAGCAGCAGTTCATTGAAGAGTGCTTCAGCTGAAGAATCTTTGCTCCCTTTCATGACCAGTCATGACTGACATCTCTTCCAGTCCTTTCACCTTCCAGTAAACTACAACTGTCCATGTATCAACATTGACATTAACATCATGTGCTATTACAATGTCAACAAGAATACTGTTCGCAAACAAAGGTTGTAGTTTTACGCCCGCCCTGGGAGTAGACTGGAAGGTAGGGGGTGGCATAAAATCAGGTGGAATGGTGGGCCTTCCTTGCCCGTTGCCTATCTGCCTTTGCTGGTATTTTACCAGTAGTGGGGAGGTGGTGGGCAGCCCTCCTGCCCTTGGGTCAATGGAGGCCCTTAAGTGGCTAATTAATGGCCACTTAAGGGCCTTTTCCTGGCGTTGCTGGTATTTTACCAGTAGCAGGGGGAGGGGGGTGGGGGGTAGTGGAGAGGGGCCCACGCCACGTGGCGAGGCTGCCAGGTATACCCCGGTGGCCTAACTGCAGGCTCAGGTGGGGGTGGGGCCCTCTTGTTCCAGCACCCTTTGCCCCACGATGGACCCCCACAGCGGCAAGTGTTGCCCCTGCTTAAAGAACCCCCTCCTTCCAGCCTCTTGATCACTCTACACTGCCCCCGCCCACAACCACACTCGCTGGGGCCTGCCTGACTGGCGAGCCTGTCCCACTTACCTTTACTCTGGGCCTCCAGCACTGCTCCTGGTCCCAGGCCTACTGCAGTCCCAACATTGGCCACTGCTCCCATTGGCACTGCTGGGACTGAAGAGTGGGCCCTCTGACTGGCCAACAGCTTTTGGAGGCAGGACATCCTGTTTCAGGGCTGACGGAGGTGGGCTCACCCCTGACTTTGTAGACTATGGGCGGGGCCACTGCCTCCGCATTTAATCCCGGCCCAAGATTTCAAAAGGTTTTACTGGCTGAGCTGTCAGGGCAGTCTTGCCCAGCTGGTTTTCTGGCACTAGGGCAGGCATTGAAAGTATGGTGAGGATACAGATGTGCTGTTATTCTTAGAGAGTACAGTATGCTCCCTTCCTATTGCAAGACTGTCCCTAATATTGGGATGCAGCTAATGGGCTGATCAGTAGGAGAGCAGGCTATAGGACATCTCTGATATGACTGAAGTTCCTATCCATTTGGTCCCCCAGCCTGTTTAAGGCAGAGGAAATGGTGGATTCCAAAGCCTGTATCACCCCACCATGAACATCCCTGAGAAATGTTCTTATTGATGTCAAAGACTCCTGCAAGGAGGCCCTATTGCAACATTCATTGAGGTGACAAACCATTCTGTGGTTGACTAATGTGTGTCATTGCACGTGCCAGAACCCCACACAAGTTGGTGATTGAATCCTCCCCAATCGCCAACATTGTATGTAGCTCCCTGGCCAGCAGTCCAATACATTCAGCAATCGCTGGTGAACAGAAAGTATCCGGGAGAAAAATTTGATTGCTCCCATTTTCGCCCGTGGGAATCGTGATTTGCGATCTGTCCATGCCCGGTCCCGTTGAGGCAGGCAATACGCAAACTTCATGCTGCCTCCTCATTTGAATGATTTCAGCATTCAGCCAAGCATGACTCATGCTGCTGGCTGGCTGAACGCTCAACAGGGGGCCCAGCAGGGTTTTTCAGCTAGCCTGTGTTGTATGTTGTTGTTAGTATAGTTCAAGCATTGTTTACAGATGTCTCGTAGTCTTTGTATGACTAAATAGTAACTCATTTATTTTACATACAATATTATTTACACTCTCATTTAAGCCTGTCCAGCTAACATGATGATTTTAGCTTCTTCCAAGCTTAATACCCATGTAACTATTTCATCATCATTACAGTGGGAGGGATTTACTCTCACTGTCTCAAACATTAACCCTTTCAGACCCTTATATCACAGCCTCCCTCTCTTAAAGGCAGCCTGCCCCTGTTAAAATCAGCATGCCCAGCGTAAAAGCAGCATGCTCCACTTAGTGGGGAGCTGCACTCATTAAAAGGAAGCTGCTGCTAACTTTCTGTACAAGAATTGGCTGCAAGGAGAAGCACCACAATGGATCAACAGACAAGAAAGAGGGCTTTCAGGTTTTCCAATGTGCTGCAGGCATAAATGCACTCAGTTGAAAGGAGGAGAGAAGCAATGTTTCCACAGGAAAAGGCAAACCCTGAGAAGGGAATGGGAGCAGGTGGTCAAGGAGGTCACTTTCCAGAATATTGCCCCAAAGACCTAGCAGCACAGCCACAAAAAGTTCAATGACTGTACACGTGTGGTCAAAGTCAATAGTTGCATCTTCAAAGGACATTTCCTACAAGCCTGTCATGGTGCCCAATGCACCACACTCCCATCACTCACCTATCAGCATTCTACAGCAATCCAGACCAAGGCCTAACATTCAGGTAACCCACCTCACCCTCACACACCTTCCAATGCTACTAGCCTCACACTTACCTCTCATTGCTTCCAAATACCTCCAGCTATTCAACCATGGCAGGCACATCACCCAAACACAATCACTGACATTCTTCCTTCTCTTTTGCTGGACAAGGTGGTCCATAACAGGAGGGAGCAGACCAGAAACATAGGGGTCAAGGCATGTCTCCATCACATGAGGAAATGGTGCTCCACATCATGCGGACAGTGTAATAGAGCCTGTTACATCCAGCATGCTGAGAACATTGAGGATGAGATTATGTTCTTGCCTTATGCCCCTTCTCAAATCCCACCTCATCCTCATCCTGCTATCTGGCATGAAGTGCAAGCTGCAGATGTTGTGATCATTAACCTCTTGCTTTCCACCCATTTCCTTCACTCCAACTCTCCCCTTCTCCATTTCTGCCCTCAGATAGCCAAGATTTGCTGCCTGACCAGCCAGTGCAGCCTCATGAGGAAGGGCGAAAGCAGCTACAGATCCCTGAGGACAAAGCACTGTCAGTTGATCTCACACTCGCAGCCACCAGCTAATATATGGGCATACAAGTACTTTGGGGGGCAGTACAGAATCGGGATCTGCTGGGCACGTGGGCTGCAGCAAGGCCAGGGGGAAAGGATAAGGCATATGCCAACTCACCAGAGGGCGATTCATTGAGGATATCTGCTGCAAGATGAGGACATTAATAGGATGGCCTCCAGGAGAACACTAATGACGATGCTTGTTGTATTAGCAGGTCTGTCAGACAGCCTGCTGTCAATGTCAAGGAGCATGGCGGAGCCTGGCTCCAACATGGCACAGAGCAGCGTGCTGAACTTGGGCCCCATCCTTTCCATTGTGGAAGTGATGGTCAACTCCATGATAATACTTGCAGACCCACCCGTCATGCAGCATCTGGTGGCTGATGTCTCAGATTACACTGTTGCACAGGCAGCAGCCACCCAATGTCTAAGTGATGCAGTGGAAGCTCAGACTGAGGTCATGAGATCCATTCTTGCTGCCATGCAGGTTCAAACTGCTGCCATCATGGCTGCAGCTGCATGTGTTCAAAGGGGCTTGTAGGTTCTCACAGCAGTCCAGCAATCTGTGCTCCAGCAGATTACTAGGTTTGCTGAACACAGTGCTAACTGGATCTGTGCAGTACAAATTGGCGGAACAGGCATTAAGCCCAAGAGGCTATTTGACATCACAATCAGCCTAGTGAGAAAGCTTCAGGTGTGGGCATGGGACACTGGTGCTAGCGCCCTTACCAGTATAGTGCACTGCATGGGCTGCACCAGAAGTGGCCGGAAATGGTGCGCCTGCCATTTTCATCAACTCCGGCTTCTGTAGTGTTGACTCCAGTGGTGCCATGGAGCCAAATTTTTTGTCCTTTTTCTTTTGCAGATGGGTGGCTAAAGCCTGCATCGCAGTCCATGTCAGCAGAGCTCCTACACAAGCTTCACATCCAGCCAGCTGTTTCCTGTGCTGATCTGTCCACCGGAAACAACTCCAGCTCACTTGTGCTCTGTGAATCAACCCACACAGACCCCCCTGACTCACAACCTATTACCACATGGGGTGTGGATTCTGTGCTGGTACTTGGAAGGGCAAAAGCAAGTGATGGTGCATCTTCAGGAAGGTTCCGTCCCTAAGCCTGTGTGACTGCGGGCCCAAATCATCGGAGGAATCTAGAAGGGCAGAGGGACAAGAGTAAATATATAATCAAAAATGGGAAACAGCAGCAGATGACTGACAGTGTAATGTAGCATCAGGTTGTCATGCTGTGAGTATGTTTGTTTGTGTGTGTCTGGGTTTGATCTTGTCCGTGTGTATGTGTTTGTGTGTGTGTGTGTGTCTGGGTTTGATCTTTTCTGTGTGTATGTGAGAGATCTTGTCCATTTGTATATGTTTGTGTGTGTGGTGTGTCAGGGTGTGTGTGGTGTGTCAGGGTGTGTGTGGTGTGTCTGGGTATCTGGATGTGTGGTATGTCTGTGTATGTGGTGTGCCTGTGTTTGTGTGTGTGTTGTGTGAACTTGTGTGGGTGTGATTGTGTCTGTGTGTGGTCTGCGCATATGGTGTGTAAGTCTGTGTGTGGTCTGTGCATGTGGTGTGCGTATATGTGTGGGTGTGGGTGTGATTGTGTCTGTGTGAGTGGGTGTGTGTGCATGGTCTGTGCATGTGGTGTGCATATATTTATGTCTGTAGGTATGATGATGTATGTCTGTGTGTGTGTATGTAAGGGAGAGAATGTGTGATGAGATAGTTAAGTTAAAAGAGAAAAAGTAGGGCAAGTGGCCAAACACTTCGTTGTGCATGGGTTCACCATCTCCAATGCTACATGCTCTCTCTTGTCAATAATGTTGATGGCTGCATCTTCCATGGTGTCAGAGTTTGCAATGTAGCAGGACCACCTCCTGTCCTTGAAGTCTCCCTTTGGTTATGTGCTAGCGTCAATGAGGTGAGTAGGTCACTGCATGTGTTTTAACCGTGCCACACTCCTTGTTTTCATCCAGTGTGAAGGGTTAAAATTGGTGTTATATAGTTTGGGAGCAGCATTTATTGCTAAACTATTGAAGTTAGCTGTTGAATCCAATAAGTTCTGTGAAGGTATTCAGTGCAATAATTTATCTGAAAGAAAGTTTCACCAACCACTGTGATTATGTAAGTTTTGCAGCTTCAACAAAGGATTTGATGTAGAATTTGGCCATAGTCCCTTTGTGGCAGTTAGAGTTTCTCCCTGCATGGCAGCCCGAAGCAATCACACATAATCTTCAAAATGTCAGCCCCAGTTATTTTCACTGAAACACACAGGCGTGAAATAATTTGAAAAGAAAATTGCCAATTATTGTACTAAAGCAAAAGGTCTGTCACTGCCACCTCAGTAATCCTTTTTCTTTCACCAATTTGTTTTCTTTCCAGTTTTCTCCCCTTGCTTAACTCCCTGCTTGGATACAGTTCCTCCATTGTTGTTTTCCCTCCCATATTGAACCCAGGTGCCCATTATTCATGTGTCAGGCTTTGACAGTGAGTATTAACAGGCTGCTTGACCAGGGAAGGCATCACTCCTGAGCTTGATCCTATTTTTATTCATGTCCTGACATGTACACTTCCATAATGGATCACTGGATATCTGTCCTCAGGTACTGTTCCCCTCTCTTTGAAATTTGCTATCATCACCCCAATCTTACAAAAAAATCTTTGACTTAGGTGTGCCGGGCACAATTTCAAAATTTGTAGATGATACAAAACTTGAAGTGTAGTGAAGAGTGAGGAGGATGGTGACAGACTTCAAGAGGACAAAGACAGGCTGGTGGAATGGGAGATGAAATTTAATGCAACAAAGTGAAAAGTGATTCATTTTGGTAGGAAGAACAAGGAGTGGCAATATAAAATAAAGGATACAATTCGAAAGGGGGCGCAGGAGCAAAGAGACCCGGGGATATATGTGCACAAATCGATGAGAAAGCAGTTAAAAAGTATCTGGAATCTTGGGCTTTATAAATAGAGGCATAGAATACAAAAGCAAGGAAGTGATGCTGAATCTTTATAAAACACTAGTTTGGCCTCAACTGGTGTATTATGCTGAATTCTGGGCATCGCGCTTTAGGAAAGATGTGAAGGCGTTAGAGAAGGTGCAGAAAAGATTTACAAAAATGGCTCAAGGGATGAGAGACTTCAGTTACAAGGATAGATTGGAGAAGCTCGGGTTTTTCTCCTTGGAGAAGGGAAGCTTGTTACGACCAAGGCGGGTGGAGTGCACTGTCTTTCTCTAGTTCCACTTCTCCACAGATCACAACATATATTTAAATGTGTACCCAGTTACTGATGCAGCCAATTATATACTCTATTTTTATTTCAGAATAAAATCCACCAACCAGGTTTCTTTAATAAACAACAAAAGTATTAATTTGTTATAAAACAAGACTTAGTCAATAAAGATGCAAAGCTTTAACACACAGTTTGAAATATGTTGGTAAATTTATATATTCCCTTCTAAATACCCAACACACACACACACACACCGGTTAAAGGAAAAATAAAGATGCTTCGGCCAAAGTACTTGTTAATTCTCGAAGCAAAAGGATAAGATATGTTATGTTCCAGATGGCATACAGTCTGGCATCCGGGTACATGTAGACGGGTCACTGGGATCTTTTCAGAAGCTGTTCGTTCAGGAGATGTCGAGAGGAAGTCTTCCTAAAGCTTCTCAGGAGAAATGCGGCATCAGGCATTACAGCGATCACACACTAGATTTTTTTTGCAGTGTTTCTCAGAGTTGGAGAAAAGATGAGCTGGGTGTTTCTTTCAGCAGGCTACAAACTCAACTGACTTAAAACAGTATTCAAAAATGAAACCCACTCTTGAGCACCATAAATCTTGATATGCTACTTCTCTTGTAAACAATTCCCATGGTTAGAAGGCACCTATTGTTTACATAGCTGAAGATATGTGACATCCAGTAAATGTTGTTTTAAATGGAGTCCTTCCAGTGACCCTTTAAAAAAAAGTCCAGCATCTATGTAATCACTTCAGTCCTCAAATGAATCCATCTCCACAATTCTAAACCATGAGTCCTCAAAAAATATTAAAAAATGGAAGCACTTTCATAACAGGATTGAAACGGGTTTTGATAGACGTGTTCAAAGTCATGAGGGGTCTAGTCAGAGTAAATAGGGAGAAACTGTTCCCATTGGCAGAAGGATCAAGGACCAGAGGACAGCGATTTAAGGTGATTGGCAAAAGGACCAAAGGCAACATGAGGAAAAGCCTTTTGCACAGTAAATGCTATGATCCAGAATGCACTGCCTGAAAGGGTGGGGGAGGCAGATTCAGTCATGGCTTTCAAAAGGGAATTAGGTAAGTACTTGAAGGGAAAAAACTGCAGGGCTAAAGGGAAAAGATGGGGGAGTGGAACAGCCGGATTCCTCTTGCAGAGAGCTAGCACATACTCGATGGGCTGAATGGCCTCCTTCAGTGCTGTAACCATTCAATCATACTATGATGCTATGACTCCATGACATTTCTGCCCTTACAAACTACTGCTCTCCCTCTAACCTTTTCTCTCTAATGTTCTTGAATGTGTTGTCACCTCCCAAGGCTGTGATCATCTTTCCTACAACTACTTATCTGAATCTCTTCAATCAGGTTTCTGCCTTTGTCACAGCATTGAAATGGCCTAAAAAAAGTCAGAAATGACATTCTCTGTGACTGTAACTAGGGTACACGATCCTCCTCAACTTTCTTAACCTCTCTGTAGTTTTTTGACATGGTTGACCACACCATCTTCCTCCAATGTCTCTGATCCAGCTGAGTAGAACTGCCCTTGCTTGCTACCACTCTTATCTATCCAGCTGTAGACAGAGAATCTCCTACAATGGCTTATCTTCTCACTCCGTACCATTTCCTTTAGCATTCCTAAGAAACTATCCTTGGTCGCCTCCCCTTTCTCAGTATGTGCTGCTCCTTAGTGACATCATCCGAAGCCACAACAACAGGTTCCACATGTACATTGATGACACCCCGCTCTCTTGATCCTTTCACTGCATGAGTCCTGGATGAGTTGCAATTTCCTCCAGTTAATCATTGCAAAGACCAAAGTGATCATATTTTTCCTCTATTCCCTCACTACTGACTCCATCCTTCTCCCTGGCCTGAGGCTGAACCAGATTGATCGCAGCCTCTCTGACCTGGTTCACCCGGAGCTAAGCTTCTGACCCCATATGTTCTCCATGAGAAAGACTACCTACTTCTACCTCTGTAATATGCCCCATCATTGCCCCTGCCTCAACTCATCTGCTGCTGAAATGCTCAATCATGTTTTTGTTACCTCCAGAGTTGACTACTCCAATGCTCTCCTGGTTGGCCTCTATTCTTCTACCCTTCACAAAATTGAGCTGATCCAAAACTCTGCTGCCTATGTCCTAACTCATACTAAGTCCTGTTCACCCATCACCCCTGTACTCACTGACCTACATTGGCTCCTGGTCCACCTATGCCTTGATTTTAAAATGCTCATCTTCAGGTTCAACTCCCTCCATAACCTCACCCCTCCCTATTTCTGTGACCTCCTCCAGCCCTACAACCCTCCACGAACTTCTTCCAGCATCTTGTGAGTCTCCCACTTGCTTCACTCCATTATTGGTGACTGTACATTGAGACGCTGGAATTCCTTCCCTAAAACTCTCTGCCTATCCACCTCTCTCTCTTATCCTTTAAGACCCTCCTTGAAACATCCCTTTTTGCCCAAACATTTAGTGAGCTCTCCTAATATCTCCTTCTGTGCTTGGTGTCAATTTCAATCTGATTACGCTCCTGTGAAGCACCTTGGGTGGTTTTCCTACATCAAAGGTGCTATATTTGCAAGGTGCAAGTTGTTGTTGGATAACCGTCCAACTCTAACTGTGGACATTGAGAAGTTACAGCCCCACCTACTCCAGCTGACATTAACAAACTGAGCACATTCATTTGCAGGCTAGAATATTAAAAGCAAGTTAGTTGTTTCCCCCGATTCAGCACATCCACTTCATATGTTGGAGAAATCATTTTGAAAATTAATAGACAAGTTCCTGAATAAGCTAGCATGGTAAAAACACAAGTTTGGCTTAAATGTGGTACTCTTACCTCTGACTTAGAACGTTATGGGGCTCAGGTTTCACTCCTGGAGTTGAGTAAATAATCCATCTGTCATTTCAGTGGAGTAGTGAGAGAGTGCTGCACTGTCAGAGGTGCCGTCTTTTGGCTGTGATGTTAAACTGAGGACCCTTCAACCTGTTCAAGTGGATTAAAAAGATCCCATGGCACTATTCAAAGAAGAGCAGGGCATTCTCACTGTGTGACTGACATTTATCCCTCAGCCAACACCACTAAAAACTGATTAACTGATCATTTATGTCATGGCAGTTTGTGGAACCTTGCCTTGTGCAAATTGCCTGCCTTGTTTTCTACACTTCATAAATATATTTAATTGACTATGAAGCACTTTGGGATGTCCTAAGGTCATGAAAAGTGCTATATAAATGCAGGTTCCTTCTTAAATAGGTAACCACACCTTCCTATGTAACGGCGACTACGTTTCAAAAATATTTGTCAGTTCTGAAGAAGGGTCACTGACCTGAAACGTTAACTCTGCTTCCCTTTTCACAGATGCTGCCAGACCTGCTGAGTGGTTCCAGCATTTCTTGTTTTTATTTCAAGAATATTTCTTTGGTTGTGAAGTGCTTTGGGACTTTCTGAGAAGTTGGAAGGTGCTGCACAAAAGCAAGACCTTTCTGAACTCGAAATCAGCTGAGCAAGAAACGTTATGGTGCTACACTGCCCTCCACTGGACAGAATAAAGTATAAAATTAGATCCCAGTTCAGTTTTTGCTTTTCCCGTGAGTTAATTTTTCCTCTAATTTTCTCTCCTTTTTCCATCCCTTCTCCCTGGTAGGTTCTAACTAGTTTAGGGCTACGCTGATAGACCTGTGGTCCATCCAAGTGGACATTCGTCATGTGGGGGTCGACATGGAGAGATCAACTAACTCACAACACAGATTGAACCTGGGATATTCCTGCCTGCTTGGCTTAGTGCTACAGTTGGAGGAAGGCTTTCTTTCCCACTCCACCACCAGGACCCCGATCCAGAGTATTTCTGATTTTACAGTGACCCCTCAATGGACAGTATGAAGCATACACTTGATTATGGTATATTTTAGACTCTAGGCGAATCACAAGATGGGTTCCAATGGTAGGGTACATCCTCGTTTTTCTGGGACAGTCCCTAGATGAGGTACTATACCCCTGGACAGAGTTCCCAATGCACAAAGTTCATTCCGACTGAATACCTTAACTATTAACAGCTGTGTGGGTTCAAATGAGGAAAAGCTTTTTCACGCAGTGAGTGGTTAAGGTCTGGAATGCGCTGCCTGAGAGTGCGGTGGAGGTCGGTTCAATTGAAGCATTCAAAAGGGAATTAGACTGTTATATGAAAAGAATGTGTAAGATTACAGGGAGAAGGCGGGCGAATAGCACTAAGTGAATTGCTCAGTCGGAGAACTGGTGCAGGCACGATGGGCCGAATGGCCTCCTTGTGCGCTGTAACAATTCTGTGATTATGTGGCCAGAATGTTACGCGGGAGCGGCCAAAAAGTTGGAGGCGAGGCCACTTCCGCTGGCTCTGGGGAGCCACACTGGGATTTTTCGCTCCTTAGGTGCTTAATTGGCCTTGGGCGAGACTTCCACCTCTCTGAGGCAAGAGGTCCCGCCTAATGGAGCTGCAAGCCAATCAACGGGCCGGTAGCTTTTAGTCCCAGCAGCGCCACCAGGAGTGGTGGCCACTGCTGGGACTGCACCCAGCCAACGGCAGCAAGAGGGACGCCAGCCCCAGAAGAAAGGTAAGTTTTTGGGGCCTTGCCGGGGACAACTGGCTTGGTCCCGGCGAGGCAAGGGGGGGTCAGTAGGGGGGCGGCGGAGCATTGTGTAGTGGGGGTGGTTGAGCCATGGGGCAGAAAATCAGGAGGGCCACCCCCCCTCCAGCCTGCAAGAGGGCCCCCAGGTTTTATCTGGTGGTGTTCTGGGGGCCTTTGCCACCTGGCTGCCACTGCAAGAGGAGGCCCTTACGTGGCAGTTAATTGGCCACTTAAGGATCTTGATTGGTCTGGGGTGGGTGGGCTGTTTCTCACTATCTCCACCCTGCGTAATATTGCAGCGGGGGCGGGAGGGGGTAGAAAACGGCACACGCAACCCCCCTCCTGCCACCAGCCCGCTCTTGTGGAGGAGGGGGCCGTAAAATTCAGGCCTGTGATTCTGTGAAATCAGGAGCCATGTTACCCTGAGTTGCCCTGCTGTCGGGCAATAAAGTAGGCCGGGCAGTGGTGTTGCATGGTGGGTTCTGATTGGTGGAAGGAATGTCAATCTCCTGTTTTCAACCAGTGGAAGGGGTGGATTCATTGAGGGACTTTAAGCTGATGAGAAATCTGTGACCACAGTGTGCATGTTCGATTCCCTCACCCACAATGCTCAACCTGTTCCTGCCCCTCCCCCACCCACCACTGTGGACAGTCCCCAGATCACGCACAGTTCTCCTGCAAAATTCAGTTGAAGAGAAAATGGGCCCAGAGATGGACCCTGAACTTTTAATGGGATATGGAAGCGGGCGCGGAGGCGGGTAAACCCACAAATGTCTGCTGCTGGCTGGCATACCTGTCTGCTGCCATGATCCTGCTTACGAGCGATTTTTATTGATGCTGCATCGGTGGGGGGGAGGGTGGCATGACAGTTACCCACCTGCCAGTGCCAGGTAGACAGATAAATTGCCCATTGAAGGCACTTGTCAGAAGCAGCCTGGAATTTTCCAGATGGGTCTCCTCCTTGAAAATTGCCCTTTGGGTTTATTTATTTATTGATACAGCACTGAAACAGGCCCTTCGGCCCACCGAGTCTGTGCTGACCAACAACCACTAATCCTACATCAATTCCATATTCCCTACCACATCCCCACCATTCTCCTACCTACACTAGGGGCAATTTACAATGGCCAATTTACCTATCAAAATGCAAGTCTTTGGCTGTGGGAGGAAACCGGAGCACCCGGCGGAAACCCACGCGGCCACAGGGAGAACTTGCAAACTCCACACAGGCAGTACCCAGAACTGAACCCGGGTCGCTGGAGCTGTGAGGCTGCGGTGCTAACCACTGCACCACTGTGCCGCCCCTTTTTAAAAAAAATATCGTTAATGGAACTCTGGTATTTTGCATTACTTCGTTTATTGCTCCCCTCCTCCCCACTCCCCTTTTATATCTGGTTCTGGCGCCATCATTTGTGGGTTCCTGACCCACATTTCTTTCTGTCGGCGGGACCAGGACCAGGGAACAAAAATTCAGCCCAAAATGTCTGGGTAATGGATGCCGCTACTAACCTAACTGATGAGCGGTGGATGGAACTGGGCCATGTGGATGGCCTGGCAGCCAGGTCAGAGCATGTTCTATGGCCTCGGTTGGTGTGGGTAAGCATCAGGCCGTGTCTCCTGTATTCAGTTTAGAAATTATGGTCACACGATCCAATAAAGAAGGCTGTGCAGCCCATTAGATCTCATCATCTGATTGTATCAATGTACCATCTCAGCTTTTCTTAAACACATCCAGCATTTTGACCTCAACTACCCTTCCTGGCAACACACTGCAACCGTTGATCACCCTTTCTGTAAAGAAATGCTTCCAGACAACTGGCCTACATTTGTCCCTTACATTGATGAACCTGAGGTCCCCTGTTCTGCTGCCGTGCCACATATAAAAATATTTCTTTTATTTGCTGTGCAGGTAGTGTGGGCAAGGGCACGTTTATTGCTCATCCCTGGTTGCTCTAAGAAGATGGTGGTGGGCTTCTCCTTGAACCACTGTGGTACTGGTGTTAGTTAGGGAATTCCAGGATTCTGAGCCAGTGACGATAAAGGAACGGAATTATATGTCCATGTCAGGATGGTTTGTGGCTTGGAGGGGAAATTGAAAGTGGTGGTGTTTCCACAACATTGCTATTTCTGGTACAGGTTGCAAGCCGGGAGGTAACCTTGGTGAGTTGCTGCAGCGCTAACCTGTAGGTCATACATACTGGTAGAGGAAGTGGCTATTGTACAATGCCCCACTCTGAGATATGTCTTTCAAGACTAAAGATCCTAGCTTATCAAGTCATGCCTTTTACCTGTTCTCTCTGACGCCAGGATCAGTCTTGTTATTTTTCCAGCAATGGCTTCAGTGCCTGGATAGTCCCCTTAATTCGCAGCAGCCAGATTGGGAAACAGTGCTCCAGCTGCAGCCAAACCAGGCACTTACATAGCTTCATCATGACAGCTGCTCGTAAATATCCTGCTCCTGCCCTTGGGGAAAGAACAGGTTCTCAAGCTCAGAAAAGCTAGCAGGGAATGAAAGGCTTGCTCCTTTTGTGCTTTTGATATTTTGAAATGTGATCTCTGAAGTATGTTGCCTTAGGTGTGGTGCATAGATATATAGATGATAGCTAGGTCATAGATATAATCTGTGGAAATGCTTTTAAAATGCAGTCAACTTTCAAATATTGACCTTTTGGGACAAAATGTAACAGTAAAAAAGAATACAGAAGAGGTATCTTTGGAGGAAATATTATGCAGAGTGAGAAATGTAGAAACTTATTGAAACTGTAGAGGTGATTCAGTGATCCAGTGCTCCCTGGTGCTCACAGGGAGCGCATCTCAGGAAATAGAGAGTGTGCAGCCTGTGATTTTCTGTCCTGACAGAATTCATAGTACGTGTGGCTGCAATTTCCTGAGATGTGCTCCTGTAAGTGCTACTCCATGCTGGGAGTGCCAGATTGCACAATCACACCCTATCTTTCCGATAAGGTCATCATCAAAAACAACAACCATTTAAATAGCAACTTTAATGTAGAAAAATACCCCAAAAGATGCTCAAGGTACAAACATTAAGATTCTACAAAATGCAGGTGAATGCTGTGATGAGAGAAGTAGGGTACTAGAGGGATGGACTGAATGATCTTCTACACACCTGACTTTTCTTATTCTGGGATAATGTAAGGATGAATGTAAAAGGATATGGAAAAAGGGCGAGGAAATGAGATTACTGCAGATAGCTTCAAAAAGTTAGAACAGATACCGCCCTACATTGTGATTTCTACGATTCTGTATTTATAAACACAATGCAAATATTTAAATATTAACACTGAACATTGTTCATCCCAGAATAAGTTGCAAAACATGTTTGTAAAATAATAAAACAGGAGCTGAAACAACTGATATAATTGGAGAGGAATATTACACGACCGAGGCCTTGTGTAATTAGGCAATGTCTCCTGGTGCAGCTGTCAGCTGTCCAGCCTTCAGCATTGATCAAGCAACTAATTATTTTCATTTTTCGCCTTTGATAAACTCAGAGACCCATAGACAGCAGAGGTGTAGATTTTGACAGACTGATACAAAATTAATCTTTTAACTCACGTATCCAGCCTGTCAAAATGATTTTGTTAATCAATGTTGAAGCTTGGCAAAACGACAGCTGTATCTCAGTATGTTACTGCCTCACAGAATATAAAATGCAAAAATGAAATAAAACCATGCAAGTAATGAATTTGGTTCCTTCGTATATTTACTCTACAGGTGCACTGCCACAGTCCACTTAAGCAGAACAACTGGTGCCTTTAATAAATGGTGTAATACCTTTGTGAATTGGTGGGGTCTGTTGCCAAGTTGATGATGTTATTAAAGGGTACACTTTTTTGCTGAGACAATCAGGGCTGAAACAGGCAAAGCCCATCACATAGTGAGAATGAGGTTACAAAGCCTTACTTCTTACGTTTTCTCGGGGCTATTCGTTCTCCCATGACATTACACACAATAATTCAGAGAATATGATTACCCTGTCACCTGCCTTTGATATCTTTGTGTTGCTGTTTCTCTCCATCTCTCCTCTCCACTCTTTTCCCTCCCTTATTTCTTTTTCTTGTTTCTTTGTCATTAACAGCAGTTTTTAACTGTTGCATATTAGCATCATAGCCAAGCTGAACATTGCACATTCCCTTTCTCCTGGGTTTTCTGTCCCATTTTCCTATATCCACCCAAATCCAGATTCAAATAGCCCAATATTTATTCCCTTAATCAGCAGCACACAAAACAGATTACCCGGTCATGATCACATTGCTGTTTGTGGGAGCTTGCTGTGTGCAAATTGATTGGTATGTTTCCTACATTACAACAGTGACTACACTTCAAAAAGTACTTCACTTGGCTGTAAAGCACTTTGGGACATCCTGAGGTTATGAAAAGTGGTATATAATTGAAAGCTTGTTCACTCATTCAAGGGAAAGCATGGAAGCAATTAAAATAGCAGATCCAGAGAAGTCATTCAGTATCCATATTTAGTGACAGGTTTTCTGTCCAGGTGGCATGAATGCTGGCATTCTTCTCTGCCAGCCCAATACAAGGGTAGATTGATTATTCGTGATCATTCTCTTGGACATCCTGCCTCCCTGTGTCAGGCAAGCACAACATTCCACTGTGGCTTAAACTGGGACATTGTTAGTGGTATTGGAGTATTGTTCATTAAAGTGTTAACTCTGGTGTATAATGATATCTGGGATAATGAAAAAGCTTAATATACTGTCAGATACTTTGTTACTCAAAGCACCCTTAATTTTCACTGTGAGTTGATAAGAAATAACAAATTCTCCACTTTGGCGACAACACTATAACAGAAGTGCTGAAAACACTCAACAGGCCAGCTAGCATGTGAGGAGAGAGGAGTTAACATTTCTGGCGTGGACCCTTCACCAGAACTGATGAAAGTTTACATTTTAAAGTAGGCTCATCCATTCTGTCCACAGAAACTGACCGACCTGCTGCATGTTTCCAGTATCTTCAGTTGTTTTTCAGATTTCCAGCATCTACAGCATTTTTGCTGTGTAAACCGAGTTCACCGAATCATTATAGTGCAACACCTCCATCTGTTGACAATTGATAGTACTGCAAGAATAAAAACAAACTTTTCAGGGAAATTCTCCTCCATGATCCCACCCAAACTCTGGCATGGTTGTGATGGAAAATTCAGGCCACCTCACCCCATGCCCTCTGGGACCACAGCAGCCTACTCCTTCCCTGCCTGCTGCATGCCAATATTGATGAGGTTGCAAGACTTGGAGCCCCAGTAGATTTTCCTGATTCCTGCTCCATTTTCTGCTGATTCCAGGGGCTGCCATATGGAAGGTGAGTGTCGGTCCTGTGAAGCAGCAGTAAATGCTGAGTTTCCAAAATGGAGTGGCAGGGCCTAGTCCATCCAACGATTAACCTGCTGAAGGTCGTGGTCTCAACCAAGTTTGCGCCACCTTTCTAGTGTGTGGGATGCTTCTGCCCCTTTAAGTCCCCTGCTATTTTTTCTGGTACTGCAGTTACATCCTCACGGATGAATCATCAGGATTCTGCTCTTTGCACTGGTAGGATCCATCCTGACGGCAGCAATCTGTGATGAGCCCTGACCCAGGAAAATGTGTATGGGCTGGGTGTTCTCCGGCTGAATCTCTGCCCCAAAGAGGAAATTCCAGCATTTTGTTTCAAACTGAACAAAATTAAAATGAAAGGGGTAATAATGAATGTAAAACCAGGTAACATATTCAACAACAACAACTTCCATTATATATGGCCTATAGTAAAACATCCCAAGGGTCTTCACAGGAGCATTATCAAACAAAATGTGACACTCAGTCACATAAGGAGGTATTAGGACAGGTGACCAAAAGCTTGGTCAAATGGGTAGGTTTTAAGTAGCATCTTAAAGGAGAGAGGTAGCGAGGCAGAGAGGTGTAGGGAGGGAATTCCAGAGCTTAGACCCTAGGCAGCTGAAGGTACATCTTCACCTCATTCCCCTCTTTTTATTTTGTATAATATGTGACCTATGACAAAGTGCAGCTAGAGACAAGGGTCTGGCTTTTCCTCCATTTGTCCACTCTTTTACACACATAACCAGGGTCAACAGAAGAACCTCGAGAAGTCTGAGGCCAATGGCATGTCTCTCCCTCAAATACATCCCAGAGAGTTTTCCTGGGTCCCAGCTCAAGCTTGACATCTTGGAATGCTGCAGCCCTGCCCTGTCATGAATAATGACAGCAAATCGGTGGGGGTTACTGCAGGGCTACATCTCCCTCTCTTACTGTCTTGTAGAAGGGAAAGTCTCGGGGAATGAGGAGTTGGTAGCTGCCTGTGATGGGAAAAGATTTTTTGAACTATGAAGTATTTAAAACTAGATTTAAGAATCTTAAGATCATTTTTAAAGGTTTTCTATGTTGGCCCAGATTTTTCTACAATGGCAAAACGGGAGATGTAGACTATAAATTTCAGCATCTAGTGCACCAATCACGCCACCATTAATTTATTCCATATTTTTCTGTTTTTCTCATTAGAATACACTACAGCAAGGAGAGCAGGACAACAGAAGCAGCACAGCCACTGACCACTGCACTTTCCATCACTCCATAGACAATTTCTGATACCTTCATTTAATATTATCCTCAAAGCTTAGTTTTGCCTGCCATGGATCGAATAACTCTACACATATCGATACAACCAATAGATCAGATCAAAACTCCGCAGTCCTACCACATCCAGTAGTGAATGGTGATGGGCAATTAAACAACTGACAGCATGGGGAAGCTCCACAAACATCAGCCAGGTGGTCGAAGTTTCAGTAGGGGAGCATTTCGGGAACAGTGACCATAATTCCTTAAGTTTTAAGGTACTTGTGGATAAGGATAAGAGTAGTCCTCATGTGAAGGTGCTAAATTGGGGGAAGGCTAATTATAACAATATTAGGCAGGAACTGAAGAATTTAGATTGGGGGCGGCTGTTTGAGGGTAAATCAACATCTGACATGTGGGAGTCTTTCAATTCTTGATTAGAATCCAGGACCGGCATGTTCCTGTGAGGATGAAGGATAAGTTTGGCAAGTTTCAGGAACCTTGGATAACGAGGGATATTGTGAGCCTAGTCAAAAAGAAAAAGGAAGCATTCGTAAGGGCTAGAAGGCTAGGAACAGACAAAGCCCTTGAGGAATATAAAGAAAGTAGGAAGGAACTTAAGCAAGGAGTCAGGAGGGCTAAAATGGGTCATGAAAAGTCATTGGCAAACAGGATTAAAGAGAATCCCAAGGCTTTTTATACATATATAAAGAGCAAGAGGGTAGACAGGGAAAGGGTTGGTCCACTCAAGGACAGAGGAGGGAAGCTATGCATGGAGCCAGAGGAAATGGTGAGGTACTAAATGACTACTTTGCATCAGTCTTCACCAAAGAGAAGGACTTGGTGGATGACGAGTCTAGGGAAGGGAGTGTAGATAGTCTGGGTCATGTCGATATCAAAAAGGAGGAGGTGTTGGGCGTCTTGAAAAACATTAAGGTAGATAAGTCCCCAGGGCCTGATGGGACCAACCCCAGAATACTGAGGGAGGCAAGGGAGGAAATTGCTGGGGCCTTGACAGAAATCTTTGTATTCTCATTGGCTACAGGTAAGGTCCCAGAAGACTGGAGAATAGCCAATGTTGTTCCTTTGTTTGAGAAGGGTAGCAAGGATAATCCAGGAAATTACAGGCCGGTGAGCCTTATGTCAGTGGTAGGGAAATTATTGGAGAGGATTCTTCGGGACAGGATTTACTCCCATTTGGAGACAAATGGACTTATTAGCGAGAGGCAGCATGGTTTTGTGAAGGGGAGGTCGTGTCTCACTAACTTGATCGAGTTTTTTGAGGAAGTGACGAAGATGATTGATGAAAAAAAGGCAGTGGATGTTGTCTACATGGACTTCAGTAAAGCCTTTGACCAGGTCCCGCATGGCAGACTGGTACAAAAGGTGAAGTCACACGTGATTAGAGGTGAGCTGGCAAGATGGATACAGAACTGGCTCGGTCATAGAAGACAGAGGGTAGCAGTGGGAGGGTGCTTTTCTGAATGGAGGGCTGTGACTAGTGGTGTTCCACAGGGATCAGTGCTGGGACCTTTGCTCTTTGTAGTATATATAAATGATTTGGAGGAAAATGTAGCTGGTCTGATTAGTAAGTTTGCGGACGACACAATGGTTGGTGGAGTTTCGGATAGTGATGAGGATTGTCAGAGGATACAGCAGGATATAGATTGGTTGGAGACTTGGGTGGAGAAATGGCAGATGGAGTTTAATCCGGACAAATGTGAGGTAATGCATTTTGGAAGGTCTAATACAGGTGGGAAGTATACAGTAAATGTCAGAACCCTTAGGAGTATTGACAGACAGGGAGATCTGGGCGTACAGGCCCACAGATCACTGAAAGTGGCAATGCAGGTGGATAAGGTAGTCAAGAAGGCATACGGCATGCTTGCCTTCATTGGTCGGGGCATAGAGTATAAAAATTGGCCAGTCATGCTGCAGTTCTTCAGAACCTTAGTTCGGCCACACTTGGAATATTGCATACAATTCAGGTCGCCACACTACCAGAAGGATGTGGAGGCTTTGGAGAGGGTACAGAAGAGGTTTACCAGGATGTTGCCTGGTCTGGAGGGTATTAGCTATGAGGAGAGGTTAGATAAACTCAGATTGTTTTCACTGGAACGACGGAGGTGGAGGGGCGACATGATAGAGGTTTACAAAGTTATGAGTGGCATGGACAGAGTGGATAGTCAGAAGCTTTTTCCCAGGGTGGAAGAGTCAGTTACTAGGGGACATAGGTTTAAGCTGCGAGGTGCAAAGTTTAGAGGGGATGTGCGAGGCAAGTTTTTTACACAAAGGGTGGTGAGTGCCTGGAACTTGCTGCCAGGGGAGGTGGTGGAAGCAGGTACGATAGCGACGTTTAAGAGGCATCTTGACAAATACATGAATAGGATGGGAATAGAGGGATATGGTCCCCGGAAGTGCAGAAGGTTTTAGTTTAGACAGGCAACACAATCGGCGCAGGCTTGGAGGGCTGAATGGCCTGTTCTGTGCTGTACTGTTCTTTGTTCTTTGTTCTTTCTCCCATCCTCAATGATGGGGGAGACCAGCATATCCGTGCAAAACAAAAGGCTGAGGCATTTTCAACCATCTTCAGCCGGAAGTGACAAGTGGGTAGTATAAGGATGTAAAGGGTTAATGTTGAGGACAGTGACAGCAACCCCTCCCAATGTAAGAGTGATGATGTCATCGTCACATGAGGTTAGGTTGGAGAGAAGAGAGAGCAGCATGAAGGATGCTAGCTTAGGAGGTTTGATGAGAGTGTATATAGTATGACGTAAATAATAGAGTTCCTAGTTGACCTTATCCTGAGTCTGAGACTTTCTCCAGAATGTCCCTGTTACGCAATTAAATACAACAACAACACACAACATGGTGGCACTGGTTAAAACGACCAAGAGAATTTGAAGGTCTCCCTACCTCGTGGGGAAGCGCCAGGAAAACAGCAGATCTAGTCGGGGGACTGCAACAAACTCAGAGCTTCTCCATAGCTACAGAAGACGCAGATAGTTGGTGAGAAAGCCCTGCAGCCTCTTGGACTGCACCAGAGGGGAGTCTGCATCAGTCTAGCGATCAGGTCCGAGTTTCAGCGCTGGGCAACGGTCTAGGATTGGGTGAGATCTGTACGGGGGCCAGTAACGGTTAACGGCGCACTGGGACAAAACCACGAGTAGAGAAGTCAATCTTGGCGAAGAGACGACTTCGGAGTCGGTGGAGTCGGCAGTCATTGCTCAGCCGGGCAGCAGAGAGAAAGCGCGGGAAAGGTCGGAAAGTGCGGGAAATCCCCAAAAGACCACGAAAACCTTCATTCAAGCTGGCAAGATCTTAAAACAAAGGGGAACACCCTCGAAAGCCTTACTAAAGTGAAGAAAGCAATATGGATTCAAAATTTGGATGGCCAGAAAGTTTTCAAGATTTAGAAGGACCCAATCAGGTTCTACTTGGAGGAAGAGATTCCTAAGGTTTCGGATTGCTTCCCAGCTCCATATAAAGTCAGAGATTGAACAGGTCAACACTCTTCTATATTCAGTTGGTGCGACTGCAGATGACATAATTGTGATGCAAGGGGTAAATGAGGCTTCTGATAAATTTGAAGATGTCCTCCGAATTTTTGATAAATATTTTAATCTTTGCAGCAATAAAATCCTGGAAAGGACCAAATTTAATAAACGGGCACAGAAGATAGGCAAACCATAGATTCTTATATTAATGATCTGTACCGTTTGACAGAGAGATGCGAATATGATGAATTAAAAGCAGCACTAATCAGAGACCGAATAGTTGTCCGCATCGCGGATGAATCTTTGTCAGACCTTTTGCAGTCAAAGGAAGACCTTACTCTTGAAAAGGCCATTCCAATTGTAAGACAGGCCGCAGTTCACAAACAAAATAGGGCCATTCTGAGGGCTGAAGACAAGCTGTGGATGAGAAGAAGTCCGGTGTGGGTACAGTTTGTGAAGCCAAGATCTGAGAAATACTTTTGTGGAAAAGAAGACACACAAAGGTGACACTGGGGAAACTGTGCCAATGCTGTGGAGCCAGGAAGACCCACAGAAAGGAGCAGTGTCCAGCAAGTAAAGCTGAGTGCTTCAATTGTAAACACATTGGACATTATAGGAAAATCTGCCAGAGCAAAACTTCTTCACTCAAGAGTGCAAAGCAGAAGACTTTCATGCAGAGAGCAATGAATCAAATGCGTTGTATGCTTGGTTGGTCTGCTGCCACCTTTGTACATTTGGTTAGTCGAGCTAGGAGAGATTACTTCAGTAGTTTTAACATTAACTCATTTATTACATTTTAACTATATACAGCTTTACATAAGTCTGTGTGACTTCTCTGAAGACACTTTGCACCTCCCTCCAAATCTCTCTCACATGTGATCTCTTACATCATCATGATGGGAGGTATTCCTCACACTGTCTCAAACATTAACCCTTTCAAACCCTTATACTGCAAAGCGCATCAGTATCCAGAAGATCAAACATCAGGAGATTTCCTAGGAGAAATAAATGACTCAAATTAAGGATTCTGGATGGTGGACATCTACGTAAATGGACAACTTCATGAATTTTAAACTGGACACAGGTGTTAGTGTCACAGTCCTGTCAGACCAAGAGCCATGGTTGATGAAATATTGCCTACAACCAGCGGATGTACGGTTACATGATCCAGGCGGGACATAACTGACAGTAAAAGGCAAACTGCTAGCAACTCTCCAACACAGAGAGAGACAAATTGTGGAGACCTTATATGTCTTGCTTAGTCAAGAATTTTCCCTACTGACTAGAAAAGCATGCTTAGACCTGCATTTGATCAAGAAGATGGATGAAGACAAGGAAATAGGCGTAAAGAATTGCTTCCAAGCAGAATACCTGAAGCTTTTCACAGGGCTTGGAAGACTCAAGATGGAGTACAGAATCACACTTAAGAAAGGGGTCAGGCCAGTGCATATTTTTATACCCAGAATGATACCTCATCCGTCATTAAGCCAAGTTCAAGACAAATGGGAAGAGATGACAAGAATGGGCATTATCTCTCCTGTAACATAATCAATGGAGTGGTGTTCAGCCATAGTTCCTGTCCCATAACAGAATTGAACTGCGTATTTGCATGAATTTAACACAGCTGAACAAAGCAGTAGCACGTGAAAGTCACCCAATGTCCACGGTTGATGATAGCTCAGTGAAACTCTCCCAGAGTACCATGTTTACAAAACTCAATGCCAGTAATTTTGGCAGGTATTTCATTGACGTTTAGAAGGATGAGAGGTGATCTTATTGAAACATATAAGATCATGAGGGGACTTGACAGGATGGATATTGAAAGGATGTTTCCCCTCGTGGGAGAGACTAAAACTAGGGGGCACAGTTTAAAAATAAGGGGTCTCCCATCTAAGACAGAGATGAGGAGAAGTTTTTTCTCTCAGTGGGTCATGACTCTGTGGAACTCTCTTCCCTGGAGAGTGGTAGAGGCAAGGGCATTGAAGATTCTTGACAAACAAGGGAGTCAACAGGTATCGGGGGGGGGGGGGTTGGGGGGGTGGGGGTAGGCAGGAAAGTGGAGTGTTTCCACAAACAGATCAGCCATGATCTTGTGGAGTGGTGGAGCAGGTTTGCACAGCCAAATAGTCTACTCCTGTCCTAGTTCATATGTATGTATGTATGAGACCTCAAGATTACTGACTACATTTATAATGCCTTTCAGGAGATTTGTTTTAATAGGTTACCGTTTGGAATAACTTCTGCACCAGAGATCTTTCAAATATTTATGTATAACATCTTAGAAGGTCTCAAAGGAGTTAGTTGTCACATGGATCACATCCTGATACATGAACAGTCAGTAGAGGAACATGACCAAAGAGTTCAAATGGTTCTACAGAGACTTCAAGATGCAGGCCTTACTCTGAACGAGAAGTGGCAATATTCCAAGACTTCAGTTCGTCTCTTGGGACAGATCGTGAGAAGGCATAATGGCAGATCTACAAATGACAAGGGTCATTACAGAATTTCCTACTCCTAATCCTGTTCAGCAGCTCCAGAGATTCCTGCGAATGGTAAACCAACTAGCAAGGGTTCTACCTCACTTAGCACAGATAACTGATTCACCAACACAACTCCTCAGGAAACAGAATGCATGGTATTGGAATCCCAACCAGGAACAAGCATTCAGCAGAATAAAAGAGGGCGGCACAGTGGCGCAGTGGTTAGCACCGCAGCCTCACAGCTCCAGGGACCCGGGTTCGATTCCGGGTACTGCCTGTGTGGAGTTTGCAAGTTCTCCCTGTGTCTGCGTGGGTTTTCTCCGGGTGCTCCAGTTTCCTCCCACAAGCCAAAAGACTTGCAGGTTGATAGGTAAATTGTCCATTATAAATTGTCACTAGTATAGGTAGGTGGTAGGGAAATATAGGGACAGGTGGGGATGTTTGGTAGGAATATGGGATTAGTGTAGGATTAGTATAAATGGGTGGTTGATGTTCGGCACAGACTCGGTGGGCCGAAGGGCCTGTTTCAGTGCTGTATCTCTAATCTAAAAACCTTCTCAAGGGCAGTTAGGGATGGGCAATAAATACTGGTCTTGCCAGTGATGCCCTCATCCCATTAACAAATAGAAACAAGATACCTATTGTTGAAATAAAAACAGAAAGTACTGGAAATACTCATCTGGTCAGGCAGCATCTGTGGAGAGAGAAGCAGAGTTAACATTTCAGGGCTGTGACCTTTCATCAGAACTAGCAAAGGTTAGAAAAGAATTAGCTTTTAAGGAAGTGAAGGGTCGGGGGTGGGGGTGTTGTTGATTGGGAAGCGGACAAAAGGGAAAGTGTGTGATAAGGCAGAGGACAGGAGAGATTAAATAACAATGCTGTAATGGGACAAAAATGCTTGTGGTGAAAGACAAAGCATTAGTCCAGATAGAGTGTTAATGACAGAATAATGAGCACTGTCTACATGAAAAACAGGCACATGTTAAAAAATAAAATAAAATAATAAAAAAAGAAAAATATAAAAAAAGGCAGTCATGCTCTGAAGTTATTGAACGCAATGTTCAGTCCACAAGGCTGTAGAGTGCTTAATCAAAGGATCAGGTGCTGTTCCTCGAGCTTGCATTGATGTTCACTGGAACACTGCAGTAGACCAAGGACAGAAAAATGGACATGAGAGCAGGGGGAGGGTGTTGAAATGGCAAGCACCCGGAAGCTTGCGGAGGTGTTCCACAAAGCAGTCACCCAATCTGGGTTTGGTCTCCCCAGTGTAGAGGCAACTGCATTGTGAGTAGTGAATACAGTATACTAAATTTAAGGAAGTACAAGTAAATCACTGCTTTACCAGGAAGAAGTGTTTGGGGGCCTTGGATTGGGAAGACAGCATTGGCCAAAGTGAATTGGGAGATTAAGTTAAAAGATAAGACGGTTGAGAAGCAGTGGCAGACATTTAAGGAGTTTTTAAAAATTCATTTATGGGATGTGGGCATCGCTGGCTCTGCCAGCATTTATTGCCCATTCCTAACAGCCCTTGAGAAGGTGGTGGTGAGCTGCCTTCATGAACCACTGCAGTCCTTAGGGTGAAGGTACACCCACAGTGCTATTAGGAAGGGAGATCCAGGATTTTGATGCAGCGACAGTGCAGGAACGGTGATATAGTTCCAAGTTAGGATGATGTGTGTCTTGGAGGGGAGCTTGCAGGTGGTGGTGTTCCCATGCATCTGCTCGCCTTGCCCTTCTAGGTGGTAGAGGTTGTGGGTTTGGAAGGTGCTGTCTAAGGAAACTTGTTGAGTTGCTGTAGTGCATCTTATAGATGGTACACACTGCTGCCACTGTATGTCGGTGGTGGCGGGAATGAATGTTTGTGGATGGGGCTCTAATCAACTGGGCTGCCTTATCCTGGACAGTGCCGAGCTGTTGGAGTTGCACCCATCCAGGCAAGTGGATAGTATTCCATCACACTCCTGACTTGTGCCTTGTAGATGATGGACAGGCTTTAGGGAGTCAGGAGGTGAGTTACTCGCTGCAGAATTCCTAGCCTCTGACCTGCGCTTTAGATGCCAGGTAGATGCCAGTGTTGTAGCTGTATTGGAACAGGTTTAAGAGTGGCGCATCTCGTTCTACAGCACAAGTCTTCAGTTGCCGGAATGTTGTCAGGGCCCATAGCCTTTGCAGTATCGAGTGCCTTCAGCCATTTCTTGATTTCATGTGGAGTGAATCGGATTGGCTGAAGACTCGTATCTGTGATGCTGGAGCCCTCAGGAGGAGGCCAAGATGGATCATCCACTCAGCACTTCCGGCTGAAGATAGATGCAAATGCTTCAGCCTTGTCTTTTGCACTGATATACTGGGCTCCCCCGTTTTTGAGGATGGGAATATTTGTGGAGCCTCCTCCTCCTGTTAGTTTTTTTGTATTTGTTTGTGGGATGTGGGCGTCACTGGCCAGGCCAGCATATATTGCCCATCCCTAATTGCCCTTGAGAAGGTGATGGTGAACTGCCTTCTTGAACTGCTGCAGTCCATGTGGGGTAGGTACAGCCACAGTGCTGTTAGGAAGGGAGTTCCAGGATTTTGACCCAGCGACAGTGAAGTAATGGCGATATAGTTCCAAGTCAAGATGGTGTGTGGCTTGGAGGGGAACCTGCAGGTGGTGGTGTTCCCACGCATCTGTTGCTCTTATCCTTCTAGGTGGGAGAGCTCGTGGGTTTGGAAGGTGCTGTCTAAGGAGCCTGGGTGCATTGCTGCAATGCATCTTGTAGATGGTACACACTGCTGCCACTGTGCGTCAGTGGTGGAGGGAGTGAATGTTTGTAGATGGGGTCCCAATCAAGCGGGTTTCTTTGTCCTGGATGGTGTCAAGCTTCTTGAGTGTTGTTGGAACTGCACTCATCCAGACAAGTGGAGAGTATTCCATCACACTCCTGACTTGTGCTTTGGAGACGGTGAACAGGATTTGGGGAGTCAGGAGGTGAGTTACTCACCGCAGGATTCCTAGCCTCTGACCTGCTTTTGTAGCCACAGTATTTATATGGCTATCCCAGTTCAGTTTCTGGTCAACGGTAACTCCCTAGGATGTTGATAGTGGGGGATTCAGTGATGGTAATGCCATTGAATGTCAAGGGAAGATGGTTAGATTTTCTCTTGTTGGAGATGGTCATTGCCTGGCTCTTGTGTGGTGTGAATATTACTTGCTACTTATCAGCTCAAGCCTGGATATTATCCAGGTTTTGCTGCATTTGTGCACAGACTACTTCCACATCTGAGGAGTCGCGAATGGTGCTGAACATTATGCAATCATCAGTGAACATCCCCAAACACTTTATGCTTGAAGGAAGGTCACTGATGAAGCAGCTGAAGATGGTTGGGCCTAGGACACTACCCTGAGCAACTCCTGCAGTGATGTCCTGGAGCTCAGATGATTGACCTCCAACAGCCACGGCCATCTTCCTTTGCGCTAGGCATGACTCCAACCAACGGAGAGTTTTCCCCCTGATTCCCATTGACTCCAGTTTTGCTAGGGCTCCTTGATGCCATACTTGGTCAAATGTTGCCTTGATGTCAAGGGCAGTCACTGTCTCCTCACCTCTTGAGTTTAGCTCTTTTGTGCATGTTTGAACCAAGGCTGTAATGTGGTCAGGAGCTGAGTGGCCCTGGCAGAACCCAAACTGAACGCATTTTATTGCTAAGTAAATGCTGCTTGATAGCACTGTCAACGATACCTTCCATCACTTTACTGATGATTGAGAGTAGACTGATGGGGCAGCAATTGGTCGGGTTGGACTGGTCCTGCTTTTTGTGTACAGGACAAACCTGGGCAATTTTCCACATTGCCAGGTAGATGACAATGTTGTAGCTGTACTGGAACAGCTTGGCTAGGGGCACGGCAAATTCTGGAGAACAGGTCTTCAGTACTATTGCCGGAATGTTGTCAGGTCTCATAGCCTTTGCAGTATACAGTGCCTTCAATTGTTTCTTGATATCACGTGGAGTGAATCGAATTGGCTGAAGTCTGGCATCTGTGGTGCTGGGGACTTCAGGAGGAGGCCGAGGTGGATCATCAATTCTGCACTTCTGGTTGAAGATTGTTGCAAATGCTTCTGCCTTATCTTTTACACTGATGTGCTGGGCTCCCCCATCATTGAGGATGGGGATATTTGTGGAGCCACCTCCTCCAGTTAGTTGTTTAATTGTCCACCACCATTCACGACTGGATGCAGCAGAACTGCAAAGCTTAGATCTGATCTGTTGGTTATGGGATTGCTTACCCCTGTCTATCACATGCTGCTTCTGCTGTTAGGCAGGCAAGTAGTATTGTGTTGTAGCTTCACCAAGCTGATAGCTCAATTTGAGGTATGCCTGGTGCTGCTCCTAGCATGTCCTCCTGCACTCTTCATTAAACCAGGGTAGGTCCCCCGGCTTGATGGTCATGGTAGAGTGGGGGATATGCCAGGCCATGAGGTTACTGATTGTGATTGAATACAATTCTGCTGCTGCTGATGGCCCACAGGCCTCATGGATATCCAGTTTTGAGTTGTTAGACCTGTTCAGAATCTATCCCATTTAGCTCGTTAGTAGTGCCACACAACACAATGGTGGGCATCCTCAATGTGAAGTCGAGACTTAATCTTCACAAGGACTGTGTGGTGGTTACTCTTACCAATATTGTCATGGACAGATGCATCTGCAACAGGTAGATTGGTTAAGTAGGTTTTTCCCTCTTTTTGTTTCCCTCACCACCTGCCGCAGACCCAGTCTAATAGCTGTGTTCTTTAGGACCCGGCCAGCTTGGTTAGTAGTGGTGCTACTTGGTGAAGTCCACCATCCAAAGTACATTCTGTGCCCTTGCTTCCCTTTGTGCTTCTTCCAATTGGTGTTCTACATGGAGAAGCACTGATTCATCAGCCGAGGGAAGGGTAGTAATCAGCAGGATGTTGCCTTGCCCATGTTTGATCTGATGCTATCAGACTTCATGGGGCCCGGAGTCAATGTTGAAGGCTCCCAGGGCACCTCCCTCCCAACTGTATGCCACTGTGCCACCACCTCTGGTGGGCCTGTCCTGCCGGTGGGGCATTACAGGAATTCATAATGGATAACAAGGAAATGGCAGAAACGTTGAACCGGTATCTTGTGTCGGTCCTCACTGCAGAAGACACAAAAAAAATCCCAAAGATACTTTAATAACAAGAGGTAAAAGGGAGGGAAGAACTTAAAGCAACCACAATCACCAGGGAAAAGGTACTGGGAAAAATATTAGAATTAAAGGCTGACAAGTCCCCAGGGCCTGATGGCGTGCATCCTAGGGTTGTAACAGAAGTGCTTGCAACGATAGTAGATGCATTTGTTGTGATCTTCCAAAGTTCCCTCAATTGTGGAAAGGTCCCAGTGGATTGGAAAATAGCTAATGTAACATCTCTATTCAAGAAAGGAGGGAGAGTGAAAGCAGGAAACTATAGGCCAGTTAGCCTAACATCTGTCATAGGGAAAATGCTAGGATCCATTATAAGGAAGTTATAGCAGGATACTTAGAAAACCATAATGTGACCAAACAGAGTCAACATAGTTTTGTGAAGGAGAAATCATGTTTGACTAATTTTTTTAGAGTTCTTTGAGGAAGTAACAAGCAACGTGGATAAAGGGGAACCTGCAGATGTGATGTACTTGGATTACCAAAAGGCATTCAATAAGGTGCCACATCAAAGGTTACGACCCAAAATAAGAGCATATGTTGTTGGGGTAACATATTAGCATGGATAGAGGATTGGTTACCAACAGGAAGCAGAGAGTAGGGATAAATGGGTCATTTTTGGGTTGGCAGGATGTGACTAGTGGAATGCCACAGGGATCAGTGCTGGGCCCTCAACTATTTACAAATCTACATTAATGACTTGGATGAAGGGACCGAATGTATGGAAGCTAAATTTGAAGCTCACACCAAGATGGTAGGAAGGTAAGTTGTCATGAAGACATAAAGAGTCTGCAAAGGGATATAGATAGGTTAAATGAGTGGGCAAAAATTTGGCAGATGGAATGTAATGTGGGAAAATGTGAACTTGTCCACTTTGGCAGAAAGAATGGAAAAGCAGAATATTATTTAAATGGAGAGAGACTGCAGAACTCTGCAGTACAGAGGGATTTGCTTGTCCTGGTTCATGAATCACAAAAAGTTAGTGTGCAGGTACAGCAAGTGATTAGAAAGGCAAATGGAATGTTGTTGGTTATTGCAAGGGGAATAGAATATAAAAGGAGGGAAGTTTTGCTACAGCTGTACAGGGTGTTGGTGAGACCACATCTGGAGTATTGTGTACAGTTTGGGTCTCCTTACTTAAGAAAGAATAAAACTGCATTAGAAGCAATTCAGATAAGGTTCACTTGACCAATTCCTGGGATGAAGTTGTTATCTTATGAGGAAAGGTTGAACAGGTTGGGCTCATACTCATTGGAGTTCAGAAGGATGATAGGCGATCTTATTGAAACATATAAGAGACTTGACCGGGTGGATGTTGGAAGGATGTTTCCACTTATGGATGAGACTAGAACGAGGGGACACAGTTTAAAAATAAGTGGTCTCCCATTTAAGATGGAGACGAGGAGAAATATTTTCTCTCAGAGGGTCGTTAGTCTGTGGAATTCGCTTACTCAGAGAGCAGTAGAGGCTGGGTCATTGAATATATTCAACACTGAGCGAGATAGATTCTTAATAGACAAGGGAGTCTAGTGTTATGAAGGAAAGACAGGAAAGTAGAGTTGAGGCCACATTCGAATTGCTAATGTTGTCCCCTTGTTTAAGAAGGGTAGCAGGGATAATCCAGGTAATTATAGACCGGTGAGCCTGACGTCAGTGGTAGGGAAGCTGCTGGAGAAGATACTGAGGGATAGGATCTATTCCCATTTGGAAGAAAATGGGCTCATCAGTGATAGGCAACATGGTTTTGTGCAGGGAAGGTCATGTCTTACCAACTTAATAGAATTCTTTGAGGAAGTGACAAAGTTGATTGATGAGGGAAGGGCTGTCGATGTCATATACATGGACTTCAGTAAGGCGTTTGATAAGGTTCCCCATGGCAGGCTGATGGAGAAAGTGAAGGCGCTTGGGGTCCAAGGTGTACTAGCTAGATGGATAAAGAACTGGCTGGGCAACAGGAGACAGAGAGTAGCAGTAGAAGGGAGTTTCTCAAAATGGAGACGTGTGACCAGTGGTGTTCCACAGGGATCCGTGCTGGGACCACTGTTGTTTGTGATATACATTAATGATTTGGAGGAAAGTATAGGTGGACTGATTAGCAAGTTTGCAGACGACACTAAGATTGGTGGAGTAGCAGATAGTGAAGGGGACTGTCAGAGAATACAGCAGAATATAGATAGATTGGAGAGTTGGGCAGAGAAATGGCAGATGGAGTTCAATCAGGGCAAATGCGAGGTGATGCATTTTGGAAGATCCAATTCAAGAGTGAACTATACAGTAAATGGAAAAGTCCTGGGGAAAATTGATGTCCAGAGAGATTTGGGTGTTCAGGTCCACTGTTCCCTGAAGGTGGCAACGCAGGTAAATAGAGTGGTCAAGAAGGCATACGGCATGCTTTCCTTCATCGGACGGGGCATTGAGTACAAGAGTTGGCAGGTCATGTTACAGTTGTATAGGACTTTGGTTCGGCCACATTTGGAATACTGCGTACAGTTCTGGTCGCCACATTATCAAAAGGATGTGGATGCTTTGGAGAGGGTGCAGAGGAGGTTCACCAGGATGTTGCCTGGTATGGAGGGCGCTAGCTATGAAGAGAGGTTGAGTAGATTAGGATTATTTTCATTAGAAAGACGGAGGTTGAGGGGGGACCTGATTGAGGTGTACAAAATCATGAGAGGTATAGACAGGGTGGATAGCAAGAGGCTTTTTTCCCAGAGTGGGGGTTTCAATTACCAGAGGACACGAGTTCAAAGTGAAAGGGGAAAAGTTTAGGGGGGATATGCGTGGAAAGTTCTTTACACAGAGGGTGGTGGGCACCTGGAACGCATTGCCAGCGGAGGTGGTAGATGCGGGCACGATGGAGTCTTTTAAGATGTATCTAGACAGATACATGAATGGGCAGGAAGAAAAGAGATACAGAACCTTAGAAAATAGGCGACATGTTTAGAGAGAGGATCTGGATCGGCGCAGGCTTGGAGGGCCAAAGGGCCTGTTCCTGTGCTGTAATTATCTTTGTTCTTTGTTCTTTGTTCAGATCAGCCATGATCTTATCAAATGGCAGAGCAGACTCGAGGGGCTGAAAGGCCTACACCCGTTCCTAGTTCGTATGTTTATATGTTAACTGTCTAGTTGCACACATTAAATACTCTCTGGCAGTTTCATGGTGGGACGGACCTGTGTACACTATTGGTCCAAGGAAGATACTCTCATCGTGTGTTACTGGTATGGACGTTTTCTGATTTACTTTTTGACCAGCTGAAATTTATTGAAATGCTCATTCACATAACCCAGGTCAGCGTTACTGTCCCTGAGAGCCTGGGCTGATAGATTCCCAAAGTCCAGGTTAGTGTTACTGTCATTGAGAGCCTGGGCTGATAGATTCCCACAGTCCATGTTAGTGTTACTGTCACTGAGAGCCTGGGCTGATAGATTCCCAAAGTCCATGTTAGTGTTACTGTCCCTGAGAGCCTGGGCTGATAGATCCCCAAAGTCCATGTTAGTGTTACTGTCACTGAGAGCCTGGGCTGATAGATTCCCACAGTCCATGTTAGTGTTACTGTCCCTGAGAGCCTGGGCTGATAGATTCCCACAGTCCATGTTAGTGTTACTGTCACTGAGAGCCTGGGCTGATAGATTCCCAAAGTCCATGTTAGTGTTACTGTCCCTGAGAGCCTGGGCTGAAAGATTCCCACAGTCCATGTTAGTGTTACTGTCACTGAGAGCCTGGGCTGATAGATTCCCAAAGTCCATGTTAGTGTTACTGTCCCTGAGAGCCTGGGCTGATAGATTCCCAAAGTCCATGTTAGTGTTACTGTCCCTGAGAGCCTGGGCTGATAGATTCCCACAGTCCAGATTATTGTTACTGTCCCTGAGAGCCTGGGCTGATAGATTCCCACAGTCCATGTTAGTGTTACTGTCACTGAGAGCCTGGGCTGATAGATTTCCACAGTCCATGTTAGTGTTACTGTCCCTGAGAGCCTGGGCTGATAGATTCCCAAAGTCCATGATAGTGTTACTGTCCCTGAGAGCCTGGGCTGATAGATTCCCACAGTCCAGATTATTGTTACTGTCACTGAGAGCCTGGGCTGATAGATTCCCACAGTCCATGTTAGTGTTACTGTCACTGAGAGCCTGGGCTGATAGATTCCCAAAGTCCATGTTAGTGTTACTGTCCCTGAGAGCCTGGGCTGATAGATTCCCACAGTCCAGATTATTGTTACTGTCCCTGAGAGCCTGGGCTGATAGATTCCCACAGTCCATGTTAGTGTTACTGTCACTGAGAGCCTGGGCTGATAGATTTCCACAGTCCATGTTAGTGTTACTGTCCCTGAGAGCCTGGGCTGATAGATTCCCAAAGTCCATGATAGTGTTACTGTCCCTGAGAGCCTGGGCTGATAGATTCCCACAGTCCAGATTATTGTTACTGTCCCTGAGAGCCTGGGCTGATAGATTCCCACAGTCCAGATTATTGTTACTGTCACTGAGAGCCTGGGCTGATAGATTCCCAAAGTCCATGTTAGTGTTACTGTCACTGAGAGCCTGGGCTGATAGATTCCCAAAGTCCATGTTACTGTTACTGTCACTGAGAGCCTGGGCTGATAGATTCCCAAAGTCCATTTTAGTGTTACTGTCACTGAGAGCCTGGGCTGATAGATTCCCAAAGTCCATGTTAGTGTTACTGTCACTGAGAGCCTGGGCTGATAGATTCCCAAAGTCCATGTTCGTGTTACTGTCCCTGAGAGCCTGGGCTGATAGATTCCCAAAGTCCACGTTAGTGTTACTGTCCCTGAGAGCCTGGGCTGATAGATTCCCAAAGTCCATGTTAGTGTTACTGTCCCTGAGAGCCTGGGCTGATAGATTCCCAAAGTCCATGTTAGTGTTACTGTCCCTGAGAGCCTGGGCTGATAGATTCCCAAAGTCCATGTTAGTGTTACTGTCCCTGAGAGCCTGGGCTGATAGATTCCCAAAGTCCATGTTAGTGTTACTGTCCCTGAGAGCCTGGGCTGATAGATTCCCAAAGTCCATGTTAGTGTTACTGTCCCTGACAGCCTGGGCTGATAGATTCCCAAAGTCCATGTTAGTGTTACTGTCACTGAGAGCCTGGGCTGATAGATTCCCAAAGTCCATGTTAGTGTTACTGTCACTGAGAGCCTGGGCTGATAGATTCCCACAGTCCAGATTATTGTTACTGTCCCTGAGAGACTGGGCTGATAGATTCCCGAAGTCCATGTTAGTGTTACTGTCACTGAGAGCCTGGGCTGATAGATTCCCACAGTCCAGATTATTGTTACTGTCCCTGAGAGACTGGGCTGATAGATTCCCAAAGTCCACGTTAGTGTTACTGTCACTGAGAGACTGGGCTGATAGATTCCCACAGTCCATGTTAGTGTTACTGTCCCTGAGAGCCTGGGCTGATAGATTCCCACAGTCCATGTTAGTGTTACTGTCCCTGAGAGCCTGGGCTGATAGATTCCCAAAGTCCATGTTAGTGTTACTGTCCCTGAGAGCCTGGGCTGATAGATTCCCAAAGTCCATGTTAGTGTTACTGTCCCTGAGAGCCTGGGCTGATAGATTCCCAAAGTCCATGTTAGTGTTACTGTCCCTGAGAGCCTGGGCTGATAGATTCCCAAAGTCCATGTTAGTGTTACTGTCCCTGAGAGCCTGGGCTGATAGATTCCCAAAGTCCATGTTAGTGTTACTGTCCCTGAGAGCCTGGGCTGATAGATTCCCAAAGTCCATGTTAGTGTTACTGTCCCTGAGAGCCTGGGCTGATAGATTCCCAAAGTCCATGTTAGTGTTACTGTCCCTGAGAGCCTGGGCTGATAGATTCCCAAAGTCCATGTTAGTGTTACTGTCACTGAGAGCCTGGGCTGATAGATTCCCACAGTCCAGATTATTGTTACTGTCCCTGAGAGACTGGGCTGATAGATTCCCAAAGTCCATGTTAGTGTTACTGTCACTGAGAGCCTGGGCTGATAGATTCCCAAAGTCCATGTTAGTGTTACTGTCCCTGAGAGCCTGGGCTGATAGATTCCCAAAGTCCATGATAGTGTTACTGTCCCTGAGAGCCTGGGCTGATAGATTCCCAAAGTCCATGTTAGTGTTACTGTCACTGAGAGCCTGGGCTGATAGATTCCCAAAGTCCATGTTAGTGTTACTGTCACTGAGAGCCTGGGCTGATAGATTCCCACAGTCCATGTTAGTGTTACTGTCCCTGAGAGCCTGGGCTGATAGATTCCCACAGTCCAGATTATTGTTACTGTCCCTGAGAGACTGGGCTGATAGATTCCCACAGTCCATGTTAGTGTTACTGTCCCTGAGAGCCTGGACTGATAGATTCCCAAAGTCCATGTTAGTGTTACTGTCACTGAGAGCCTGGGCTGATAGATTCCCAAAGTCCATGTTAGTGTTACTGTCCCTGAGAGCCTGGGCTGATAGATTCCCAAAGTCCATGTTAGTGTTACTGTCCCTGAGAGCCTGGGCTGATAGATTCCCACAGTCCAGATTATTGTTACTGTCCCTGAGAGACTGGGCTGATAGATTCCCAAAGTCCATGTTAGTGTTACTGTCACTGAGAGACTGGGCTGATAGATTCCCACAGTCCATGTTAGTGTTACTGTCCCTGAGAGCCTGGGCTGATAGATTCCCACAGTCCATGTTAGTGTTACTGTCCCTGAGAGCCTGGGCTGATAGATTCCCAAAGTCCATGTTAGTGTTACTGTCCCTGAGAGCCTGGGCTGATAGATTCCCAAAGTCCATGTTAGTGTTACTGTCCCTGAGAGCCTGGGCTGATAGATTCCCAAAGTCCATGTTAGTGTTACTGTCCCTGAGAGCCTGGGCTGATAGATTCCCAAAGTCCATGTTAGTGTTACTGTCCCTGAGAGCCTGGGCTGATAGATTCCCAAAGTCCATGTTAGTGTTACTGTCCCTGAGAGCCTGGGCTGATAGATTCCCAAAGTCCATGTTAGTGTTACTGTCCCTGAGAGCCTGGGCTGATAGATTCCCACAGTCCAGATTATTGTTACTGTCCCTGAGAGACTGGGCTGATAGATTCCCACAGTCCATGTTAGTGTTACTGTCCCTGAGAGCCTGGGCTGATAGATTCCCACAGTCCATGTTAGTGTTACTGTCCCTGAGAGCCTGGACTGATAGATTCCCAAAGTCCATGATAGTGTTACTGTCCCTGAGAGCCTGGGCTGATAGATTCCCAAAGTCCATGTTAGTGTTACTGTCCCTGAGAGCCTGGGCTGATAGATTCCCAAAGTCCATGTTAGTGTTACTGTCCCTGAGAGCCTGGGCTGATAGATTCCCAAAGTCCATGTTAGTGTTACTGTCCCTGAGAGCCTGGGCTGATAGATTCCCACAGTCCAGATTATTGTTACTGTCCCTGAGAGACTGGGCTGACAGATTCCCACAGTCCATGTTAGTGTTACTGTCCCTGAGAGCCTGGGCTGATAGATTCCCACAGTCCATGTTAGTGTTACTGTCCCTGAGAGCCTGGACTGATAGATTCCCAAAGTCCATGATAGTGTTACTGTCCCTGAGAGCCTGGGCTGATAGATTCCCAAAGTCCATGTTAGTGTTACTGTCCCTGAGAGCCTGGGCTGATAGATTCCCAAAGTCCAGGTAAGTGTTACTGTCACTGAGAGCCTGGGCTGATAGATTCCCAAAGTCCATGTTAGTGTTACTGTCACTGAGAGCCTGGGCTGATAGATTCCCAAAGTCCATGTTAGTGTTACTGTCCCTGAGAGCCTGGGCTGATAGATTCCCACAGTCCAGATTATTGTTACTGTCACTGAGAGCCTGGGCTGATAGATTCCCACAGTCCACGTTAGTGTTACTGTCACTGAGAGCCTGGGCTGATAGATTCCCATAGTCCAGGTAAGTGTTACTGTCACTGAGAGCCTGGGCTGATAGTTTCCCAAAGTCCATGTTAGTGTTACTGTCACTGAGAGCCTGGGCTGATAGATTCCCAAAGTCCACGTTAGTGTTACTGTCACTGAGAGCCTGGGCTGATAGATTCCCACAGTCCACGTTAGTGTTACTGTCACTGAGAGCCTGGGCTGATAGATTCCCAAAGTCCATGTTAGTGTTACTGTCCCTGAGAGCCTGGGCTGATAGATTCCCAAAGTCTAGGTTAGAGTTACTGTCCCTGAGAGCCTGGTCTGTTTGTTTCCCGTGCACTAAATACAGCAACATTCTCAGTGCAATAAACATATTGTGCATTTCAACAGAAATGATTGCAATTTCCTTGTTATGAACAACGCCCAGATGAGTGCAATTTGAAATAATTACAACATAACACAAACTTCCTCAGTAATCTGTTGAACAAATCTACAGAGAATTGTGGTCTTTTTTCAAGAAGATTAAGGGACAATCTAATTGAGGTGTTTAAGATAATCAAAGGAGTTGATTGGGTAGATAGAAACTATTTCCTCTGGTTTGGTAAATCCAGTACATAGAGGCATAGCCTTAAAATTAGAGCTTGGCTTTTCAGGGCTGATGTCAGAAAGCACTTCTTCACAGTGTAGCAGAAATCTGGAACTCTCTCACCCCAAAAAGTTGTTGAGACTAGGCCAACTGAAAATTCCAAAACTAACATTGATGGATTTTTGTTAGGCAAGGGTAATAAAGGTTAGAGAATCAACGCGGGTAGATGGAGTTAACATTTAGATCGGCTAAGATCCAACTGAATGGCAGAACAAGTTTGAGATGTTGAATGGCCTAATCCTGTTCCTATGTTTCTACGTAAATACTTTGCCTTATTTTGCTGCTGGGATTGAAGGGCATCAATTAATGTGAATTAAGGAAATAGTTATTTCAAATGTTAACATCACATGATGTTACAGGGATACAGAAAGGAGGCAGTCCCATGGAGCTTTTGTTAGCTTGTGTTTTGGATCTTATAGCTTCTTCATGTTTAAAGGAACTGTCATCAGAGCCCTTGAGGACTTCAGTATAGCTTCTGTCCCAAGAGTAAAAACGGAAAACTAAATTTTTAATTCTTTTGTTAACAACCATTAATTAAGACATCAGGTTTTCCTCTGAATTACTGCCTGTTTTGTGGTAGATTTGAAGTATTAAATAGAGTAAGATGGGGTACAGATGACTAGCACCTCAAAATCGTCAATTCCCTTTAGGGCCTGGCAGGAGCCTGCTCTTCACATTTAAATGGGGTCAAGTGGGGGTGACTAACCTCTACAATCCATTTCCCCAAATTCCACCCCAATCTAATGGGCATGATGATACAAGTGGCAGTAGGAGCACCAGTAGGGTATTTCTGAGGTGGCTATTACATGGAAGAGACCATCATGTCTGATACAACTGAAGATTGGTGTTACTTTGCCCGTGCATTGAATAGTTTTGTATTTGGTTCTGTCAGGACAGGAAATTCATTTCAACACCACCCCCCTCCGTCCCTCATGGAAGAATGGTACAATCCCCCTCTTTTACCCACAGTTCATTATGCTTGCTAGTGCTTCATGCCTCAGCCAATGAAAACCCCTCTGACTCACTAACTACTTCTTCCTGAGTAGGTGTCTCTGTGCTGGTGCGTGCACAGGTAAGATACAATGACAAAGTGAGTGATGAAGTGATAGACATTAGGGGAACACAGGAACAGGAGTTGGCCATTTCGCCCCTTGATCCTTCATTCAATGAGCTCATGACTGATTTGCAGCCTAACTCCATATATCCATCTTTTCCCATATCCCTTTATACCTCTGGCTAACAAAAATCTATCAATCTCAGTTTTAAAATTAACAATTGATCTCGCACTTCATTTCTGAAAGGTCTGGCTCTAACCTCTAGACTATGGCCCCTAGTAGAGCAGGGAGCAGTAGTTGTGAGGGCAATCGCAGCTGTTGAGTTTGTGAGTGGAACGAGAAAGGGATGTAGTGAAATGACCCCGTCCACGGGATTTGGGCTAGGTTCTCCAGCCTAGGGCAAGGGTAGGTGTGGGCTCTGCCTCATTGACCTTGCCACAACAGAAATAATTCCAGAAATTTTGGGGCAGTAGTATTTAATCATGATTCAGCGTTACTCAAAAGCATCTTAATCCAGTGTAATATGCTCAATATATATGAAGAAACCACTGAATGCACTGGATACAGCAAAGACAATGGGCCCTGACAACATCCCGTCACTACTACTGAAGACATGCTCCAGAACTAGCCACACCCCTAGCCAAGCTGTTGCAGTTCAGATACAACACTGGCATCTACCCAACAATGTAGAAAATTGTCCAGGTATGTCTTGTCTACAAAAAGGAGTACAAATCCAATCTGGCCAATTACTGCCTCATCAGTCTACTCTTGATCATCAGCAAATTGATGGAAGGTGACATTGCTATCGAGTGGCACTTACTCAGCTATAACTGGCTTAGTGATGCTCAGTTTGGATAGCACCATAGTCATTCAGCTCCAGATCTCATTACAGCCTTTGTCCAAACGTGGTCAAAAGAGCTGAATTCCAGAGATGAGATGAGAGTAACTGCATTGACATCAAGGCAGCTTTTGACTGAGTGTGGCATCAAGAAGCCCTAACAAAACTGAACTCAATGGGAATCAAGAGGAGAACTCTCCACTGGCTGGAGACATATCCAGGACATAGGAAGATGGTTGTGATTGTTGGAGGCTAATCATTTCAGCCCCAGGACATCACTACAGGAGTTCCTCAGGCCCAACCATCTTCAGACGCTTCATCAATGACCTTCTCTCCATCATAAGGTCAGAAGTGGGGATGTTCACTGATGATTGCACAACGTTCAGCACCATTCGTGACTTCTCAGATACTGAAGCAGTCCATGTCCACATGCAGCAAGACCTGGACAACATTCAGGCTTGTGCTGATAAGTGGTAAGTAACATTCGTGCCACACTTGCTTAATCGGAACCTCATCCCCCACCTTAGACATTCACTCCCTCCACCACTGGCGCACAGTGGCAGCAGTGCATACCATCTCCAAGATGCACTGCAGCAACTCAGCAAGGCTTCTTGGACAGCACTTTTCAAACCACCTGGAAGGACAAGGGCAGCAGACGTGTGGGGATACCACCAACTGCACGTTCCCCTCCAAGTGACACATCATCCTGACTCAGAACTATATCGCTATTCCTTCAGTGTCGCTGGGACAAAATCCTGGAACTCCCTCCTGAACAGCACTGTGGGTGTATGTACACCACATGGACTGCAGCAGTTCAAGAAGAGGGCTCACCACCACCTTCTCAAGGGCAATTAGGGATGGACAATAAATGCTGGCCTAGCCAGCGATGCCCACAACCCAGGAACGAATAAAAAAAGTCCTAGACACCTGCAACCAGTAGAAATAATTTCTCTCTACCCTATCTCTTCCCTTTAATATCTTGAAAACTTTAATCAAATCACCCTTAATCTTCTAAATTCCAGGGAATACAATCTTAGTTTGTGTATCATCTCCTCATAACTGAACTCTTGGAGTCCAGGCAATGTTCTGGTAAATCTACGCTGCACTTCTTTCAAGGCCAGTTTATCATTGCAAAGGTGTGGTGCCCAGAATCTCTCAGTTTTCCAGGTGTGGTCTAACCAGGGCTTTGTGGAGTTGGCACATAACTTCCACCCTTATGTATTCTAGTCCTCCAGATATAATGGCCAGTATTTCATTAGCCTTTTTGATTATTTTCTGTACCTGTTCATGATATTTTAATGTTCTATGTACCTGGACATCTAATTCCTTTTGGATCTGCACTGTTTCTAACTTTTCACCATTTAGAAAGTACCCTGTTCAATGCTTTTTAGGTCCAAAGTGGATGATTTCATATGTGCCTACATTGAAATCAATTTGCCACAGTTTTGCACATTCACTTAATCTATCAATAGCACTGTAATTTTATGCTTCCATCTTCACTGCTTACAATGACACCTATCTTTGTGCCATCAGCAAATTGTGGCTTCCTATTACATCATCTAAGTCATTAATAAATATGGTGAATAGTTGAGGCATCAACACGGATCCTTGCAGGCCACAGTCATATCAAACAACAACAACTTATATTTACATAGCACCTTTAACATAATAAAACATCCCAAGGCACTTCACAGGAGCATTCTAAAACAAAATATTACACTGAGCCACAATAGGTCAGATGACCAAAAGCTTGGTCAAAGAGATAGTTTTTAAGGAGTGTCTTAAAGGAAGAAAGTGAGGTGGAGAGGTGGAGAGATGTAAGGAGGGAATTCCAGAGTTTAGGGGCTAGGCAACTGAAGGTTGGCCACCAATAATACAGTGATTAAAATTGCGGATGCTCAAGAGGCCAGAATTAGATGAGCGCAGATATCTCAGAGGGGTTGTAATTATTTGTATAAAGAACGTTTATTTGGGCTGTACACTCTAACCTGTCCTGCTGTAATGTTTAACTCACATGTTTCTTATTTCTCTCTCTTGGTTTAATCACTTTACATCTTTTAGTTTTATTTACTTGTGGTGCCTACTCTCTTCACTTTTGTTTGTTTTCAAATTATTATCTATATTCTTTTTCCACCTGAGGCCTCCTCCCACTTATTCATTTAAAGTTCTTGTGATTGCCCTATTTATCTTTTCCGCTCGGATGCTGGTCCCAGCCTGATTCAGGTGGAGTCGATCCCAATGGTACAGTTCCTTCCTGTCTCAATCCTGGTGCCAGTGTCCTATTAAATGGAACCCCTCTTCAGCCACAGGTTTACCTCCTTAATCTGCTTATCCATATGCCAACTTGCATGTGGCTCGTGCTATAAAACAAAGATTATAATCCTTGAGGTCCTGTTCTTTAATTTAGTTCCCAGTTCCGAGTACTCTCCAACAGGACCTCTTGCCTACTCTTTCCAATATTGTTGCTTTCAACATGGAGTACATCACCTGGATCCTCCTCCTCCTTCTCCAATATCTTTTCAAGATGGTTCAAGATGTCCCTCACCCTGGAACCAGGTGGACAACATACCATGAGGGAATCTCAATCCTGCTTACAAGGGATGCTATCTGTTCCCCTAATAATTGAATCCCCTACAACTAAGACAATATGCTTCCCTTCCTCCTTTTCCACCTCCTCCTCACTTTGGACAGTTTCCTGCTCTAAGGTGTCATGGCCCACAGTCTAGCTGTCCTTTCCACAGCCTTTATTCTTATTCTCACAGGTGGCAAGTATATTGTACCCGTTGGATAGGATTAGTTTTTGCTGATCCTTATTCCCTATCTAACCTGGGTTCCCTTTCCTCTACACTCTATTGGTCACCCCACCCCTGTTTTGAACCTGCACCTCTCTATGACCGAAGTCTAGCGCAAATTGTTCGGATACTGCTACCCCACCCTTATCTATTGGAGTGTTTCCAACTCATACCCCAGCTCAACGACTCTGAGTGGGAGGGATTTAAGATGGAGACATCTATTGCAAATGTTTTCACTGTCCACAAACTCTCATATATTGCAGCCCAGACACACAACCTGCTCTGCCATACCTCAGTCTAGATTATATCTTTTTAGCTGGTTGTAAGCTTTCTTTTTCTACACGCTAACTTGCACTAACCACTAACACAATGGAAAAATGTTAAATGCTTCTATTTATTAGACTACTATGTAAACTTACCAGAAATAAACTTAAGTCTAGCCCCTGATTTGATTTGGAAAAGAGATGCTCACTAGTTACTTACTATTCAGCTCCTTCCCTTGTGCTGACATCTCTTTATCTTTTTTTTATTATATCTCTCTTTTTGATGCTGATACTCCCTTATCTCCAGGCTCTCCGATTGAGGCCTACTCTCACAAACTCGCTACTAATTACTCTCCCGCTCCTGTCACTGTAATCTCTTCCCTCTCATTTGCTTTTGAACTGTGATCTGCTGCTTTTTATACTCTTGTGATCATTTTCCTGCTTTCTCCCACCACTGTTGACTCTCAAAGTTGCTCTCTCGCTCTCTCTCTCTTTCCCTCACCCCCCGCCCCACCACTTTCTACTCTTGAAGTTGCTCTCTTGCTCCCTCCCACTGCTTTCTACCTCGGAGTCTTTCTCTCTCTCTTCCACTGCTTTATACTCTCGGGACTGCTGTACTGGACATGACTGCTGTTACGACTGAGGCAGAAGGAGTGCACTGTTTATTCTAGTCCCACTTCTCCACAGGTCACAATGTATAATTTAAAATTTTCCTACTTACTGATACAGTCAATCATATACTCTATTTTTCCCAGAATAGAACACACTAACCAGATTTCTTTAATGAACAACAAAATTAACAGTTTATTATAGAACAAGGCTTAATTAGTAATGAATTAAAGCATAAACACAGAGATAGAAATTTTTAAAGTTCCCTTTTTACCTCAACCAACTTTTAAAGTCCCTTTTTTTTACCTTAGCCTCACACACCCACACACACACATATACACTGTTTAACCAAAAAAAAGGGATTTTTAAAAATTCAGAGCTCTGTTACAGCCAAAAAGCACTTGGGCTGATTACTTACTCATTGTTAAAGAAAACAGCAGATGAGATGTGTTGTTCCAAAACTGGCATACAGTCTAACTTCCGAGTACATGTAGCAATCCAAGGGATTGGGGGAATGAGGAATTGAAGAAAATTAATATTAGTAATAAGGTTGTATTGGAGAAATTAATGGGGCTGAAGATTGATAAGTCCCCAGGGCCTGATATTCTACATCCCAGAATGTTGAAAGAGGTAGCTATGGAGATAGTGGATGCATTGGTGATCATCTTCCAAAATTCTATAGATTCTGGAGTGATTCCTGCAGATTGGAAGGTCGCAAATGTCACCCCACTATTGAAGAAGAGAGGGAGAGAGAAAACAGGGAATTACAAACCTGTTAGCCTTACATCAGTCTTTGGGAAAATGCTAGAATCTACGCTAAAGGATGTGATAAATGGACATTTGGATAATAATGATCTGATTGGGCATAGTCAACATGGATTTATGAATGGGAAATCATGTTTGACGAACCTGTTGGAGTTTTTTGAGAATGTTACTAACAGAATTGATAAAAAGGGAGTCGGTGGACGTGGTATACTTGGATTTTCAGAAGGCCTTTGATAAAGTCCCCCACAGGAGGTTGGTTAGCAAAATTAAAGCACATGGGATAGGAAGTAATATACTGGCATGGGTTAAGGATTAGTTAACAGGCAGAAAGCAGAGGGTGGGAATAAACGGGTCATTCCCGCATTGGTAGGCTGTGACTAGTGGGGTACCACAGGGATCAGTGCTTGGGCCCCAGCTGTTCACAATATATATCAATGATTTGGATGTGGGACCATATGTAGTATTTCCAAGTTCGCAGATGACACAAAACTAGGTGGGAATGTGTGGTGTGAGGAAGATGCGGCTTCAAGGGCATTTGGACAGGCTTAGAGAGTGGGCAAGAATGTGGCAGATTGAATATAATGTGGAAAAATATGAGGCTATCCACTTTGGTAGGAGGAATAGATGTGTATTCTTAAATGGTAAGAGATTAGAAAGTGTAGATGTACAAAGGGACCTGGGTGTCCTTGTCAATAAGCCACTGAAAGCTAACATGCAGGTGCAGCAAGCTAATGGTATGTTAGCCTTTATCGCAAGAGGATTTGAGTACAGGAGTAGTGAAGTCTTGCTTCAATTGTATAGAACCTTGGTTAGACTGCATTTGGAGTACTGTGTGCAGTTTTGGTCCCCTTACCTTAGGAAGGATATTATTGCATTGCATTGAGGGAGTGCCACGAAGGTTTACCAGACTTGTTCCTGGGATGGCAAGACTGTCCTATGAAGAGAGATTGGGGAAACTGGACCTGTATTCTCTAGAGTTTTGAAGAATGGGAGGTGATCTCATTGAAAGCTACAAAATACTTAAAGGGATAGACAGGGTAGATGCAGCTAAGATGTTTCCCCTGGTTGGGAGTCGAGAACCAGGGGACACAATTTCAACATAAGAGGGAAGCCACTTAGGACAGAGATGAGGACAAATTTCTTTACTCAGAGGGTTGTGAATCTTTGGAATTCTCTACCCCAGAGTACTGTGGAAGCTCAGTCATTGAGCATGTTTAAAGCAGAGATTGACAGATTTCTAAATACAAATGACATAAAGGGATATGAGGATAGTGTGGGAAAAAGGCATTGAAGTGGATGATCAGCCATTATCATATTGAATGGCAGGGTAGGCGCGATGGGCTGAATGGCCTACTTCTGCTTCTATGTTCCTATGTCCTTTGTTCTTGCAGGTCACTGGGATCTTTTAGAACAGTTGTTTTCAGGCGGCATTGAGAATTAATGTAGCAGGCTTTCTTTAAAGATAGGAGGCAAGATGAACTGACACAGTGGACTTCTCAGGGTCTTTTAGAGATTTGCTGGAAAACGAACAGGGTTGTGGTCTTCTCTCCTTACTTCACTACTTCTTCAGGCTAACTTAATCAGCCATTCACTCCAGAAGGTAAAACACACTGTGACAAACAACCAAAAGCTTGTGAGTTTTCTGCCCGCTCAGGTGTGCTGTGCTACTGCCGGGCTTGCCCAATCAAGGGGCGTGACTGTCTTCTCTGCCCACATTTTTCTCCTGTTACCAGAGTTTCTGTTCTATTTTTAACTTGAGTCATGCGACAACCAGTATACGTTGTTGCTAAATTAGTTCTTTCAGTGCCCTCTTGAAAAAAAAACTGGTCCAACATTTATTCAGTTTGACTATGAATTCCTCAAAAAATATTTTGTCAAAAAAAAACAGAATCACTTGCATAACACAGCATATTGGGATTTGGGAGTGCCAGGATGGAGTAGACAATTTTTTGCTGCAAGACACACCCTATGGTGAAATATAGAAGTATTTGTTTAGCTGCATACATACTGACATTCCCCCTTGTATTGCAAACTTTTGAGAAAGGTCATAAAGCTGCCACTATGATAATCAATTCACAACTTTTACCAACCTTCTGTTTTCACCTTGCCTCCAAACATGCCTTCTCCTATACCTTTCCTGTTTGACCATCAATAATTTCCAACAATAACAACTATCATTTATATATTAACATAAAAACAAATACTGTGGATGCTGCAAATCTGAAATAAAAAACAGAAAGTGCCGGAAATACTCAGCAGGTCAGGCAGCATCTGTGGTGAGAGAAACAGAGTTAATGTTTTGAATGTTAACTCTGTTTCTCTCTCCACAAATTCTGTCAGACCTGCTGAGTATTTCCAGCACTTTCTGTTTTTATTTTGTATTTATATAGCACTTTTAACATAGTAAAACATCCTAAGGAGCTTTACAAGAGTGTTATCATAAAGCATTTGGCACTGAGCCACATAACAAGATGTTAAGTCAGATGACCTAAAGCTTGGTCAAAGTGGTAGGTTTTAAGGAGCATCTTAAAGGAGGAAAGAGAGGTCGACAGGCATTTAGAGAGGTATGTCCAAAGCTTAGGGCCAAGACAGCTAAAAGCTGGAGCAATTAACATCAGGGATGCACAAGCGGTCAGATTGGAGGAGCACAGATATCTCGGTGGGTTATGGAGCTGGAGAGACTGCAGAGATGTAGAGGGGCGAGGCCATGGAGGGATTTGCAAACAAAGAGGAATATTTTAAGATCAATACATCGCTTAACTAGGAGCCAGTGTAGGTCAGTGAGCACAGAGGGAATAGATGAACGGGAGTTAGGAAAAGGGCAGCAGAGTTTTGAATGAGCTTGTTTATGGAGGGTGGAAAATGAAAGGCTGTCCAGGATTGCGTTGCAATAGTCATAGTCTGGAGGTAAAAAAGGCATGAATGAGAGTTTCACCAGCAGATGAGAGGAGGCAGTGGTGGAATCAGGTAATGTTATGGAAAGTGGTAATAGGCGGTCTTAGTGATGGCTCGGATACGTGGTCAGAAGCTCACCTCGGTGTCAAATATAACATCAAGGTTGTGAACAGTCTGGTTCAGCCTCAGACAGTTGCCAGGGAGAATGATGGGGTTGGTGGTTAGGGAACAGAGTCTGTGGCTGTGAGCAATGACAATAGCTTCAGTCTCCCTAATATTTAGTTGGAGGAAATTTTTGCTTATCCAGTATTGGATGTCTGTCAACTTAAAGGCTTTGAAAGAGGTGTGTGGTAGGGTACAGCTGGGTGTCATCAGCATATACAGGGAAGCTGGTGCTCTGTTTTTGGATGACATCGCTGAGGGGCAGCACATAGATGAGAAATAGGAAGGGGCTAAGGATAGATCCTTGGGGAACACCGATGTAACAGTGCAGGATTGCAACAAGAAGCCATTGCAGGTGATTCTCTGGCTACAGCTGAATAGATAAGATTTGAACCAGATGAGTGCAGTTCCATCCAGATGAAAGATAGTGGAGAGATTTTGGAGGAGGATGGTGTGGTCAGCTGTGTCAAAGGCTGCAGACAGGTCGAGAAGTAAGAGGAGGGAAAGTTTGCCTTTGTCACTGTCACAGAGGATGTCATTTTTGACTTTGATAAGAATCACTTTGGTACCTTGGCGAGGTGCAAAACTGGTTGGAGGGAAAGATGGACATGGATTTGGGTGGCAACTGTACATTCAAAGACTTTGGAAAGGAAAAGGAGGTTGGAGATGGGGCAGCAGTTTTCAAGGACGGTAGGATCAAGAGTTGTTTTTTTGAGGAGAGGTGTAATGATGGAAGATTTGAAGGAAAGGGAGGCAGTACCTGAGGAGAGAGAAACCCTTAACAACACTGGCTAACATGGGGATCAAGAGCAGAAGTTAGATGGTCAGCAGTTTTGTGAGAATAGGGTTGAGGGAGCAAGAGATGGGTTTCATGGACAAGATGAACCCAAAGAATGTTATGACAGAAGGTGGGAGAGAAACTAGAGGAAGATGCGCGTTCAGGGCCAGGGCAGGGGGAACCTTAAAAGAAGTTTGGCCCAGTGGACTAGGGGAAGGGAGGGAAGAGGCAGTGGCAGCTGCATGGCTGGCCTCAATCTTAGTGACAAAGAAATCCTGGAGTTCCTTACACATTGTTGGAGGGGAGGCTGGAGGATGCAGGAGAGAGGGGTTTAATAAAGCATTTTGCAGTAAAGAAAAGAAGCCAGGGATTATCTTTACATTCCAGGATGATCCTGAAATAGTGAGCAGTTTTGGAAGAGGAGAGCAGGACCCAATAGTGCTTTATGTGGTCCAGCCAAATCTGGTGATGAAAGGATAAACCAGTAATTTCCAACACATCCTATTCATTTTGACATAGGTTTTTCAGTGATAGCACTCCTCCTCCAGTTGCATTTACATATTACATAGAATTTACAGCACAGAAGTAGACCATTTGGCCCAATTGGTTTATGCTGCACATGATCTTCCTTCCACTGTACTTCATCTAACCCTATTAGCACCACCTTCTATTCCTTTCTTGCTCATGCACCTATCTAGCTTCCCGTTAAATGCTTCCATGATATTTCTCTGGTGCTGATTATTGGACAATTTTTCCTTTGGAAGGAGAGAATACTAGTTAAATGCAAATCAGTAGCATGGACACTTGACCCATATGAGCACATGCATCCCATGATAAGAGGTGAAGGTGTATTGTCCCCTTAAATGAAACGTCCCTGGAAAATAGAAGTGAACCTTAGAGTTGCCAGGGTTGCTAGTGTTGCTATCTTTAACTAAAGATTGGTTGAGTATTTGCAGAGGTTTCCCTGTGAGTAAGTGAGTTCTCCTGACTCCGAGGCTCTACCAGAGAAACTGTATAATAGATAAGGAGGTGAGTGAAAACTCTGTGGAAAATGTGGATTGGCAACAGAGCTTTAATTAATTGGCCACCCTTGAGAAGTATTTGAACTGCTTTCTGCACTGTGCTACAGTTCTTGGGGTGACAGAGGTGTACTGATTGCCTTTGCCATGCCCTTCCATATAGTCCGAACCACCTTCTTTTGGCACTTCTTGTTCTCAGTGTCCAACAGTTGTTCCTTTCTGATCCTGACTTCAGCCAGCCACAGCTCAAAGATATATCCAGGCATGTGGAAGCCCTACCTGCTGCTGATCCTCCTGAGGCTGTTGCTGCTAGAGACAATGTTGCATGTTTAAAAAAAAATTGCCCGAGGACAAAACAAAGCAAATCGCATCACAAGACAGGTACAACTGCATATGCACGAAAATGCTTGTAAATAGAGAACATTGGATTCCAGTCTAGTTTACTGAAGTAAGTAGTGACACCAGTATGCTTCATACATGAGCAGAAAGTCCAATTTGTGCTCTACAAATGAGCTTCCCAGCGGGTCTAGAGGGAGAGTATCGGCAAGCTATAGTAGAAATCAGGTTGTGTGGCCCCTGGAGGTTATTGGAGCAATGTTCCTGGGGAACCAAATGTAAAGTGAAATTGCCCTGAATGAGCAGCTGCAGCCAGCAATTCTGTCAAAGCCCTGGTTTGGTCCTGGATAAATGTGGCAGTCCTACTGATGTACTCTTTGCAGAAGCTTTACCAATTAGTACCAATGAATATATGCTGTGCATTCAGCTCCATTGGGAATTGGGCTGGGAGGCTGCCCAGATACATTTCATGTCATTTAGCTTCAGAAAGTGGAGATTTTCATCTTATCAGTTTGGACTGGATTCAGCAGGCTCAGGAGGTGAAGGAAAAAAATTCAACTGTTGGTTGCACCCAATCCCTTGACCCTGGTATTCGCAATGTCACTGGAAACAATCCATGATTCAACCATAGGATTATTTGTACACTTCAAAGAATCTGACTGAAAGATAAATGGACAGCCATCCCCACATGCACAAGTCAATACACAAACCTAAAATATCAAGCCAAAACATCAGTTGAGTGGTGAATAATGCCCAATAATGTTTGATGTAAATGGAATTGCCTAGACTTCAGGAATGCTGTGGAAATATTTCAATTCTATACGTAACTATACATTCTTTTCCCCCAAGTTTCCCTGAAAGTCCTGACTCCTTGCTGAAGTACAGTTCTAAAAGCATCAGTAGACCTTCCTTTAACTTGATCAATTGGTCATTCCTCATGTATAAAGCTCGATAATGAAGAACCAAAATTTCTCAATCCTTCTCTGCTGCCATAAGTGTATGGAATAGGAATATTCATCTGCCAGTAATCTGCACTCTTGACCCTTCTGGAGTTTGCAGGGTTAAATTTAAATAAATCCAGGAAGTGCCCATCGGACGGATACTGCTAAAGGGGGAGAGGAAGATATGATGGGTACATGCTGTGTGGGAAAGCAGCCAACTGGCCACATGCTCATCCATGGTAAACAAACCCATTTATAATTGGGGCAACTTCATGCAGCCAACTTTGGGAGTATTCAAAGCCATGACTCCAGCCTCTTAAACCTCTGTGATCCCAGTTCCGTCATTCCATTGACCTGAATGTCAGTACCTTCACAGTACCTACGTCACTCAGTGCAAAAGAAGCAGAAGCAGTGAGAGTTTGCGCTGGTGATACCATCCCATCAGGCCCACCTCCTTTTATATATCAGGCCATCACTGGGGGATATGGAACCTCTGCACATCTCTGTTTCCAGTAGAAAATCCTTGATGGAATATCTTCAAGGGTTTTTTTTAGTTGTTCTTGCTGACAAAACCACATTTATTTCCCCTTCCTGATTGCCTTGGAAGGTTGTGGTGGGGTTTTAGCATGAACCACTGCGGTCCTTGTGGTGATGATGTTCCCACAACTGTGTTAAGTAGGGAATTCTACATTGAAGAAACTATATATGTCCAATTCAGGATGGTGTATGACTTGGACAGGAAATTGGAGGTATTGCTATTCCCATGAATTTTTTGGTCTTGCTCTTCTTGGTGGTAACGGTTATGGGACTATGAGGTAGTGCTGACAAAACCTGTAGATAGTACATACTGCAGTCATAGTCAGCAATGCTAGGATAATACTAAACACTGTGTTTATAATAGTTTTGTCTTGAACAGCACTACATAGATCTGCACAGAGTGGTGCAACATGTATCCCACTGTTTTCGCACCTTTCACAAGATTACAAGGCTGTGTGTTTTTTGCATATTATTGGCACAGCAACAGAGTGCCAGACAGTACAGGTGTCTCATGAATTTGATCTTGGTAGTTACGACAAACATAAAAGGACTCAGAGAAAATGTATGGAGTTATTAACAGGCAAATCACACATTTCCTAAAGGCCACAACAAAAGCAAAGTACTGTGGATGCTGGAACGACAGGCCATTGACCTGGAACATTAACTCGGTTTCTCTCTCCACAGATGCTGCCTGACCTGCTGAGTATTTCCAGCATTTTCTATATTTATCTCAAAGACCACAGGTGTTTTTACCTTACTTTCATGTTTTGGGATATTTCATCATTTTTTTTTTCTTCACCGAAGTAATCTAGGAACGAGTTGTGTTTAAGCCAAAAGCAAGATACCAGAAATCTGAAACAAAAACAGAAAACATTAGAAACATTCAACAGCTCAGACAGCATCCTTGGAGAGAACAAACTAAAGCCATCATCAAAGGGTCTATACCAGAAATGTTAACTTGACTGTTCGGTCAACAAAGGCTGTCTTATCTTTAAGACATGTGTTTCAAAACAACGTGAATTTGCACAGATTTTTTAAAAATTTAATTAAGTTTAATTTAAATTGCATATTAATGTTGGATTGGTCAGTTCATGGAATATCTCAGCTTACTATCTAATTCAACGTAAAAGTGTGAGAGTGAATTGTTTAATCCCCAGCTCATTAAGTCAGGATGGCTCATGTTCATTTTGAGAATGATGGGGTAGAGTTTCTGCAATGGACACAATGGGGAAAATTTTCATGAACCAGTGTATTTGGGCAGTGTAATAGAAGGTAACCTGTCATGCTTAGAAAGCATCTCTCTTAAAATGTGGGCTGTGGAGATCTGGTTTCTTGACTTTAACAGCTGGGGAAGGTGGGGTCCTCATCCTTCAAGAAAGGACTCCCTTTCTCCTGACTATCCACGTTCTGTAACTCACCACTTGCACTGCCCTCCCATCTAAATCAGCCAGGGTGGATGTATTGGAAGTGATGGGTGAGTAAGGTAAATACAGTGAGGGTTTGCTAGGTTTGCTGCTACTTCTCCTGGGGATATCGTCAAGTGAGTCCCAGGATGGGATAACACCGGAACCTGTAAGCAATGCTGCACGGACAACAGCACATACAAAAAAGTACTGAGAATGCTCATACTGACTTGGCAGAAGCAAATATTTCACATGTTTCTAGCTCTCCTAAAATGATTGTGTGAAAGCCCTTTAGATAGGGTTGTGGTATTCTGCAAAGAATCTTGGAATACTAACTGAAAATGCTGGAAATACTCAGCAGATCTGGCAGCATCTGTGGAGAGAAAAACAGTCTGACTTGAAGTGGTAATTTCCAGCATTTTCTGTTATTATTTCAGATTTCCAGCATCTACAGTATTTTGCTTTTGAATAATTGTACGGGGCTTTGGTGAAACTGCACCTGGAATCATGTGTACTATTTTGGTCTCCATATCTAAGGAAGGATATACTTGCATTGGAGGCAGTACAGTGAAGGTTCACTAGATTGTTTCCTGGGATGAGGGGTTGTCCTATGAGGAGAGTCTGAGTAAATTGAGTTTATACTCTCTGCAGTTTAGAAGAATGAGAAGTGATCTCATTGAAACATATAAGACGCTCAAAGGGCTTGACAGGGTAGACACTGAGAGTTTGTTAGCCCTGGCTGAGGAATTTAGCACATGGGGACACAGTCTCAGGATAAGGGATGGATCTTTTAGGACTGAGATGAGGAGAAATTTCTTCACTCAAAGGCTTCTGAATCTTTGGAATTCTCTACCCCAGTGGTTTGTGGATGTTCCATCATTGAATATATTTAAGGCTGAGATAAACACATTTTTGGTCTCTCTCAGCCAATTAAGAGATAGGGGAGTGGGCAGGAATGTGCAGTTGAGACAATAGATCAGCCACGATTGTATTGAATGGCAGTACAGGCTCAATGGGCCATATGGTCTACTCCTGCTCCTATTTCTTATGTTGTTCTATTTTTAAGATGGCAGCGAATGCTTCAGCCTTATCTTTTGCACTCATGTGCTGGGCTCACACATCATTGAGGGTGGGAAAGTTTGTGGGACCTCCTCCTCCTCCTATTACTTGTTTAATTGTCCACCATTATTTGCTACTGGATGTGGCAGGAGTGCAGAGCTTTGATCAGACCGTTGGTTGTGGGATCACATAGCACTGTCTATAACATGCTGCTTCTGCTATTTAGCATGTTTGTAATCCTGTGTTGTAGCTTCACCAGGTTGGCACCTAATTTTTAGGTATACCTGGTGCTGATTCTGGCATGCTTTCCTACATTCCTCATTGAACCGGGGGTTGATCCCCTGGCTTGATGGTAATGGTAGAGTGAGGAATATGCTGGGCCATGAGGTTACAGATTGTGGTGGAATACAATTCTGTTGCTGCTGCTGATCCACAGCACCTCATGGATGCCCAGATTTCAGCTGCTAGTTATGTCCTGAGTCAATCCCACTTAGCATGGTGGTAGTGTCACACATCACAATGGAAGGTATCCTCAGTGTGAAGACAGCTCTTGTCTCTACAGGGACTGTGTGGTGCTCACTGCTACCAATAGATGCATTGGTGACAGATTGGTGATGACAAGGTCTAGTAGGATTTTTCCCTAGTGTTGCTTTTCTCATCACCTGCCTCAGAGCCAGTCTAGTAGAGATGTCCTTCAGGAATCGGCCAGCTTGCTCAGTACTGGTGCTACCAAGCCAGTTTTGGGTCAAGGACATTGTAATCCCCAACCCAGAGAACATACTGTGCCCTTGCTACCCTCAGTGCTTTTTTCAAGTGAGGTTCAACATGTTAGGAATACTGATTCATCAGCTGAGGGAGGGCAGTAGGTGGAAATCAGCAGGAGGTTGCCTTGCCCATTTTTGACTTGATGCTGTGAGACCTCATAGGATCCAGAGTCAATGTTGAGGACTCCCAGGACCACTCCCTCCCAACTGTATACCACTGTGCTGCCACCTCTGGTGGACCTGTCCTGCCGATGGAACAGGACATAGCCAGGGATGCTTGCTGAAAGGTGTGAATCTGTGAATATGACTGTCAAGCTGTTGCTTGCCTAGTCTGTGGGACAGCTCCCCCAATTTTGGCACAAGTCCCCAGATGTTAATAAGGAGGGCTTTGCAGGGTCAACTGGGCTAGGTGTGCCGTTGTCATATTTGGTGCCAGGTGGACCATCTGGTTTTATTCCTATTGTAGATTTGCGTAGCAGTTTGATACAACTGAATGGCTTGTTAGGCTATTTCAGAGGCCAGTTAAGAGTCAACAACATTGCTGAGGGTCTGAAGTCTAGGTAAAGACAGCAAATTTCCTTCCCTAAAGGACATTAATGAACCAGATGGATTTTTATGACAATCCAGTAGTTTCATGGTCTCCATTATTGATGCTAGCTTTTTATTCCAGATTTATTTAATTAACTGAATTTAAATTCCCCAGCTGCCGTGATGGAATTGGAATCCCTATCACCAGATCATTAGTCAAGTCCTCTGGATTGCTAGTCTCGTAACATAACCACTATGCTATTGTGCCCATAATGAGGTGCACAAACAATCACCTTTTATTTGTTGAGAACCACTACCAGCCATTGCCCTACTTTTCCCCTTCTCACAAGGTCAGTAGACTTTCGGCTCCACATCCATGAGGGGATTTAGATGGTATAATGAGAAATCAGTACTTTGCTATTTGCTGTCACATGTTATGTCCAGCTGTTTGTCCCAATGTGAGGTACAATCCCACCTTCTGCCTCTCACAGCCTGCAGCAACACTTCGATGCTCATGGATCGCTTTGCTTTTTCTTCATGCTGCTGCCGCCTTAGACAATCAAGAAATTGAACTTGAAATACAGCAATGGCACACACATTCCAGGGCAAACTTTTTATGGGCCTTTGCACTGAAAGTTCCTGTCAGCTAACTTTAAAAAAATGAAGTGCCCTCAACAGAACATCTAGGACCTATGTATCTCCTCAAGCAATCAGACTACAGAATTTTTAATGAGCAGCACCAAGTGTGAACCACAAAGTATCAGTTAGTATAATTAATACAATGTCAAATCATGTAGAGAAAGCAAACCAAAGAGATGGGAAGAAAGACTGGATTAAGAGAAGAATAGATAAAAGAGAAAGAAAAAGTAAAAAATTATTTTTTTACTTTTTAAAATCGCCAACAATAATTAAAATTGAAAGAATGAGACACTTCACTTGTAAAAGTTAATTTTCAGTGCTAAAGAAGTTGTTTGGCAGTAATTAAGACTAAACATGCCTTTATTGGAATGGACAAGCCCTAACCATTTTTGGCATGTTTATCATGCAAGTACAGCAACTTCACGCTGTTGCATGCATTTCAATGCCGAGTCTCTCGGTAAGGTATGGAATATAGGAATAATAGGCTGAATTAAGTAGAATTTGAAAATAGTTTGTGTACTATGCCTTTTAGAAGTAAAGATTGAATAAATGGTCAGTTTATAGAACTCACTGAAATTCCCCTTTAAGAAGTTAGAAAGTTTCAAGGTCCCTGTTAGAATAGAATTTTTGTTGGTAGGGAATCGGAAGGTAAACACACAAATTGAAATATCCTGTGTGACCTCAGTAAGAGGTAGCAATAAACTTAATTAGTTTACTGGGTTGTTGATGCAGACAAATTGGCTCCGGAGGTTGCTTTAAGGTACCATAAAAAAAGACAATTATAGAAAATGGACTTACAGGAATAACAGGTCAAGTGAACACAATTATAAACATTTTGACCAGATAAAGGCTTACAACTTCAGAAAACAGGGGGTTTCCAGTAAAACATTAAGTGGAAATGGTAATTAAAAATATGGATTTTAAGAGGAACACAGGAAGGCCACATCTAAATGCTGAAGTCATATGACCCCTTAGAAATAGTATAAAAATGAGAGGTTTTGAAAGCAAAGTTTAGGGGTGTTGTATCCTCAAACAACACTTTTCATCCCATGCCTTGCTTGGGGGATTTAAGGAAAAAGTTTACTTTACATTTTGATGGATATTCTGGATATTCTAGGATAGTTTTGCTGTAACATTAGCAAGGTTAAACTTTTGGCTTCTATGTTAGAAATAAGAATGTGTGTTACATCTCCCAGTAATATTTGATATTGTAATATACTTAAATCGTCTCATCTAGTATTCTGCATACAACTACAAGAACACCCTCTCTGTGTCTCTTTAAGTGGAGAGATATGTATTGAAGAGAGTTTCTCAGAGCCTTATAATATCTGGGATATTTATGACTTAGCCATAAATATTAAAAATAGGCTATCCAAAAGATGATAATATTCTCTGTTGGTTTTCTTTCTTTGAGGGAAACTAGTTCAATTCTTTGGATCCAAATAAGTGTTAGAATTTATCTGGTTTGAACTTGATTAAAGGCGATTTATAGGGATGTACTTCTGATTTGGTTTAGTCCCTTTAAGGGATTAAAGTCAAAAATCACTTCAAGTACTGTTTCTGGGGGAGAAGGGAAACTTGAACAGCAACTTCCTGATTTCTGTATTTAACCATGCATGTGTGACTGCCAGAAGTTGCTGTCTGATTTCTTTCTTTTGGGCCTCCTTATCTCGAGAGACAATGGATACGCGCCTGGAGGTGGTCAGTGATTATGGAGTGACCTCTCCATGGCGCATGCCTGGGCAAATTTATGGAGGTTGAGAGTTGCCCAGTCGTCAAAACCCCCCTCTCGGCCTTTCTGGTGGGGTCCAAAGGAGTGCAGGACACGACGTTTGGCACCAGTATGGCTGCAGGAACTGCCGGAAACATGCCAAAGGTGACACATGACCGCCTACGGGGTTCCGCTCCGGATTTTCTGTTAGGGTTTACTCCCTTAGCCTTGGTCTCTCCCGAGACGCCCACAAGGCAGTGGGGTTGTTGGGGCCCCTACACAGGTGTAGGATGGTGCCGGTGGGAGGAGGGGATGCAAGGGGGAGGGGTAGAGGGAGGGGGTGGGGGGGGGGTGCAGGGGAAGGGGGTGCGGGGTGAAGATGGTGCGAGGGGGGGGCGGGCTGGGACGGGGTTGTGAGGGGGTGAGCTGAGAGGGTGGAGCAGGGAAGGGGACGGGGGTGGGGGGGGGGTGGAAGGGGGGTAAAGGGGGGGGGAGGGGGGGTGGAATCTGGTGCAGGTAATAAGCCATTTCCTCAGTGCCCACCATCGACGTCCGGAAAGCTCATCCACGTCCTTCGGGAGGTGAAGCATCATTTGGCAGACTTAGAGGTGATTACATTTGCTAAGGGTTTTTTTTTTGCAGTGGTTTAAATAAAGGCATGCAGCATTGCCGACAGTGCGCTGCAGATGCTCTCCGAGCCATCTCCCGCGGGCGCTTTGAAGTTGCGGCCGGGGGGGCCGCTCGTGGATGTTTTGGGTGTTCGGGGCACCTTTTCACAGGACTTCTCTCGGGTCCCGCAGCTCCTTCTTCACCTCAATGGACTTACCGCATGCCGTGGCTGCAGACACTCTGGACTGTGAAGACAGCAGGATCGGAGATTGAAGTATCGGCAGCTGTGCTCGTCAGTTTCATCCGGATCAATTTCATTGAGAAAACAAAGAGCAGGTGTGGTTGGGGGAGGGCAGTGGGCCCAGGTAACATACACTAAACTAACTGTTAACTTTTAGATAGGGCTAAAATGAACTGATTTAAAGAGCCAGGGGAATTTAAACAGTTTAAGAGGGCAGATTGGGGGAGAAAACGTTAGGGATGGGAGCAGATGGCCATGGATAGAGTTGAACAGCAAGGGAGCTTCCAGCCCAGGAGCCATCTTGAAAGGCCCTGGAGAGCCCCAGTCCTGCTGTCTGATTTACACTGTAACAATGGTGAGTGCTGTTAGCCTCATTGTTACTTCTACAGCAAAGACCAGCCCATTCATTTTTATCCTAAACTTTTAGCCAGATTCAATTTTTTTTTACTCTTTTAACTATCACTTATACCTTCGTCCAAGCACCCGAGGGCCAATAAATTACAATTGTTCAGCTGTGCATCCATGATCTTCTTGGCCCTCGAGTCACTGACAAACTTTCTAGAATTCCATGCTGTGCATACAGTTCACCCAAATATAACCCACCAGGGAAAATTGGCCTTATTTGGTATGTCCATATATCATTCATGGTGTGCATAGAAGTAATGTAAGCACTCGTATCATATATCACAGTATATATCACATAAATTAGTAAGTACAACTTTTTTATTCAAGACTTTGTCAAGTGATAAGTGTCAAGTGTCTAGGATATTTTTATTGAAGTCATTGCACTGCAACTTTACAAATAGCACCCCCCACCTCCCCAAAAAAATCTATTTTACTCTCTTTTACTCTTTCTGGAGAATTCTGTTACTGAAGATGGCGAATTTAAATTAACTTGTGATATTTTTGGGACCTGTAGAATGAAGGATGCTCGAAACACAAGGCCAGCACCTAGGACTTCCAAATCATTGATTACCTGGGCTAAATGCAGAGTAAAGCTACTTCAAAAGAACACTCCTATATGAATGTGATCAATGGTGCAAATTATGAGTTCTGGACTTGCACCAAGTCTTATTTTATATGACAGCTTTACAGTTTTCAGATTGAAAAGACTTTCACCCCATTAGTCAGGTAATGATTAAACTTGCATTTCTGAGGCAAGAGATTAATTTCCTCAAATACGAGTTCCTTATTTGCACTTTTGTACTTCATTAACTCTCCAGGAACTTGTCAGATTCCCCAAGCTATACGAAAATCAGCAGCTGTTACTTTCTCTTTAAACATAAGTCCCCGTTTTAACCTCAGACTTCAGCTTATAGCATATTATTTATTAGAATGAGACATTTCAAGAGTTTCCACTGATATAATCTAAGATTGAAATGATGTCATTATTTATTCTGGGAAATGACAACCAATTTTGAATTTCCTTCACAACTAATTGTGCTAATGGATAAATGTTCCCTGCGAATGCACAATTATTTTAAAAGCATATCTTACTGTCTAGTCAGAAAATGAATCAGTGTTTGGTCACAAGTCAGCTAGTGTGTGTGTGTGTGTGTGATGAGGGCATGGGGATGTGGGTGACCTGTCTGCATACACATGCTGAGGGAACATGGGTACATTTCTGCTTTTTGTTCCTCAGCAGTTCCTTAGTGAAAAAGCAAATAAAGATTTTCATTTATATAGTGCCTTTCATGAGCACAGGACATCCCAAAGCACTTTACAGACAATTAATGACTTTTGAAATGTGATCACAGAGGACAATCGGCACCAGTTTGTGTATAGCAAGCTTCCACAAACAGCAATGTGATAACCAGATAACCTTTTTTTGTGATGTTGATTGAGGGATAAATATTGTCCAGGACACCAGGGATAACTCCCCTGCCCTTCTTTGTAATAGTGTCATGGGATCTTTTACCTGAGAGGGCAAATTGGGCCTCGGTTTAACATCTCATCCGAAAGATGGCACTTCCAACAATGCAGCACTCCCTCTGTACTGCATCTGGAGTATTAGCCTAGACTGTTGTGCTCAAGTCCTGGAGTGGAACTTAAACCCTCAACCTTCTGACTTAGAGGCGAGAGTGCCAGCAAGTGAACCGCGGCTGACACAATATCGTATGGATTGGATCCTGGTGGCTAGATGATGATGGTATTGAATATTTACCATGCAATTCAGGGAAGGCCGGCTTACAAATCAACCTTTGGCATAGAAATCTAACAGAGAACAAGCATTATAATATTGGCCAGGATTTTACAGGACCTGGCAGAAAAGGAAAGGCAGAACCAGAAGTGAGTGGTGAAAGCCCTCCCGCTCCCTTGTCCCTTCCCATCGTGACCTCTTGCCAGCCGACCAATTAACGGCCGGCAGGTGGGGTGGCCAACTGCTCAGCAGCCTAAGGTGGCGGCTGTGCCTTCACCTGACATGCAAAGAAGTCCTGACGGCATGTTTAAAGGGCTGCCAGCACCTAACCCTGAGGCAAGTGTTCTTTGCTGCAGCACTCATCCCTGAACAGTCAGGCCTGCAAACCTCCTCTGAACATTGAATCCTCCAGCATACTTGGAAGAAATTCATTCCTCCCTCTCTCTGGTTCTCCTCACTGGAGGACCCTCCTCCTGAATGAACGATGCCCATGGCACTTGGATATTGCCAGTCTGACTAGGCCACCCTGTCAGTACCTGCTGCAAAGCAGCCCACCCCACCCTCTCAAGTGATTCCCCCTACCAGGGCCACAATGGCATCAAGGTGGGGGCTCAAGACCAGATCAGTGGCTTCATAATTCCTTCCTACCTATGAATGAAAAATGCCTCATTCCACAGTTGCCAAATGCTGCAATGACAGCAGCTGCTGCCCCGTTACCACTCTTTAAAACCTGATGAGGCTCCAATGGCCCATGTCCCCCATGTATTCACTGTTAAAACTGAAGGGGCCTGTAAAGCTTCAGTGTATTACCTCGATAACTATCTTAAATGACTGTCCATTGCTCCTTGTGAAAATGCAAACAGTATCCCCGTGCAGCTTTTCATCATAATATTCAGGCCTGTCGTGATAAGCTTGGGGGGTGCGAGCCGACGCCATCCCACGCAATGTAACAGTTGCTGGCTCCATTGCTGTCTATTTCTGCAGCACAAATCTCCTTCAGAGATTTCTTCTGTTGCAGCTGTTTATTTTTTTTTAAAGCACAGACTTGCCTTGTGCAGCCCAGATGTTGCAGTGTTCACCTGTTTTCTCTATTTTGGATACAAACATACACACGTTAGGTACTGTGGGTGTGATTGCCTGCAGCCTTCACAGGAACAGTTCTACAGCTCTAGCAGCACGGAGTCTCCTTCCTCTCAACCTCAAATGTGCTGCAGGGTTGGAGTTTGGACTGTTTTCTTGCTCTGTCAGTTTGACAGTTGTGTGTATTGTTCTGGGCTTTCTCAATGATCCTCTTTAATGCTGGGACGTTCTATTAATATGAGGCAGGTATCATTCTGAGAACTACATATCTCTGCATATAGAAACAGATCAACGTAGCTGTAGATAACTTTTTTTTTATTTGTTCATGGGATGTGGGCTTCGCTGGCCAGGCCAGCATTTATTGACCGTCCCTAATTGCCCTTGAGAAGGTGGTGAGCTGTCTTCATGAACTGCTGCAGTCCATGTGGGGAAGGTACACCAACAGTGCTGTTAGGAAGGGAGTTCTATTATTTTGACCCAGCGACAGTGAAGGAATGGCGATATAGTTCCAAGTCAGGATGGTGTGTGACTTGGAGGGGAGTTTGCACGGAGTGGTGTTCCCATGCATTTGCTGGCCTTGTCCTTCTAGGTGGTACAGGTCACAAGTTTGGAAGGTACTATCTAAGGGGCCTTGGTGCAGTGCATCTTGTAGATAGTACACACTGCTGCCACTGTGCATATATTTTGCTATTTCTGAAAGGTTTTCCATTGTTATCCCCCCTATGAGTAGAGTCCGTGAAATAAAACAGTAACTCCTGCCCACTTTACTGTGGCTAGATGCTCATGTGGTGACCTAGGTTTTTTTTCCCCCTCAGCTGTGAAGCATGTAACTGTAGGGCTCCTAGTCAACAAGGCTGTGTAGAGCACATGACAAAAGTGGAAAGTGCAGTAAAAACATACTGAACACAAACATGAAATATAGACACCATATTCACAAACAATAAAAATAACAACCTCGCATATATGTTGCAGCATTTATTGGACAAGCAACTGTACAACAATAAAGTAAACTAAGTATATTCAGGATTTTCCAGAAATTAAGCAAGCAGGCTTATTTATATGCAATAAAAACATGAAATGTTGGAAACAGTGCATTGCAAACAAATGGGCTTCAGTTACCTGCTCAATGCAGTAATGGCTAACACTGAAAACTCGTATAATAATTGCCAGCATCTGCAGTATTTTGCTTTATTTAAACTCTTATAATGTCCAGAATGGTGTCTGGAACGTCAATGTTGCATACAAGTTGAGGGCAGTGGTGATCTTCAATACTATGAAAGTATGGAAGGTTGATTATTCCTGTCCCTGGACTAATTCACTGCATAGTTGATTCTGCACAGGATGCACAGAGAATGCATTGTGTTCTTGGGCGGCCTTCTCCTGTAAATGCATTGTGAACTCTGATCGTGCCCACAATGACCACTGTATAAGTTCTATATGGTTAAAAATACTTTGCCAATGCTCTGCTTATAGTTTCTTTCTTATTATTCTAGGTTTTCTGACGGACTTGGATGTCTATTGCTACATTTTCTTATGTGTTTACTGCTACAGACAAGGTACTGAATTGTTTTTTTTTTAGATAACCTAACAACAGCTATCAGTTGACTATGGTGCTAAATTCCCAGTCACTGAAGTGTGTCGCATTAAATGTCCTCCCTTTGTGCCCAGCTTCCACACTGCCAGGTGTCCATGGCTGGAGACTATGGGTCAGTAATCAACACCTGAAAGAGCAGCAAGGATTCTTAAACCTCCCTGTGAACAAGGGAATTGCTACAAAATCTGTCCATGCATTCTAAAAACAAATTCTCAACTAATACTACAAGAAACAAGGCAGGAAAACACAAAGCATTCTGTTGTGCAAATTTTTTCAGTGACAGCTATTTCTTTCAGTGATGTAATATGATTTAATGACAAAGTACATTGGAAAAATGCTGCAGAGACTTTCTGTTCATAGATTCAGTGAAAGCTATTTTGTTTGTGTTATTTCATGCCCTGGGGTGGTACTTGTGACAGATGCAAATTGTAACACTACCAAAGGCATAGGTATTAGATGACACTTTTAAAAGTCTGTGCTTACTGGTCCATAATATTTAAATTGAGACTTGGGGGGGGAAATGGGGGACAGTACATAAAATTGCATGTTGTACCAAATCACTTTCCTTGTGTCTAATTTTCCTGCAATCAAAAGAGGAACACTTCCTGACTTATGCTAACTGTACATGTCAGAAAATGGAAGCCTCTTCCATTGTTATATTTTATGATTTATGAAGTGGTTCAAAGCAATGTTTAAAAATAAAAACATGCAGAAAAAGTTAAAGTTTTACAAAACATTTTTACAAATTAAGCAAATCACTGCATTGAATACAAAGTTTTGAGAGCATTAAGAGATAAAATGCTGGAAATGCAGGCTACACTTTGGGGTGCAGATCCTTCTTCAAAATTTAGGGCTTACTATTTTTAGGTGCTGGTGGACGTTTTGTGTGTTTCCAGCATTTTCAGCTGCATAAAAGATTTCTACAGTCTCAAGGCATATGAAGATAGGAGCAGAATCGAGGAACTAGATGTGGAGCAAGCCATCCTGCAGTTGCTCTGACTACTGGAAGTGGGTGTGATTTTAAAAGGCAGTACAGGTAGCTTGGTTTTGTCATTAAAATACAATAAAATAATTTACATAATTTATTCAAATATAAAATGCAAGAGAGTTTTATGATTGCAACATTTCTTTAAAAATTATTTTGCTTTAGTCTGGAATCCATTTTCAACCCTCAAAAGGACAGGAATGAATTTCACTGGCACAAATTCTCCTGTGAATTGGGAGGCAACAATGGACTGATACTAGTCCTTATGCCAAAATGGAGAACTGATTTGGCATTCAGCACTAAATCAGTTTAAAGATACAGCACTGAAACAGGCCCTTCGGCCCACCGCGTCTGTGCCGACCATCAACCACCCATTTATACTAATCCTACACTAATTCCATATTCCTACCACATCCCCACCTGTCCCTATATTTCCCTACCACCTACCTATTCTAGGGGCAATTTATAATGGCCAATTTACCTATTGTATCTCCAATCTTTACCGTATCTCCAATGCAGAAGTCCTTGAGGCAGCCAACATCCCCAGCATATACACCCTACTGAGCCAGCGGCGCTTCAGATGGCTTGGCCATGTGAGCCGCATGGAAGATGGCAGGATCCCCAAGGACGCATTGTACAGCGAGCTCGTCACTGGTATCAGACCTACCGACTGTCCATGCCTCCGCTTTAAAGACATTTGCAAACGCGACATGAAGTCATGGGAGTCAGTTGCCAGTGATCGCCAGAGCTGGCGGACAGCCATAAAGGCGGGGCTAAAGAGTGGCGAGTCGAATAGACTTAGCAGCTGGCAGGAAAAAAGACAGATGTGCAAGGAGAGAGCCAACTGTGTAACAGCCCCGACAACCAATTTTATCTGCAGCGCCTGTGGAAGAGTCTTTCACTCTAGATTTGGCCTTTATAGCCACTCCACAAACCACCTCTAGGCTCTTACCCATTGTCTCTCGAGTCAAGGGTGCCAAAGAAGAAGTAGCAGCTAACTATTTAGTATATTCTTAAAGGTCCAATGGTAAATATATAGGGTAGAAAGTTGCTCGATCGGAGGATGATAAAAATTCTTCTCTGCTCAAAAGCACAGTGATAATTACATGCTTGGAGAAGGAATTAAAAAGGGAGCACTATTTTCCCTCATTTGGCTGTTCGTCATGGATTTACTGCTGCCTAGAAATCCAATTGTGAAGCGCTTTCCCTTTTTTAAATACAAAGATAAATACAGGGATTAAGCACTGTTGAAGTTTACAATCACAGCTGCTGTGCTGAGGATGGCCCGAATGTCCAAAGATTGTTTCCCTCCTGTGAATTCTCTTTCATCATCACCTGATATTAGTGTTCTACAAGTGCCATCACCTCTGTGCTGCCTCATTCAAAGTCCAATATTAATGTGTGATTGGAAACTAAGTCTGGAACTTTCAGGCCTGTATAACATAGTGCTACAACTTCTGGTTCATTTAGTCGTTAGAATATTGGTGGAGTTGTCGCTCATTTTTAAATAAGCTTGTTTAATTATTAAGAAATTGAAGACATAAATCTATGTTCCACTCCTTTTCCCCAATAAGCATCCATGCCATAAAATGGCTCTATTATTGTCCTGTTAACAGCAACACAGTCAGCCCTTTCCTTTCTCAACAGGTAAGGCGGGTAATACAGTACAATTGGCAAATTTGTTGTTGATCTCACTACCAAGTGGTTTATCCAAGGACTGTTGGTAACAATGCATTCCCCAGTTAACACTGTACAGATGACATTTCCTCCTTGGCAGTTGGTCTTTCATTCTCCATCTTATTCAATAATAGGTGCACGGGGAGCTGTTTGCTCTGTATCGTTAGGACAATCAATATCTGCACCACCTTTGTTAATCTTTGCAGGTTCGTCTGTAGCCAAATAAAGAAGAGTAAGCAGCATTCCACACAAAATGCAGTAATTTACAACTCTAGAAAGTTTCACAAATTTAGCTTTTTCTAAAAAAAAAATTAACACATCATTGACAGATTAAATGGGGAGGAGAAATGCAAATAGCCCTGGGAAGGATGACTTTTTTTTGTCAAACAAGTTTGCTCCAATCTTGAAGGTGAAGGTGCTGATTCATACTGGGGCACAATTCTACAAGCATTAGTTGTTTTCGTGTATTTCATCCATGTGATCTCTCTTCATCTGTGAGCCTAGACTTCAACAACTACAACTACTTGCATGCATATAGCACCTTTAACATAGTGAAATGTCCCAAGGCATTTCACAGGAGCATTATCAAACAAAATTTGACACCATGCCCCATGTGATGATGTTAGGGTAGATGACTAGAGGCTTGGTCAAAGAGGTTGGGTTTTAAGGAGTGTCCTACAGTAGAAAAGATGGGGAGGTGAAGAGGTTTAGGGAAGGAAGTCCAGCGTTTAACATGACTGTTGAAGACATGGCCGCCAATGACGGAGTGATAAAAATCAGATGTTCCAAAGGGCAGAACTGGAACAGTACTGATATCTCAGAAGGTTGGAAGGCTGGAGGAAATTCCAAGAGATAGGGAAGGACGAGGCCATGAAGGAATTTGAAAACAAGGGCGAAATTTAAAAAATCGAGGCATTGGTTCACTGGGAGCACAGGGGTGATGGGTGAATAGAATGTGGTGCAAGTTAGGACACAGGCAAAGAGTTTTGTATGACTTCATGTTTATGCAGGATAGAAAACAGGAGGTTGCCCAGGGGTCCGTTGGGATATTCACATCTAGTGATAACAAAGGCGTGGATACGGGTTTCAGCAGGGGCGCAAGTTGTGCAATGATAGAGGTGGAAATAGTGATGGTACGGATATGTGGTCGGAAACTCATCTTGGGATCAAATATGACACTGACGCTGCAAACGGTGAGATTCTGCTTCAGACAGGCAGTTACCAGGGAGAGGGACAGAGTCTAGGAAGCAGTATTTGTGGCGGGGCTGAAGACATTGGCATCGGTCTTCTCAATATTTAGTTGGAGAAAATTTCTGCTTATGGAGTATTGGATGTCAGACAAGTAGTGTGACAATTTAGCGACAATGGAGGAGTCGAGAGAGGTGTTGGTGAGGTAGAATTGGGTATTATCACTGTACATGTGGAAACTGGACACTTTTCAAATGACATCGCTGAGGGGCAGCATGTAGATGAGAAATGGGAGGGGACCAAGGATAGATCTTAGGGGAACAACAGAGATAATGCTGCAGGAGTAGGAAGAGAAGCCATTGCAGATGATTTTCTGGCTATGACTAGACAGATAAGAATGGAACCAGGTTATGTGCAATCCCATCCAGTTGGATGATGGCAGAGAGGCACTGAAGGAGAATGGTGTGGTCAAATATGTCAAAGGCTGAAGACAGTGTGAGGCAAGCCCCCTCCACCTGCTAAGAATGAGCAAAATTAATTTCGCCACATGAACATTGATTTAAAAAACTATTGAAGAAACAAACTGCTTTAAAAAAAAATTGGAGATTTTGGCTGGAGAGAGACATTAACATATCAACAGACAAGTACTTCAAAAGGTCAAAGGAGCTATTCCCTGCTCCAACTTAATCCACAATGGACTTTTGATTACCAGACGTTGAAGGTGGAAAGGCTAGCATTCCAGGTTAACTGCTAAGATGGCCAAACACACAAACAGACGTGGTCGGACCAGTTTAGTCACGACTGGCTGACTGTTGGAGTTTTTTGAATTTTGAACTTGCCACAGAGTGTTTGAAACTCAGAAGGCTATAAGTTCCTGGACTGGAAAAGACCTCTCTCCTGTCTGCTCTCATCTCGCTCTCACTAGCTTTGGAAACCACTGAAGACATATGAACCCCGAGAGAAAAGTCTCCTACACTGAACAAGGTTTAAAAAGAATACTGGGCCCCAATGAAAAGTAGGAGCTGTCTACAATCAAGGGCTCTACGGCGAGCTGGAAACACAGAAACAATAAACAAGAAACACCCTTTACAGACTACCTTAAACCTCTCCATTTTATTTTGCTTCTGTTCTTTCCTGTCCGTATTTGCATGTGTGTATCGCATGTGCATGCTAGTGTGGGCGCGTCGTATATCCGTAGGCGTTAACTGTATTAGAGTTAAAATTTAAGTTTTAATAAAATGTCACCTTTCTTCTTTAAACCTAACGAAAACCTGGTGTGCTCATTTCTTTGCCTTATAATTGGAAAGTGGTGAACAAGGATTCACAAAGGGGGAGCTCAAAACACTATGTGTTTAAAAATTAAACCCTGTTACAATAAGACCAGGTGAAGACAGTAAAAGACCCCTCGACACCTTCCTCGCCTGGCCGTAACAATAGGTTGAGGAGGAAGAGGATGGACGTTTTACTTTAGTCACAGTGAATGCCATTTGTGACTTTGCTAAGAGCTGTTTCTGTACTGTGGCAGGAGCAGAAACCTGATTGTAGAAATTCAAGCATAGAGTTTCGGGAGCGATGGGCATGGATTTGGAAGGCGGCAACACATTCAAGAATATAAAAGCAAAATACTGCGGATTCTGGAAATCTGAAATAAAAACAAGAAATGCTGGAAATACTCAGCAGGTCTGGCAGCATCTGTGGAGAGAGAAGCAGAGTTAACATTTCAGGTCAGTGACCCTTCTTCAAAACTAGCAAATATTAGAAATGTAAAAGGTTATAAGTAAAGCGGGGGTGGGGTAAGAGCTATTGTTTGCCTTTGCTCCACGACCTTTTGGTCAGCTATTCTGTGACCTCTCCTATTTACACCTTCTCCTTTGTTATCTCTTGCCCCACCCCCGCTTTACTTGCTTATAACCTTTTACATTTCTAATATTTGCTAGTTCTGAAGAAGGGTCACTGACCTGAAACGTTAACTCTGCTTCTCTCTCCACAGATGCTGCCAGACCTGCTGAGCATTTCTTGTTTTTATAACACACTCAAGGACTTTGGAGAGGAAAGGGAGGTTGGAGAAGGGGTGGTAATTTGCAAGGAGAGAGGGATCAAGGGTTTATTTTTGAGGATGGAGTGGTGACGGCAAATTTGTAGAAGAGAGGGACTGTCCCTGAGGCAAGAGAACTGTTAACAATATCAGATAACATGGGGACCAGGAAGGGAAGCTGGTGCACAGCACTTTAATGGGAATAGGGTCAAGCGAGCAGAGGTGGGTCTCATGGACCAAGAGGAGCTTGCAGAGAGCAGCAGGGGAGATAGGAGAGAAACTAGAGAAAGATGCAGGTTCAAGGCTGGGACAGAGAGGAATATTATGTGGGCAGGCTATTTAACAGTTGAGGCCATCACAACTGAGCCATGTTTTGTCCTCAGCAGATGCTCTTAAGTACAATTGCAGCAGGTGTTACTGAATAACATTCAGCAAGAACAGCAATCGGCAAGAACAGCATTCGGCAAGAACAGCATTCGGCAAGAACAGCATTCGGCAAGAACAGCATTCGGCAAGGGGATCCCTGATTGTGTTTTTCCTTTCTTGGGCGAATTGCCACCCTAGCTAAGATGACTGAAAGCCCTTTTATATTCTCAGGATATCTCAAGGTGCTTCAGAGACAATTATTAACTTCTGTAGTCACTGTTATGTAGGCAAATAAGACAACAAAGTCCCATAAATTGTAGCGAGATAAATGAACAGTTAATTTGATTCATAGAAACATAGAAAAATAGGAGCAGGAGTAGGCCATTCGGCCCTTCGGGCCTGCTCCACCATTCAATATGATCATGGCTGATCATCCAAACTCAGTAACCTGTTCCCGCTTTCTCACCGTATCCCTTGATTCCATTAGCCCCAAGAACTATATCGAACTCTTCCTTTTTATATATTTAATGATTTGGCCTAACCATCAGCCTCAAGAAAACGAACATCATGGGGCAGGATGTCAGAAATGCTCCATCCATCAATATTGGCGACCACGCTCTGGAAGTGGTTCAAGAGTTCACCTACCTAGGCTCAACTATCACCAGTAACCTGTCTCTAGATGCAGAAATCAACAAGCGCATGGGTAAGGCTTCCACTGCTATGTACAGACTGGCCAAGAGAGTGTGGGAAAATGGCGCACTGACACGGAACACAAAAGTCCGAGTGTATCAGGCCTGTGTCCTCAGTACCTTGCTCTACGGCAGCGAGGCCTGGACAACGTATGCCAGCCAAGAGCGACGTCTCAATTCATTCCATCTTCGCTGCCTTCGGAGAATACTTGGCATCAGGTGGCAGGACTATATCTCCAACACAGAAGTCCTTGAAGCGGCCAACACCCCCAGCTTATACACACTACTGAGTCAGCGGCGCTTGAGATGGCTTGGCCATGTGAGCCGCATGGAAGATGGCAGGATCCCCAAAGACACATTGTACAGCGAGCTCGCCACTGGTATCAGACCCACCGGCCGTTCATGTCTCCGTTATAAAGACGTCTGCAAACGCGACATGAAATCGTGTGACATTGATCACAAGTCGTGGGAGTCAGTTGCCAGCATTCGCCAGAGCTGGCGGGCAGCCATAAAGACAGGGCTAAATTGTGGCGAGTCGAAGAGACTTAGTAGTTGGCAGGAAAAAAGACAGAGGCGCAAGGGGAGAGCCAACTGTGCAACAGCCCCAACAAACAAATTTCTCTGCAGCACCTGTGGAAGAGCCTGTCACTCCAGAATTGGCCTTTATAGCCACTCCAGGCGCTGCTTCACAAACCACTGACCACCTCCAGGCGCGTATCCATTGTCTCTCGAGATAAGGAGGCCCAAAAGAAAGAATGATTTGGCCTCGACTGCTTTCCGTGGTAGAGAATTCCACAGGTTCACCACTCTCTGGGTGAAGAAATCTCTCATCTCAGTCCTAAATGGCTTACCCCTTATCCTTAGACTGTGACCCCTGGTCCTGGACTTCCCCGCCATCAGGAACATCCTTCCTGCATCTAGTCTGTCCAGTCCTGTTAGAATTTTGTAGGTTTCTATGAGATCCCCTCTCATTTTTCTAAATTCTAGCGAATACAAGCCTGATCAATCCAACCTCTCTTCATACGTCAGTCCTGCCATCCCAGGAATCAGTCTGGTGAACCTTCACTGCACTCCCTCCATAACAAGAACATCCTTCCTCAGATAAGGAGACCAAAACTGCACACAATACTCCAGATGTGATCTCACCAAGGCCTTGTATAATTGCAGCAACACATCCTTGCTCCTGTACTCGAATCCTTTTGCTATGAAGGCCAATATACCATTTGCCTTCTTAACCTGCATGCTTACTTTCAGCGAGGGGTGCACAAGGACACTTAGGTCTCGCTGCACTTCCCCATTTCCCAATCTATCGCCATTCAGGTAATAATCTGCCTTTCTGTTTTTGCCACCAAAGTGGACAAACTCACATTTATCCACATCATACTGCATCTGCCATGTATTTGCCCAGTCACTCAACCTGTCCAAATCACACTGGAGCTTCTCTCCATCCTCCTCACAGCTCACACTTCCACCCAGCTTTGTGCCGTCTGCAAACTTGGATATATTACTTTTAATTCCCTCATCAATATCATTAATATATATTGCGAATAGCTGGGGTCCTAGCACTGATCCCTGCGGTACCCCACTAGTCACTGCCTGCCACTCAGAAAAAGACCCGTTTATTCCTACTCTTTGTTTCCAGTCTGCCAACCAATTCTCTATCCAGGCCAGTACCTTACCCCCATCCCATGTGCTTTAATTTTGCATGCTAATCTCTAATGTGGGACCGTATCAAAGGCCTTCTGAAAGTCCAAATACACCACATCCACTGGTTCTCCCTTATCTATTCTACTAGTTACATCCTCAAAAAATTCCAGTAGATCTGTCAAGCACGATTTCTCTTTTGCAATGTGATTCTGGTGATGTCAATTAAGAGATAAATGGTGTAATAGAGTCATAGAGTTATACAGCACAGAAACAGGCCCTTCGGCCCATCATGTCTGTGCCGGCCATCAAGCACCGAACTCTTCTCATCCCATTTTCCAGCAGTTGGCCCATAGCCTTGGATGCTATGGCGTTTCAAGTGCTCATCTAAATACTTAAAAGTTGTGAGGGTTCCTGCTTCTACTACCTTTTCAGGCAGTGCATTCCAGATTCCAACCAAACTCTGGGTTAAAAAGTTTTTCCTCAAATCCCCTCTAAACCTCCTTCCCCTTACCTTAAATCTATGCCCCCTGGTTATTGACCCCTCCACTAAGGGAAAAAGTTTCTTCCTATCTAACATATCAATGCCCCTCATAATTTTGTATACCTCAATCATGTCCCCCCCTCAGCCTTCTCTGCTCTAAGGAAAACAACCCTAGCCTATCCAGTCTCTCTTCATAGCTGAAATGCTCCAGTCCAGGCAACATCCTGGTGAATCTCCTCTGCACCCTCTCCAGTGCAATCACATCCTTCCTATAGTGTGGAGCCCAAAACTGTACACAGTACTTCAGTTGTGGCCTAACTAGCATTTTATACAACTCCATCATAACTCCATCGGTGACTGCAGCGTTGATAGCAACGGAGGTGCGTGAACGGGCTTACAGCTGAGAAGTCAATTTCAGCGTAAGTTTAAAAGTGAATTCCCTTTTGTTTTCGGAGGACCAGGGGACTGCTGGGTAAGGAAAAGGGTATATATTTGTGTGGTTTAGAATCTCTTTCTTTTAGTTTCGGTGACTGCAGCGTTGATAGCAACGGAGGTGCGTGAATGGGCTTACAGCTGAGAAGTCAATTTCAGCGTAAGTTTAAAAGTGAATTCCCTTTTGTTTTCGGAGGACCAGGGGACTGCTGGGTAAGGAAAAGGGTATATATTTGTGTGGTGGCTGTACCCGAGACACTACACGTGTAGTGTCTCCCACCCACCCTCCTCCTCTAACCAAAAAAAAAGGACTCTGGTGTGTTGATAAGGTAAACTTTTTATTTGGGAAGTTCTGTCCGTTGAATTGCTAACCTAACAAGTTTTGACTTTTTGTTTTTTTGGTTCTTCAGTAGATTTGTTGGGAATTTGGAATAGTGGGAATGGAGATTAAGGCAGTTGTATGTTCCTCCTGCAGAATGTGGGAGGTAAGGGTCGCCAAGAGTGTCCCTGCTGACTGCATCTGTGGGAAGTGCACCCAACTCCAGCTCCTCGAGAACCGCGTTAGGGAACTGGAGCTGGAGCTGGATGAACTTCGGATCATTCGGGAGGCGGAGGAGGTTATTGAGAGGAGTTATGGGGAGGTAGTCACACCTCAGGTAAAAGAAGTAGGTAGATGGGTTACCGTCAGGGGAAGGAGAGGGAACCAGCAGGCAGTGCAGGGATCCCCTGTGGCTGTTTCCCTCAACAACAGGTATACCGTTTTGGATACTGTTGCGGGGGACGACTTACCAGGGGTAAGCAATGGGGTACAGATATCTGGCACAGAGTCTGTCCATGTTGCTCAGAAGGGAAGGGGGAAGAGGAGCAGAATATTAGTCATTGGGGACTCCATAGTTAGGGGAACAGACAGGAGGTTCTGTGGGAACGAGAGAGACTCACGGTTGGTATGTTGCCTCCCAGGTGCCAGGGTTCGTGATGTCTCGGATCGTGTTTTTGGGATCCTTAATGGGGAGGGGGAGCAGCCCCAAGTCGTGGTCCACATAGGCACCAACGACATAGGTAGGAAGAGAGATGGGGATTTAAGACAGAAATTTAGGGAGCTAGGGTGGAAGCTTAGAGCAAGAACAAACAGAATTGTTATCTCTGGGTTGTTGCCCGTGCCACGTGATAGCGAAGCGAGGAATAGGGAGAGAGAGGAGTTGAACACGTGGCTGCAGGGATGGTGCAGGAGGGAGGGATTTGGTTTCCTGGATAATTGGGGCTCTTTCTGGGGTAGGTGGGACCTCTACAAACAGGATGGTCTTCACCTGAACCAGAGGGGTACCAATATCCTGGGGGGGAGATTTGCTAGTGTTCTTCGGTGGGGTTTAAACTAATTCAGCAGGGGAATGGGAACCCAAATTGTAGTGCCAGTGTACAGGATGTGGAGAGTAGTGAGGTCAGGGATATGGTTACAAGGAAGCAAGAGGGCACTGGCAAGCAAGAACCTGGTTTAAAGTGTGTCTATTTCAACGCCAGGAGCATCCGGAATAAGGTGGGTGAGCTTGCAGCATGGGTTGGTACCTGGGATCTCGATGTAGTGGCCATTTCGGAGACATGGGTAGAGCAGGGGCAGGAATAGATGTTGCAGATTCCGGGATTTAGATGTTTCAGTAAGAACAGAGAAGATGGTAAAAGAGGGGGGGGGGGTGTGGCATTGTTAATCAAGGAGAGTATTACAGCGACAGAAAGGACGTTTGAGGACTCGTCTACTGAGGTAGTATGGGCTGAGGTTAGAAACAGGAGAGGTGAGGTTACCCTGTTGGGAGTCTTTTATAGACCTCCGAATAGTTCCAGAGATGTAGAGGAAAGGATAGCGAAGATGATTCTCGACAGGGGTGAGAGTAACAGGGTAGTTGTTATGGGGGACTTTAACTTTCCAAATATTGACTGGAAATACTATAGTTCGAGTACTTTAGATGGGTCAGTTTTTGTCCAGTGTGTGCAGGAGGGTTTTCTGACACAGTATGTAGACAGGCCAACCAGGGGCGATGCCACATTGGATTTGGTACTGGGAAATGAACCCGGCCAGGTGTTAGATTTAGATGTAGGTGAGCACTTTGGTGACAGTGATCACAATTCGGTTAGGTTTACCTTAGCGATGGGCAGGGACAGGTATATACCGCAGGGCAAGAATTATAACTGGGGGAAAGGAAATTATGATGCGATTAGGCAAGATTTAGGATGCGTAGGATGGGGAAGGAAACTGCAGGGGATGGGAACAATCGAAATGTGGAGCTTATTCAAGGAGCAGCTACTGCGTGTCCTTGATAAGTATGTACCTGTGAGGCAGGGAGGAAGTTGTCGAGCGAGGGAGCCGTGGTTTACTAAAGAAGTTGAAGCGCTTGTCAAGAGGAGGAAGAAGGCTTATGTTAGGATGAGACGTGAAGGCTCAGTTAGGGCGCTTGAGAGCTACAAGCTAGCCAGGAAGGATCTAAAGGGAGAGCTAAGAAGAGCAAGGAGAGGACACGAGAAGTCATTGGTGGATCGGATCAGGGAAAACCCTAAGGCTTTCTATAGGTATATCAGGAATAAAAGAATGACTAGAGTTAGATTAGGGCCAATCAAGGATAGTAGTGGGAAGTTGTGTGTGGAATCAGAGGAGATAGGGGAAGTGTTAAATGAATATTTTGCGTCAGTATTTACAGTAGAGAAAGAAAATGTTGTTGAGAATACTGAGATTCAGGCTACGAGGCTAGATGGGATTGAGGTTCACAAGGAGGAGGTGTTAGCAATTTTGGAAAGTGTGAAAATAGATAAGTCCCCTGGGCCAGATGGGATTTATCCTAGGATTCTCTGGGAAGCCAGGGAGGAGATTGCAGAGCCTTTGTCCTTGATCTTTATGTCGTCATTGTCGACAGGAATAGTGCCGGAAGACTGGAGGATTGCAAATGTTGTCCCCTTGTTCAAGAAGGGGAGTAGAGACAGCCCTGGTAATTATAGACCTGTGAGCCTCACTTCGGTTGTGGGTAAAATGTTGGAAAAGGTTATAAGAGACAGGATTTATAATCATCTTGAAAAGAATAAGTACATTAGAGATAGTCAGCACGGTTTTGTGACGGGTAGGTCGTGCCTCACAAACCTTATTGAGTTTTTCGAGAAGGTGACCAAACAGGTGGATGAGGGTAAAGCAGTGGATGTGGTGTATATGGATTTCAGTAAGGCGTTTGATAAGGTTCCCCACGGTAGGCTATTGCAGAAAATACGTAAGTATGGGGTTGAAGGTGATTTAGAGCTTTGGATCAGAAATTGGCTAGCTGAAAGAAGACAGAGGGTGGTGGTTGATGGCAAATGTTCATCCTGGAGTTTAGTTACTAGTGGTGTACCGCAAGGATCTGTTTTGGGGCCATTGCTGTTTGTCATTTTTATAAATGACCTGGAAGAGGGTGTAGAAGGGTGGGTTAGTAAATTTGCAGATGACACTAAGGTCGGTGGAGTTGTGGATAGTGCCGAAGGATGTTGTAGGGTACAGAGAGACATAGATAGGCTGCAGAGCTGGGCTGAGAGATGGCAAATGGAGTTTAATGCGGAAAAGTGTGAGGTGATTCACTTTGGAAGGAGTAACAGGAATGCAGAGTACTGGGCTAATGGGAAGATTCTTGTTAGTGTAGATGAGCAGAGAGATCTAGGTGTCCAGGTGCATAAATCCCTGAAGGTTGCTAACCAGGTTAATAGGGCTGTCAAGAAGGCATATGGTGTGTTAGCTTTTATTAGTAGGGGGGTCGAGTTTCGGAGCCACGAGGTCATGCTGCAGCTGTACAAGACTCTGGTGAGAACGCACCTGGAGTATTGCGTGCAGTTCTGGTCACCGCATTATAGGAAGGACGTGGAAGCTATGGAAAGGGTGCAGAGGAGATTTACTAGGATGTTGCCTGGTATGGAGGGAAGGTCTTACGAGGAAAGGCTGAGGGACTTGAGGTTGTTTTCGTTGGAGAGAAGGAGGAGGAGAGGTGACTTAATAGAGACATATAAGATAATCAGAGGGTTAGATAGGGTGGATAGTGAGCGTCTTTTTCCTCGGATGGTGATGGCAAACACGAGGGGACATAGCTTCAAGTTGAGGGGTGATAGATATAGGACAGATGTGAGAGGTAGTTTCTTTACTCAGAGAGTAGTAAGGGCGTGGAATGCCCTGCCTGCAGCAGTAGTAGATTCGCCAACTTTAAGGGCATTTAAGTGGACATTGGATAGACACATGGATGAAAATGGAATAGTGTAGGTCAGATGGTTTCACAGCTCGGCGCAACATCGAGGGCCGAAGGGCCTGTACTGCGCTGTAATATTCTAATTCTAATTCTAATAACCTCCCTGCTCTTCTATTCTATGCCTCGGCTAATAAAGGCAAGTATCCCGTTATGCCTTCCTAACCAACTTATCTACCTGTGCTGCTGCCTTCAGTGATCTATGGACAAGTACACCAAGGTCCCTCTGACCCACTACTTCCTAGGGTCCTACCATCCATTGTATATTCCCTTACCTTGTTAGTCCTCCCAAAATGCATCACCTGACACTTCTCAGGATTAAAATCCATTTGCCACTGCTCCGCCCATCTTACCAGCCCATTTATCTTACCATGAATCAGGTTGGCACTAAACTGACTGCTAAAGCAGGTCCACAGATCTAATATCTATTAGCACACAAGAGAATATAAACTATTCCTTAGAAAACTAGGATTTATACTCCTTGCAAATTATGAATACTATAAAATTTATGAGTGCATTAGCACCACCACTCTAATCATGGCATGTGCTGTACCTTTTCAAATTATGCTTGACTAGTTGGAGTTGTGGAGCTATAACGGCAGATGCTTGTCTCTCTGGACAGCAAACTGTGGATATGTAACAACATTCACAAATATAGGGCTGAATTTTATTCATGCACCGCACTTCGAACTCGACGGCCTTCCAGCACTGAAGTGCCGCCGAAGAGCCTCTGCGATATTACGTGCGGGGGCTCATTTAATTTTGCGCCGGCGCCATTTTTAAAGGGCTTCAAGCCCTTCACTTACATTTCAATGGTTAAAGTGGCAGGTTTTGAAAAAGTTTGAAAAAAATGTTATGCACATTTCAAATCCCCTCTCCCAGCCGCTCAGCGAATATTTAGAGTCCAACCCCCCAAAAAACATTAAAGTTGCCATAACAACCTTCCCTTCCCGAACTTTTATTTCCTTTAAATTTCAATCCCTTCCCACCATCCCCTCACCCAATCACCATTGTTTTTGCCACTCGCCCCCCACCCCCCCCACCCTGAAAATTTTATTCCTCCCCCCCAACCAGGTTCTTGCCTCGGAACTCTGTATGGAGGATGAATGGTGGCCATAAAATTGGCGTGGGACATCCGCCGCCTGCAGGGAATATGCCTCATTGAAGGTAGGCAAAAAAACGCAAGAAGCCATTCGCCCTTTGCAGTCTGGTCCCAAGGAAGTTGGCACCCCCAAAATTCCTGGGAACCAATATGAGAAACTGGATATTTAAAATTGGGTATTTATTTTGACTCAGTGGAGCACTTGTTTGCCTCGTCAGAAAATTGTGCATTAAACTCCACTCCCCAAAACATGAGCATGTTACCTAGACTGACACCTCAGTGCAGTACCCCGGGAGTGCTGTATTGTCAGAGCTGGTGTCTTTTGGATGAGACATTAAAGAGAGGTCATGTCTCCCTCTCAGGCAAGATTCCATGTAAAGGATTCCATGCACTATTCAAATAAGAGTAAGGGAGCTATTTTGGTATCCAGGCCGACATTTTTCCCTCAACCAGTATTGCTCTCCTTATTTAAGGAAGGATGTAAATGCGTTGGAAGCAGTTCAAAGAAGGTTTACTAGACTGACACCTGGAATGGGCAGGCTATCTTATGAGGGAAGATTCGACAGGCTATGCTTGTATCCGCTGGAATTTAGAAGAGTAAGAGGCAACTTGATTGGAACATATAAGATCCTGAGGGGTCTTGACAGGGTGGATGTGGAAAGGATGTTTCCCCTTGTGGGAGAATCTAGAACTAGGGGTCACTGTTTAAAAACAAGGGGTTGCCCGTTTAAGACAGAGATGAGGAGAAATTTTTTCTCTCAGAGGGTCGTGAGTCTTTGGAATTCTCTTTCTCAAAAGGCAGTGGAAGCAGAGTCTTTGAATATGTTTAAGGCAGAGGTAGATAGATTCTTGATAAGCAAGGGGGTGAAAGGTTATCGGAAGTAGGTGGTAATGGGAAATCTGTTCAGCCATGAACTTATTGAATGGCGGAGCAGGCTCGAGTGGCCTACTCCTGCTCTTAATTCGCATGTTTGTATGTACTAAAACAGACAATCTGCTAATTTATTGCATTGCTGTTTGTGGGGCCATGCTATGTGCAAATTAAATGCCACATTTCTCCTTATTACAACAGTAGCTACACTGATCCACCCATTTTATAAAATAGATATAAGGAGTACAAATATAAAGTCTGCAGATAATACAAAACTTGATAATGTAGTAAATAGTGAGCAGCGTGGCAGCAGTGTGTACCATCTACAAGACACACTGCAGCAACTTGCCAAATCTCCGTCTATAGCACCTTTCAAACCCGTGGCCTCTGCCACCTAGAAGAACAATGGCAATAGGCACTTGGGAACACCGCCATCTGCAAGTTCCCCTCCAAATCGTACAACATTCTGACTTGGAAATATAATCACCATTCCTTCATAGTCACTGGGTCAAAATCTGTAATTTTCTATTTATCAGCACTGTGGGTGTACCTACATCACATGGATTGCAATGGTTCAAGGTGGAGGCTCAGCAGCATCTTCTCAAGGGCAATTAGAGATTGGCGGTGATGCCTACATCTCATGAATGAATTACAAAAGTATAGTTGCAGATATCAGGAGGACTCAGACAAGACTGGTGAGATGGGCAGATGCAAACAAATGCGGTTAAGTGTAAAGTGATGTACTTTGGGAGAACAATGTGGAGAGGCCATATAATCTAAATGGTACTATTTTGTAGAGGCTGCAAGAGCAGAGGGACCAAGAGGTGCAGAGTCACAAACCCTCGATGATGGCAGGGCAAGCTGATAAGGTGGTTAAGAAAGTGTTTGGGACACATGGTTTTGTAAATAAGGGCACTGAATAACAAGAAAGTCATGCTAAACCTTTGCACATCACTGGTTCGGTCTCAGCTGCAGTACTGTATACAATTCTGGGAACCACACTTTAGGAAGGATGTCAAGGCTTTGGAGAGAGTACAGAGGAGGTTTACCAGGATAATATGAGGGGATGAGGGAGTTCAGTTATTTGGAGAGATTGGAGAAGCTGGGATTGTTCTTTTTGGAGCAGAAAAGTTTAGGGGGAAGGGGGACCTAATAGAGGTATTCAAAATTATGAGATGTTCTGATAAAGCAAGTATGGAGAAACTGTTCCCTCTTTTGAAAAAAGAACTAAGGGGAAAGGAGAAATTTTCTCCCCCACAGTGGGTTATGATGTGTGGAATGTACTACATGAAAGGATGGTGGAATCAGATGCCATAGGAAGACAACTGAACAAATATTTGAAATTAACTAATTTTCAGTGTCATGGGAAAAGAGCTGAGGTATGGGTCGAAATTGGATAGCTCTTTCAAAGAGCCAGCATATGCACGATAGATCGAATGGCCTCCTTCTGTCCTGTAAAATTCTATAGTGAGTGCAGCACATTAGATTTCAGTTGACACAACACATGAGAAGAAGCACCACAATTCTTTCAGAAATGCCTGGAATCCCACCTCGACCCCCACCCACTCTTACTGTTAGAATTAGGTCAGGTCTAGTCTTTTCTGGAAGATAATTAAGCAAGAAAACAGGAAGCAGCAATTACTCAGTAAGGGCTGTAAGATACTTGATGCTGGACTGTTTTGACTTGTCAACTCTTCTGAATTGTCTAAACAAATAAAATTATAAAAATACACATCACAGAGACGAAGAAGAAGAATATTTATGATTACTGATGATAGCAGTAGGTTGATACCTTGTGATGCTTCAGGATTTAGAGGTTCACATGCGTCTTGGTCTTTACTCTCAATGGCAGCTAAAAAAAAAAAATCAGCTTTATTATAAATTTATGGCATGTCCATCAAAAAGAACAAGAAATCTGGAACAATTACAGATTGTTAATCTTGCATGCAGATTCAGAATCTGAAAACAAAAAGTGCGGGGCGACATTTGTTTTCTGTCCATTGTGCGTTACGTTGACCATGGATTGTGATCATTTGTTATCTTGAATGCTTGTCGATGGTGAAGCACTCAGCTTCTGGATTGGAGATAACCTGTGACAGAACACCACTCCTCACTGTGAGAGGCAGTCTCTTGTTCACTAATCATGGAATACCTTGCTGCTGGTATGGAATGCAAAAGTGAAAAAAAAATCTCACAGAGATACTAACAGCAACCATAGAGTTAGCTGCCACTCAGCTCCTCTGTTTCCCCTTATATATTTTGAAATTGAGCTGTCAGAGATTAGGGAGCACAGATACTATATTATATTTGATAGGTGAACGGAAGATATCCCATTTATGTATAATTAGGATTTGGTTAACTCTCAAGGTTTTTGCTTTCTGTTTAACTTGCGTTTGCAAGTTAAACAGAAAGCAAAAACCTTATGAGAGCTTGTGGATTTGTACTGTAGCTAGAAATAATGAAATGGTTAAGTTGTTCATTCCCAGGATGCTTTAGGGTTTGATGCATTAGTGCACAATTTAGCTTGCTGTGCTGTTGAACTGCAGGATGTGAGATGTCTGTCTGTTTGACTAAAACGTGAATATATTTTGAAACAATGGACCCTAGATGGTGCCTGTTACTATGCGAAAGTATTGTAGGAACTCTCATTTCTCAGGGTCTCATTCACAATAACTATAATCAGGACATAATGAATCATCTAGGACAACTTACGCAACTGCAGACTATAAAGATCTTGAGCTTTCCTTCACAAGTTGCAGAGACACAAGAACAACAGCTTTGATGAAGCTTATATCTCTGCCAGAAACAACTGTGTTTTATTTCTCTATATGACTACTGCTCTGAGACATTGAGAGTGTCAAGACTCAGTCAAACACAGTACAAGATTTAAGTTGCAAATTGTATTTGATGCCAGATTTGAATTCTCTCACAGGATACATTTGATGGAAATGTTATTCAGATAAATAGTCTCAAGCGAACAATGAGTGAGGAGTTATTGATGTCCTGTTTACAAGCTGTATAAATATTACATCCGAAGGGACCTCTCTGTTTTATGTTTATGCTATGGTTTAATTGTTTTGTGCAAGAATATTAAAATGGGTGAGTTTTCCAATTAAATGGTCTTGTATTTAAATCAGGTAGCTGGGTGCTGCTTCTAGTGTGGATTTTATTCTGAATGGTAGCATAGTGGTTATGTTATTGGACTAGTAACCCAGAGAACTAGACTAATGATCCAGTGACATGGGATCAAATCCCACCACAGCAGCTGGGAAATTTAAATTCAATTAAATAAATCAGGAACAAAAAGCTTGTATCTGTAATCATGACTGTGCAACTACTGAATGGTCATAAAAACCCAACTCATGCACTAATGTCTTTTAGGGAAGGAAATCTGCTGTCCTTACCAGGTCTGGACTATATGGTACACTGGATCCACAGCAATATGGGTGGTTCTTAATTGCCCTCTGAAATGGCCCTGAAAGTCATTCAGTTATTGAGAAGGTCATCTACTGCCATCTTCTGAAGGGTAATTAGGGATGGGCAATAAATGCTGACTTTGTCTGCGACACCCATATCCCGTGAATGAATAAAAAAGGCAAAAAGGTCCCTATGGTGTGATTCTTGAGTTCCATTTCCTTTGAATAATGATTTTGTTTTTGCATATTTTGAACAGTATTATAATTTTGTCAGGATTTCCTTTTTCTAACCATCTGTCCTGATTGCCTGATTTCTATTAGCTAATTTTAATGTTTTTTGTTAGAATTATTCTTTTTTTTTTGTTAGAATTATTCATCATTTTGCTCAGAGAAGTTCTCCAGGATGAGTCTTATTGCTATTACTTGTAACAGTAATTCACTTAGCAAGGGAAACGTGTCCTGTCTTGGTGTGAGTGCCTCAAAAAAGCCATTAACAAGTAAGTGTGGCAAGTTTAATGAGGCTATGGTAGTGTAAGATAATATAAATAGACTATATCAATGTAGTCTGTGACAATATTGAAAATGCTGGTCCCTTTAATTAAACAGGACTCATTTCAGTGTTAATAGAGAGCAGGTGATGCTCATTATAGTTTTGTATTTAAGGGCTGGGTTTTCCCCCAGTTGGGGAGTTGTCTCTGGACAGAGAGTTAGTTTGGAAGGAAAGAGTGAGAATTGGTGTTTGGACTGAACTATGAATTGCCAATAAAACAGTTGTGGATCAGAGACTGTCATTGGCTTCCTCATTTTGGTGACTGGACATCTGCCTGTTTAACAGTCTGTACCAACAAAAGTCATTTAGGAAGAGAAGAACTCAGTGCCATTAAGCTGACATCACTGGGTTGGGGCATTTGGGGTTAAGGTTGTGATTGTGAGTGTGGAGGAGGAATGTAATAGCTGGAAATGGCTTTAATTTTGGGTTGGGAGCAGCACTCCTGTTCCTCCTGGTTCCACATTCAGGTAAGTAGCTTTAACAAACTTATTTTTTGGATGGTGGCCTGCAGTGGTTGCTTCAAAGATCATTTGCTTGGTCACAGGTCTTCTGAATGAAGCTGGGGTCAACTGTTTTGGGAAAACCAATATTGCAGGAGGCCTCTAATAGACAGTAGTCCCTTTATTTACCTGTGCAAAATGATCAACACTGGTTTAGGGGCCTGGATGTCTTTTTTATTTGGATAAGACAGTAACTGAGCTCCAATCTGCCTTCTCTGGTAAGATTCCACATAATAGATTCCATGGCACTCTTCAAGAAAAAGCAGGTGAGCTCTTCTGGTATCCTGGCCTTCATTTATCCCTCAATTACCAACACTAAAATAGACTATCTAGTATTTCACTGCTGTCTGTGGAACCTTGCTGTATGCAAATTAATGCCATATTTCCCTGTATGACAACAATGGCTACACTGCTCCAACTATTGTGCAAGATGGTTGAGGAGTTCAATAGATTTCAGTTCAGTCCACAACAAATTTCTGAAAAGAAGCGCAACAATTCTTTCCAAAATTCCCACAATTTCACCCCCACCCCTATTGTTTCAGAATATCTGGTCCAGTCTTTTCTGGAAGATAATCAAAAAAGAAAACGGAGCTGCAATTACCAAGGGCTGTAATACACTCTATGCTGGACTGTTTTGTCATATCAACTCTTCTGGGATTTTTTTTTTGAACAAAAGAAATTCTTAAAAATACACAAAATAGGAAAAAGAATATTTGATTACTGATAGCTGTAGAAATTATACCTTGTGATGCTTCAATGTTTAGTGGTTCACTTGTGAATTCCTTAATGCTTGCTAAGAAAAGAAAAAACAGATTTATAACAAATTTATGGCATATCTATCACAAAGAACCACAAGAAACCTAGAAAAATTATACTGATTGGTGGTGCAAAACCATCAAATTTCTCAGACATTATCTTCCTCCATGGCTTAGCAATGGTTTTTTTTTCAAATTCTTATTTCTCCACTAATTTTCCTCTGCATAGTGGGGGGGGGGGGTGTGTTCAGATGCAGGACAAAGGATAGAGTGGTGAATTGGGGTGGGGTGAAGGGGCTTTCTGAACATTTCAGCTACTACACAGATTTTATTATTTTAAAAAAAGCAAGGTGCAGTAGGAAATGCATATATTCAGATCATGTTTACACATTTCCTGTTGACTTTTTCTTCTAGAAATTCCTATGTCTACATAAACCTGTCATACTGTAATTATATTCTAACTGTAGTGAAGACACTGCAGCATTACTGCATGACAAATTTACACTGGTAATTTTTGTTAAATGTGGACAAAGCAATTTGTAAGGGAAATGTAAAAGTAACAATGGATGCCTTTTAAGATGGGCACTGAATGGACCTGGGTATGCAGATCTCAATCATCCTGTAACCCCACTTCCCCTGGAGAGTACACTTGGTCTCAATTCTCTTGGCACTCATGACATTTCACAGGAGATTGATGCCTCATGGTACTGTAACTGAGGATTCAAGATCAAGTGTGGTCTCCAAGTAAAGTAAGAGGGCAGAGCTAGACAAGAGCATACAGATCTAATTCAGTTCCCATTTTAATGTCATATTCTGTGCATTTTTATACAATACTTGCATTTTGTTATTTAACTATAAAATACAAAATGCATCAGTGGAAGTGAAGATTTTCTGCAATGTAAGCTCTGGGGCTGAGATGAAACAAATCACCATCACTGGTAGGAAGGTGTAATTACAGGGTGATGAGCTTAAATTGGCAGTTTCCATTATAAATGTAGATGTGGGAATTTTGTAATGGAATCATTTGGAGTGTGCATAGAAGTAATATTTTTAATGCACAAAATAGAAAACTGCTTCACTGGCAAAACATTGAAGATTAGCTTTGCCAGTTAGGAAGGCAGAGGTGGTGAATACCTACCTTTCCTTTGCTTTTGACGATAGCAGGTTAAGTAGCCAATGACGCCTAAAATAATGAAAACAACCACCACCACCACCACCACAATGGCATTATGGGCACGCCCATTTCCTAAAGAGAAAAAACAAAACATGAGATCCATTTTTCAGAGTCTGATTTAATACATTTTTAAAAGTTATTTTGAGAGCCCCTAATGACTCAGTGGGTAAATACTGTGCGGTACCGGTTAGGAAGGTGCTCGGTTCAATTTCCAGTCTGTCTTACTTTAGCTGATCTCAACCAGGGCACCAGTGAAACAGATCTCTGATTTAGGCCATCTTCTGCATCAGGTAGATCCAGGCAATGCATGGTAGAACTCTAATCTCCCATAATACACCTGGGTGCACCATACATTAATGAGTCTTCAGAGTCAATCATCTGTGACACTCTGAACAGTAGGTCCAACAAAAGCATAGCCTAAGATCAAGTGAAAGCCCAATCATCCTTTGGCAAAATTACTTTACCAAACAAAAAAAGACACCAGTACTATAATAGGAAGATGGGAACAGAAGCAGGCCGTTTAGCCATTCAAGTTTGTTCTGCCATTAAATGAGTTCATAGCTGAACTGCAACCTACTCCATATACCTGCCTTCTGGAATGTGTTTTTGCAAAGTAGGTGTGGAAAGGGAGGCAGTGGTTTTTGTTGAAGTTCATCCCAAGCAGCTCTAACACAGGAGTCTGTGGGCTGTTCCCAGGGATGCACACAGAGATAAACGTCAACTGCTGCTGGAGGACTATCACTTCGGTGAAAGACGCCCTTTGGTCTGCCTGAAACTTGCTGGTCTTCCAGCACAAAGAGTTGTCCATGACCGAATGTTGCAGACTGGCACATTCCAAGGTCCAGGACTACATGCTGAGGGACGCACTAAAGCTTGGGGCAGCCGCAGCAAAGGATTAATGGGGAAAGATCACTAAGGTCCCCCCACCAAGCTGAACAAAGGGGCTGGATCCATGGGAAACTCCTCAAACTGTATCAGGAAAATTTCGTGCGCTGTAAAATGTATATGGCATAACAAATGAAATGGAAGGGTTGTGAGGCAACTCATGAATGTATTGAAGGAAACTGATCACCTTTGCACTGTTTGTAACTGTTCGGTAATGTATTTTTTTTTTTACAGATTTTTATGAATAAAGTATATTTTGGAAATTAAAAAAAAAAAATGGGCCTTTGCCCCATATCTCAATACCTTTGGTTAACAAAAACCTATCAATCTCAAATTTAAAATTAACAATTGACCCACTGTCAACGGCTGTTTCCGGAAGAGAGTTCCAAACTTGATGTGCATGTGGAAATGCTTCCTCACTTCACTCCTGCCTTAAAGGCCTGGCTCTAATTTTCAGGCTATGAACCTAGTCCTAGAGACTACTACAGACTACTACAACAACTTATAGCATATTTTAACAACTGAGATTTATATAGCACCTTTAATAGAATAAAACGCTCCAAGGTGCTTTCAAAATTAGATACCAAGCCACATAAGGTGCTATTAGGTCTGCCCATTCCCACCTCCATAACAATCACCCAAATTTGCCCCTGCCTCAGCTTGCCCACTGCTGAAACCCTCATTCATGCCGTTGTTATTTCTAGACTTGATTATTCCAATGCACTCTTGGCTGGCCTCCCACATTCTACCCTCTATAAACTTGAGGCCATCCAAATCTCAGCTGCCCTTGTCCTTGCTCACACCAAGTCCTGTTCACCTATCATCCCTGTGCTCACTGACCTACACTGTCTCCCAGTCAAGCAACGCCTCGATTTTTAAAATTCTCATCCTTGTTTTCAAGTTCCTCCATGGCTTCGCCCCTCCCTACTTCTGTAATCTCCTCCAGCCCCACTAACCTCCGAGATTTCTTGCACTCTAATTCTGGCCTCTTAAGCATCCCTGATTTTGATTGCTCCATCATTGGTGGTTGTGCCTTCAGTTGCGTAGGCCCTAAGCTCTGGAATTCCCTCCCTAAACCTCACCACCTCGCTTTCCTCCTTTAAGACACTCCTTAAAACCTACTTTTATAACCAAGCTTTTGGCTGTCTGCCCTAATATCACCCAATGTGGCTCGGTGCCTAATTTTGCTTTAAAATGCTCCTGTGAAGCACCTTGGGATGTTTTATTATGTTAAGGACACTATATACATTGTTGTTGTAATAGAAAAGAAGTTTAATGCTGCAGTTATATTAGCGAGCTTTTCGCTAGAGGCAGAACCTCATCCGTAGCCCTGAACTTGAGATCTGATTTGCATAAATATTCCTTCTAAATTAGGTTTGTGTGTACTTGTAGCTCCGTTGGCTTGCTCACTGCAAATTGCATTTTGCAAAATAGGTGCACTGTGAATCAAGTGCCCTCGGTGAGGGATCTAATTCACCCGGCATCAGTGAGGCTTTTTGCCATGGAGGTAAAATGTACTTTTCTGATTAGATTAGATTTTAATTACTTTTGGTCGTTTTATTTACAATTGCTTAGGGCAGGCTAATCCTCCCTGGGATCTATGTGGTGCCACACCTTTTGGGGGATGACTGGGTAGAATTCTTGTGGAAGGGGGAATGGGCTTTGCCCATTCCCACAGTCCCATTACAAAATGGGGTCCCTTGCAATGATCTATTTTCCTGTTGATAGGGAGTCCATGTTCCATTTGCATATGCAGTGCTGCAAACTACAGGCTCCATTTCATTTCTCTAAGTGCATTTTAAATTTTTAGTTATCTTTCCCAGTACCTCTATTTACCCAATTGGCTGGCCATGCAAATCACAGAATGTCCACCATTGATAGTTCCAGAATGTACAAGATCACTGGACATGTTTCATCCAGCTGCTTGATGTTTCCATTTCTAGTTGGCATTCACATGATTCCTTAACACCAACAAGAATCTCTCTGGATTCCTTCAGTGACCAGTGGGTATGGCATGAAAATTTTGCTTTGATTTGCCACAATTTTACTGTTTTGATTTTATTTTGTTATTTTAGAAACATTACAATTTCAATGACCACACATTCATCTAGTTTGCCTTTCTGTTGTCCTAGAAGTTATTACATAGAAATAACTGCATAGAAACATGTGATTTGGACTAACTGGTCTACATCCATGTTTATGTTCCATACAAACTTCCCAACAGCCTGCTTCATCTAAAGCTATCAGCATACCCTTCTATTCTGAACATACGAATTAGGAGCAGGAGTAGGCCACTCGATCCTTCGAGCTTGCTCTGCCATTCAATAGGTTCATGGCTGAACTGATTACTCCACATTTCCACCTACCCCTGATAACCTTCCACCCCCTTGCTCATCAAGAATCTATCTACCTCTGCCTTAAAAATATTCAAAGACTCTGCTTCCACTGCCCTTTGAGGAAGAGAATTCAAAAACTCACGACCCTCAGAAAACATTTCTCCTCATCTCTATCTTAAATGGGCGACCCCTTATTTTTAAACCGTGACCCCTCGTTTGAGATTCTCCCACAAGGGGAAACATTCTTTCCACATCTATCCTGTCAACACGCCTTAGAATCTTATATGTTTCAATCAAGTTGCCCCTTACTCTTCTAAATTCCAGCAGATACAAGCCTAGCCTGTCCAATCTTTCCTCAAGACAGGCCACCCGTTCCAGGTATTCGTCTAATAAACCTTTTCTGTACTGCCTCCAATGCATTTACATCCTTAAATAAGGAGACCAGTACGGTTACACAGTACTCCAGATGTGGTCTCACCAATGCCCTGTATAGCTGAAGCATAACTTCCCTACTTTTGTATTCGATTCCCCTCGCGATAAACGATAACATTCTATTAGCTTTCCTAATTATATGCTGTACCTACATACTAACCTTTTGCGATTCATGCACTAGGACACCCAGATCCCTCTGCATCGCAGAGCTCTGCAATCTCTCCATTTAGATAATATGCTTTGTTATTCTTCCTGCCAAAGTGGACAATTTCCCACTTTCCCACATTATACTCCATTTGCCAGGTCTTTGCCCACTCACTTAACCTATCTATATCCCTTTGTAGCCTCCTTATGTCCTCTTCACAAGTTACTTTCCTACCCATCTTTCTCCCTCAAATATTTATCTAACTTCCCCTTAAAGGCATCTATTTGATTTGCCTCAGCTACTCCATGTGGTTGCAAGTTCCACATTCTAACCACTCTCTGGTAAAGAGGTTTCTCCAGAATTAATATATTGCTCTACAACTTACTAATCCAACATTGCACTGCAGTCAACGAAAATATTCTCTATAACCTCTGTAGAATTCTAATGAGCTCTACAAGAAAAAAAGGCACATCCAAATATATTGTTTCAACAGGACCCTAAGTTAGCCACAAAAGAAAGCCTCAAATCATTTTTCTAGAATGTGATAAGCTACCAATTCTACGTGGCTTTCAATGAAGTGATTCAGCTGTAGGAGGCTGTGGAGAAGTAGATGAAGGGTAGGGTAGGAGTGAAAATAATTTTGATAATGCTTAGTATCGCACCAAATTAGGAAAAAAACTGAAACTTCAGCATAATCCAAGGGAAACAGAACCAAGACTTCTCCTGGTGATGATTGTAACTTTGTAGTAAAACCGTAGAAGTTTCTGGAGATGCCACACTGCCGCCAGATTAAAGAAATGATTTGTGAATTGTTGCTAAAATATCTGCATTCCCTCAAGATTCTGGAGTTCTACAAATAATGTTTAATTAGAAAAATCTCACCTTTGTTTTCTATGCAATCCTGCACACGAACGGGGTTACTCTGACTGCTGTTTTCTGGTTGATTCATGATACAGATAAATTCTTCAGGAAATTTTTGAGGGTTCAATATTGTTAAATGTTTGTTCTCATCAGATAAAGCAAAATTATCATTTGACATTACAGCAGCATTTTGATATTCCCATTCAGAGGTAACATGGGAACCAAGGCCATTTAGATAGCAACTGAGAAAAACAATGGAGGCATTTCCAGTGCAGTTAATTTCCGGCATTGCGAGTGGTTCTACAATTTAAAAGAAATGAAAGAGCAATAAGTCTTCTTCATACTTTGAGTAAACTAACATTCTCTAAAATAATTGGTAAATTGGATAGGTAACTTTCAAGTCTTATATACGTTACATGATCTGCACGCTTTGTCAGGACAACTCCAAAAAGTGTTGTCTCCACAGTCATGCTCTATATCGATATCCTGACCTTCAGACAGAATTGAAGGATGTGATTCTATCAATTCTATTTCTAAAAGTTTTAACTCTTCAGCTGGATTAGCTGAATTTGGGTAGAGGGAGCACACTATCAAAACTGGCTGATGATACAGAAGTGGGAGATTTGTTAAAACAGCAAGGGAAGATTGTAAAAGACTTCAGAAAAACAGACAAATTAGATAAATTGCAGACAAATGGAGAAGTATGACAGAAAACATTTTGGAAGGAAAAAGCAATGAATGGGAGTATACACTGAAAAGATGCTGAAGAGTGTAGATATTATAAAGCGAGATTTAAGATACTAGAGCTATTTCCACTGGATAACAGATTTCACAGAGGTTTTAAGAAATTTTTTAAAATTCATTCATGGGATGTGGGCGTCACTGGCCAGGCCAGCATTTATTGCTCATCCGTAATTGTTCTTGAAAAGGTGGTGGTGAGCTGCCTTCTTGACTGCTGCAGTCCATGTGAGGTAGGTACACCCACAGTGCTAACAGGAAGGGAGTTTCAGGATTTTGACCCAGCAACAGCGAAGGAACGGCAATAGAGTTCCACGTCAGGATGGTGTGTGGCTGGGAGGGGAACTTGCAGGTGTTCCCATGCATTTTCTGCCCTTGTCCTTCTAGGTGGTAGAAGTCACGGGTTTGGAAGGTGATGTCTAAGGAACCTTGGTGTGTTGCTGCAGTGCATCTTGTAGATGGTACACACTGCTGCCACTGTGCAACAGTGGTGGAGGGAGCAAATGTTTGTAGATGGGGTGCCAATCAAGCAGGCTGCTTTGTCCTGGATGGTGTCGAGCTTTTTGAGTGTTGTTGGAGCTGCACCCATCCAGGCAAGTGGAGAGTATTCCATCACACTCCTGACTTGTGCCTTGTAGATGGTGAACAGGCTTTGGGGAGTCAGGAGGAGTTACTCACTGCAGGATTCCTAGCCTCTGACCTGCTCTTGTAGCCACAGTATTTATATGGCTACTCCAGTTCAGTTTCTGGTCAATGGTAGCCCTTAGGATGTTGATAGTGGGGGATTCAGCGATGGTAATGCCATTGAATGTCAAGGGGAGATGGTTAGATTGTCTCTTGTTGAAGATGGTCATTGCCTGGCACTTGAGTGGTGTGAATGTTACTTGCCACTTATCAGCCCAAGCCTGGATATTGTCCAGGATTTTCTGCATTTCTACACGGACTGCTTCAGTATCTGAGGAGTCACGAATGGTGCTGAACATTGTGCAATCATCAGCGAACATCCCCACTTCTGACCTAATGATTGAAGGAAGGTCACTGATTAAGCAGCTGAAGATGGTTAGGCCTAGGTCACTACCCTGAGGAACCCCTGCAGAGATGCCCTGGAGCTCAGATGGTTGACCTCCAACAACCACAACCATCTTCCTTTGCGCTGCTAGGTATGACTCCAACCAGCGGAGGGTTTTCCCCCTGATTCCCAGTGACCTCAGTTTTGTTAGGGTTCCTTGATGCCATACTTGGTCAAATGCTGCTTTGATGTCAAGGGCAGTCACTCTCACCTCACCTCTTGAGTTCAGCTCTTTGTCCATGTTTGAACCAAGGCTGTAATGAGGTCAGGAGCTGAGTGACCCTGGCAGACCCCAATCGGAGCATCACTAAGCAGGTTATTGCTAAGCAAGTGCCGCTTGATGGCACTGTTGATGACACCTTCCATCACTTTACTGATGATTGAGAGTAGGCTGATGGGGCGGTAATTGGCCGGGCTGGACTTGTCCTGCTTTTTGTGTACAGGACATACCTGGGCAATTTTCCACATTGCCGGGTAGATGCCAGTGTTGTAGTTATACTGGAACAGCTTGGTTAGGATGTGGCAGGACTGCAGAGCTTAGATCTGATCCGTTGGTTATGGGATCGCTTAGCTCTGTCTATCGCATGCTGCTTACGCAGTTTGGCACGCAGATAGTCCTGTGTTGTAGCTTCACCAGGTTGACACCTCATTTTGAGGTATGCCTGGTGCTGCTCCTGGCATGCCCTCCTGCACTCTTCTTTGAACCAGGGTTGGTCTCCTGGCTTGATGGTAATGGTAGAGTTTGTGATATGCCAGGCCATGAGGTTACAGATTGTGGTTGCGTACAATTCTGCTGCTGCTGATGGCCCACAGCACCTCATGGATGCCGTTTCGCATTGCTAGATCTTTTCGAAATCTATACGGTAGTAGTGCCACACAACACGATGGAGGGTATCCTCAATGTGAAGGCGGGACTTCGTCTCCACAAGGACTGGGCGGTGGTCACTCCTACCAATACTGTCATGGACAGATGCATCTGCGGCAGGCAGATTGGTGAGGACGAGGTCAAGTATGTTTTCCCCTCTTGTTGGTTCCCTCACCACCTGCCGCATACCCAGTCTAGCAGATATGTCCTTTAGGACTCTGCCAGCTCGGTCAGTAGTGGTGCTACCAAGCCACTCTTGGTGATGGACATTGAAGTCCCCCACCCAGAGTACATTCTGTGCCCTTGCCACCCTCAGTACTTCCTCCAAGTGGTGTTCAACATGGAGGAGTACTGACTCATCAGCTGAGGGAGGGCAGTAGGTGGTAATCAGCAGGAGGTTTCCTTGTCCATGTTTGACCTGATGCCATGAGACTTCACGGGGTGCAGAGTCGATGTTGAGGACTCCCAGAGCAACTCCCTCCCTACTGTATACCACTGTGCCGCCACCTCTGCTGGGTCTGTCCTGCCGGTGGGACAGGACATACCCGGGGATGGTGATGGCAGAGTCTGGGACATTGTCTGTCAAGTATGATTCCGTGAGTAATATTATGTCAGGCTGTTGCTTGACTAGTCTGTGGGACAGCTCTACCAACTTTGGCACAAGCCCCCAGATGTTAGTAAGGAGGACTTTGCAGGGTCGACACGGCTAGGTTTACCATTGTCGTTTCTGGTGCCTAGGTCGATGCCGAGTGGTCCGTCCAGTTTCATTCCTTTTTATTGACTTTGTAGCAGTTAGATACAACTGAGTGGCTTGCTAGGCCATTTCAGAGGGCATTTAAGAGTCAACCACATTGCTGTGGGTCTGGAGTCACATGTAGGCCAGACCAGGTAAGGACAGCAGATTTCCTTCCCTAAAGGACATTGATGGAGGGTATCTTCAACGTGAAGGCTGGACTTTGTCTCCAAGGACTGTGCGGTGATCACTCATACCAATACTGTCATGGACAGATGCATCTGCGGCAGGCAGATTGGTGAGGACGAGGTCAAATATGTTTTTCCCTCTTGTTGGTTCCCTCACCACCTGCCGCAGACCCAATCTAGCAGTTCAAATGCATAATGTTCTGAAAGTAAAAGAGCAGGTAGATAAAACCATAAATTATGTAAACAGTTTTTTTTTAATATAAAAAGGAGTATAAAACACAAGTGTAAAGAGCAACAATAAATTGGTACAAAGCAATGGTTAGGTCACAGTTGGTATAGCATATGCAGTTTTGGATGCCCTATTATAGAAAGTGCAATAAAGTTGTGCAGACTGTACTGCATGCATTCACCAGGATAATGCCAGGGATGGGAAATTATGGCGAAGGAGAAACTTGAGATATTGGCACTACTTTTACTGGTGCAGAGAAGGATCAGACAAAATTTCATAGAGGCTTTTGACATCATTCAGGATTTTATAGGGTAAATAGGGAAAGACTTTTCCCTCTGGGGTGGGGGGGGGGGGGGGGGGGGGGGAGAGAAAAGAATGTTTTGGTCAGTAATGAACAAAAACAACAATTATCTAGCAACTAGAAGACTTCAGGGTGCCATGGTGACTGAAGGGGCAATCCATAGTACTGCAAGAAAATGTAATTGGTTGATTTAACTGAAAGAGGAATAAGTAGGCATTTATCCAGTATTAAGACATTCCTCAGGTGTAGCAGTGATGGTCATTCATCCAAGTAGCCTGAGCATCTTGCAGTTGGGCGGGGGATGGAGGGGGGGTAGCGGTAACAAGATTCCCTTGTGATCTGAACGGGCACCCGTTTCATTTTTGTATGTTTTTTCAATCTCATATAGACAAACTTAGAAAGCATGGTGAGATTAAGCCAGATAAGCTACCTTATTTCATGGAACGTGATCATAGAGCAACAGTTATGATCAGATTCACTCAGTGCAACTTGTCTTCAGGTAATAGCACAAAATAATGAATATGCTATGCTTCCCCACAAGTGCTTCATCTCATTTAACAAAATAACTCCCAACTACCCTCCTTCATGCTAAACTTCACCTGACCAATTCTTAACCTTACTGCTTTCGGTTTAAATCCTTTAGCGGTGTTTCTAGATGTTTCTTTTTCTTAACCCTGTCCTCGCAGACAGGAGAAACCAAAGACTTCCCAACACAATGGGTGTGAGGCACTTATTGAGTGATGCGAGAGGCCAACCGATTGCTCATTGTTTATAGACTATGGGGAAACAGCATCAAAGCTTAGCTCATTAACAATTTAACCATTGGCTCAATGTTTCTCTTTTCTAAAAAAAAACACATGTAAAAGCAACTTTTTTTCCCCCAAATCCTTTCTGTAAAATCACAGAAAAATTCCAAATGTGATATCTAGTCTTCTAGCTGCCTTGACTAAGGCATAGGCCATCATCTCAAATGGAGGGAGCACTACTCCCCAAATATTAATAACGGGTGAGGGTGGAGGGAGGATCAGTTGCAGCATCTGTGTGCCTCCTGATGTTTGTTCTTTTATCTGAATAGAGAGATGGAAATGCAACAAGGAAAAAGCAAGAGAGAAAGCACAAAACTAGTAGTTCTTTTTACAGACTCAAAACATCCATTATATATAAGCTTAACAAATTCTCCTACATTCAGTGGGAAGTCATGAGCAAGAACATCTTCACGCCTTAGAGTCTCATTCATCTGTGCATCATACCAGCACATCCTACCATTATTATTGCATTCTCTTACCGAATAGTGACAGTTGCAAGTGTCTTCTGTTGTGGCTATGGAGGTGGGAATATAATAAAATTTATATTGGTAATGAAAACCCAGTGCTTAAAACCATCGGCTCTATAGTTTTAGATAACTTTGGGTTTTTTTAAAAGAGGGCTTACTCAAATAATTATATGGTGCAGAAACACAACTTGCAGTGTCAAAGGGTTGGATAGAACACAAAGTTCAAAATGAAGCAAACCGAATCGGTACAGACACAAGTGCATTTTCAGATTCAACTTCTGCATGATTAAATACACCATTATGAAATAAGAGATTAATGTATGTTTAGTTAGAGTACAGCAAGAGAAAGACCATCAGTATTGCTGAAAATAGACGTTATCGAAGCTTTTCGTCTTGCACTCATCAGGGCAATATGCAAGAATAACCAATGTAAGGGAAAACAACAACAACTTATACTGCATGAGAAGAGAGTGCTGATTGGTTGGCAAGTGAACTCTGCTACTGGTGCAGGCCGTATCCAAGCAGCCCGTGCTTGCAAAACTCAAAACATAGTGTCCAACATTAGATGTGATTCCACGATTGGACAACATCTGCTAAATAATCTGCTGTGTGCTAAGAATTATGCTGACAATCAATTTAAGATTGTCAGTAGGGCATGCAGTGTGGTGTATCTACGTGTACTGGAAGCGACATATTAATACACAGGGTTCTGTTCTTTGCAGACAGAAAGAACATGTACACACATTGCGCCTGTTTTAGCTGAACAAAACAAATGACAGCCATTTGCTGGTTCATTCCTCGGGGCAATGCCTTGACCAGAGTCAAACTGCCTGGTTTAAATTTCAAACAAAGCTTGGCAGTTAACTGTCAGTCACAGTAAACTGGTGCATTCTCTATGGCAATGCGTCTCCCAATCAGAGCTCACTTACCAACCAATCAGCCCTCTCTTCTCAAGCAGTATAACCTGTTGTTTTGCCTTAGATTGGTTATTCTTGTGAATTATTGGTTATTCAAGATGAGTGCAAGACGAAAAGCTTTGACAGCATGTCTCTATTTTCAGCAATACTCAAGTTCTGTACTACCAAACTACTATTTAGGTAGACCATCATAAAACAGATTACTCACCAAGCACTATGAGGGAGATAACTGTTTTTGTAATGTGCCCATCTTGAAGTATGAACTCTAGTAGGTACTCCCCGGTATCATTCTTCTGTAATTCCTTCAGCAACACACTCTTTTCTTTGAGCTCAGTTCTTCCCTTATATGATCCAAAATATTGTGTGTTTTTCTCTGTTTCCCATTCAAAAACCTTGTTTCCATCAAGCTTGCACACAATTTCAGCTGTATTAATGGGTCTTAAGGCAGGGAGAGATACAGAATGGTCCAAGAATCCATAGATTTCAAATTTTGTTGAGTTACATGTAGAAACTGGAGGAAGAAGAAAATGTGAAAAATAAACAAATGTTATGATGAATAATTATTAAAATAACAACTTCCTGTAAACAAATTAAAAGTTTGACCATATTAGTTGGCAATTGGAAGCTATTATAAAAAAAAAACAAATTTGCAGTTGCTTTATCCAACAAAGGCATTCACAGATTATGCAAGTAGATAGTAGAGAAAAGGGACCATGCCACCATATAATGTTTACATTTAACAAAAACATGCCAACTCTTTACTCAGTTCTAAGATCCCGGTAGACCCAAAATACAGAAGTTGTTCAAACTTGAGTGCTGGCTAGAATAGGGCTAAACTGGTACACGACAGAAAGGATGAATTTCATTCAAATTCACATTATAAGAAGTTTAGATTTTGTGTACATTCAGAAAGAGAATGGGTATCATGACTTACCTCTTCCGCTCCCCCACCCCCAACCATCTAAAACTTGCCCCTGTCTATTTTCTGGACATAATCCATGAGGCTGATAGGACCACCACTATTATGATGACTTGCATTTATATAGTGCCCCAAACACAGAAAAAGCATCCCAGCGTACTTTAAGGAAAAATGGAGTCTGATGCAAAGGAGGAATGGTCAGAAACTTGGTAAATGAAGTGAGATTTTAAGATTGGTCTTTGCCTTCCATCTTGCACCCTTCATAAACTGGAGTGCACCCAAAACTTGAAACAAGTCCCATTCACCAATCACCCCTGTGCTTGCTAACCTACATTGGCTCCGAGTCCAGCAACGCCTCAGTTTTAAAATTCTCATCCTTGCTTTCAAATCCATACAAACATACGAATTAGGAGGAGTAGGCCACTTGGCCCCTCGAGCCTGCTCTGCCATTCAACAAGATCATGGCTGATCTGATTGTAACCTCAACTCCACATTCTCGCCTACCGCCGATAACCTTTCACCTCCTGCTCATCAAGAATCTATCTACCTCTGTTTTAAACATATTCAAATTCTCTGCTTCCACTGCCTTTTGAGGAAGAGCGTTCCAAAGACTCACGACCCTCAGAGAAATAACTTCTCCTAAGCTCTTTTAATGGGTGACCCCTTATATTTAAACAGTGACCCCTAGTTCTCCCGCAAGAGGTAACATCCTTTCCGCATCCACCCTGTCAAGACCTCTCAGGATCTTATATGTTTCAATCAAGTCGCTTCTTACTCTTCTAAACTCCAGTAGATACAAGCCTAGCCTGTCCAACCTTTCCTCATAAGACAACCCACCCATTCCAGGTATCAGTCTAGTAAACCTTCTCTGAACTGCTTCCAATGCATTTACAACCTTCCTTAGATAAGGAGATCAATACTGTACACTGTACTCCAGATGTGGTCTCACCAATGCCCTGTATAGCTGAAGTATAACCTCCCTACTTTTGTATTCAATTCCCCTTGCAATAAACCTACATGCTAATCTTCTGCGGTTCACGCACGAGTACCCTCTGAACACTCTGCACCTCAGATCTCTGCAATCTCTCACCATTTGGATAATATGCTTCTTTTTCATTCTTCCTGCCAAAATGGACAATTTCACATTTTCACATTATACTCCATTTGCCTGATCTTTGCCCACTCACTTAACCTATCTATATCCCTTTGTAGCCTCCTTATATCCTCTTCACAACTTACCTTCCTACCTATCTTTGTGCTGTCAGCAAATTTAACGACCATACCTTCTGTCCCTTTATCAAGTAATTTATATTGTCATGATCCTGTTTTTTTTCTCCTCGGGAAATATACAGACTGTTCTGGCACCTGAAGGAAAGAGGAGAGCTCTCCCTCAGTCTATTTAAACCCTATTTATGATCTTTCAAAATTCTGAAAAGTCAAACCAGATTAATTCTTTTCAAAAATAATAGCAACAGATTGATCTGCTGTGTTCATCGCTGGAAAGAGTAACACTTCAACTGCTGAACTGGACTTCTGAATTTCTTATCGTTGAAGAACCTTTTTTTTTTACCCCCATCAGACAACTGCGAAGACATCAAGCAACCTTGGACTGTGTCTACATTGAAGATTCCATTCCGTCAGGAACGTAAATCAACAAAAACTTTGTTATTTCTATGTTTCGGGCAGCTAATGAAATACCAAACTACCGATAATTTGGGTACATGTATGCGAATGCTGTAGTTAGATTCCTTAAATAAGTTATAAGGTCTTTCGATATTGGTTTATTTTAGCAGTGTTTAAGATTTTAGTTTTTTTTTAAATGAACAGTTAATTGGTTGATATCTAAAGATACCTTGTTTGGTTTGCCTCATTCGGGGTGACTAGATTATTTCAAGTCAGCTGTGTCTTGCTTTGATTTGGGAAAGCTTAAAGATATGTATGATGCGACCTTGGAGCGACAGTGCAGTGCTCCCAACGCAATCAGAATGATATATTTTGACTGGGGACTTTGTCTTGAGCAGTTGTGTCATAACAATATAACATTGTAAAAAAGTTCAAGCCCCAGCACTGATCCCTGCGGCACACCACTTGATACATTTTGCCAACCAGAAAATGACCCATTTATGCCTCCTCGGTTTCCTGGTGGCTAGCCAATCCATGCCAATAAGTTACCCCACACCATGAGTTTTTATTTTCCACAATAACCTTTAATGTGACACCTTATCAAATGCCTTCTGGAAATCTAAGAACAGAACATACATCAGTTCTCCTTTATCCACAGAACATGTTAGTTCTTCAAACAACTTCAATAAATTGGTTAAACATGATTTCCCTTTCACAAAACCATGTTGAATCTGCCTGATTACCGTGAACTTTTCTAAGTGCCCTGGTATAGCGTCTTTAGGAATGGCTTCTAACATTTTCCCTAAGTGATGTTAAGCTAACTGGGCTGTAGTTTCCTGCTTTCTGTCTCACTCCCTTTTTGAAGAAAGGAGTTACATTCACTATTTTCCAATCTAATAGAACTTTCCCCATATCTAGGGAATTTTGGAAAATTAAAACCAACGCATCAACTATCTCACTAGCTACATCTTTTAGGACCCGAGGATGAAGTCCATTAGGACCAGAGACTTGTCAGCCCACAGCTCCAACAATTTGCTCAGTACAACCTCCCTGGTGATTGTAATTTTCCAGAGTTTCTCCATCACTTCCATTTCCTGATATACAACTACTTCTGGGATGTTATTTATATCCTCTATTGTGAAGACCAATGCAAAATACATGTTCAATTCATCTGGGATCTCCTTATTAATTCCTCACTCATTTTCCATAGGACCAATGCTCACTTTGTTAATTCTTTGCTCGTTTAAATGTCTATAGAAACTCTTACTGTTTTTATAATTCCAGCTAGCATTCTCTTGTACTCTAATTTTTCTCCCCTTATCAAAATTTACTCATTCTTTTCTGTTTTTTAATATTCTGTCCAATCTTCTGACCTGCCACCCATCTTTGTGTAATTATATGTTTTTTCTTTAAGTTTGATACTATCTTTAACTTTTTTAGTTAACCACGGATAGTGGGTCCTCCCCTTGGAATTTTTCTTTCTCGTCGGAATGCATCTATTCTGTGTATTCTGAAATATCCCCTTAAATGTCTGCCATTGCATCTTTATTCACCTTAACCTAATTTGCCAGTTCACTTCAGCAAGCCCTTCTTTCATGCCCTCATTTAAAGTTTAAAATACTAGTCTTGGACCCATCCCTCTCTCCTTCAAACCAAACGTAAAAATCAATCATATTATGACCGCTGCTACCTAGGGGTGCCTTCATAACGAGGTCATCAATTAATCCCATCTTGTTGCTGTTATGTGAATGTTTCTATTTTTCTTTGCAAAGTGCTTTAAGAGCTGATATTTGAATTGTGGACTGAGTGAAGTGTGCACAGACTGCAAGGCACCTGTTTCCAAGCAGCTCAACAGGGAAATGACAGGAAGATTTATGATTGTCACATGACTTGACTGTGGGATTTAATTTCACTTTGCATTGTGAAAGAAGTGTGGGTTGGACCAGCAGCATGCAGTGAGCTGGCTGGGACCTGTTTGCAGACCAAAGAAAAAGACCTACTCTCTGTAAAAGACGACTTGCCTTTTTTGGGGATAATAAATCCTACATTTGAGGTGGTGGCTGTGGTCTGCCTGGAGAGAGAGAAAAGATCCAGGAAAAGAGGAGCTGTTGCTCTCTGTGGAGGAAAACTGCTTTGCAGAGAGAAATCCCTGCATTTCAAAAGTAGCATTCCTATTGCATCCAGACTCTGAAAAATCCCTGCCATTTGTGTTTGGGAGATCCTGAAATCTCCAAGAAAGCTTCTATTGCTGGACTGATACTTCAAAACCCCAGCAGACCTGGTGCTACACCGTTTTGCTGAAAGATCTGTGTGACATCTGCTGCAGAGGATTTGCATTGAATGTCTACCCATCACAGACTGTTCAACAACCTCGCCTGGAGAGACTTGGAGTGGCATCCAACTATTAGACTCTGGGACACCTACCAGACCGTGACAACCCAAATATATTATACTGAAGAAATAGCTATAAACTGAAAAAGCTTTTTTCCCCCTACCCATTAACTTTTTTAAGACTGTATGTATGAGTGCATGAGGGTTAGGAAGCATAAGAAGTTTTAAAAGAATCTTTCACATAGAGTTATCTCATTATTTTTTAAGACTTAGTTTATTAATAAATCATTAACTTTATTGGTGTTGAAAGAAACCTGGATGGTGTGCTTTATTCTGAGGGACATCATAGCCTTACATCAGTCGTTAGGAAAATGGTAGAATCTATTCTAAAGGCTATGATAAATAGACACTTGGATAATGATCTGTTTGGGCATAGTCAACATGGATTTATGAATGGGAAGTCATATTTGACGAACCTGTTAAAGTTTTTTTGAGGATGTTACTAACAGAATTGATGAAGGGGAATCAGTGGATGTGGTATACTTGGATTTTCAGAAGGCTTTTGATAAAGTCCCCCACAGGTGGTTGGTTAGCAAAATTAAAGCACATGGGATAGGAGGTAATATACTGGCATGGCTTAAGGATTGGTTAACCGGCAGAAAGCAGAGAGTAGGAATAAATGGGTCATTCTCACATTGGCAGGCTGTGACCAGTGGGTTTATTTTTTATTCATTCATGGGATGGGCGCATCGCTGGCCAGGCCAGCATTTATTGCCCATCCCTAATGGCCCTTGAGAAGGTGGTGGTGAGCCGCCTTCTTGAACTGCTGCAGTCCATGTGGGGTAGGTACATCCACAGTGCTGTTAGGAAGGGAGTTCCAGGATTTTGACCCAGCGACAGTGAAGGAATGGCGATATAGTTCCAAGTCAGGATGGTGTGTGACTTGGAGGGGAACTTGCAGGTGGTGGTGTTCCCATGCATTTGCTGCCCTTGTCCTTCTAGTTGGTAGAGGTCGTGGGTTTGGAAGGTGCTGTCGAAGGAGCCTTGGTACGTTGCTGCAGTGCATCTTGTAGATGGTACACACTGCTGCCACTGTGCGTCGATACTGGAGGGAGTGAATGTAGATGGGGTGCCAATCAAGCAGGCTGATTTGTCCTGGATGGTGTCGAGCTTCTTGAGTGTTGCTGGAGCTGCACCCATCCAGGCAAGTGGAGAGTGTTCTGTCACATTCCTGACTTGTACCTTGTCTATGGTGAACAGGCTTTCGGGAGTCAGGAGGTGAATTACTCACTGCAAGATTCCTAGCCTCTGACCTGCTCTTGTAGCCACGGTATTTATATGGCTACTCCAGTTCAGTTTCTGGTCAGTGGTAGCCATAGGATGTTGATAGTGGGGGATTCAGCAATGGTAATGCCATTGAATGTCAAGGGGCAATGGTTCGATTCTGTCTTGTTGGAGATGGTCATTGCCTGGCACTTGTGTGGCGCGAATGTTACTTGCCACTTATCAGCCCAAGCCTGGATATTGTCCAGGTCTTGCTGCATTTCTATACGGACTGCTTCAGTATCTGAGGAGTCACGAATGGTGAACATTGTGCAATCATCAGCGAACATCCCCACTTCTGACCTTATGATTGAAGGAAGGTCATTGATGAAGCAGCTGAAGATGGTTGGGCCTAGGACACTACCCTGAGGAACTCCTGCAGCTCAGATGATTGACCTCCAACAACCACAACCATCTTCCTTTGCGCTGCTAGGTATGACTCCAACCAGCGGAGGGTTTTCCCTCCGATTCCCATTGACCTCAGTTTTGCTTGGGCTCCTTGATGCCATACTCTATCAAATGCTGCCTTGATGTCAAGGGCAGTCACTCTCACCTCACCTCGAGTTCAGCTCTTTTGTCCATGTTTGAACCAAGGCTGCAATGAGATCAGGAGCTGAGTGGCCCTGGCGGAACCCAAACTGAGCATCACTGAGCAAGTTATTGCTGAGCAAGTGTGGCTTGATGGCACTGTTGATGACACCTTCCATCAATTTACTGATGATTGAGAGTAGGCTGATGGGGCGGTAATTGGCCGGGTTGGACTTGTCCTGCTTTTTGTGTACAGGACACACCTGGGCAATTTTCCACATTGCAGGGTAGATGCCAGTGTTGTAGCTGTACTGGAACAGCTTGGCTAGGGGCACGGCTAGTTCTGGAGCACAGGTCTTCAGTATTATTGCCGGAATATTGTCAGGGCCCATAGCCTTTGCAGTATCCAGTGCCTTCAAGTCGTTTCTTGATATCATGCAGAGTGAATCGAATTGGCTGACGTCTGGCATCTGTGATGCTGGGGATTTCAGGAGGAAGCCGAGATGGATCATCAACTCAGCACTTCTGGCTGAAGGTACTGCAGGGATCACTGCTTGGGCCCCAGCTGTTCACAATATATATCAATGATTTGGATTGGGGACCAAATGTAATATTTCCAAGTTCGCGGATGACACAAAACTAGGTGGGAATGTGTATTGTGAGGAAGATGCAAAGCGGCTTCAAGGGGATTTGGACAGACTTTGGTGAGTGGGCAAAAATGTGGTTGATGGAATATAATGTGGAAAAATGTGAGGTTATCCACTTTGGTAGGAGGAACAGATGTACAGAGTATTCTTAAATGGTAAGAGATTAGAAAGTGTAGATGTAGAAAGGGGCCTGGGAGTCCTGGTCAATAAGTCACTGAAAGCTATTATGCAGATGCAGCCTTTGGAAGGGTATTATTGCCATAGAGGGAATGCAATTTAGGTTCACCAGACTTGTTCCCGGGTTGACAGGACTGTCCTATGAGGAGAGAATGGGGAACTGGGCCTGCATTCTCTAGCCTTTTGAAGAATGAGAGGTGATCTCATTGAAACCTACAAAATACTTGAAGGGATAGACAGGGTAGATGCAGCTAAGATGTTTCTCCTGGTTGGGGAGTCTAGAATCAGGGAACACAATTTCAAAATAAGGGGGAAGCCACTTAGGACCGAGATACGGAGAAATTTCTTTACTCGGAGGGTTGTGAATCTTTGGAATTCTCTACTCCAGAGGGCTGTGGAAGCTCAGTCATTGAGTATGTTTAAAGCAAAGATTGATAGATTTCTAAATACTAATGACATAAAAGGATATGGGAATAGTGTGGAAAAAAGGCATTGAAGTGGATGATCAGCCATGATTGTACTGAATGGCAGGGCAGGCTCAATGGGCTGAATGGCCTACTCTTGCTCCTATGGTCCTATGTTTAATTTGGCTACTTTCCAGTAGGTGGGTAGGTAGGTGCTATGACCTGTGGAGTAGTGGGACTGAATTAACAATGCATTACTCCTGCCTTGGTTGTAACATATTAATTGGGGACTCTTGACGGAATAGTTTCCAAAGCTAATTACAATAATTGTGACGGGAGTAATAATATGAAAGAGAAAAAAATAAAAGAACCAGGTTTCTTGCATAATAGGGTACACCATTAGATGGCATTAGCAGCTGCTGCGGTTTTTTTCTGGGAGAATGTGTTCCTCAGTGACTTGACAACTTTAACCAAGATTAAACTAAAAGAGTTGGCGGCACAATTGGGGTTAGAATTGAAATCAGGTGCTAAAAAAGCAGAGCTAATTGATGTAATAGCTCAACATTTAAAATTGAAAAAGATGATAGCAAGTCAGAGGGTGATGCAGTGGAAGTGGCTAAGATTCAGTTAGAAATGTAAAAACTTAGGCTTCAACAGGAAAAAGAATTGAAAAAAAACTTGAGCCTGAGAAAGAGTTGACAATGAAAAAGCTCTAATTTGAAAACTAAAGGGAAAAAGAGAGCATTTCGGAAAGAAAATGAAGAAAGGGAATTCAAATTAAGAGACATTGAATTAAGAAAGGGGTAGTCTTGACTCCAGGTAAAATTCTGGTCAGGAAGAATCTATATTCAGCCCAGGACCCTTCGAAAAGTTGTTAAAAATTTATTCAAGCTCTCCCTAAGTTTGAGGGAAAGGACGTAGAGGCAGTTTTCATATCTTTTGGAAAAGATAGCCAAACAAATGAAACGGCCAAAGGAAAGCTGGACACTCCTTATGCAAAGCAGGTTGATGGGCAGAGCACATGGCATTTATGCCATGCTTCCTGAAGAGGCTTCTGCAGATTGAGATGGCAAAAAAGGCTATTCTTGATGTGTATGAGTTGAGCCCTGAAGCTTACCGTCAGAAGTTTCAAAATCTCCAGAGATTGACTGGCAGACTTATGTAGAATTTGAGGGTGAAGCAAATTAATTTTGATCGTTGGATACGAGCAGTAAAGATGGAAGCAATGTATGAGAATCTTAGAGAACTGATTTTCTTGGAAGAGTTTAAAAATTCAATCACTCCAGTAGTGAAACTCATGTAGAGAACCAGAAGGTTTCAAAAGCCAGGCAAGCAGCGGAAATCACTGATTTTGAGCTTGTGAATAAGCCAAAACCCTTTGTCCATCACCCCCACAAACCCGAGAATGATAGAAAGTGGGACAGTGAAAAGGCGGCAAGTAGCCGGGGACAAGAAGGAACAGCTGGCAACACCCCAGGATCCCCTCGTCAAGCCAGAAAGGAAGGTGCTGAGGGTGGAAGTGAGGTCTGCAAGCCAAAGTGTTATCATTGCCTCAAGGTGGGACATCTTCATTCAGAATGCTGGAAGTTGAGGTAAATCCTTGGGACTTGTTGGGGTACACAAAGCTAATGCAGGGATAGGGGCTCAGAGTACAGTAGATCAGGCTGTTGCTTTAACAGCACCTGTAAAAGCAGATACAACAATCAAAGAGTGTAGAGGCTGGGAATAAAATACCTGAAAGTTATAATGAATTCTTGTCAAAAGGGAAAGTAACTCCATATGCCTCAAGTGAGGTTGGCAAACCTATCGTTCAACATAAGGATACAGGAGCAACCCAGACTGGGGAAAGGAATAACATTTCCACCAGAGAGCGCACTGAATGCTGACGTTTTAGTTAATGGTATTGGCGGGGAGTATATACCCGTACTTTTGTATCCAGTGCACCTAGAGTGTGACCTAATGTCTGGGATGGTAGCTGTAAGAGTTGTCCATAGTTTGCCAGTAGAGACAATTGACCTACTCCTAGGGAATGATTTGGCCGGAGCAAGAGCATCAGTTTCTCCTGTAGTCAGAGAAATCAAGTCAAGTTAAAGAAACGGAACAATTCCAGGAACAAGTTCCAGGAATATTTCCTGCATGTTGTCGAAGGTAAAATTGGCATCATAAACAGAGTATCTGAAACTTTCCTTGGGGATTTAGATAATCCAAATGAGATGTTTAACAAGTCTTTGTTAATCGCAACACAAGAAGCTGATCCAGAGTTCCACAGAATAGCACAGTCGGCTCTGACAGAAGCTGAGGCAAAAGGAGTTCCAGAAGGCTATTATGTTGAAGATAGGGTTCTGAGGAGGAAATGGAAACTGCCTCATAGACCTGCGGATGAAGAATGGACAATTGTTCGACAAGTAGTGGTACCACCTAAATATCGCCAAGAATTATCATCATTAGCACATGACATTTCTTTAGCAGAACACATGGAGATCTGAAAGACCAAACCATGTATAAGTCAACATTATTACTGGCCAGGCCTTACAAAGGACGCAAGGCAGTTTTGTAGGACATGCCATACGTGCCAAATGATGGAAAAACCACAACCTACCAGAAAACCAGCACTTCTAATTCCCATACTAGTTATTGAGGAACCATTTCATAGTGTATTGGTAGACTGTTTAGGACCCTTGACAAAAACAGAAGCAGGATATCAATATATACTAATCTATCATGGATATGTCTACTCGACTTCCAGAGGGCATTCCCTTGAGGACAACTACTGCTAAAGTAGTAGTATAGAAGTTCACCCAATTTTTTATTCATTCAGGGATGTGGGCGTCACTGGCCAGGCCAGCATTTATTGCCCATCCCTAATTGCCCTTGAGAAGGTTGTGGTGAGCTGCCTTCTTGAACCGCTGCAGTCCACTTGGGGTAGGTACTGTGCTGCCACTGCCACAGTGCTGACAGGAAGGGAGTTCCAGGATTTTGACCCAGTGACAGTGAAGGAACAGTGATATAGGTCCAAGTCAGGATGGTGTGTGACTTGGAGGGGAACTTGCAGGTGGTGCTGTTCCCATGCATTTGCTGCCCTTGTCCTTCTAGTTGGTAGAGGTCATTGGTGTGGAAGGTGCTGTCTAAGGAGCCTTGGTGCATTGCTGCAGTGCATCCTGTAGATGGTACACACTGCTGCCACTGTGTGTCGGTGGTGGAGGGAGTGAATGTTTGTAGATGGGGTGCCAATCAAGTGGGCTGCTTTGTCCTGGATGGTGTTGAGCTTCTTGAGTGTTGTTGGAGCTGCACCATCCAGGCAAGTGGAGAGTATTCCATCACACTCTTGACTTGTGCCTTGTAGGTGGTGGACAAGCATTGGGGAGTCAGGAGGTGAGTTACGTGCCTTAGGATTCCTAGCCTCTGACCTGCTCTTGTAGCCACGGTATTTATATGGCTACTCCAGTGCAATTTCTGGTCAATGGTAGCCCCTAGGATGTTGATAGTGGGGGATTCAGCAATGGTAATGCCATTGAATGTCAAGGGGCAATGGTTCGATTCTCTCGTTGGAGATGGTCATTGCCTGGCACTTGTATGGCGCGAATGTTACTTGCCACTCATCAGCCCAAGCCTGGATATTGTCCAGGTCTTGCTGCATTTCTACATGGACTGCTTCAGTATCTGAGGAGTCACGAATGGTACTGAACATTGTGCAATTACCAGCGAACATCCCCACTTCTGATCTTATGATTGAAGGAAGGTCATTGATGAAGCAGCTGAAGATGGTTAGGCCTAGGCCACTACCCTGAGGAACTCCTGCAGTGATGTTCTGAAGCTCAGAGGATTGACCTCCAACAACCACAACCAACTTCCTTTTGCACTAGGTATGACTCCAGCCAGTGGAGGGTTTTCCCTCCGATTCCCATTGACCTCAGTTTTGCTAGGGCTCCTTGATGCCATACTTGGTCAAATGCTGCCTTGATGTCAAGCGCAGTCACTCTCACCTCAAGATATGGATTACCAGTTGAACTTCAATTGGATCAAGGTTCTAATTTTATTCTAAGATATTTCAAGAAGTTATGGGAAATTTGAGTACCAAACAGTTAAAATCTTCAGCATATCACTCAGACACAGGGAGCTTGAGAGAGGTATCATCAAACTCCCAAAACAATGATTAGAGCATACTGTCATGAATATCCCCATAATGGGATAAAGGGCTACGCTTCCTTTTATTTGTCACTAGAGTTTCACCGAATGAGTCTACAGGTTTTAGTCCTTTTGAATTGGTTTATGGACATGAAATAACAGGTCCTCTAAAACTCATCAAGACAGGTTCTTAGAACAAAGGAATGAATCTTCGAAACTAGACTATGTATCTGGGAAAGGCTCACAAAAGCTTGCAATGTATCTCAGGAACACCTTACATCATCCCAAGCCAATATGATATAATAGGCAGACAAGAACGCTAAGAGCTGAAATTTTCAACCAAGGGATGAAGCATTAGTATTACCGTTACAGGGTGAACCATTAAAAGCACAGTTTAGTGGTATGTATAAAGTGATAAAAAGAGTGGGTAAGGTAAATTACTTGATTGGTTTTCCGGCAATTGGGGGGTCAATCAACTGTGTCATATCAATATGTTAAGGCAATATTATCGCAGGGAGCAGGATAAGCCGGTACAGGTATGTCAGGTAATGGGAACTGTTGAAGGAAAAGAATAGTGAGGATGAAGCAGAAGGAGGCTGAGACTATTCTCAGGTTGAGCCTCTAACGATCCAGTTAGCTAATACAGAATGGCTAGGAAAATTGGATAACATGGTTTTGTACTTGGATGCAGAACAACGAGAAGACCTAACAAGGCTACTCATAGCATTTAAAAGAGTGCAGGGATAAACCAGAATGTACAACCTTACCCACACATGATGTGGATATAGGGGAATCCATTCCTTTAAAACAGCATCCTTGACACTTGAATCCAGACAAACAGGCCCAAGTGAAAGCAGAAGTCCAATCCATGCTGGAAAACAATTTAATTGAACCTAGTCAAAGCAGCTGGAGTTCACCAATAGTATTGGTGCCTAAACCTGATGGGTCAACCAGACTTTGCATAGACTGCAGAAAAGTTAATACAGTAACGAAGGCAGGCTGCTACCCAATTCCTCGCTTAGAAGACTGTATTGACAGAGCGGGCAGTGCCAGGTTTCTTACAAAGATAGATTTGTTAAAGGGATACTGGCAAGTTCCTTTGACACATCGAGGTAAAGCAATATCAGCTTTTGTCACACCAGATGTCTTTATCAGTGCTGAGTGATACCATTCGGGCTAAAAAACGCTCCAGTAACTTTTCAGAGACTAATGAATCTTCCCAACCGTGTCGTGTATCTTGATGATGTACTAATCTATGATAACACTTGGTAGGAACAGAGGTAGAAACTCTGTTTAAAAAATTACAAGCTGCTGATTTAATGGTAAATCTGGCAAAAAGTGAATTCGCAAAAGCAAGAGTGACCTACCTTGGACATATAGTGGGGCAAGGACAAGTCTTGCCAAGAACGGCTAAAGTACAAGCCTTAGTGGAGTTCCCTATTCCTGAGACTGAATGTGAAATCATGAGGTTTTTGGGAATATGTGGTTTCTACAGAAAGTTTGTACCAAATTTTAGTGCTGTAGCTGCTCCACTAACTGACTTGCTACAGAAAAAGAAAACCAAGGTAGTGTGGTCAGGTGAATGCCAGGCATCTTTTGAAAAGCTAACAGCAATCTTGACTAATGAACCAGTGTTGGTTGCTCCAAATTATGTTAAACCCTTCAAGGTAGCGATTGATGCTCATGACCGGGGAGTCGGGACAGTACTATTGCAGGATGACGAATCGGGCATAGAAAAACCAGTAGGGTACTTTAAGAAAACTGAATTGCCACCAAAAAAGGTATTCCACTGTGGAAAAAGAAACATTAGGACTATTGCTGGCTCTTAAACATTTCAAAGTATATGTCCGCCATGACTACAAAGAAACATTAATATACACTGACCATAACCCATTAAACTTTGTGGAAAAATTTAAAACTGAAAATGTCAGAATATTGCCAGTTTATTGTTACAGCCTTATCACTTGGAGTGTACACATTTCAGGAAAAAACAAGGTTATTACTGATGCTTTGTCACGAATTTAACCTTACTGAGTTATGAGTAACAATGGTACAAAGCAAAATTTTGTTAGCTACCAGTAAAGTGAATGATAGGCATGAATGGGAAAATATGTTTAAAATGTTTTTTCAATTTCTGTTTTACATTGTAATGTCAAGCATCCAAGAATGGCATTTCATTTCACCAAGGGCAGAAATATTATGTGAGTGCTTCTGTTTTTCTTTGCAAAAAGTACTTTAAGAGCTGCTATCTGAATTGTGGACAGAGTGAAGTATGCACTGACTGCAAGGCACCTGTTTCCAAGCAGCTGAACAGGGAAATGACAGGAAGGTTTGACTGTCACATGACTTGATTGTGGGTTTTAGTTTCACTTGCATTGTGAAAGAAGTGTGGGCTGGACCAGCAGCATGCAGTGAGCTGGCTGAGACCTGTTTGCAGACCAGTGAAAAAAAAACACTCTCTGAAAAAGACGACTTGCCTCTTTTGGGAAAAGAAATCCTACATTTGAGTTGGTGGCTGTGGTCTGCCTGGTGAGAGGAAAAAGACCCAGGACAAGAGCAGTTGCTGCTCTCTGTGGAGGAAAACTGCTCTGCATAGAGGAATCCCTGCAATTTAAAGGCAGCAGATTCCTATTGCCTCCAGTCTCTGAATAATCCTGGTCTCAGGAGTGATTCCTATTACCTCTTGTATTTTGGGAGATCCTGAAATCTCAAGAAAGCTTCTATTGGTAGACTGATAATTCAAAACCCAAGTAGACCTATTGCTCTACCCTTTTGCTGAAAGACATGTATGACGCCTGCTGCAGACGAATTACCATCAGGCTGTTCAACAACCTCGCCTGGAGAGACCTGGAGTGGCATCTGACTATTCGACTCTGGGACACCTCACTGATCCAGAAATATCCTACCAGATCGTGACAACCCAATTATTTTATTATTCCTGAGAAACTGTTGTAAACCGAAAAAACCTTTACACCATGTTAACTATTTTTTTTGAATGTGTGTGTATGAGGGTTAGGAATAATAAATTTTAAAAGAATCTTTTTCACACAGAGTTCTCATTATTGTTTAAGACAGTTTGTTCATAAATAGTTAATTTTGTTGTTGTTTAAAGAAACCTGGTTTGGTGTGCTTTATTCTGAGGGACAAATAGTGTTTAATTTCGCTACTTTCCAGTAGGTGGGAAACTTTATTAATATACTATGACCTGTAGAGTAGTGGGACTGAATTAACAGTACATTATTCCCGCCGTGGTTGTAACACTGCACAATACCAGTCTAGTATAGCCTGCTCTCTGGCTCCAGAACGTGCTGTTCTAAGAACCTATCCCAAAAACGTTCTATGAACTCATCATCTCTGCTCCCTTTGCCCATCTGAGTTTTCCAGTCTGCATGTAGATTAAAATCCCCCTTATTTATTGCTGTACCTTTCTGACAAGCTCCCATTATTTCCTCCTTAATACTCTGTTCTTTTTAACAGTAACCACACAGTAGGACAAAGAACAAAGATAATTACAGCACAGGAACAGGCCCTTCGGCCCTCCAAGCCTGCGCCGATCCAGATCCTCTCTCTAAACATGTCGCCTATTTTCTAAGCTTCTGTATCTCTTTTCTTCCTGCCCATTCATGTATCTGTCTAGATACATCTTAAAAGACTCCATCGTGCCCGCATCTACCACCTCCGCTGGCAATGCGTTCCAGGTGCCCACCACACTCTGCGTAAAGAACTTTCCACGCATATCCCCCCTAAACTTTTCCCCTTTCACTTTGAACTCGTGTCCTCTAGTAATTGAAACCCCCACTCTGGGAAAAAGCTTCTTGCTATCCACCCTGTCTATACCTCTCATGATTTTGTACACCTCAATCAGGTCCCCCCTCAACCTCCGTCTTTCTAATGAAAATAATCCTAATCTACTCAACCTCTCTTCATAGCTAGCGCCCTCCATACCAGGCAACATCCTGGTGAACCTCCTCTGCACCCTTTCCAAAGCATCCACATCCTTTTGATAATGTGGCGACCAGAACTGTACGCAGTATTCCAAATGTGGCCGAACCAAAGTCCTATACAACTGTAACATGACCTGCCAACTCTTGTACTCAATGCCCCGTCCGATGAAGGAAAGCATGCCGTATGCCTTCTTGACCACTCTATTTACCTGCGTTGCCACCTTCAGGGAACAGTGGACCTGAACACCCAAATCTCTCTGGACATCAATTTTCCCCAGGACTTTTCCATTTACTGTATAGTTCACTCTTGAATTGGATCTTCCAAAATGCATCACCTCGCATTTGCCCTGATTGAACTCCATCTGCCATTTCTCTGCCCAACTCTCCAATCTATCTATATTCTGCTGTATTCTCTGACAGTCCCCTTCACTATCTGCTACTCCACCAATCTTAGTGTCGTCTGCAAATTTGCTAATCAGTCCACCTATACTTTCCTCCAAATCATTTACGTATATCACAAACAACAGTGGTCCCAGCACGGATCCCTGTGGAACACCACTGGTCACACGTCTCCATTTTGAGAAACTCCCTTCCACTGCTACTCTCTGTCTCCTGTTGCCCAGCCAGTTCTTTATCCATCTAGCTAGTACACCTTGGACCCCAAGCGCCTTCACTTTCTCCATCAGCCTACCATGGGGAACCTTATCAAACGCCTTACTGAAGTCCATGTATATGACATCGACAGCCCTTCCGTCATCAATCAACTTTGTCACTTCCTCAAAGAATTCTATTAAGTCGGTTAGACATGACCTTCCCTGCACAAAACCATGTTGCCTATCACTGATGAGCCCATTTTCTTCCAAATGGGAATAGATCCTATCCCTCAGTATCTTCTCCAGCAGCTTCCCTACCACTGACGTCAGGCTCACCGGTCTATAATTACCTGGATTATCCCTGCTACCCTTCTTAAACAAGGGGACAACATTAGCAATTCTCCAGTCCTCCGGGACCTCACCCGTGTTTAAGGATGCTGCAAAGATATCTGTTAAGGCCCCAGCTATTTCCTCTCTCGCTTCCCTCAGTAACCTGGGATAGATCCCATCCGGACCTGGGGACTTGTCCACCTTAATGCCCTTTAGAATACCCAACACTTCCTCCCTCCTTATGCCGACTTGACCTAGAGTAATCAAACATCTGTTCCTAACCTCAACATCCGTCATGTCCCTCTCCTCGGTGAATACCGATGCAAAGTACTCGTTTAGAATCTCACCCATTTTCTCTGAGTCCAAGCATAACATTCCTCCTTTGTCCTTTAGTGGGCCAATCCTTTCTCTAGTTACCCTCTTTCTCCTTATATATGAATAAAAGGCTTTGGGATTTTCCTTAACCCTGTTTGCTAAAGATATTTCATGACCCCTTTTAGCCCTCTTAATTCCTCGTTTCAGATTGGTCCTGCATTCCCGATATTCTTTCAAAGCTTCGTCTTTCATCAGCCGCCTAGACCTTATGTATGCTTCCTTTTTCCTCTTAGCTAGTCTCACAATTTCACCTGTCATCCATGGTTCCCTAATCTTGCCATTTCTATCCCTCATTTTCACAGGAACATGTCTCTCCTGCACGCTAATCAACCTCTCTTTAAAAGCCTCCCACATATCACATGTAGATTTACCTTCAAACAGCTGCTCCCAATCTACATTTTCCAGCTCCTGCCGAATTTTGGTATAGTTAGGGCCCTGTACACCACTCCCGCGAGTGACTTCTTGCCTTTTATCATTTTTCATCTCTAACCAAACCGCTTCGAAATCCTGGTTTTCTAAACTTAGGTCATCCCTCTCTAATACGCTAATACCATTGTTAATTAACAGAGCCACGCCTCCACCTTTTCCTAGCTTCCGGTCCTTCCCAAATGTCATGTACCCGTAAATATTCAGGTCCCAATCTATGTCAGCCTGCAACCATGTCTCTGTAATGGATATCGGACTTATTTATTTCTATTTGCAGTTCATCTGTTTTGTTTCGAATGCTACGTGCATTCAGATAGAGCCTTTCATTTTGTCCTTTCATTATTTTTGTAATGTCTAGCCTTGACTGCTGATTTACTCTTAGATTTGTACTCTCTGTCCCTTCCGGTCATGATCTGTTTATCATTTCCCATATTAATACCTTTCTCTCTTGCCTTGTCTCTACTCTTTGTTTGGACACATCTTCCCACATTTGATCCCTTGCCCCCACTATTTAGTTTAAAACCCTCTCTACTTCCCTAGTTACACGGCTTGCTAGAACGCCAGCCCCAGCACGGTTCAGGTGTAGACCATCCCAAACGGTACAGCCTCCACTTTCCCTAGTATTGGTGCCAATGGCCCACACACCAGAACCCATTTCTACCACATAAGTCTTTGAGCCACGCATTCATCTCACTAATCTTATTTGCCCTATGCCAATTTTCATGTGGTTCAGGTAATAATCCAGAGATTATTACCTTTGAGGTTTTGCTTCTTAATTTGGTACCTAACTCCTCATACTGACATAGGCAGGACAAGGAAGGAGGTTCTGCATAGTCAGTTGTACCTACATGGACCATGACAACTGGATCATCCTACTTCCACTGTAAGTTCCTCTCCAGCCCTGAACAGATGTCCAGAACCCTTTGCTGCAGAGAACATGTTAGGGCATAGCCCTATCTCTGTAACCTCCTCCAGCCCTGCAACCCTCTGAGATCGCTGCACTCCTCCAATTCTAGCCTCTTGCACATCCCAATTTTAATTGCTCCACTACTGGTGGCAATGCCTTCAGCTGCCTAGAGTTCTGAAATTCCCTCCCAACATCTCTGCCTACCTACCTCTTTATTTTCCTTTAAGATGCTCCTGAAAATCCACCTCTGGTCAAACATTTGGTCACCTGTCCTCATATCTCCTGGTCTCGCAGTGCCAAAGTTTATATAATAGATCTCCTGTGAAGCTCCTTGGGATATTTCACTATGCTAAAGGCATGATCTAAATGCAATGTTGTTGTTGCTGTTGGTCTTAAAGCAGGGTAGGGAGCTGCAGAGAGGGGCTTAGGAAAGTTTCCACAGCATGAGACTAAGATGGCTATAGGTATAGCTGATGGGGTGAAGGGCAGGAGAATGCAGAAGATACTTAAGTCAGAGGAATGGAGAGTTCAGATTTTTTTGGGGGATGTAGATGGTTGTTGTAGGGCTGAGCTAATGAGAGGTGAAGCCATAGAGGGACTTAAATGCAAGAACGAGAATTTTATATTGACAAGTGTTTTCTTTAGAATCAGTAGAGACATGGCAGTATTGCTTATTCTTAGCATTTTCTGAATTCTAGGCCTTGTGAAATCTGTGAAATTCTTTGATGGATCTCTCAACTTTGCACCTACCAAGTCAACAGATACGTTTCTCTCAGCAAGATAATTTTTATTCCATAAATTTGCAGATCTGCTCCCCCATTTAGCTGTTTTGCAATTAGCTGGGTCTTCAGTTGCTCTGGAAATCTTATTTACACTGCAATGTGAATTCCAAGACACCATTGGCAAGATTGCATGTGCTCAGTTATATTAAAGTTACCTTTTTTTTTTTGGCCCCAGACCTTTCCTGATAGCAGACCAGCAATACAGGAACAACTTGCATGACACTTGTAGCTAAAAAAAAAAGTACCAGCACTTGGCAGATGTTGGCAGAAACTTAGATGACCCCTTACGTTTACCAGCAGTAGCACAAGATTAAAAAAAGTTCAGAACACAGTACTAGCAATGCAATGAGATTATATACACCCACAATTATTTATAAAGTTAAATCCTCATTCTCTAAGCAATAAGCTTATGAAGTTTTGAAAGCTTATGGAACCATATGCTTTTTGTTATGAACCCAATAGAAAAGAGCGGGAGCAGAGCAAAGATTCAAAAAAGCATGCCAGGAGTTCGGAGGCCAAATAGAAAGAAGTGGGAGCCAAACCAAACATAGTTGAAATCAAAAAGTAATGTTAAAGTGACATCAATCAAGAGAGAGCAGGGAAACAGAAAGCAGGCCAGTGAGAGTACACTGGTAAGCTTTTAATTTAATTTAAATCAATCGACTATAAAGTAAGACTTAATTGATTCATTTCTATAGAAACAAAGCTAAAACTGATTTTATAATTTATTATACTTAAAATTAGTGCTCACTGAAGCAATCAGATCTCAGGGTAAAGTTAAAAATTAAATAGGGGATAGGAGGACCAAAGATGTCTGTATTTTTCAGGAAATTAAAATCTAAGGTTTTAGATAAAAATTAAGTAGAAACATTTTAATTAACCTCCCTATAAAGCACAGGAAGAGTCGCTGATTGGTGAGTTATTTTATTTAAGTAGTAAGTTTAATAAATAGAGGCATAGCAGGGCAGCCCTGACCCATGGAATGTGCATCCTGTTCCATGTGGGAACTCCAGGACACTTCTCAGGTCCTGGACACCACATGTGCAGGAAGTGTCATCAGCTGCAGCAGCTCGAGCTCTGGGTTTCGGTAATTGGCGACATTGTGGCGCAACCACAAGGCTGAGATAGAACATTTATAGATGTGTTCACCAGGCAGCTTAAGGGTATGCAGGCAGAGAGAATGGGTGGCCACCAGACAGACAGTCAAGGAGGATCAGGCAGGAACTGCAGGAATCCCCTGAGTGCATCTCACTTACCAACAAGTACTCTGTTCAGAATACTGGTGAGAGTGATGGTTCATCTGGAGGGTGCAGCCAGAGTCTAGTGCATAGCCAGATGGCTGGCTCAGCTGTACTGGGGGTCAGGAGGAAGACTGTGAAAACAATAGTGATGGGGGTTTTTATAGTTAGGGGAACAGGCAGGCATTTCTGTGGCCACAGACATGAATTCAGGATGGTATGTTGCCTCCTAGGTGCCAGATCAAGGATGTCACTGGGCAGCTGCATAACACTGAGGGTGAACAGCCAGCAGTCCTGGTACCAATGACATAGGCAGAAAGAGAGATGAGGTCCTGCAGACAGAGTGTAGGGAACTAGGAAAGAAATTAGTAAGCAGGACCTCAAAGGTAGCAATCACCAGATTACTCCCAGTACCAAGTGCAAGTAACTATAGAAATAGGAGGATTGAACTGATGACTGCATGGATGGTGACGGTGGGACAGCTTTAGATTCCTGGTACATTGGGACCGGTTTTGGGGGAGACCTGACCTGTACAGGCCAGATGGGTTACACCTGAACAGAGCCAGGACCAATGTCCTTGCGGGGTGATTTGGGGAGGGCTTAAACTAACTTGGCAGGGAAACAAAGAGGTATTATTAGAGAGGAAACCAAGAGGTATTATTAGAGAAGAAACCAAGGTGCAGAGAATTGGGAAAGACATAGCACTAGAGTAGGAAATAGTAAGGTATTAGGTTGGGCCAGATGAGGGAATGTAGTAAGGTCTAAATTAGGTTTACTGTGCAGAGTGTAGTAAATAAGGTTGATGAGCTGCAGGCGCAGATAGCCACATGGAAATATGATATGACCAGAATGGAGATCTAGCTCAAAAAAAGGCAGGAATAGGTACTAAATATTCCTGGATACAAGGTGTTCAGGAAAGATATGGAAAGAAGGAAAGGAGGAGTGGTAGCTGTACTGACTGAGAATTTTACAGTGCTGGAGAGAGAGGACATCCTAGAGGGTCAAGGACAGAATCTATTTGGTTAGAGCTAAGAAACAACAGAGATACCATTATATTGCTGGATGCATTCTATTGTCCACCAGCTAGTGGGTAAGACAGAGAAACAGATCTGCAAGGAAATTATAGAGTTTAATGGGTGGACTTTAGTTATCTTAATATAGACTGAGATAGTAATAGTGTACAGGGAAAGTGTTTCCACAGTGCATTCAGGAGAATCTTCTACATCAGTATGTTTCCAGTCCAATAAGGAAGGAAGCATTGCTGAATCTGATTCTGGGGAATAAGGTGGATCAAGTGAATAGAGTGTCAGTAGGGGAACATTTAGGAGACAGCGACCATAGCATTATAAGGTTTAAGTTAACTATGGAAAAGGCCAAGAAACAATCTGGAATAAAGATAATTAATTGGGGGAGGGCCGACTTCGATGGGACGAGAATGGACCTGGCCCAAGTAAATTGGAATCAAAGATTGGCAGGTAAAACTCTGTAGGAATAATGGGCTGCCTTTAAAGAGGAGATGGTTTGGGTACATTTCCATGAAGGGGAAAGGTAGGGCAAACAGATCCAGAGCTCCCTGGATTTTGAAAGAGATAGAAAGATGAAGCAGAGAAAGGGTGTGTATGACAGATGTCAGGTGAATAATACAATTGAGCACCAGGCTGGATATAGAAGGTTCAAAGGGGGAAGTGAAAAAATAAAGATCAGCAAAGAGAGAGAGAGTATGAGAAGAGACTGGCAGCTAACATAAAATGGAAGCTAGAAGTCTTCTATAGGCATATAAATGTAAAAGGGTGGCAAAAGAAGCAGTGGAGCTGATTAGGGACCTAAAAGGGGATTTATGCATAGAGGCAGGAGGCATGGCTGTGGTACTAAATAAGTACTTTGCTTCGGTCTTTACCAAGAAAGATGATGTTGCCCAAGCCATGGTGAAAGAGGAGGTAGTTGAGATGCTGGATTGGCTAAACATTGATAAAGAGTAGATATTAGATAGTGGCTATACTTAAAATTTGGTAAGTCACCAGGACCAGATGAGATGCATCCAAGGATACTGAATGAAATAAGGGTAGACATTGCAGAGGCACTGACCATAATCTTCCAATCCTCCTTAGACACCGGGCTGGTGCCAGAGGACTGGAGAATTGCAAATCTTTCACCCTTGTTCAAAATCAGGTGCAAGGGCAAGCCCAGCAACTACAGGCCAGACAATTTAACCTCAGTGGTGGAAAAGTTTTATGAAACAATAATTCGGGGCAAAATTAACAGTCACTTAGACAAATGTGGATTAAGTAAGGCAAGCCGCACAGATTTGTTAAGGGCAAATAGCGTTTAACTAATCTGCTTGATTTTTTTGAAGAGGTAACAGAGAGGGTTGATGAAGATAATGCAGTTGATGTGGTGTACATGGACTTCCAAAAGGCATTTGCAAAAATGCCACATAAACAGATTGGTCAACAAAGTTAAAGCCCATGGAATAAAAAAGCGACAGTAGCAGCATGGATACAAAATTGGCTGAGTGATAAGAAAGAGAATAATTGTGAATGGTTGTTTTTCAGACTGGAGGAAGGTATATTTTGTGGTTCCCCAGGGATTGATATGAGGACCCCTGCTTTTCTCGTCATATATTAATGACCTAGACTTGGGTGTATAGGGTACAATTTCAAAATTTGTGGATGACACAAGATTTGGAAGTATTGTGTACTGTCGGGAGCATAGTGATAAACTTCAAGAGGACACAGACGGGTGGGTGGAATGGGTGGACAAGTGGCAAATAACATTTAATGCAGAAAAGTGTGAAGTGATTAATTTTGATAGCAAGAACGAGGAGAGGCAATATAAATTAAAGGGTACAATTCTAAACAGCAGAGGGACCTGGGGGTATATGCTCACAAATCATTGAAGGTTGCAAGGTAGGTTGAGAAAGTGGTTAATAAAGCATATGGGATCCTGGTCTTTATAAAAAGCGGCACAGAGTACAAGAACAAAGAAGTTATGAAAAGCCTTCATAAAGCACTGGTTCGGCCTCAACTGGAGTATTGTGTCTAGTTCTGGGCACCGCACTTTAGGAAGGATCTTAAAACATTAGAGAGGGTGCAGAAAAGATTCACGAGAATGGTTCGAGGGATGAGGAACTTCAGTTACGTGGATAGGCTGGAGAAACTGGGGCTGTTCTCCTTGGAGAAGGGAAGATTAAGAGGAGATTTGATTGAGGTGTTCAAAATCATGAGGGGTCTGGGTAGAGTAGATGGGGGAAGCTGTTACCATTGGCGGAAGGGTTGAGAACCACAGGACACAGATTTAAGGTGACTGGCAAAAGCAGCAATGGAGACATGAAAGAATGGATCTGGAATGCACTGCCTGAAAATGTGGTGGAGGCAGACTTAATCAAGTCTTTCAAGAGAGAACTGGATAATTATCTGAAGAGAAAAAAATTTGCAGGGCTACAGGGAAAAGTCAGGGGAGTGGGACTAGGTCAGTTGCTCTTGCAAAACGCCAGCAGAGACACGATGGGCCGAATGGCGTCCTTTGGTGTTGTAACCATTCTATAATAACAACATTACCCTGAATATTGCTGAGTGAACTCTTCACACCAATAAGACCCGAAGCTTAGGTTTCATATTTCAGGCCACTCAATTTTTTAGACTGTTTCCATATGTTGCTTATTCATATTATCTTCAAGCGTTTCTGTTTGAGTAAAAAGTATGAAAGTTGTAAGCAGACATTCCATTATTCCATTCAGTCTTAAATTGCAATTTAGTTCTGGTTGGGAAAAAATTGTCTTTAATATTTGAATAAAACTGTTTATTTTGTTTAACTTAGAGAAATAGCTACGAAGGTTGACAAGAAGAGGAACTACAAGAAGGTAAATCAAGAAGTAGGGATTATATTGTGCCCAAACTGGCTATTATTTCCATACAGAAGGGGAGATTAAAACCATTTACAAGGAATGAAAGGGAGGGAACAGTGAAAGAGCTTGACTGAAAGCTAGCGATGAGAAGGATCATATACCAGAACACAATTTTTTTCCCATTTCGTAATGAACGTGAGAGAGAGTTGATGAAACAGCCTCCCCAGATATGGGAGCAGTATTGAGGTAATACATAGAGCGGGGCTTTATATAAAGTAAAAGGTGTTGACATTTAAGAATTACAAACTGTAACTTGTAGACAGGCCTACCAGCCAAGCTAGAACCTTAAACCTTTGTGACACTACTGCCTTCATCAGTACTGTCACTTAGCATGTCTCATCTCAGTATGATCAGTGTGACCAAACTGGCTGTAATCTATAACAGAAAACCACAGATACACACAAGTCTACAGCACAGGTGGAGGCCTTCAGTCTATTGTGCGATGGCTTTGCTAGAGCAATCCACAACTTACCCCACTCCATAGCCCTCTACCTTGCTCTACTTCAAATGTTTATTTATCTTTTCCTTTAAAGATACTGTTACGCCCTGGTGAGAAAGAGGTCTAGGGTTCCCTTTCAGCCTTCACTTACCGTAACAGGATTTAATTTTAAACAGTGTTTTTAGCTCCCCCTTGGTGAATCCTTGTTCACCACTTTCCAATTATAAGGCAAAGAAACCAGCGCAAATTGGTTTTCTTAGGTTTAAAGAAAAGGTTGAAATTTATTAAAAACTTAAACTCTAATTCGGTTGACGGCTACGGATACATGACGTGTCCATGCTAGCATGCATACGCGATACACACATGCAAATAGAGACAAAAAAAAAAGAAGAAAAATAAAGTGGAAAAGTTTGAGGCAATATCTGAAGAGTTTTTATTACGGTTCTTCGAGCTCACTGTAGAGTCCTTGATTGTAGGTAGATCTTGCTTTTTGTTGGGGCCCAGTATTCTTCTTAAACCTTGTTTGCTGTAGGAGACTTTTCTCTCTTGGGGTTCATGTGTCTTCAGTGGATCCAGAAGCTTGTGAGAAAGAGATGGGAGCAGACAGGAGAGAGGTCTTCTCTGTCCAGGAGCAAACAGTTCTTCTGAGTTCAAACTCTGTGGCCAGTTCAAAAAATCCTGGAACAGTCAGGTTGTCATGTGACCAGCTGGTCTAACCAGTCCTGGCCCTTGTGGATTGTATCCTCCTTAGCAGGCCCTGGAATGCGCTTCCTCACCTTCGATGTCAGTTTGCAAGTGCTTTTTCCCAGCCATGGCTGATCTGTTTAACAAGTCATTTCCTCACTCCAACAATGGTTAAAAATCAATGTTCATGACAAAATTGATGTGCCTCATTCTTGGCAGGTGGCTAGCAAGACAATACAATGGCTTCCACCTCAAGCATTCTTGGGGTCAAAACTTTCCAGGTCCCAACTGGCTGTGAAGAATTTTTACCAAAATTTCTTTTCACTCATGATGATTTTAAATTTATGACCCTTCATCAAACTAAAGGAAATAGTCTTCCCCAATTTATAATAACACTTCATAATTTAAAAACCCCCTATTAAATTTTATCTTCTTTTCTCCTTCAGCATAAATAATCCCAGTATCTCAAACCATTACTCGACACCATAGTTTCCCATCCTTCAACCAAGCTCAGATTAAGTGAGGATCAAGATGAGGTAAGTGTCTTATTATCCCAGTTCGGACATATAGATCATGGGCTCTTACAGTTCATGATCAATCAAGTGTGGATGCCTTTGACCACTGGTGCCTCCGATGAATACTCAGTCTGCTGGTACGACCACATCAGCAACATAGATGTGAAGATGCACAGCACAAAATGTTGCCTTCAAAACCATCAGTCTCCGATGATTACAACTATTCAATCATATTGCCTGGTCAGAGAGGAACTTTGATGTAAAGCAAGGTCTGCAAGTATCCTAACCAAGGCTCCCTCCAGATTGACCTCAATCCACTTGGACCCACACAGTCATGCAGGATCTGCAAAAGCTCAACATGGGCTTCCCCACTGCATGGTACTACGCACAAGAAAGAGAATACTGGAAACATTGCCTACTCCACCAATGGGAGCGTGGTGGTATGTGTACAATCAGTAGGAGTACGTAAATTGATTTTTTTTTTAAAGTTATGTTTTCAGAAAGATGGCTCAGAGAAAGTGCTGGGTAGTTCTGAGATTTAGGTTGAAAGGATGTATTCCTTGTAAGATGATGCCGGTTTATCTCAAATAATAGCCCAGTAACAAAACAGCATGATGTAAACTGTACACTCCCTTTGGACAGTTCTTTTTTTTTTAGAAAGGTAATAAAACTTCTTCCTTGATTTTCCACCATATAGAGCAGCTGGTATTATGTATAGGATCCGTTCTCTGCTGCTCTGCACAAGATTGCTATTTTCAGGCGAAAAGGTGTGAGATCACAAATGTACAGGGTAGTTGTCCCTGGTGTTCTAGTCAACAATTATCCCTGAACCAACATTAAAGGCATATCATCTGGTCATTACTTCATTGCTGTAAAGTACTTCGGGAGATCCTGAGGTTGTGAAAGGTGCTATGTAAATATATGTTTTTCTTTTTTTTTACACAAGGCTCCCACTATTTACAGGAGAATTGGTGGGCCTGGTAGATGTGAAGCTATATCTTGGTGTTAATGATTCTAAGTAGAATGCCAAAGAATGTTTTTTTGTAGATTACACACAATAATAGAATCAATATTCGAGGTAGCTGGAGTAAAGAGCTCCTGGAGCACAACATCTAAGACAAAGGGCACACTACATTAGCAAGGGCAGCCATCGAAAAAACAAAAATCAGTGATTAAAACACTAATTGTATTCAGACAACAAACATGAAAAATATTACTTGCTTCTACTTCATGGGTTTATAAAATGACACTTAGATGGCTGATTTGCAACACCTGAAAAAATCCTTATTTCAGCTTCATTCAAAATAAGAAACACTTGAAAATTATCACCGATTCTCCTCTGGCCTCGGATCTAAATACTCTTAAAATAAAAAGCACACAGATGGCATTGTGAACAGGGTTTTAGATTAACAGGAAATAGAGAAGTGACAGTGATGCAGGTGGCATGATTATTTGCTAATACCAATGGACATGTATATCAAAAACCCATCAGAACAGGGACACGCTGAAAGTATTTACTTTTGAAACACAACCTCTGTTTAGCAAGTTTGCTAACAAATAAGGAAAATCAAGAGTAGTCTGATCAGAGAAATTTCAAAATATAAATATCAAATTTTTGGAGTTCAATTCGCCTCGAGTAGAATGGAAGACAGCAATATGTAATTTCTCCTTCAAATGGTTATAGCTTCAAACTGCAATTAATTTCCCACAAATGATGATGCACTGAAATTCCAAGGACAAGTCGGCACTGAAAAATTATACCATTTACACATCAGAAATCCAATGCATTTAAAAGACGCAGGGGTATTTTGTTCTATCCTCTGCAGCCAGTGAACTGGAGATCTGCTCCAGTTCTCAAATACATCACTGCAGGCCATGTGCCCCAAAAAACACAACCTGTAACAGCTTGGAGTTCCCCTTCTCTGTATACAATATGTTAAGTAGTGCATTAATAAATGTTTGCTTGTTCCACCCCTTCAAAGAAGTGGAAAAACCCATTTCACTCAAGGGGCACATGTTTTGCATGCCACCAAATTGAAGTAGTGCATGAGTAACAGGCCTAACACCTTCATACTAGTAATAACATTTTGGCGGTATGAAATTTCCCAAAAACTCCCCTGAGCACATGTGCGGGCAGAACAGCAACTATACATCTGCATGGTGGGAGGGAGGGGGAATGGAAATAGTTAGAGAATCAGTGCTGATGCTAATCCTGGCACTGGATAGCAACGAAATCTAAGAGTCATCCACAGCAAAGGAAACAGAGACCGACTGTAGCATCCAACTGGTTGTAGCCAGCTAAATTTAACTACTTATTAAAGATCAAACCTGAGATATTCCCTGTTTATAAGGCTCACTACCACAGCAGTGGATGTATTTTCTGACCAAACCTGGTTTAACCTAAGCTGGGAACGAAAGTTATATTATCAATTTCTTGTAAATAGGGCCAATGATAATGCTGGAAGCCACATGTACAGATTATTCTTGCAAATTGAATGTTCACAATATTGGCGTCCCATTTAATCCCAGGTTTAGCTTCAGAGCCCATATTCTCTCCACCCAAAAGGACTGTTCACTTTCACCTTCACAACACTGCCTATCTCAAACCTTCGTCTCTGAAATACACACGGCTTTGTCACCATGATACTCAACTATTCTCCTTTCTGGATGTTCATCCTTCATAAACCCTAATTTGTACAAAACTATCACATTCATCCTGACCCACACTAAGACTCATTTATCACCCCTTTCCTGACTGATGCACATCAGCTCCCAACCCCTCCCCTTACACATTAAATATAGAATCATTATCCTTGGCTTTGCATCGCCCCTGGCTTTACCCCATCCAAACTCTGCAATCTCCTCCAGCCTTATATCCTGCCTTCTGAACAATCCAGTCCTTTGACTTTGTCAGGCAAGCCCCGCCACTTGTCAAGAATGTGTAAAATTAATTTCACCACATGAACATTGATTTTAAACTGTTGTTGGTGAAGAAAGAATTTGCTTTAAAAAACAATTGGAGACTTTGGCGGGAGAGACACATTAACACATCAACAGACAGTACTTCAAAGGACAAAGGGGCTATTCCCCGCTCTAATTTAATCCACAATGGACTTCTGATTACTAGACATTGAAGCATTCTAGTTCAACTACTAAGGTGGCCGAATACACAAACAGACGTGGTTGGACCGGTTTGGGTCACATGACCAACTGTTGGAGTTATTTAAATTTGAACTTGAACTTCCAACAAGGAATTTGAAATCATAAAGCTGTTTGCTCCTGGACTGGAAAAGACCTCTCTTCTGTCTGCTCTTATCTCTGTCTCCAGCTTCGGAAACCATTGAAGAACATGAACCCAAGAGAGAAAAGTTTCCTACATTGAGCAAGGTTTAAGAAGAATACTGGGCCCCAATGAAAAACAAGACTACCTACAATCAAGGACCCTACAGAGAGCTCGAAACACAGTATAAAACCCCTCTTCAGAGACTGCCTCAGACACCTCCATTTTATTTTTCTTCTCTTTTCTGTCCCTATTTGCATGTGTGTATCGCGTGTTCATGCGATCCGTAGACTTAACCGAATTAGAGTTTAAGTTTTAATAAATTTCACTTTTCTTCTTTAAACCCAAGAAAACCTGGTGTGCTCATTTCTTTGCCTTATAATTAGAAAGTGGTGAACAAAGATTCACCAAAGGGGGAGCTCAAAACACTGTAAAAATAAAACCCTGTTACAAGACGACCAGGTGAAGACAATAAAACAACCCCTAGACACCTTTCTCACCTGGTCAGAACTTTTTTTGGACACCTGCCACCCAACACCCCACCCTTCATCCAATCAGCTGTTTGGGACCTACTTTGTGGAATCCCCTTCTTAAACCTCCTTATTTCCTCCTTCCTCAAAAAACTGCTTAAAACCCATCTCTTTGGTTAAACTTTTGGTCACATCTCCCTTCCTGGCTTGGCATCCATTTTCCTTATGCCTAACTGAAAGGCATTGAAACATTCTTTATGTTAAAGGTACTATTATAATACGGGCTCTTTACATTGTGTGGTACTCCGGGTTGATAGAATATATTGCCATAGCACACCTCCAATCATAGTAAGAGATTATAATGAAGATCAAGGACTTTATCCAACTGTGTTTGCTTGCTAAGGTATTACTTTCTCCATCTTATTCAATGATCACTAAGGATTTTATGAAATGTGCAAATCACTGCAATAATTAACAAGTAATAATCCAGCAGTAAATTTGCTATTGACGACTTAATTTTGAATTATGGATAGGCTGCTGTAAATAGGGCAGTTTTAATATGTAACTCAAACTGAAAATGCTGGAAATACTCAGCAGTTCTGATAGAAGGTCATGACTTGAAACATTAACTCTGTTTCTCTCTCCACAGATGCTGCCTGACCTGTTGAGTATTTTCAGCATTTTCTGTTTTTGTTACAGATTTCCAGCATTGACAGTATTTTGCTTTTATTTTAGTGTTTAATTCACTGCCACTTATCTTCCTGGAATGCCCACCTTGTAGAGCTGCTCTTATCTCTGAAGGGATTTGTGTTTGTCTCGTCTACCTTGCTCACCCTCATTGTTTTCTACCTCCCTCATTGGGTTTGATCAGATAACTACCAAAACTTGCTTTCAGAGCCACATCTCCTTCCTCAACAACTGTCTCCAGCTCCAACTTATTCCTCATGGATTCTGACTGCAATTCCACCCATCAAGTTTCAGATCCACCCACGATTACAGATATCTCGACATTCAAACCTTTGTTCTTGCTGCATCCGGAGATCCACATTCAACGCCATGTGTCACCACATGCACACTCTCGCCCTCTCTTTCAAGCACACCAACTCACTATCTCAAAGCTGTCTTGGTCCACAGTTTCATTTCATCTTTTGCCTCATCGGGCACTTTAACAAAAATCTTTTTATCTTCCTTTCAGGTGTGAAGGATTGCAAGCTTCAACAACTCGGATACCAACACCCCTCTAGATCCTTCATCCCCTCCCCTTTCCTCTGACTCCATCTCCTCTTTGAATCTCACCCCTTGCTGTGCATTCATGATACCCTCGGATCTTTCCCTCTCTGACCCTGAACCATTTGTCCTCAGTAAAAGCTTCATCCCCTTACACCCCGACCTCAATGAATTTTGAGCTCGGCATGAAGCTAAGCTCTTCTTCCGTCGCCTCCACGCCTACTTCTTTGGCCAGGAGCCATTCTCCCACTCAGCAAACTCTTTCACTCGTCTCCAATATTCTCCCTCCACCTGAACCCCTCTATTTGCCTCTTACGCCCCTTCGATCTTTTCACTGAGAACTGCCGGCGTGACATTGACCGTCTCAATTTCTCTGCTCCCCTCACTTGCTCTAAACCATCTCCATCTGAACTTGCATCACTCCATTCTCTCAGGTCCAACCCTAATATTGTCATCAAACCTGCGGACAAGGGGGTGTCATTGTTGTCTGCCGTACTGACCTCTACCTAGCAGAGGCTGAACACCAACACTCTTGACACTTCCTCCTACCGTCCCCTGGACCACGACTGAACATCAAGCCACTGTATCCAGGACCGTCACTGACCTCATCTCCTCTGGAGATCTTCCCTCCACAGCCTCCAACATCATAGTTCCTCAAACACAAATAGCCTGCTTCTACCTCCTTCCCAAAATCCACAAATAGGACTGTCCTGCTAGACCGATTCTTTCAGCCTGTTCTTGCCCCACTGAACTGATTTCTTCCTATCTCGATTTTTTTTTTCCTCCCCTAGTCCAGTCTCTTCCCACCACCATCCGTGACTCTTCCGATGCCCTCTGTCAATTTAACAGTTTCCTGGCCCTAACTGCCTCCTCTTCACTATGGACATCCAATTACTTTACAATTCTATCCCCCACCAGGATGGTCTGAGAGCTCACCGCTTCTTCCTTGAAGAGGCCCAACCAGTCCCCATTCACCACCACCCTCCTCTGCCTGACAGAACTTGTTCCAACATTGAACAACTTCTCCTTCAACTCCACTTACTTCCTCCAAATAAAAGGTGTTGCGATGGGTACCTGCATGGGTCTTAGCTATGCCTGCCTTTTAGTGGGATATTTGGAACATTTCTTGTTCCAGTCCTACTCAAGCCTCCTCCCTCACTTCTTCTTCTGGTAGACTGATGACTATATCAGTGCCACTTCCTGCTCTCGCCCTGAACTGGAACATGTCATTAACTTTGTTTCCAATTTCCATCCTTCTCTCACTTTCACATGTTACATCTCCGACTCTTGACTTCCCTAGTTCGACTTCTCTGTTGCCATATCTGGGGATGGACTATCAACCAATATTTACTACAAGCCCAGACTCCCACAGCTACCTAGACTACACTTCACTCCCCTTCCTGCAAGGACTCAATTCCATTCTTCCAGTTTCTTCAGCTCCATCACATCTGTTCGGACCATGTAAAAGGTTCTGATGAAATGTCACGACCAGAAACATTAATTCCGTTTCTCTCTCCACAGATGCTGCCTGATCTGCTGAGTATATTCAGCATTTTCTGTTTTTGTTTCAGATTTCCAGCATCTGCAATATTTTGCTTTTGTATTAGTTTTAATATGTTAGTTAGTAAGTAAGGCTGACAGCCAGCATCATAAAACCTTCACTAGCAGCAAGAGGAAATTCAAATTAATATCCTTTGAAAGGTGAGTAGAGACTGAACAAGAATCTTTATTCAAGAATTATTTGTGTCTCCTTCAGATAAAAGGCTTTCGTAGCTGACAAAGTAATGCATGATTATACCCTTTTAGTGAGAATTGCAAAACATGAGTTACATGAAGTCCTCCAATGTCACCAGCAGTACAGGAAGGTCAAGGAACAACAATGTTGACAGACTTTCAGGTTACCAACCTAGACAAGGTAGCTCAAAAACATTAAAGCGTATGTAAGTGGCAGTCTAGCATGACAATGGCTAGGGCGATATTTGGTTTGATTGTCCACCTTCTCAGGAAAACAGATCAAGGTCACAAAGAAAGGTGATTATCAGGTCTCTGAAGTACATTAATGACCTATTTGTACCAAAATTGAGTGAAAGACATGAAACTCACAGCAGACTACTATCATGAAGTCAAAGGAAGAGAGGAACTTGGTGAAATTACAATCACCAGGAAAGTGCTACTGAGCAAACTGATGGAGCTGCGGGCTGACAAGTCCCGGAGTCCTGATGGACTTCATCCTAGGATCTTAAAAGAGGTGGTGAATGAGGTAGTAGATGCGTTGGTGTTAATTTTTCAAAATCCACTGGATTCTTGAAAGGTTCCATCAGAGTGGAAAGGAGCAAATATAGCCCCTCTATTCAAAAAGAGCAGAGGGGTGGTGGAGGCAGAAAACAGGTAACTGTAGGCCAGTTAGCTGTCCTGGGGAAGGTGTTAGAATCGATCATTAAGGAGGTTATAGCTGGGCACTTAGAAAAACTCAAGGTAATCTGGAATAGTCAGCATGGTTTTGTGAAAGGGAAATCATGTTTAATTAATTTATTGGAGTTCTTTGTAGGAGTGACGTGCTGTGGATAAAGGGGAGCCCGTTGACGTACTGTACTTGGGATTTCCAGAAGGCATACGAATTAGGAGCAGAAGTAGGCCACTTGGCCCCTCTAGCCTGCTCCACCATTCAATAAGATCATGGCTGATCTGTTTGTGTCTCAAATTCCACACTCCCACCTACCCAATAGCCTTTGATTCCCTTGCCGAACAAGGTGCCACATAAAAGGTTATTGCACAAAGTAGCAGCTCATGGTGTAGGGGGTAACATATTAACATGGATAGAAGATTGGCTGGCAGAAAACAGAGTATGCATAAATGGGTCCTTTTCTGATTGGCAGGATGTGATGAGTGGAGTCCCACAGTGGTCTGTGTTGGGGTCTCAAAATTTTACAATTTATATCAATGACTTAGATGAGGGGAGCAATGGCATGGTAGCTAAATTTGCAGATGACAAACATAGGTAGGAAAGTACGTTGTGAAGAGGACATAAGGAGGTTGCAGACCTATATAGATAGGTTGAGTGAGTGGGCAAAAATATGACAGATGTAGCATAATGTGAGAAAATGTGAAGTTGTTCACTTTGGCAAGAAGAATAAAAAAGCAGAGTATTACTTAAATAGATAACGACTGCAGAATTCCAATGCGCAGAGGGCTCTAGGTATTCTACTGCAGGAGTAACAAAATGTTAGTATGCAGGTACAGCAAGTAATAAAGAAGGTTAATGGAATGCTATCTTTTATGATAAGAGGAATTAAAAATGAAAGTAAGGATGTTATGCTTCAGTTATACAGGGCATTGGTGAGACCACATCTCGAATACTGTGTGCAGTTTTGGTCTCCTTATTTAAGGAAGGATGTAAATGCGTTGGAAGTGGTTCAGAGGAGGTTTACTAGATTGATACCTGGAATGAGCAGGTTGTCTTACGAGGAAAGGTTGGACAGACTGGGATCGTTTTCATTGGAGTTTAGAAGAGTGAGGGGAGACTTGATCGAAATATATAAAAGGTCCTGAATGGTCTTGTCAAGGTAGGTGTGGAAAGGATGTTTCCTTGTGGGTGAATCCAGAATTAGGGAACACTTTTAAAATTAGGGGTCACTCTTTTAGGACGGAGATGAGGAGAATTTTTTTCTGTCAGAGGGATGTGCTCTCTACCTCAGCAGGTGGTGGAGGTGGGGTCATTGAATATCGAAGTAAATCGATTCCCTTACCTAACAAGAATCTAAGGTTATGGGGGGTAGATGGGAGTGTGGAATTCGAAACACAAACAGATCAGCCAGGATCTCATTGAATAGCAGAGCAGGCTCGAGGGGCCGAATGGTCTACTTCTCCTAATTTGCATGTTCATATGTAAATCAAATCAGCTGGAGAAATGAGAGCACAATCAGTCAATTACTTTCATTTCTGATGAAAGGTCACAGACCTGAAACATTAACACTGTTTCTCTCTCCACAATGCTGCCTGGCCTGCTGAGTATTTCCAGCATTTTCTGTTTTTAATTCAAATTTCGAGCATCCACAGTATTTCACTTTTGACTTTGAGGAACTTGTTAAAATACATAGGAAGGTCAATACCAGACTGGCGGAAGTTTCTTTTTATTTTAAACAGTTTTCTGCAATCTCTGCCCATTCAATTAAGTGATTTAAAAAAGTATATTGCATTGATTTTTAAAGGCTTTCAATTCAAGGCTTTGTGTTTGGAGACTGGAATCTTGAAAACATGTCCCCTTTATCTACAGGCCTGACTCCAACAGAACTCAATACTATTGGAGGCAAATCTGATGCCAGTGCCTTTGCAGATAATGAAACTTTCCTAAAGAGGTAGTTTCCTTGGCACCAAAGGATTACCAATGGTGATTCTTGCATCTGCAATTCTACTGGAAGCAAGATTAATGTAAAAGGAGCAAAAAAAGATGTTGCAGGTTCCAGGATTTAGATGTTTCAGTAAGAACAGAGAAGAGGGTAAAAGAGGGGGGGGTGTGGCATTGTTAAATCAAGGAAAGTATTACAGCGGCAGAAAGGACGTTTGAGGACTCGTCTACTGAGGTAGTATGGGCTGAGGTTAGAAACAGGAGAGGTGAGGTTACCCTGTTGGGAGTCTTTTATAGACCTCCGAATAGTTCCAGAGATGTAGAGGAAAGGATAGCGAAGATGATTCTCGACAGGAGCGAGAGTAACAGGGTAGTGGTTATGGGGGACTTTAACTTTCCAAATATTGACTGGAAATACTATAGTTCGAGTACTTTAGATGGGTCTGTTTTTGTCCAGTGTGTGCAGGAGGGTTTTCTGACAGTGTGTGGACAGGCCAACCAGGGGCGATGCCACATTGGATTTGGTACTGGGTAATGAACCCGGCCAGGTGTTCGATTTAGATGTAGGTGAGCACTTTGGCGATAGTGATCACAATTCAGTTAGGTTTACCTTAGCGATGGGCAGGGACAGGTATATACCGCAGGGCAAGAATTATAGCTGGGGGAAAGGAAACTATGACGCGATTAGGCAAGATTTAGGATGTGTAGGATGGGGAAGGAAACTGCAGGGGATGGGCACAAACGAAATGTGGAGCTTATTCAAGGAGCAGCTAATGCGTGTCCTTGATAAGTATGTACCTGTCAGGCAGGGAGGAAGTTGTCGAGCGAGGGAGCCGTGGTTTACTCAAGAAGTTGAAGCGCTTGTCAAGGGGAAGAGGGCGGCTTATGTTAGGATGAGATGTGAAGGCTCAGTTAGGGCGCTTGAGAGTTACAAGCTAGCCAGGAAGGATCTATAGGGAGGGCTAAGAAGAGCAAGGAGAGGACACGAGAAGTCATTGGCGGATAGGATCAAAGAAAACCCTAAGGCTTTCTATAGGTATATCAGGAATAAAAGAATGATAAGAGTTAGAACAGGGCCAATCAAGGATAGCAGTGGGAAGTTGTGTGCGGAATCAGAGGAGATAGGGGAAGCGTTAAATGAATATTTTTCATCAGTATTTACAGTAGAGAAAGAAAATGTTGCCGAGGAGATTACTGAGATACAGCCTACTAGGCTAGATGGGATTGAGATTCACAAGGAGGAGGTGTTAGCAATTTTGGAAAGAGTGAAAATAGATAAGTCCCCTGGGCCAGATGGGATTTATCCTAGGATTCTCTGGGAAGCCAGGGAGGAGATTGCAGAGCCGTTGTTGTTGATCTTTATGTCGTCATTGTCGACAGGAGTAGTGCCGGAAGACTGGAGGATAGCAAATGTTGTCCCCTTGTTCAAGAAGGGGAGTAGAGACAGCCCTGGTAATTATAGACCTGTGAGCCTTACTTCGGTTGTGGGTAAAATGTTGGAAAAGGTTATAAGAGACAGGATTTATAATCATCTTGAAAAGAATAAGTTCATTTGCGATAGTCAGCACGGTTTTGTGAAAGGTAGGTCGTGCCTCACAAACCTTATTGAGTTTTGAGAAGGTGACCAAACAGGTGGATGAGGGTAAAGCCATGGATGTGGTGTATATGGATTTCAGTAAGGCGTTTGATAAGGTTCCCCATGGTAGGCTATTGCAGAAAATACGGAAGTATGGGGTTGAAGGTGATTTAGAGCTTTGGATCAGAAATTGGCTAGCTGAAAGAAGACAGAGGGTGGTGGTTGATGGCAAATGTTCATCCTGGAGTTTAGTTACTAGTGGTGTACCGCAAGGTTCTGTTTTGGGGCCACTGCTGTTTGTCATTTTTATAAATGACCTGGATGAGGGTGTAGAAGGGTGGGTTAGTAAATTTGCGGATGACACGAAGGTCGGTGGAGTTGTGGATAGTGTCGAAGGGTGTTGTAGGGTACAGAGGGACATAGATAGGCTGCAGAGCTGGGCTGAGAGATGGCAAATGGAGTTTAATGCGGAGAAATGTGAGGTGATTCACTTTGGAAGGAGTAACAGCAATGCAGAGTACTGGGCTAATGGGAAGATTCTTGGTAGTGTAGATGAGCAGAGAGATCTTGGTGTCCAGGTACATAAATCCCTGAAAGTTGCTACCCAGGTTAATCGGGCTGTTAAGAAGGCATATGGTGTGTTAGCTTTTATTAGTAGGGGGATCGAGTTTTGGAGCCACGAGGTCATGATGCAGCTGTACAAAACTCTGGTGAGACTGCACCTGGAGTATTGCGTGCAGTTCTGGTCACCGCATTATAGGAAGGATGTGGAAGCTTTGGAAAGGGTGCAGAGGAGATTTACTAGGATGTTGCCTGGTATGGAAGGAAGGTCTTACGAGGAAAGGCTGAGGGACTTGGGGTTGTTTTCGTTAGAGAGAAGGAGGAGGAGAGGTGACTTAATAGAGACATGCAAGATAATCAGAGGGTTAGATAGGGTGGATAGTGAGAGTCTTTTTCCTCGGATGATGATGGCAAACACGAGGGGACATAGCTTTAAGTTGAGGGGTGAAAGATATAGGACAGATGTCAGAGGTAGTTTCTTTACGCAGAGAGTAGTAGGGGCGTGGAACGCCCTGCCTGCAACAGTAGTAGACTCGCCAACTTTAAGGGCATTTAAGTGGTCATTGGATAGACATATGGATGAAAATGGAGTAGTGTAGGTCAGATGGTCGGCGCAATATCGAGGGCCGAAGGGCCTGTACTGCGCTGTAATGTTCTAATTCTAATGCTAAAAAATCAATTAAATAGAGACTGGATTTTAATTCCTGGCCGGGAACTTGGCAAAGTGACTGGCCAGCTCGAGCTAAAGTGGCACCAAGGAGGCTCAGGCTATTTTAACAGCTAGGTATTAACATCCTGCTTGTTGACTTCCCAACCAAAACATGAATGCTAAAATTACTGTGCAGAGTAGGAGGAGAAACAATTGCTAAAAATACACTTGGCTGCTTAGGGACTAGCATGAGTAGAACAATATAGGGACAGATAAATGGAGGTGGAGCAGACAATAGGCATTGGAGGAGAATAGAATGGTTGTGTGTTGAATGTCATGAAGAAACAGAGTATGTCAAGGAGGGAAATTGCACTATAGCTGCAGTCATACTGGATACTGTCACTGACTGAGAAGGTTGATCATGGTATTGTGAGCAGAATAGACACAGGACTGAAGTGATTCAGACACGTGTTGTGGAAGTGACTGACTATTTAAGAAGGGAGGGAGAAAACAGGGAATTACAGACCGGTTAGCCTTACATCAGTCGTTGGGAAAAATGCTAGAATCTATTCGAAAAGGTGATAAATGGACACTTGTATAGTAATTATCTGATTGGGCAAAGTCAACATGGACTTATGAATGGGAAATTATGTTTGACAAACCTGTTGGAGTTTTTTGAGGATGTTACTAATAGAATTGATAAAGGGGAGTCGGTGAACATGGTATACTTCAATTTTCAGAAGGCTTTTGATAAAGTCCTCCACAGGAGGTTGGTTAGCAAAATTAAAGCACATAGGATAGGAGGTATTATAATGGCATGGATTAAGAATTGGTGAATAGGCAGAAAGCAGCGAGTAGGAATAAACAGGTCATTCTTGCGTTGGCAGGCTGTGACTAGTAGGTAGCACAGTGATCAGTGCTTGGGCTCCAGCTGTTCACAATATATATCGATGATTTGGATGTGGGAACCAAATGTATTATTACCAAGTTCGCAGATGACACAAAACTAGGTGGGAATGAGTGTCATGAGAAAGATGCAAAGTGGCTTAAAGGGAATTTGGACAGACTTAATGAGTGGGCAAGAACGTGGCAGATGGAATATAATGTGAAAAAATGTGAGGTTATCCATTTTGGTAGGAGGAACAGATGTGCAGAGTATTTCTTAAATAGTAAGAGATTAAAAAAGTGTAGATGTACAAAGTGATCTGGGTCTCCTTGTCAATAAGTCACTGAACACTAACATGCAGATGCAGCAAACAATTAAGAAGGCTAATGGTATGTTAGCCTATATCACAAGAGGATTTGAGTACAGGAGTAGTGAAGTCTTGCTTCAATTGTATGGAACCTTGGTCAGACTGCACCTGGAGTACTGTGTGCAGTTTTGGTCCCCTGACCTTAGGAAGGATATTATTGCCATAGAGGGAGTACAACAAAGGTTCACCAGACTTGTTCCCGGGATGGCAGGACTGTCCTGAGAGAGAGATTGGGGAAACTGGGCCTGTATTCTCTAGCGTTTCGAAGAATGGGAGGTGATCTCATTGAAACCTACAAAATACTTAAAGGGATAGACAGGGTAGATGCAGGTAAGATGTTTCCCCTGGTTGGGGAGTCTAGAACCAGGGGACACAATTTCAAAATAAGGGGGAAGCCACTTAGGACAGAGATGAGGAGAAATTTCTTTACTCAGAGGGTTGTGAATCTTTGGAATTCTCCACCCCAGAGGGCTGTGGAAGCTCAGTCATTGAGTATGTTTAAAGCAGAGATTGACAGACTTCTAAATACAAATGACAAAGATATGGGGATAGTGTGGGAAAAAGGCATTGAAGTGGATGATCAGTCATGATCGTATTGAATGGTGGGGCAGGCTCGATGGGCTGAATGGCCTACTCCTGCTCCAATGTTCCTATGAAGAGGTTGACATGGAGCTGGGAGGGAATTACATGTTCGAGAATCCTGGACAGTGTCATGAAAATGCTATGCTGAATGAATTTTTAATCGCCCAGCTGGAAATGATTTTTTTTTAAAAAGGGAGAAAAGGAGCAGATAATAGGTGACTGCTAGCAGCTAAGATGGCCACCACATTTGCTATACACTATACCCTACATTTCAATGCGAGGTGGAGATGTGTTGTCTGCTCAGACCCAGCAAGAACAATGGCCTGGGAAGTCTACGTGAACTACCCATCCTGTCCCCATTAACAGAACTTTAAGGCTATCACTTTGACATTAAACTGGTAGAGATGGACTTCTCAAACCTAATCACTTAAACAATGGAATCCTGGTTGAGCGAAGGAATTCCCAGACTTGGGCTGATTAAGTTGCAAAAGAGCATACACACTGGTAACCTTCTTGTTGAATCACTGGGTGACAATCATATGACAGGCCCACCACCGATGTGTTTAAGCTGTTTTTTTTCCCCTCTCTGCAGACCAGACACTCAACTAGAGACGGACCAGAGAAGTGAGGTGTCTCTTTCTCTCTCTAGTCAACCTTACAAGTTTTGAACTCTGCCTGCTGGCCGTAACCACCTAGGCCAATCACTGCTGCAGACAGAGACCCCATGAAGGAAACCATCTGCATCGCTGTCTCCAAGAAAACCCTGAAATCGGCTGGCCACATCTGCAAGCCAGAAGCCTCAGGACCACCAAATTCATCCGGAAACAACCGTGTAACCAAACTCCACAGACAGCATACCCCTTTTTATTTCTCCGGTCTCTAATCCGACCAATCTATCATTCCCCACTCTGTAACCTATTTGTGCGCGCATCAGTAAACCTAGAGACAGCGTGTGTATGTGGGTGAGAAAGGTGGAGCATTAAAGTACAATAAAGCTAACCTCTTTCTTTGTTAAAATAAACAATCGGCAGGTTTTCTTGAGTTTATGTCATAGCATGTAAACAGTTAAACACTCACCGAATTGGCAAGCACATCTACTTTCAAAAAATAAACTTGTTGTGGTCACACAAGGAGAGGGACAAGAGGTGAGCCCTTTGACCCCTCCTCACCTGATCGCAACAAGAGGAAAGGGAGTTAAGGCAGGTGGCAGTAGTTAAAAAGGTTGGACATATCAAGAGTGGGTTTTCTGAGGGGGGGTGGTGGGGCAGCAATGGTGAGTGTGGATTTCGAAAGGAAAAAGGGCAGTGCCAGATCAAAGGGCGGCGCTGGTGATATCAGAAAGCATGCAGGCCAGGAAGCGTAACTCAGTAATCAAGAGTTGAATAGGAAGCGGATGGAGAGAACAGGACATAAGTCTCATGGGAAAAATGTATTTGGAAGAATCAGGGTCAAGAGTGTGCAAAATTGTAATGTATCCAAGTTTACTGACAGTACAAAGTTAGGTGTAAAAGCTGTGAGCAGGATGCAAAGCAGTTGCAAAGGGACATAGGTTAAATGAGTAGATAAGAATATGGCAGATGGAATATAATGTAGGAAAGTGTGAAGTTATCCACTTAAAAGGAAAATAGAAAAGCAGAATTTTTTTTAAACTGATGAGTGGCATGGAAATGTTGGTATTCAGAGCAATCTGGGTGTCCTTGTAAACAAATCACAAAAGTTAACATGCAGGTACAACAAGTAGGAAAAGTAGGAAAGCAAATATTACTTTACATTTATTACAAAGGGATTGGAGTATATGAGCAAAGACGCTTTAATAAAATTATACAGGGAATTCGTGAGACCACATTCTAGAGTGCTGTGTACAGTTTTGGTCCCCATACTCAAGGAAGGATATACTTCCTTCAGAGGGTGTGCAACAAAGGTTCACTAGACTGGTTCTTGGGATGAGGGGATTGTCCTATGAGTAGTCTGGGCCTATATTCTCTGGACGTAACTTAAACAAATATATTAAAGTATATAAAAGTATTGGGCTTTATAGGATAGATGCTGGGAGGATGTTTTCCCAACTGCAGAGTCTAGAATTAGGGATCACAGTCTCAGGATAAAGGATTGCCCATTTAGGGCTGAGATGAGGAGAAATTATTTCACTCAAAGAGTTGTGAATCTTTGGAATGCTCTATCCCAGAGAACTGTGGATGGTCAATCGTTGAGTATATTTAAGACAGATCGATAAGATTTTTAGATGCTAAGGGAATTAAAGAATATGTAGAAAGTGGAGTTGAAGTAGAAAATCAGCTACAATCGTACTGAATAGCAGAGCAGGCTCAAAGGGCCAAATGGCCTTCTCCTGCTCCTTTTTAAAAATGTTTTTACTATGAGAGAGAAGCTGTAGAGTGACCAAGGGTTGGACTAGGATGGGAAAAGAGCTGGAGGGGTTGAGGTGACTGATACAGCTGATTTCAGTCATGGTGATGAAGAAACCCATGAGCTCTTTAGTAAAGGTGGAAGGGCAAAGGCAAGAGGGAACTGTAGCATAGCAGTAATGTTACTGAGCTAGTAATCCAGAGGCCTGGACTAATACTCCAGAGATTATAGGAGTTTAAATCCCACCCTGGCAGCTGCAGAATTTAAATTCAATTAATTAAATAAATCTGGAATTTAAAAAAAAGTTAGTCTAAGTGACCATGAAACTACTGATAGTTAGAAAAACCCAAGGAAATCTGCTGTCCTTACCAGGTCTGGTCCACATATGACTCCATACCCACAGCAATGTTGCTGACTCTTAACTGCCCTCTGAAACTGCCTAAAAAGGAATTTTATTAAACTACTACAGAAAAGTGGAAAAGAAAACTGGTCAAACCACCTGGCAGCGACCTAGGTACTGGAAAGGACAAAGACACATCCAGCCTAGTCCTCCTCACTACCATCTGGGGACTTGTGCCAAAATTGAGAGAACTGTCTCACAGACTAGTCAAGCAACATCCTGATATAGTCATACTCACTGATTCATACTTTACAGCCAATGTCCCAGACTCCTCCATCACCATTCCTAGGTATGTCTTGTCCCACTAGCAGGACAGACCCACCAGAGGTGACAGCACAGTGGTTTCTTGTCGGGAGGGAATGACTACGAGAGTTCTCAACATTGGGTGCACTCCCATGAAGTCTGATGGCATCAGGTCAAACATGGGTAAGGAAATCTCCTGCTGATTACCGACTGCCCTCCTTCAGCTGATGAATCTGTACTCCATGTTGAACACTATGTGGGAGAAGAACTGAGCTTAGCAAGGGCTCAGAATGGACTCTGGGTGGGGGACTTCAATGAGGGTCATGCAAGGTCACACACTGAGTACACCCCCGCACTGTGTTGTGTGGCACGACCACCGTGCTAGATGGGATAGGTTCAGAACAGAACCAGCAGCTCAAAATTGGGCATCCGTGAGGCACTGTGGACCATCAGCAGCAGAATTGTATTGAACCACAATTTAACTTGCCATATCCCCCACTTTACCATTACCCTCAAGCCAGGGGACTAATCCTGGTTCAATGAGCATCAGGAACAGCACCAGGCACACCTAAAAATGAGGTACCAACTTGGTGAAACTACAACAAAGGACTACACACATGTTAAACAGCAAAACCAGCATTCGATAGATGAGCAAAGCAATCCCATAACCAATGGATCAGATCAAAGCTCTGCAGTCCTGCCACATCCAATTGTGAATGCTGGTGGACAATTTAACATCTAACAGAAGAAGGAAGTTTCACAATCATTCCCATCCTAAATGATGGCGAAGCCTAGCATGTCAGTGCAAAAGACAAGGCAGAAGTATTGGCAAACATTTGCAGTCAGCAGTGCCTAGTAAATGATCTATCTAAGCCTCCTGTGGAGGTCCCAAGCCATGTTTCTAAATCCATGGAATATCAGCACCTGCAAGTTTCCCTCCAAGTCACACAACATCCTGATTTGGAAATATATTACCATTCCTTCATTGTCACTGGGTCAAAATCCTGGAACCCCCTCCCTAATAATACTGTGGGTGTACCTACACCACATAGACTGCAGCGGTTTAAGAAGGCAGCTCACCACCAACTTCTCAAGGACAGTATGGAATAGGCAATAAATGCTGGCCTTGCCAGTGATGCTCACATCCCATGAATGAATTTAAAAAAGCACATAATCTAGGCTGACAACAAGGCAATGCTGCACTATCATCTTTTGGAAAGATACATTAAACCGAGGCCCCAGCTACCCTCTCAGGTAGACATAAAAGAACCCACGCTACTATTTCAAAGAGCAGGGGTGCTGTTCCTACTGTTTACGCCAATGCACATGCCTGGAACAACATCATTAATCTCTAGTCTGTCCAAGTACTGTTCAGTTTAAGTCTCTATTGTCAGGACTGCTTTCAAACCACCCTTTTATGGCTGTTCTCCAAACGTCAAATTACACATATTTTATCCGTTTTCCTTTTTTGTGCCTCATTGGACTCCCAGATTACAAATGCTTCTAAAGGTTTGACTCCTGAAGTGTCCAAGCATTTTTTTTTTTAAGCATGACAGACCAAATCAAATTACCTAAAATAAAAGTAAAACACTGTGGATGCAGGAAATCTGAAATAACTCTCTCTCTCGCCAGATGCTAGGTACTTCCAGCACTTTGTTTTTAAATCAAATGGCCTGCCTGACCTGCTCAGTATTGAGAATTTTGTTATTTTAGATCAAATTAAATTACTGCTGTTCTCAGCTATCAACACATTTTCTATAGTTAAGTTTTTTGTTTGCTTATCAGAAGATAGAAGACATGAATGAATGGACATTTTATTATTGGTATAGGAAATTAAATTAAGGTGCTAGTCATATTTTGTTTTATCTTGCTCCTGTGAAGCACCTTGGGATGTTTTATTATGTTATAATACAATATAAATATATGTTGTTCTTGTGTAGGAGTTATATTGTTGGTGTTAGAAAGGGAAAGAAATTAAACTGGATACTTAATATTAACATACAAATTAGGAGCAGAAGTAGGCCATCGACCCCTCAAGCCCCACCTGAAAATTATTTAATGACACATTCACGGTACATATTTGTGTACACTCCACTATCATGTTTGCCAAAAGCCACAATACTGGTTCATTAAACAGTTGCACAAAACAGTTTACTGTTCGTATTTTTAAAGTTGTAGTAAAATAAATCATTCTTACTAAGCAATAAAATTAGTTTTGGTTTGCCAATAAAGGTCCTGTTGCTCAATTTGTTCATCTGTTTTCCAATCGAGGACAACAAAACAGTTTAAATTGGTAATTTTTATTCACGGTCCTCATGTACAAATGTAGCTAAAGTTACTGAAGCAAGCATAGTACAAGGCTTATATTACCTTACAGAGGGAATGGTCGGTTTTAGTGCAGAATGAGGGCTTCAACTGCCTGCAGAGTGCAGTTAACAGTCCTGAGTTGGAGCAGATGGTAGAGGGAAGTATGAGTGAGAGAGACAGAAAGAAAGAGAGACAGAAAGAAAGAGAGAAAGAAAAATAGTGGGGCATCAGTTTTAACAAATGTCTGAGTGACTAAACTATCTCTTGAAATAATTGTGCATTTTGAGGAAAACACAAACAAAATTGGATTTACAAAGTCAAAGGATATTTTACCAACATTGCCAGTGCAGAGCGAGGTTATCTCAGCTTGTAGTTAGAGACAGAGAGGAAGGGACGACCAACTTAAAGCCACTCTAGAAAAGCGCCAGCCTCTGCACCTTGGACCGCAGCTTTTCTAACCGAGCCCGGGGCCTGAACGCCATTTCCCCATTGCAGCAACTTACCTAAAGTGAGAAGGAGGACGGCAGCGGCACAGACTTGCTCCATAGTCCAGTTTACAGAGCGAGAGACAGGGTCTCATTCACCTGCGCGGTCGGGGCCAGGATGGCGGAGCCGCCGCCCAGTAAACCGGTAAAATCGAAACTGAAACCAAACAAATTCAGTTTTTTTTTAAAAAAAAGGAAAGGTGTAAAACCGAAGTGTCGCAAATTTCAGAGATTTCAAACGGGTGAGTTCACGATGTGGAACCTAAACTGTTTTCTCCGTGGCCGGAAAGTACCCCCGAAAGGCCTCGCCCATTGCGGTATTCCCCAGAGCAGAGGCCCACCTCCTCCTGTAACCAGTCTGTCAGCCGCTTCCTCCTGGGTTTGACGTAAACAAAAATCAATCAGCACAGCCAGTACAGATCGTTACTTAATTACTGTAAACCACTTCAAAAAGAACGTTTCCCTTTCCGTAGACAAGGTTGAAGACCAGTTTGAAACAATCATTTAAAGTCTTTAAAAATGGCTAGCAGTTGAATTAGGATTCCCCACCCCTCCCAGAAGTTGGCCTTCAGCTACACCCAGTAACGCCAAGCTTCATAAGTCAGGATGATTAAAAAAAACAAGAGATTTGATGTAAAGGCTATGCTTTTTCCCCCCAACCATAAGTCAATATAGATTGGCAATTGCTTTATAAACCACATTTCTAAATAGGTCAAAGGTCTTTACTAAAACTATATTACTGTTCCAACACAAAAGCAAAATACTGCAGATGCTGGAAATCTGAAATAAAAACAGAAAGTGCTAGAAATACTCAACAGGTCAGGCAGCATCTGTGGAAAGAGAAACAGAATTAACATTTCAGGTCAGTGACCTTTCAAGGTCATCCACCTGAAACATTGGCCAAAATGTAACAGCTTCCCCCTATGCCTTCCTGCCTCCGCTGCAATTTTATGCAGGCTGGCGGTGCCACGAAACGGCCCACCTGCCCCACGCCAATCAAAATCCTAAGTGGCCAATTAACTGACTAGAAGGACATTTGCATAGTACTAGCGGTGTTGGAACAATGGGGACCCAGTCGTTGCTTCCCCAATGCACAGAAGAAGTGGTCAGACCACTTTTAGTCACATGACTAACTGGCTGCTGCAGACAATTTGGACTTCCAACAAAGGATTCTGAACTGAGACAAAGCCGTGTGCTCATGGAGAAAGGATCTCTCCTGGAACTGAAGCAAGAATGACCTCTTGTATCTGTCTGTCCCATCTCCTTCCCACAGAACTGAATCTTGAGAAAACATGTGAAACTCAAAGAGAGAAAAGTTTCCTACGTGAACAAGGTTTTTTGAAGACTACTGGGCCCCAACGAAGATCAAGACTACTTACAAAAAGACTGCTGTGAGCTCAAAGGACCGTAACAAGATATTGACTCAAACCCTACTCTACTATATTTTCCTCTACTCTTTTTGTCCCTATCTGCATGTGATATCATGTGTGCATGCTAGCATGGCGTGTCGTATATCCATAGGCGTGAACCGCATTAGAGTTTAAGTTTTAATAAAATTTCATCTTCAGAAAACCTGTGTGAAATAAAAACAAGAAATGCTGGAAACATTCAGCAGGTCTGGCAGCATCTGTGGAGAGAGAAGCAGAGTTAATTGCTGAAGCCTGTATGAATTGGTTTCTTTGTCTTATAATTGGAAAACTGTGAACAAGGATTCACAGAAAGGGGAGCTCAAAACACAGTGTGTTTAAAATTAAAAGCAAAATACTGCAGATGCTGTAAATCTGAAATAAAAACAAGAAATGCTGGAAATACTCCACAGGTCTGGCAGCATCTGCGGAGAGAGAAGCAGAATTAACATTTCAGGTCAGTAACCCTTCAGCAGAACTGACAAATATTAGAAATGTAATATGTTTTAAGCAAATAAAGCAGGGGTGGGGCAAGAGATAACAACAGAGAAGGTGTTGATAGGACAAGGTCACAGAGAACAACTGACCAGAAGGTCATGGAGCAAAGGCAAATGGTATGTTAATGGTGTGGTGAAAGACAAAGTGTTAGTGCAGAGAGGGTGTTAATTGACTAAAAAATGAACAGCCCTGGCCCAAAATACAAACATGAAAAAAACAGTGGGCAGGAACAGTACAAACAAACTAAAATAAAATAAACAAATAAAAAAGAAAATAATAACGAAAAATAAAAAGGGGGGCCCGTCATGCTCTGAAACTATTGAACTCAATGTTCAGTCCGGCAGGCTGTAGCGTACCTAATCGGTAAAGCCTGGCTTGGGTATAAAATTAAAACCCGACCGGGGCCTGACCCGGCAACAGCCAACCCAAACCCAACCCAGGCCTGAGTCAGGGCGGCACAGTGGTGCAGTGGTTAGCACCGCAGCCTCACAGCTCCAGTGACCCGGGTTCAGTTCTGGGTACTGCCTGTGTGGAATTTGCAAGTTCTCCCTGTGACTGCGTTGGTTTCCTCCCACAGCCAAACACTTGCAGGTTGATAGGTAAATTGGCCATTGTAAAATTGCCCCTAGTGTAGGTAGGTGGCAGGAGAATGGTGGGGATGTGGTAGGGAATATGGGATTAATGTAGGATTAGTATAAATGGGTGGTTGTTGGTCAGCACAGACTTGGTGGGCCGGAGGGCCTGTTTTAGTGTTGTATATCTCTCCTTTAATTTCTTTTCATGCCCGACTCGACCCGATTATCTCAAACATATTATTGAAACAGGAAATAATTGTAGATTAAAAAGAAAACAATACCACCAGCTAATGGGAACATCAATTAGTAGTGCAATTGGGAAATCTACATCAGTAGCACTGTGCCAGACAGTTCCCAAACTCTGCTAGGGTGCCTAAGGTAGACAAGATAAGTCAACAAGTGTGAGGATGAGCCACCCACATAACTCTTGCATTAGCAGACAGTTCAGTAACCCAGACATGGTGCTGTCAGAAAGCATAACCAACTTTTGTCAGTTTTAGATCCTCTGTACTTACTTCTTCTTCTACAATATTGAGAAAGGAGGTACTTGTAGCATTTGTTGCCTTCAGGTCCCTGTACAATTTGAGTAAACACAGAGGGAAATATCTAGCTTACAAACTGATGGAAATGATGCAGGAAAACTAGCTGGCCTATCAAGACTGCCCCACACCAAGATAGCTGGACCATCATGGCTAAACACTTCTTCCCTCTCCCTAACTCGCATCTAAATATACGAGAAGTGGCAAAAAACATAAAAACCCTGGGCCAAAGTGGGGCAAAAACTCAGTAAATTTCCTCTCTAATGCCCTGCTGCCCTGGCAGTCGAAAACCTGTAAAGGAGATTACATGGACCACGTGTTACCTATAAAGAAACTTACCTTCTATATGATGCAATCTTTCTCACAGTCAGGAACTGATTAAGCTCCCCCTTGAAGCCGATGAGAAAGTCAGCACCCACCGCGCCAGCTGATAATATATTCCAGAGGCTCCACATTCTCTGGGAAAAGAACCACCTAACATCCTGTCTATTCCTACACATACGTGCTTTGATATACTTTATTTAATTAAACTCATAGATGGTTTTCTGTCTGCAATATTACTTGTCTGCCACTGTGAAACAGTTAGTTGGCAAGTAATGGGGAAAAGGCTTGCTTTTGAAAATCAATCGACATTACTTCTACAGCAATTATAGCTTGTTTGAAATTATCTACATTTGATGAAAACATTGCATTAATAATTAACTGTTATACAATAACTGTTTAGTGTCTTCAAAATGGTTTTGACATGAACCGAAGTTTCTAGAGATAGCCAACTCTATCTTCACTCACATGGAACAGAACACCAGCCCTTTGGGATCAGAGAAATACTTAATTCAAGGAACACAAGCTATTAGGTTGACAGGGTGGCACAGTGGTGCAGTGGTTAGCACCGCAGCCTCACAGCTCCAGTGACTCGGGTTCAATTCCGGGTACTGCCTGTGTGGAGTTTGCAAGTTCTCCCTGTGTCTGCGTGGGTTTCCTCCGGGTGCTCCGGTTTCCTCCCACATGCCAAAGACTTGCAGGTTGATAGGTAAATTGGCCATTAGCAATTGCCCCTAGTATAGGTAGGTGGTAGGGAAATATAGGGACAGGTGGGGATGTGGTAGCATTATGGAATTAGTGTAAATGGGTGGTTGATGGTCGGCACAGACTCGGTGGGCCGAAGGGCCTGTTTCAGTGCTGTATCTCTAAACTAAACTAATATAGATGGTAACGGCAGATTAATATGCCAGGGTGTTTTAATTCATTACTGTGGAAGATTTAGAATTTTTACTTGGATGGCCAGTGGTAATTATTCAATGCCCCCCACCCCATATGTATGAAAAAAACAGTTTGCAGAATGCCAATTAACATCTAGACTAGATACAATAAATATTGGTTCTATGCATTTTGCATTTTTAATATTTGTATTTGAAACACTGGATTATCAAAACTAAGATAACTTGAGTATAAGTTAGTCTCTCACCCACTCAGTAATGAGAATTAAGTAAGTTGGATCCTGTGTTTTGGCTTATTTCATTATTCCTAGTGGATTTTGTCCACAAGATCCATTGCTGTGGTCAATGGCACTCGCTTTCAATCATAATGTGCCAGCTTTCCAGATGTCCATCACACAACAGCTACAACATGACTTTCTACATAAACATCCCATCATGGAATTTCGTGGTAGACTAATTTTTTTGTCCTCTTTCAATAACTGGGTGGATCTAATTCTTGAAATTTTTTTTTAAAGTTCAGACAAATCATCAACATGCTTACAACCAGGGTGGTCTGGGCAGGGCACTACAGCTATTTTTCCAAGTCTCTACTTGCAATTCTAAAACAAACAAGTTTATAAATTATATTTTAAGCATGCGTTATGTATAAAATGAAACATTAGTATTCCTTTAGAGGCTAATTTTAACTCACATGACTGTTAATCAAATAATCCAGTAAATTTCCTACCATTTTGGCAGCCACTATAACTGAAATGTGAATGGACTTTACAAATCTACTCCTGGGTTGCCTTTGGGCAGAGAAGGCAGCCTATAATTTCTATTATTGAATTTCATACTCTAAAGTCATTTTAAATACAATTGCCTTAGAAATGCAATTCACAAAAATTTCCAGACTTAAAACCAGTCCGGAAAAATAAAGCATGTGTCCCCACATTTAAAAAATTTTTTTTCATCACAACAGTGAAAAGTTTGGTTTAAAAATATCACACTTCGGTTGAAATACATAATATATATTTATATTGGGGTTTTCACATTAGTGGACATGACAAGTGTCACCAAGACTGCCAAAACTAAACAGTACAGTCCAGCCCGACCCGACCCGAGTCCGAATGCTGGACACAGAATATAGACCCGACCCGACCCGAACCCAACACATGTAGTTGGGTTTGGTCAGGTTTGGGTTGGGTAGCCCGGCTTTACTAATCGGTAAATGAGATGCTGTTTCTTGAGCTTGCGTTTATGTTCACTGGAACACTGCAGCAATCCCATGACAGAGATGTGAGCATGAGAGCAGTGGGGTGTGTTGAAATGGCAAGCAACCAGAAGCTCGGGGTCATGCTTTTGGACTGAGCGGAGGTGTTCCGCAAAGCGGTCACCCAATCTGCATTTGGTCTCCCCAATGTAGAGGAGACCACATTGTGAGCAGCGAATATGGTATACTAAATTGAAAGAAGTACAAATAAATCATTGCTTCATCTGCAAGGAGTGTTTGGGGCCTTGGATAGTGAGAAGAGAGGAGGTAAATGGGCAGGATTTACTCCTCCTGCGATTGCATGGGAAGGTGCTGTGGGAAGGGGACGAGGTGGTGGGGGTAATGGAGGAGTGGACCAGGGTGTCACAGAGGGAACAATCCCTTCGGAATGCTGACGGGGAGGGGAGGGGGAGATGCTTTTGGTTGTGGCGTCACGCTGGACGTGGCAGAAATGGCGGAGGATGATCCTTTGGATTCGGAGGCTGGTGGGGTGGAAAGTGAGGGCAAGAGGATCCCTGTCGCGGTTCTGGGAGGGAGGGGAAGGGGTGAGGGTAGTGGTGTGGGAAATGGGCCAGACATGGTTGAGGGCCCTGCCAACCACAGTGGGGGGGAATCCTCGATGGAGGAAAAAGGAAGACATATCAGAAGCGCAGGGTTTTAAATTAAACCCTGTTACCCTCAGACCAAGTAAAGACAGCAAAAGACCCCTAGACACATTTCTCACCTGGTCATAACAGTACCTTTTAATGCCTTCATCCTCTTGGCCCTTGCATCTGGTGAAGCAGGAGGGTGCCCTGCGAGGAGAGGGATTAATCCCCTCAGACATGGGAAAGGGTAGGGGATGCAAGATGACTGACAGTAGCATAGCGATGTGGCCCTGAAATGAGGCGCCCTGTCATAGCAAAATCTCGCGAAGTCCCTGACAAGGGGTCGCATGCAGGAGGTATCTGTGTGCCCCTATCATTGGCAGCTGGACTATCACCAGCCTATGTCTGTGCTTCTGATATGTCTTCCTTTTTCCTCAACCGAGGATTCCCCCCCCACTGTGGTTGACAGGGCCCTCAATTGTGTCCGGCCCATTTCCTGCACCTGTACCCTCACCCCTTCCCCTCCCTCCCAGAACCGCAACAGGGTTCCTCCTGTCCTCACTTTCCAGCCCACCAGCCTCCGCATCCAAAGGATCATCCTCTGCCATTTCCGCCACATCCAGCATGATGCCACTACCAGATGCATCTTCCCCTCCCCTGTCAGCTTTCCGAAGGGATTGTTCCCTCCAAGACACCCTTGTCCACTCCTCCATTACCCCTACCACCTCGTCCCCTTCCCACGGCACCTTCCCATGCAATCGCAGGAGGTGTAATACCTGCCCATTTACCTCCTCCCTCCTCACTATCCAAGGCCCCAAACACTCCTTTAACGTGAAGCAGTGATTTACTTGTACTTCTTTCAATTTAGTATACCGTATTCGCTGCTCACAATGTGATCTCCTCTGCATGGGGAAGACCAAATGCAGATTGGGTGACCGCTTTGCGGAGCACCTCCGCTCAGTCTGTCTGCAAGAGAAGATAGCACACAGTCAGAGAGAACGAGCCAAGACTGATGGTGGACTGCTGTATCTCCATGTCCTGACCCCAATGGATGAGGAGGCCATGAAGCTGGCTGCATCTCAGGATAGCTGAAGCATCGCAGATGGAGAGGCAGGGGCACCTTCCCAAGACAGTGAGTAAGGTTGCCATGGGGCACAAGGCTCCATCTGCAGTGATGGAGCCATGCTGCTCATCAGGCATCCAGTGCCCACAGGGGCCTGCAACATAGGGGTGTGTGCTATGGCAGGAGGGGAGGCCCTTGGCCCTTCCATGTCTCTGTTTTCTCATGTAGGTCAAGTGGTACCAAATCAGACAGTGTCCGAGGCTGTGGGGGAGCCTGCCAACTCTTGAGGGGGAGGAAGGAGCCTCCATCATCACCTCATAATCTCGCACCCTCCACCAATGTAGCTACTCGCACATTGGTGGGTTTGCGCTCAAGTTTATATCTAGGCACACAACCTGGTGAGCACAGCACACATGCACCTGAGCAGCTGATGGTGGCTGTGACAGCCCAGGCTTCTGACATCGGAGGACCGTGGGAGGCCAGGCCCATGCTGAGCCTCTGGCTGATGATGTGCCTCTGGTGTTAGCAGCATTATGGGAAATGCTGCAGCTGCAGCGAGAAGTGCGGCAACATCCAGTGGTGATGCCAGAGGCAGCGTGCACCCAGGCATGGATGATAGAGGAGTCTAGGCCTTGAGCTCAGTATTGTCTCTGACTGGTGCACAAGTGGCATCCTTCATTGAGAGATTGGTGAAGGTGATGGACAGCCACATCCAGCAGAGCATTCAGTGTCTCCTGACATTGATGCAGATCTGCATACTCATGTCTTGGCCATGGGCGCAAGGCAACAGTGGCAAGGCGAGAGGGGGCAGGGGACCTAGAGTCATGAACAGGTCTTCTGCACTCTCAGGTCAGCAGGGAGGCAGAAGTTTGCCTTGCTAGGGAGGAGAAGTGGCTGTTTCCACAGCTGGGGCCTCCTCTCAGGGTGTTCCTGGTGTGGGCAGCTGCTCCTCTGCCCCTCTGCCAGTGTCGCCAGATTCTCCTTCATCCCTGCTGACAGGGCGTGGAGAGGGTGGTACTACTTCTGTGCAGGAGGCCCTCAGCATGCCATGGCCTTCCAGGTCTAAGTCGTCCAAAGGATGACTGCCAAGGTCATGCCTAGCCAAGGGGCAGCAAGGTCAATAGCCTGCCTCCACCTCAGCTGACAGCGCAGGGGGAGCAGCGTGTACAAGTTCATGTAAGATAATAAAAAAGTGCAGATAGAATCATGGGGTTATCACAGGTGAGTGTATCTTTCACATGCAAAGCGCAGGCTCTATTGTGAAAGTAAATAAATCATTTCTGTTAAGCACAGACTCCCTCCCTTTCTCTTCCATCAGGCCTTTGGCCCTTTGCTGCAACCCAGCCTCTGAGAAGCTGGAAGTGAAACATCGTGCTGCAAGCAGTCAACTCTGGAGCCTGGCCAGCTCTGCGCTGTGTTCAATGAGCCAGTGCATCCTGAAGGAAGGAAGGAAGGTGACAACATGGCTGCAAAGAGGTAGATCTTTATTGGTCAAGCCAGAATTGGTGGGAATGATCAAAGGAAATTGGAATGTATAAAGGCATTGCGAGCCTCCCTTGCACATATCTCATGGCCACTCTTCTGTTGTCCCCTGGGTCCTTCATCTGTTGTAGCTTGCCCATCTTCCCCTGTGCATCCTCATCCTCTGAGGAGGCAGTCCATTCCTCGCTTTCCTTGTTGCTTATCGGCTCCCCCCTCTGCAGGGCCAGGTTGTGCAGTGCACAGGAGACCACGACACTACATGAGACTCTCGCTGGGGCATAGTGAAGGGCCCCACTCTATCGATCTAGGCACCTGAATCTCATCTTCAGCAGACCAACAGCCTGCTCTATGGTAGCTCAAATTTCCCCTGGCAGGTTTAGTATCTCTCCTCTGCATCTGTATGTGAGTTCCTCACAGGCGTCAGTGGCCATGCCCTCAGTGGGTAGCCCTTGCCTCCAAGGATCTATCCTTGAAGGTTGGAGGGAAGCTGCAAAATCTCTGGTACCTAGGACTGCCTCAAAACGTAGGTATCATGGCAACTTTCCAGGAAGCGTGCACAGACCTGCTGGATCTGTTTATGGTGGTCGCTGACCAATTGTACATTGAGGGAGTGGAAGCCCTTCCTATTGATGAAGGTCATTGGCTGGTGTTCAGGAGCCTTGATGGCCACAAGCATGCAGCTGATGATACCCTGCACCTGGGGAATCCAGCGAATGCCCCGAACACGATTTCCCTCTCGGCCTGAGAGTTGGGATCCATCTGGAAGCTCATATAGTCACCAGCCCTCCTGAAAAGGGCATTGGTTACCTCCTTGATGCACAATGGGATGCTGACTGTGAGATCCCACACATGTCCCCTGTGGACCCCTGGAATGATCCAGAGGTGTTCAGTGCCATGGTGAACTTCAGAGCCACTGACATCAGATTCCCATCAAGTCCCCTGGGGCACAGCTTGGGCTGGATTTTGTTCTCCCCTAGGCGCGGGTTCTGTGGCGGGGGGGCCTGAAGATGCCTCCGGAAGAGGGCTGCAACACACCCCGACACCAGGGAGAGCCCGGCCCAATATTACCGGTGGCAGCGAGGTCTTGTGGTGGCACCCCCCCACCCCCACCCCGCTGTTCGGCAACAGGACCCTCATTTGAATATTTAAAGAAATGAAAATGAATGAATTAATGATACTTACATCGCTGCTTGATGTCCTGTTGCGATCTTCGGTCCAGTGGCTGGCACTTCCGTGCCTTCGGATCCCTGTCTGGGAAGATGAGGCGCCACACTGCTGGGGAGGAGGGAGGAGGTAAATTTCTCAGTGCAACGGGTGGGGGTGGGGGGTGGGTGGTGGTGAACAGGGTCAAAGTAACATCATAGATGTAGGGGATGGTGGGTGGGGTTGGTTTTTAAAGTTTGTGCAGTTTGATGTGGGGGGGGGGGTGGTGGTCAGATGGAGAAGGTAAGTGTTTTGGCGGGTAAGGGCAAATAATTAATCTTATTGTTATGGGGGGTAGTGGGAAAGGGGCAGAAGAAATGTCTCTGTTTCTTTTTATTTAATTTACCTTTAAATATTTAAAATTTCCCAGTAGGGCTAACAGCACTTTAAAAATGTCATCGGTGCCTGCACACAGGCAGCTGACACCATTGCTGGGGTCAGACAGCTGCCCACTCCACGTGGTCGGTAAGGGGGGCATGTGTGGTGGGCTACCCCGGCTATTTAAATAAGCCACCAAACAGAAGATTGCAGTGGCTCTGCGGCGGGCACAGAAGATTCAGCCCCTTGTCCTGCATCAGAACGCAGAGGTTAGTGACAGCCTCCCTGCAGAGGTGGAGTCTTCATTGACACTGCCTTTCGGATATCTGCAGGTAGTTGATCCTTAACCTGGAGACCCTCTTTGGAGGGTACCTCTTTCTGCATGGGGCAGATCCCTCTCTCTCGCCTTTGTGCCCTTCTCCACCGTCTGAAGGATGCTGCTGACCCCCTGTGTGTCCACAGGTCATTATGATGCCACTGTAGGTGCCTGGCCCTCCCTCCCACTCTGCTGCACCTTCTCTTCAACAGGGTCCCCAAAGCCCGGATGAATGAGGTCCATGATAGGTGGCCTCTCCCTGGATGCAAGTCCTTCCCTGCAAGTGCCCCCCACTTCTTGCCCCCACTTTCGAGCCTTGTCTAGGTGCAACCTGCCTGTTGCCCTCCCCTCAATGCCCCCCACTGCAGCTCAACTACCCTTGCCCTCACTCCTCACACAATGCGTGATGCCCTCCCTTCTCCTCTCTGCCTCCTTGAAGGAGGCGATCCCCTGAAGCCTGCTGAAACCTGTAAAATCCAAACCGGACCATAAAATCACTTTCAATTGACCTCTAAAGTATCTTAATTACCTGGCTGCCGCATCACCGTTCGACCTCCGCCCTCTACCTTTGGGTTGGGACATCACAACGTGAGACTTTCTGTCTGAACTGTCCCTAACTGTTTTAATGACCCCAATGCCAGCATCTCCGTTCCCATCCTTGTCATTCCCATAAAATTCCGCCCTCTGTTTCTCTGTTCACAGATGCTGCCTGACCTACTAACTATTTCAATTTTCTGTTTTTGTTTCAGATTTCCACCATCTACAGTATTTTGCATTGTAGTTCTGAATCTAATCCTGGTACATTGTGACCCACACACAGTTAGTGCTGAAACTATTGTAATGATTCCAGTTTAGGTGTAAATTTTCCTAAGAGCCTGGGTTAAAAGTGGGCCCAACTCTCAAAGCAAATCACAGTGGCACTATTGATCCTTGACCCCTGGCTCATCAAGTGACAAATCCTGGCTCTCACATGATGTCGGGACTTGGGTCCCACTCTGTGTCATGGGGCCTTCCAATATGCTCGGTGACCATGAGACCAGATGTAGAAGTGAGCTCCATTCTTCGAGATGATGTCTTCGTCTCCCACTCCTAGATCACCAACAGCTCCGCTTGCACCGGTCTATGGCTCTACATGATAAGCTCACAGTGAAGGATCAGCAATCCTGGGAATCGGGGAAAACTCTCCGCTGGTTGGAATTGTACCTAGCACAAAGAAAGATGGTTGTGGTTGTTGGAGGTCAATCTTCTGAGCTCCAGGACATCACTGCAGGAGTTCCTCAGGGTAATATCCTAGGCCCAACCATGTTCAGCTGCTTCATCAATGACCATCCTTCAATCATAAGGTCAGAAGTGGGATTGTTCGCTGATGATTGTACAATGTTCAGCACCATTTGCGACTCCTCAGATTCTGAAGCAGTCTGTGTAGAAATGCAGCAAGACCTGGACAATATCCAGGCTTGGGATAATAAGTGGCAAGTAACATTCGCACCACACAAGTGACAGGCAATGACCATCTACAACAAGAGAGAATCTAACCATCTCCCCTTGACATTCAATGACATTACCATAGCTGAAACCCCCACTATCAACATCCTGGGGTTACCATTGACCAGAAACTGAACTGGAGTAGCCATATAAATATTGTGGCTACAAGAGCAGGACAGAGGTTAGGAATCCTGCGATGAGTAACTCACCTGATTCCCCAAAGCCTGTCCACCATCTACAAGGCACAAGTCAGGAGTGTGATGGAATACTCTCAATTTGCCTGAATGGGTGCAGCTCCAACAACACTCAAGAAGGGCAACAGCATCCAGGACAAAGCAACCCACTTGATTGGCACCCTGTCCACAAACATTTACTCCCTCTACCACTGACGCACAGTGGCAGCAGTGTGTACCATCTACAAGATGCACTGCAGCAACGCACCAAGGCTACTCAGGCCGCACCTTCCAAACCCACGACCTCTACCACCTAGAAGGACAAGGGCAGCAGATGCATGAGAACACCACCACCTGCAAATTCCCTTCCAAGCCACACACCATCCTGACTTGGAACTATATCGCCGTTCCTTTGTAGCAAACTCCCACAAATAACAATGGGATAATGATCAGATAATCTGTTTTGGGAGTTTGCTGTGCACATACTGGCTGCCGCATTTCCCGCATTAAGACGGTGACTGTGCTTTGAGATATCTGGTGGTTGTGAAAGACATTATATAAAAGCAAGTTTTTTTTTAAGGCACAGCAGATCACTAACATTCTGGAGACCCTTGTTGCTGGAACATACAGCTGGGTGCCCCTAGATCTGTCCAGGCACCTCAATTACATTTTTAGCAACCCTTGCTTGCTTTATGAGCGACTTTGTGCTTATGTGGCTCCAATTGTATCTTTACTCTGCATTAATGGTAAAGCTCTTCACTGGTGTCATTAGCCATATCCTGAGAGGATAGCCCACTGCTCCAAGGAGCCCACCTGCTGACTCTACTTGGAGGTGCCAAGCCCTGTGGAAGATGTGCTTGGCACAGAATGAAGACATCATGGCAGCTTCCAGGATAAATTGAACAGACATGCATATACCATGGTCATATACCAGTTGAACATTGATGGAATGGAAACTCTTCCAATTGACAGACACTGATGTTTAATTTGAGGGAGACTTGATTGTCACATGTATACAGTCTGTGACTCCCTGTACCTGTGGGAATCCAGTGACTGCGCCAAATCCGAAAGCCCTCTGGCCCTGCCTGTCATCATCAGTAGCAAAGTGCAAGCATGGCTATAGTCACCTGGGAGATGCACCTGTGGCCAGCAGATGTCACCAACAGATCTCTGGAAGGAGCTGGAGTTGAAGAAATTCAGGGCTGTAATAACCTTGACTGCCACTGGGAATGCATGCCCGCCTGATTCACTGGGAAGGGGGTCTTGTTCCAGGAGGCTGCAGATGTTATCAATAACTTGCTGTAAATGCCTGAGCCCCCGAGGAACTGTTGTTCCATCATCTCAAGAAAGCTGATCCTCTACCTATACATATTGTGATGGGTATATCGCTTCCTTCGATCTGGAGCTCTCTGTCCATCCCCTCTGTCCTGTGGAGCAGCATATGGTTTCAGAGAAAGTAGCTACAGCTGCTGTTGTGTTGTTGCTTCTCTAGTTCCTCATCAGAGGTCCAAGTTAGAGCTTCCTAATGCTGCAGTGAAGGCTGACAACAGGAAACTGCAGATCAAAGTAGTAGAGATGACTTCCAAAATGTTGGAAATCACCGACAAAGTAGTGAAAACACACTCTCAGAAAAAGACCTGTGAGCAAACGCCTTTCACTTTGGCAAGGAAGAAGCCATTTAGTTTCACTCTTTAGATGCTTTCTGGCCTACCAATTTCACTGACCAATCACTCCCTGCTGTGCTCTCGCCTTGTTGACCCTGGCGAGTTTCACACAGCTCAGCAAACCCATGCACTGGTTGCTAAAGCCAAAATTAATTGGTTTTTAACTTATTTCAATTAGAGACCTGACACCTCCATGGGATATTTCCTGCATACCTGCAAATGTGCCCCGGTAAAAACTGGAAGTGAGCAGGATCATGTCGTTTTCCTGCATACTGGCATTTTTGGGGGATTTAACCCCCCTGCCTGTACCCGAATCCATCCCCCTTGCCAGTTAAAATTCTGCCCAGTGTCTCTATAGACCTGCCTATGGCTAATCAGCAAATTCCATTGGGAAACACTGGATTTTAAGGATCAACTTGCATTAGAGGCAGTGCAGTGCACTAGATTGGTCCCTGGGATGAGGGGGTTGTCCTATGATGAGACACTAAGTAAATTGGATCTGTATTCTCTGGAGTTTAGAAGAATAAAAGGTGATCTCATTGAAACATAGAAGATTCTGAAGGGGTTGGATAGGGAAGACACTGAGAGATTATTTCCACTGATTGGGGAATCTAAAACATGGGGGCACAGTCTCAGGATAAGGGGCCATCATTTACGACTGAGATGAGGAGAAATTACTTAACTCAAAGGGTTGTGAATCTTTGGAATTCTTTACCCAGAGGGTTGTGGATGCTCCATCGTTGAATACATTTTAGGTTGAGATAGGCAGATTTTTGGTCTCTCACGGAATTAAGGGATATGGCGAGTGGGCGGGAAAGTAGAGTTGAATCCGAAGATCAGCCGTGATCCTTTAGAATGATGGAGCAGACTCAATGGGCCATATGGTCTACTCCTGCTCCTATTTCTTGTAAACCAGCAAAGCTCTGTCTCTGTTTGTGTGAGGGTAACCAGTTAAAGACTCCTCTTTTTATTCTGTCATGGGATGTGGGCGTCACTGCCCATTTGTTGCCCATCTCTAATTGCCATTGAACTGAATGGCTTGCCAGGCCATTTCAAAGGGCAATTAAGAGTCAACCATACATTGCTACAAATCTGGAGTCACATGGAGGCCAGATCAGGTAAGGATGGCAGATTTCCTTTCCTTTCCTAAAGGACATTCAGGAATTTTTTTTAAACAATTAATGAGAGTTTGTTAGTACCATGACTGAGACTAGCTTTCAATTACAAATTTTTTAATTAACTGAATTTAAATTTTATCAGCTGCCATGGGGGGGTTTGAATTTGTAATCCCAGGGCATTAGGATTACTAGTTTAGTGACAGCACCACTACACACCCTTAATTCACTAGACTAAAATGTTACCTTGGCAGGCTTACTTTTACTAGTCTCAGTAATGGTGCCAAGAAACTATCGTCAATAGTTTTTTAAAAAATCTGGTTCACTAATGTTCTTTAGGGAAGGAAATCTGCCATCCTTACCTGATCTGGCCTCCATGTGACTCCAGATTTGCAACAATGTGTGGTTGACTCTTAACTGCCCTTTGAAATGGCTTACTTTTACCAAAGCCTCACCTCGGTAAAGTTGAATGGAACAGTCTGTGAAATTGAATAACCTTTTATTTAAGAACACTTTTATTTTACAGTGCTTCCTGCTAAAATAATCTTGACTATTTCCTGATAAAGACATATGGAGGAACTGGATTTAATCTTGGCCAACTTGCCCACTTTTACTACATCCAGAAGCAAATGAAGCTGATTTCGTGCTCCAACATGGCCGGCTTTACCTGCTCAGCGGATACCTGGATATCTGTCACATGGTTGTGAAATGCTGCTAGCAGCAAGTAGCTGGGGGTGGCCTGAGTGCATGGGTCACAGGGTAGAACATAGCAGGCAGAGAGCACTGTACTGACATTCATGTTTGGAAAAACAATCCCCATTTAAAATACAAATAAAAGAAAAAACTCATATTATGACATCACAAAGCACTTCACAGCCAATTAAGTACCTTTTGAATTGTTGTCATTGTTGCAAAGTAGGAAAACAGAGCAGCCAATTTGTACACAGCAAGAGACCATAAACAGAAATGAGATAAATGACAAGTTAAACAGCACAACTCCCTCACTACTGCACTGAAGTGTGCTCAAGTTTCTGGAGTGGGATTTTAATCCACAACTTTTTGACTTAGAGGTGAGGGTGCTATCACTGATCCAAGGCTGACATCTACAAAATATCACTGTTCATCATGGGCACAGCCTCAATGAGACTGAGGTCTCATGCTCTATTAACTGAGCCACTTAGACAAAATATAGGAATATATAACACCATTTATTCCTTGAAAAAAGTTTCTCTCCTGTCAACAGAATTGACTAAATGGCAACAGTCATTCCGTTTCAGAGTAATTCATTGTTCGTAGATGCTTTGAAATGTTTCAGAGATGCTAAGATGTAAGATGCTACATAAATGCCAGGCAGTCAGTCTTCCTTTCTGTGAATATTATGATCCTACTCAGCTTGTTAAGAGCCTTGTTAAGCCCACTTAAAGGAGACGGGGGTTTCCCGTCATCCTCCAGTTTCCTGTTCCCGCACCGGTGGGGGGACAGTTTAGGTGTCTGGAGGTGGGCACCCAGTAGCAGGCTGGGGAGGCCAGTGCTCCAGACAGGCCTGGAGGCCCTCCCTGCCTACCTGAGTGCAAGAGCAGCCATATGCCACCCTGTAGAGGGGTTCCCCCCATTGCCCCCCCCCCTCCCCCGCCCCCCACCCCACAATAATGGTGGCCTGGGTGCAGGAACAATTTTTAAATTAAACTTTTAAAAAAGTTGGAGAGAGGTTGCCTCCATGTTGAAGCACCCTCTCAGTTACTTACCTGCCATCAAAGCCTGCTGATTAGCCCTTCAGCTGCAAGAGCCCGTCTGCCACCCTTAATTGGACAGGGAATCTGTCTCCATGCCAGTTAAGGGGGCGTCTCTGCGAAAATCCCATAGAGCGACTGTTTCCCCACAAGGACCTGGAAACAGTCCTGATTTCTGTAAATCCAGTCCATGGTTACTGTTAAATTTCAATGTTAGTTTCTATAATAACCACCTGAGGGAAGCATCGACTTGCCTAAAGATTGATCCAAGTCCAAACCAATCAATTTCACTAAAACTGATGCACGAGCAAGGGCAATAAATATATAAGGGTAGGTAGACCCTGTGATGCCCTGCTGCCAGCACTGCTGAATACAAGCACTGACCAGAGGTGGGGCTACCATAGTGCGGTCCTGATTCTGCATCCTACCCAGCGTGTGTACCTACTGATTCTGCTGCAAGAGCAGCAGAGTCTCACAATTTCTGAAAATGTCATTAATTTCTCTCACTCTCAGTTTTCTTTTTAAGTTCTTTTTTCTTTTGTCATGATGAAAACTATAAAAAACACAAGCAGGCATGAAACATGAAATAGGTAATAATTTGAATGATTATTTACTCCAAGTATTCATAAAACATGAACAACATGCCCTTCACAAAGGTATCCAAAGTAATTTCAATGACTTAATTATAAATGAAATAGAAGTGTTTGACAGGCTAAGTGGGCTTAAAACAAATAAATCTATGGGGACGAATTGTATTTATCCGATACTGCTGAGAGACTAGAGAGGAGATCTGCAAAGCTCTGCTAATCATCATGAGGGAGTCAATGGACACTGGGAAGGTATCATTACATTGAAAACAGGCATATATAGAATGCTTCAAATGGTGAAAAAACAAACACAGGCAACTACAGACCCATTGGTCTTACTTCCACTGCATGTAAAATTATGGAATCGATTGTCAGGAGTAAAGTTGAAGATGATTTGTATAATAGTAAACACCACCTGGTGTGGATTCAGAAGGGAAGATTCTGTCTGACCAATCACCTTGACTTCTTTGAGGAAGTGACTATCCAACTGGACTGTGGTAAATTTTATGACATGGTGTACTACTGCTCCTAAATTCATATGTTTGTATTTATCGGGGATAGGTGGAAATGTGGAGTAATCAGTTCAGCCATCAGTAGGATCCTGCGGCCTACTCCTGATCCTAATTTGTAAGTTCGTATGTTCATAACCACGACTTCCAAAAACCTTTTAATAAATGTTCCCATGAAAGGCTATTATTTAAACTCAAAGACAGCTCCTCTGTGCTTTCCCATATCTGGGCCAATGAAACCTCAATGGAGGAGGCAGAAAACTCGGGGCTGTAGGCCCTACTATTCCACCTTCATGATTCTGTGTGGCACAATTTAATTTTGTTTGCTCCCAGATTTCAAGTGCTGCAGCTTTTGAGATTTTTTTTTTTGGAAAAATGTCCATGAAATTCAATATGATCTGAAAGCAGGCATGTGGATTGCAATGTGCAATGAATTGCTTCCGATCGTTTAAATAATTGTAGTGTACAGCAAGTGCTAAGCATGATGTTGAGTGGCTGCATGCCTGAGCAGGGGATGCAAACGCGTGAGAGACGAGCACCACTTAAAGCTAACTTGCACTACTTAAATAAAAGCAAAATACTGCAGATGCTGGAAATCTGAAATAAAAACAAGAAATGCTGGAAATACTCAGCAGGTCTGGCAGCATCTGTGGAGAGAGAAGCAGAGTTAATATTTCAGGTCAGTGACCCTTCATCAAAACCTGGTTCTCTCTCCACAGGTGCTGCCAGATCTGCTGAGTATTTCCAGCATTTCTTGTTTTTATTACTGCACTACTTAAAGCCAGGCTGCACCTTTTAAAGGGGAGGTGCTTTCTGACTGGAGCAGTTGTTGGAATTATTTTCTGTTTGTTGATTGGATGTGACTGTCACTGGCAAGGCTAGTATTTATTGCCTATCCCACTTGTATTATTTTTCTCCTCGGATTAAAACAGTGTGCCTTTAAGACTAAATTAAAAACAGCACACCTTTAAGACAGGAAGAGAAATTTTGGATTTTCTGAAACACAGTGTGCCAGCTGCACTTTTTTGTTTGTTTATTGGATGTGAGTGTCACTGGCAAGGCTAGTATTTATTGCCCACCCCTAATTGCCCTTGAGAAAGTGGTGGCAACCCACCTTCTTTAATCACTGCAGTCCACGTGGTGTAGCTACATCCACAGTACTGTTATATAGAGTTCCAGGATTTTGATCCCGTGACATGAAGGAACAGTGATATAGTTCCAGGTAAGAATGGTGTGTGACTTGGAGGGGCAGGTGGTGGTGTTTCCATGTGCCTGCAGTCCTTGTTATTCTAGGTGGTAGAAGTCAGCACAGAAGTCAGAAAGTGCTGTTGAAGGAGCCTTGGCGAGCTGCTGCAGTGCATGGTACACACAGCATCCACTGGAGTGAGTGAATGTTTATGAAATGAAATCAAGTGGGCTGCTTTGTCTTGGATGGTGTTGAGCTTCTTGAGTGTTGTTGGAGCTGCACTCATCCAGGCAAGTGGAGAGTATTCTGATGATAACGTCATTGAATATCAAGGGGAGATTGTTAGATTCTCTCTTGTTGGAGATGGTCATTGCCTGGCACTTGTGTGGCGTGGATGTTACTTGCCACTTATCCACCCAAGTCTGAATGTTGTCCAGATCTTTGTGGATGCAGGCACAGACTGCTTCATTATCTGAGGAGTTTGAATGGATCTGAACACTGTGCAATCATTAGCAAACATTCCCACTTCTAACCTTATGATGGAGGGAAGGTCATTAATGAAGCAGCTAAAGATGGTTGGGCCTAGGACAGTGCCTTGAAGAATTCCTGCAGTGATGTCCTGGGGCTGAGATTATTGACCTCTGACAACCACAACTATATTACTTTGTGCTAAGTATAACTCCAACCAGTGGAGAGTTTTCCCCTGACTCCCATTGATTTCAGTTTTGCTTGGGCTCCTCGATGCTACACTCGGTCAAATGGTGTTTTGATGTCATGAGCAGGCACTCTCATCTCACCTCTGGAATTCAGCTCTATCATTCATGTTGGGAGAAATGAGATCTGAAGCAAGTGGCCCTGGCGTAACCCAAAGTGAGCAGTTTATTGGTGAATAAGTAAGTGTTGCTTGATAGTACTGTCAATGACAGCTCCCATTACTTTGCTGACAAGTGAGAGTAGACTGATGGGGCAGTAATTGTCCAGATTGGATTTGTCCTGCTTTTTATGGACAGGACATACCTGGGCAATTTTCCACATTGTTGGGTAGATGCCTGTGTTGTAGCTGTATGGCTAAGGGCGCGGCTAGTTCTGGAGCACAAGTGTTCAGTACTACAGCTGGAATGTTGTCAGGACCAACAGACATTGCTTTTTCTTGATATTACATGGAGTGAATTGAATTGGCTGAAGAGTGGCATCTGTGATGCTGGAAACCTTAGGAGGAGATCAAGATGGATCATCCACTCAGCACTTCTGGCTGAAGATGTTTGCAAATGCTTCACCTTGTCTTTTGCACTGACATGCTGGGCTCCCCCACCGTTGAGGATGGGGATGTTTGTGGAGCCTCCTCCTCTGATTAGCTGTTCAATTGTCCACCACCATTCATAACTGGATGTGGCAGGACTGCAGAGCTTTGATCTGATCCATTGGTTATGGGATTGCTTAGCTCTGTCTATCGCATGCTGCTTCCGCTGTTCAGCATGCATGTAGTCCTGTGTTGTAGCTGCATCAGTTTGGCACCTCATTTTTAGGTATGCTTCATGCTGCTCCTGACATGCCTCATTGAACCAAGGTTAGACCCCTGATTTGTTGGTAATGATAGGGCGAAGGATGTGTTGGGCCATGAGGTTACAGATTATGGAGGAATACAATTCTGATGCTTCTGATGGCTCACAGCATCTCATGGATGTTTGTTTTCAAATCTGGTCTGAATCGATCCCATTTGTTACAGTGGTAGTGCCACACAACATGATGGTGTCTTCAGTGTGAAGACAGGACTTTACTCCACAAGAACAGTTGTCACGGACTTGTATTATTTTTCTCCTCGGATTAAAACAATGCACCTTTAAGACTTTGTTAAAAGCAGTGCGCCTTTAAGACAGGGAGAGAACTTTTGGATTTTCTGAGACACAGTGTGCCAGCTGCATTTGTTACACTGGGTAACAGCAGGAGAGAGAGGTCACATGGTATAATGTTTCCACTTAACTGTCTGTAAAACTGGCAAAAACCACTCTGAACCAGACTCACCAGCAAAGCATGCTGAAGAGGAAAGAGCAGTCCTTTCTCTCTCAGCAGAAATTCTACAAGGAGCTACAGGCCAATATTAATTGCCTAGAGAGGAAATAATCCTTTCAAGAGACTATTTGGTGTTGCTGAAGGAACTGTTGATGCATGCTGCAGCCAAAGAATTTGAATGTCCATCAAAAAACAGACTGCTTCATCAAATCTAAGTGAAGACTTTGAGTAGCATTTGATTATTTCCACATTAAAATACCTCATCCATCAGGAACATAACCCACAAAGACTTAATGGTTTATTTATTCTCAAGGAACAGCTATTTTTTAAAACACCACTTTTAAAACCTGTTCACTATTGTTAATTTTGAATGTATGCGTGTGAATGGGGAAGTTAGGTTAAAATAAAAAGTTATAAGGTCTTTAGACATAGGTTTATCTTAATAGTGTTTAAGATATAGTTTTTAAATAAATAGTTAATTTGTTGTTGTCTAAAGATACCCGGTTTGGTCTGTTTTATTCCAAGGGTTACGAGAGTGTTTAATTTGGCTGTTTTCCGGTTGGGTAGACAACTTAAATAATATGCTACGTCCTGTGGAGTGATGGGACTAAATTGACAGTGCATTGCTCCTGCTGCAGTCATAGCACAGTGCTGTGGTCACTCATACCAAAACTGTCATAGTAGATTGTTGAGGACAAGCTGAAGTAGGTATTACCCTCATGTTAGTTCTCTCGCCACCTACCATAGGCCCATTCTGCCCAATATGTCCTTCAGGTGATGCACATTGAAGTCATAGAGTCATACAGCATAGAAACAGGCCCTTCGGCCCACCACGTCCATGCCGACCATAATGCCTATCTATACTAATCCCACCTGCCTGCATTAATTCCATATCCCTCTATGCCTTGCTCATTCAAGTACTTGTCCAGATGCCTCTTAAATGTCGCTACTGTTCCTGCCTCCACCACCTCCTCAGACAGCTCATTCCAGATACCCACTATTCTTTGTGTGAAAAATTTACCCCTTTGATCCCGTTTAAACCTCCTCCCTCTCACCTTAAATCTATGCCCTCTAGTTTTAGTCACCCCTACCATGGGAAACAGACTCTGGCTATCTACCCTATCTATGCCTCTCATAATTTTATATACCTCTATCATGTTCCCTCTCAGCCTCCTTCGCTCCAGGGAAAACAGACCCAGCCTATCCAATCTCTCTTTATAACTCAAGCCCTCCAACCCAGGCAACATCCTTGTGAATCTTTTCTGTACTCTCTCTAGCTTAATCACATCTTTCCTGTAGTTTGGCGACCAGAACTGCACACAGTACTCCAAATGCAGTCTAACCAACGTTATGCACAACTGTAACATGACGTCCCAACTCTTGTACTCAATGCCTCGGCCAATGAAGGCAAGCATGCCATACGCCTTCTTCACCACCCTGTCTACCCCTGTTGCCACTTTCAGGGAACTATGTACTTGCACCCCAAGGTCTTTCTGCTCAAGAACACTCCCCAGGGCCCTGCCATTCACTGTATATGTCCTGCCCTGTTTTAACTTCCCAAAATGCATCACTTCACACTTGTCTGCGTTAAATTCCATTTTCCACTCCCTTACCCACTTTCCCAGTTGATCTATATCCTGTTGTAACCTTAGACAACCTTCTTCACTGTCCACTATACCACCAATTTTGGTGTCATCTGCAAACTTACTAATCACGCCCCTTACATTCACATCCAAGTCATTAATATATATGACAAACAACAGAGGGCCCAGCACCAATCCCTGTGGCACACCACTGGTCACCGGCCTCCAATCTGAAAAACATCCCTCCACTACCACCTTCTGCCTCCTATCTCCAAGCCAATTTTGTATCCAATTGGCTAGCTCACCCTGGATCCCATGTGTTTGAACCTTCTGGACCAGCCTACCATGCGGGACCTTGTCAAAGGCCTTGCTAAAGTCCATGGAGACAACGTCCATTGCCCTGCCCTCATCAATCTTCTTGGTCACCTCCTCGAAAAACTCAATCAAGTTCTCGAGACATGCTTGCCCACGCACAAAGCCATGCTGACTATCCCAAATCAGACCATGCCTTTCCAGATGCATATGAAACCGGTCTCTCAGAATCCCTTCCAATAACTTTCCAGCCATTGATGTAGTTCCCTGGCTTATCCCTGCTGCCCTTCTTAAATAAAGGCACAACATTAGCTATCCTCCAGTCTTCCAGTACCTCACCAGTGGCTAACGATGATACAAAAATCTCTGCCAGGGCCCCAGCAATCTCCTCCCTTGCTTCCCATAGCATCCTGGGATACACCTGGTCAGGCCCTGGGGAGTTATCCACCTTAATACGCTTCAAAACCTCCAACACCTCCTCCTTTTTAATGTTGATATGCTCCAGGATATCGGTGTTCCCTCCCTTGAACCCACTAGCTTCCATGACCTTCTCCATGGTAAATACGGACAAGAAATATTCACTTAAGACCTCGCCCATTTCCCGTGGCTCCACACATAGATTGCCACACTGATCCTTAAAGGGACCTACTCTCTCTGTAGCTACCCTTTTACTCTTAATATACTTATTGAATCTTTTAGGATTCTCCTTTATCTTATCTGCCAGGGAAATTTCATGGCCCCTATTCGCCCTCCTAATTTCCTTCTTAAGTGTAGTCCTACATCCCCTATACTTCTCGAGGGACTCGCTCGATCACAGCTGCCTATATCTGACATATGCCTCCTTCTTTCTCCTGACCAGACCCTCAATATCCCTCGTCAACTAAGGTTCCCTAAACTTGCCAGCCTTGCCCTTCCATCTAACAGCAACATGCCAGCTCTGAACTCTTCCTATCTCACTTTTAAAAGCCTCCCACTTGCCAGACGTCCCTTTACCTGTAAACAGCCTCTCCCATTCAACTTTTGAAATTCTCCCACTCAGAGTGCATTCTGTGCCCTTGCTACCCTCAATGCTTCTTTCAAGTGGTATTCAGCATGGAGGAATACTAATTCATCAGTTGAGGGAGGGTGGTAGATGGTAATCAGCAGGAGGTTTCCTATCCTATGTTTGACCTGATAACATGAGTTGTCATGGGGTCTGGAGTCAATATTGACTCCAGGGCTACTCCCTCCCCTTTTGCCACCACCTGTGGTCAATCTGTCCTGCCGGTGAGACAGGACATACCAGGAGATGGTGATGGAGGACTCTGGGACATTGTATGAAAGGTATAATTCTGTGAGTATGATTAAGTCAGGTAAGTCAGGCTGTTGTTTGACTAGTCTGTGAGACAGTTCTCCCAATTTTGGCACAAGTCTCCAGATGTCAGTGAAATGAACATTTCAGGGTTGACTGGGCTGGGTGTGCCTTTGTAGTTTACAGTGCTTAGGTCGAAGCTGGGTGCTCCATCCAATTTTATTCTTATTGACGTTTTTGTAGCTGTTTGATACAACTGAGTGGCTTAGAGTCATAGAGTCATTTAAGGCACAGAAGGAGGCCATTTGGCACATTGAGTCCATGCTAGCTCTCCATGGAGCTATGCAGTGAGTCCCACTCCCGAGCTCGATCCCCGTAGCCCTGCAAGTCTATTTCTCTCAAGTGGTGATCTAACTTCCTCTTGAAGTCATTGATCTTCTTCGTTTCCACTGCCCTTTGTGGTGGATGTTAGGTCATCTCAGAGGACAGTAAAGTGTTAGCCACATTGCTGTGGGTCTGGAGTCACATGTAAGCCAGACTAGATAAGGACAACAGATCTCCTTCCCAAAAGGATATCAGTGAGCCCAATGGGTTTTTATGATAATCTGGTACATTCAAAGTCACCATTACTGATAGTAGCTTTTTATTCCAGATTTTCAAAAATTTATGTAACTGAATTTAAATTCCCCAGGTGAGGTGTTTGGATTTGAACTCAGAATACAGTGCAACCAAGAGGAGCACTGAATTATGGCACAACACGGCAGACAGTGGTTTCTAGGATTCATTTGAGCCCTTGGTACAGGTGGTGCAGAGGAGAAGAGATGTCATCTATCCACAGGGGATCAGGGGGCACTCCAGACCAACTCTTATATGGCAATGAGAGCAGATTGCCCTTGTGGTCACTGTCAGGAATGTAGTCCCGAGAACCTGGATGCAGTAAAAGTTCAATTACCTCACACAAGTGGTCAATGTCAGTGATTGCATCTTCAAATGCAATAACCCACTAACTGCTCCACTAGCCTCACACAATGCTCAATTCACCTCAACCCATAACTTATCTACCGAAAATCTCTGTCAATCATGCCTCATACCTAACATTCATAACTTCACCTCACCCTCACACACTTAGCACTGCCGCAAGCTTCACACCTACACCTTGCAGCTTGCACACACTGCCAGCTATTTAACCATAACAGCCGCATCACTCAAACAATTGCACCACACTCACTGACACACTTCCCACTCTCTTGCAGGTCAAAGTAGTGCAGAACTGGGAGGCAGCAGCTAACTGGTGTGGGAAAGGCACAGCTGCATGTCCTTACCCCATGGAGGAGGCAGTGCTCGCCTTTATTGAAGCAGCCATGACTGAGGCCATGGCCAAAAGCAAGGCTTAAATGATTGAAGGTGAGGGTATGTTCCCAGCTAATACCTCTTCTCATATCCCACTTTCCCCTCATCCCACAATCTCTTCTGATTTGCTCGCTGCAGGTGGTATAAGCACATCTTGCCTCCTTCCCTTCCCTCACCACAATCCTAGCCTTGTGCCTTTCTACTTTCAGATACCCAAGAACTGCAACCTGGGCAGACAGTGGTGGAAGTGAATGAGGTGGAAGAGAAGGAATACAGTGATGAAGAAGAAACACCACCATGTACTCTCATACTCGCAGACACCAGCTCAGATACTGGCATTGCATGTAATATAGAGGGTAGCTTCGAGGCAGTATCTGCAGGTGGTGAGACACTGGGCATGAGTGGACTGCAGCCAGGGCAGGGGCAAGGATAGCAAAGGTACCAGCATGCCTGAAGACAAGTTTTGCTGCAGGAGTATTGGATGAAGACTTGGTGGGACAGCCTACAGGAAAAGGCTGATGGTTATGCACATTGAAAGTCTAGGTGCATTGGCAAGCCTGCCAGAAAGTCTGCGGTCAATGTCTAGGAGCACGGAGGAGTCTGGCACCAATTTGGCACAGGGCTTTGCACAGAGGTTGGAGCCCATCCTTCCCAGCATGGAAGTGGTGACCAATTCCATGAAAACACTTGTGGACACATCCATGATGCAGCATATGATGGCCGATTTCACAGCTTCCACTGCAGCAGAATCAGAAGCCACACAACATCTGAGTGCTGCAGAGGAAGGTCAAATTGCTGTCACCATAACTGTGGATACCAATGTGCAAAGGGGCTTGCAAGGTCTCACAGAAGTCCAGCAATCTGTCCTCTAACACATTGCTAGGATTGCTGAGACCCAGGGTAGAGACAATGGCAGTGGTTCAATGGAAGACAAAACTGCAGTCCTCTCTCAGGATGACAGCATTCATGCTCCCACCATTGCCACTCTGCCAGTGCCCTTGCTGCTGCCTGTCTGCTAGCCAGCCCAGACTGCAGCCACCCATGCTGAGGTGGTGCAGCCAGATGACAGACCGCCTAGTAGGCTCAGAGCTGCTTGTTGGCATCCTCCAAGGCCGTCTGCATTTTCCCCACTGAAAATCAGCAGCCTTCCACCAGCCATGCTGCAGCCACTGAGATAGCACTGTGTAGGAGCACAAGGATAGACATAGGCACATGGAACACAGGCACTAATGGAATGTACAAGGTTGATTACTTGACTCTGTTTGCAATATTAGATTGTTTGATTTATAATGTTGGTTTTGTATGTTTGCATCTTGGTGGCTTTTACATCAGCATTGTGGCCAAGAGGACGTTGTGATGGTCAGTAACAGAGGGAAGGTTAGGTGGGACTGTCAGTGAATGAGGAATTGGGTTCCATTCACTGGTAGCAAAGTTGGATAAGTCGAGTACAGGCACCTTGGCCAGAAAGGGGATGTGTTGGTTGCCTCCTCAATTCCTTCTCCTCCTCTTGCTCCTCCCCCTCATCCCCTTCCTTCTCCTCAGCTTCTTACCATATACCTGATTATGGTGAGGTTGTGCAGCAAGCAGCAGACCTTAAATATTAACATGTGCTCTGCTGAGTACTGCGGGGCCTCTCCAGAGCCATCTAGATAGTGGTAGCATTGTGTAGGCATCCCAATGGTCTGCTCAATGACATTTTGTATAGCAGCATGGCTTTCGTTATATGCATGCTACCCACATGTGCGTGGGTTGCCCATGGAGTCAAGAGCCAAGTGTCAGTGGAATGCCATTGCCACCCAGTAGCAACCTTTTAGTTTGTCGTGGTGGCTCAAATGCTGATGGTAAAGCGAACTGCCACAGATTGAAGACACCACTACTGCTGCCAGGATACCGAGCATTGACCTGCATGATGCACTGAGTATGGTTGCTCATGAGCTGGCCGTTAAAGGAGTGGAATTCCTTCCGGTTGCAGTATATCCTCAGAAGACCCGAAACAGCACCCACAGCACTGAAAATATGGGTGTTACACAACCAACTTTTACGCCCAATGACAGTCAGCTGAAGAAATATTACAAATTCATTTGATGGATCTTTTACAGCTGAGAGACATAGTGGAGCTTCAGTGAATGTTTCCACAATGAGACATAGATTTCTTATATCGGATTGCAACTTAATTTTTTTACACAGTATTTGTGGGGAGATTTTTAGATTAAAACTGCTTTCCCTTCAGAATATGCTTTGAACTAAACTCTAATTAGTATAATTTTAGGGTTGGAATTCAATTTGGCTCTTATTTGTTTATTCCCTCCCTTCCTTCCTGTCAATGTGCTGCAGAAACTTTCCAATACAGCTCTCTAGTTTACCCCTTAAGATGATTGTTAACTAAATCTGAGTTCTGACTAGGCAGTTAAAATCAGCCAGGATGGTTTCCTATGGCATCTGTTCAAAATACAGTTTCTTTCTTTTGATAGCTGTTTCTGGTAAGAGAAACTAATCTGAAAAATTATTTATAAATTGAAAAAATTGTTCTCAAATATGCATCTTATTTCTGGTACAATTTTGAGCATTTATATTGTTAATTTGCAGGATGGTTTCTTACAGAAAGTAGTGGCGATGTAGAGAATGTTTACAGTGAACATGGGAGTCTAGCAATTTTACGTGTTCAGAATCAAAGCTTCAATACTTACAGTGAATTTAAGTGGAGCAAAGGAAGCACAGTACTAATTGCACGATACAGAAATGGTTCTAAGGTGTACGGAAACTTGTTCCAGAGAGTAGAAGCTTTTCCAAATGGCACGCTGAGATTTAACATCGCAACAAAAGATGATGAAGGAGAATACAAGCTTGAAGTATATAACGAGAAGGGAAAGCTTCAATTTTCTCAACATTTTAAATTGCATGTACTTGGTGAGTTTATTTCTTTAGTATTTTCCCCTAATTGAATCCAGCCCAAATCTTCAGCTCCGTAAGGTGAAAGGATTGCTTGTAAGTAGCTTCTCTTCTATGCAGTAGTAGATTGGAATCAAAAATGACTGGTTTATTATGCTTTTACAAGTCAGTATTCCTGTTGTGGAGCAGCTTTCATAAATTTAGGCAATGCCTCAGGAGTTGGAACCTAAATCAGGATGTCCGGTTTTCCAATACAATTGAACCTGGACTTCTGAGTATCTGATAGGGTGCAATTAATGTTCAACACTAATCCAGAGTACTACTGCTGTGCTTGTCCTGCTACAGATAGCTCTGCTACAGTTGTCTGTAGTCACATTTAACAATGCAGTGACTGACTGCATTTTCCTGCCCTTTGACAAGTTATTAATCCTTTGAAGGGGCTGAGTGGAGTCATTAGGTGCATATAATGAACTGAATTACTGTAAATTTTATAGTCCTTAGCAAGATCATTAGGGGAAAATTTTATCCCTGCTGGTAGTGCATCAACAGCTGGTTTTACACTCCGCATGATTTTCTTTTCCATTCATCACCCAAGATGAGTTGCAACTCCAGTGTTCTTCTTGAGAACGACCATAGAAAGATAGCAAGTGAAGTGAGAAATGGAGCAAGTCAATTTTGTACCCCAGATTCAGTTCAATTTTATTAGGAGATGTGCCAAGGTACATGCATCCATCATTGCAGACATGACTACTATTGGGGCATGTAAATATTGTGGCATTAATATACATGTTGGACAGCTAGACTGTCAGAGCTGTAACTTGCAAAGTATGGAGGTAACTTTTCTTGGCCTTTCAGCAAACATTTTTCATGCACAATTCCAGTGCGGTACATTAATATCAGACTGAATTTTACCAGCCCCTCGGTGATGGGCTAAGAGGCGGGAAGGCTAGCAAAATAGTGCAGGAAGGCCTTGGGTGGCATGCCTGATGTCTTCCTGCCATCAGCAGCAGGAAAGGTGGCAGACAGCCTGCCTGCCCATATCCCAATTGAGCCACTTAAGTGGCCAATTAAGGGCCTCTTCCTGCCTCCACTGACATTGTACCAGCTGCTGGGAGGTCTGCCGCTGCATGTGGAGACCGCCAGGTAAACCCTGGCAACCTCCCAGTGGGTTCCAGACCGGGGGTGGGGTGCCCTCCTTTTTGGGCACTCTTTGGAGCACAGAGAGGGCCCCTCAGTGGCAATTACTGCCCCTGTGGCAACAGCACCACCTGCCCTCAGGAACCCACCACCCTAACCCTAACCCCTCGCTGGGGCCTGCCTGACTGGCCCTGGTGCTCCCACACTCCACTTACCTAACTTTGAGGACAAACAGCCATTGATGCGCCCTCATCCTGCAGGTGCAGCCCCACCAGTGGCTAACGGTGACGTTACTGAGGCTGCTGAGCAGCTGGCCCTCTGATTGAACCAGCTCTTGGGGGCAGGCCACAGTCCTTAATATAGATAGCAGCCCCAGTGGCAGCAATTAATTGGATGCAGCCGGCAAAATGCATCCCCAGGCCCCGTTGCCAACCAAAGTACCACCCACCCCCCCCCCAACCGCCCCACCACTTTCGGGCCTGGCTGCGCCTCTGTTAAATCCAGCACATCAATTCTATAACAGTTCAGAGTTGTCAAGGCTTCAGGTGGGTTCCTACAGTGGCACCTATGTTGGAGATGTACACAAAGCTCTCAGAAGTAGATAGGCAACAATATCACCTACCTTGAAGACAAAGCTTGGAGGACATAGGAGTAAAGTAATATCAATAGAAGTACATTAGTATGATCGAAAAGAATGACAGAAATAAAATGAGCAAACCTTTACAGGAAGTAAAAGGCTTTTAAAAAAATGTTTACTAAGGTGAGGGATGTTAGTCTGGAAGAATAGAGCTGTTCCAATTCAAGGCACCTAGTGACAGCATCTAGCACTCCCCAGCCAATTATAGCACAACCAGATACACAGTAAAGCTCCCTCTCCTGTTCCCCAACAACATGCCTCAGCTGTAACCTCTAAAGAACACCTACTGAAGCAATGAGGTTTGTCCACACCAGCCATTCTCGGAGGGAGATTGTTGATTAGTGCTGAATTATAGACGGTTGAAGACTGTAGACAGATGGGAACTATGTTGAAACTGGCCAGCTCATTTCACACTGCAGAGGAGGTTTTCATTCCATCATCCTGGGCTACATTCAAATGTAGGTCCTGAGGTGAAAGATCAGTAACCATTTTACCACTTGGTTATCCACACAAGACTTTTACTATTGTATTTTACTGGTAAAATACCTTTAAAATTGTTCATTGTTAGTAGGAGAATACTCTGTTTTATAACCATAGAATTGTTACGTGATATTTGTTTTTCAGCACACAGTACTGGTAATAGAAGTGTTGTAGTTTTATTTTAAAATATTTGGATTAGGAAAATCGTTTCTAAAATTAATGGGATCATATGTCAGAGCAGGGAAGAGGAGAAAGCTTTATTACAGCTGGCAGTATGAAAGAATATGGAGCAGAGACAGTGAGATGCATCTCTAATTTCTTTTTAATGCATACAGCAGCATATTGATGGGGCGATAACTTTATTTAAGAACAGGGACCCAATGTGGTTCAGCTTCAAATGGAAGTTCTAAATTTTTGCAGCTGCAGAGAGTAGGGATTAGGTTTCAGGCTTGAAATTTAAATTTTGGTGGGCGGGCAGCCAAGGAGTAGCCCAATATGAACCAAGTTCAAAGTTTATAGTTCGCGGCAGCAAGTGATGAGCAGTGCTGCTGGCCACAGATTGCACTTTTTCTGGAAGGCAGTCAGAACGGAGATCACAGAGCAGGGCCACAAGCCTGAAATTTCAATATTTTTGTCACCACAATAGCTTGCATTTATGAGTACCTTTAACTTAATAAGTACCCTGGACACTGAACAAAGGTGTAATCAGACAAAGGGGATGTATTAGCAGATTGATCAAAAGCTTGATCAAAAAAGTGTGTTTTAAGGAGAGGGGGGAGAAGGAGAGGCAGATGGATTTAGGGAGGGAATCCCATGCTGTCCAGAATCAGAGGAATGCAGAGTTATGCGGAGAAGAGAAAAATAAAGACTTGCATTTATACAGCATCTTTCATAACCACAGGACATCACAAAGCACTTTACGAACAACCAGGTACTTTTGAAGTATAACTTCAAGTATAACTTTTGACTGTTATAACGTAGGAAATGCAGCAACCAATTTACACATAGCAAGCTCCCACAAAGAGCAATGTGATAATTACCACATCATCTGCTTTTATGATGTTGATTGAGGGATAAATATTGGCCAGGACACCAGGGATAACTCCCCTGCTCTTCTTCATAATAGTGCCATGGGATCTTTTACATCCACTTGAGAAGGCAGAGAGGTCTTCAGCTTAACATTTCGACTGAAAGGCGGCACCTCCAAAAGTGCGGCACTTTTTCAGACTGCACTGGAGTGTCAGCCAAGATATTTGTGCTCAAGTCCTGGAGTGGGACTTAAATCCACAAACTTCTGACTCAGAAATGAGAGTGCTATTGACTAAACCACAGCTGACACACCAGGAAAAATCTGTAGAACTGGAAAACGTTAAAATGATAGGAAGGAGCAAGACCATGAAGAGCTTTCAAATATCAAGTCCACGTTCAAGGCTTTGGAAAGACTCCCTTCAAGTAAAAACTTCAATGAAGACATTAAAAACACAAAAGTCAATTAAATTGATAAATTTAATTATGTTATTCTGACATTTACATTTTTAGATGTTGTTTAAGCACCTACAGTGGACATTAGAAATGCCAGTTATAGAGAAAAATGGCAAAGGAAATATCTTCAGAAAATAATTTGTTGGAAAAGGCTATCCAGTGGCCAGATTGTGCAATTACATGGTGATAAATTTACATAAAAAGCCCATAAATATGGACATAAGGGTTTTTAACAGTAAAAGACACTAAGTGTGACAAAAACATGACAGCAGTAAATCAGGTTTTGTAGATACAAAGTCCATGTAGATGTAAAATTTTAATAACATAAAGATATTGATAGATGACAATCTCAACAGGTATTTGCCTATTCTGATGTCACAAGTTCAGTCATAGAATATTGTTACGACCAGGTGAGAAAGATGTCGAGGGGTCTGTTGCTGTCTTCCCCTGGTCTTATTGTAACAGGGTTTGATTTTTAAATGCACTATATTTTTAGCTCCCCCTTGGTGAATCCTTGATCACAGCTTTCCAATTATAAGGCAAAGAAATGAGCACACCAGGTTTTCTTAGGTTTAAAGAAAAAAAGTGAAATTAATTAAACTTACTTAAACTCTAATTCGGTTAACGTCTACAGATATACGACGCACCCACACTAGCATGCACACATGATACACACATGCAAATAGGGACAGAAAAGAGCAGAATAAAAATAAAGTGGAGAGGTTTGACGCAGCCTCTGAAGGGGGTTTCTTGTTACTGTTTCTGCGTTTCCAGCTTGCCATAGAGTCTTTGATTGTAGACAACACTTACTTTTTGTTGGGGCCCAGTATTCTTCATAAATATTGTTCACATAGGAGACTTTTCTCTCTTTAAGTTCACATGTCTTCAATGGGTCTTCTGTTCTGTGAGAAAGAGATGGAAGCATTCAGGTGAGAGGTCTTTTCAGTCCAGGAGCTAACAGCTTGCTGATTTTCAAACACTCTGTGGCAAGTTAAAAAAAAAGCCAGGTAGTGATGTGACTAAACTGGCCTGACCAGGTCTTCTGTGTATTGGAGAAGCAGGGACTGGGTCCTTTGTTCCAACACTGTCTACCAGCATGCAAATGACTTTCCAGTCAGGAACTTGGCAATTCCTTGTGATAGGCCCTCTTTGCTTCCCAGCCACAATTTTAAGTTTTAATGATCATGTGGCGAAACCAATGTTTGCCACAGTCTTGGCAGTTGGAGACCTGCATGACACTTCCACACCAGGGGAGTGAAATGCGATTTGAAAAAAACGATGCATATCATTTCAAGGTTTGAGAGAAATATAAGATACATAAAGATGCATTTCTCTCATTCATTTCCATTCATTCATCAATCTTAAAGCTTATTAAAAATTGTCTTTTCTGGGTGCCAGTGCTGCTTTAATTTCTATTTTTTTTCAGGAGAGTTAGTAGTGGGCAGGTCTATCCTGAACTCCCTGAGTCATGCTAAGACTTTTGACTTCAAGGGATGGGTGGCTTCCTTTTCCTCTGAGTGTGGGGGAGGATTTTTTGTTAATCTCCCCTTTGTTCTCTGGGACACTCCTATCTTCAGGTATTTGTACAGACTTAACTATACTCTCCTGTGACACTTTGACTAGGTGAGGCATCAACCTCATGTTTTGTCTGCCCCCTAGAGGTCTCTCTTTGTCTCTACAAGTTCCTGTAAATGGTGTTAGCAACTCTGGTGGGGTGCTTCTAGAGTCTGCGTTTACGTAGGATGATGTGGGGTCTAACCTTTCACATTTTTTGGGGTTGGCTAACCAAACAGTAGAGGTTTTCTCATCCAGGATTCCTCCCAAACTTCCTTTAACCTGCTCTCTTGGCCACTTTTTCCCATTCTCTTTCTAAACTTTTGCCAGCTGTGTGCCTGCCTGTCCCCTTTTGTTCTCGGTGGGGGTCCCTTACAGTTCACCAGCCCTCTGCTGGAGGGTCCTCCTAACACCGATACAGGACTTAGGAGTGCAGGTTTCACTGTAGGTTGGGGTTTCCCCTCAACCTGGCACATGTGGCAACTCCTGCAGTACTCCACCACATCTTTGTGGAGTTTTGGCCAGTCAAACTGTTGTCTTATGCGGGCTTTGGTCTTTCATATACCGGCATGTACAGCCACTGTAGTCTCATGGGCCCTTCTTAATATTTCTCCCCTGTACCTCTGTGGCACCACTAACTGGTGAACTACTGTCCACTCCTTGCCCTCAGATCTGTGAGGAGAACTCCATTTCCTCATCAGTACCTCATTCTTTAAATAGTAGCAATCAGGGACTCCCTCTGCTTCACTTTCAGTCTGGGCAGCCTGTGCTAATTCTCTCAATATTGGGTCAGCTCGCTGAGCCTCAGCTGGGGAAAATCCATTTAATTCATTCCCTAGGTCTCCTAACTTTCCAAAGAAAGTCTCGGATGGGCAGACCTCATGGTCATCTGCCTGCAGTGCCAATGCAGTCTCCTCTGGGGTAGCTGGTTTGATCATGGCTTGATCCACTACACATTCAGGGACTCTGCAGGGGACCATCTCCTGCCACTGCCCTGTCTCTCTGACCTCCTGCGGTCTTTCTTTCACTACTGGGGGGGCTACCACCTTCACCCCGTGCCAGATCATTACCTAGGGGCAGGTCAACCCCGACCACAGGCAAACTAGGGACAATCCCTATGGTCACCGATCCCAAAACTAGGCCACTCTCTAGGTGCACCCGGTGTAGAGGTACAGGCAGACACTGTCCTCCAATACCATTCACCACCACCGTCCCAGTAAAAGGGATCTAGTCACCCCTGTGTCCCTGAGAATCACTATGGGCTTGCTTGCCCCACTCGAGGGGTATGGGGTTACTTTCCCTTCAGACACAAAACCCGATAACCTTCAGGAATCCTATTAACTTTTCCTGCATGGCCATAGTAAACTTCCTGGGTTGCTCTCTTAGGGCAGTTAAAGCCAAAACTTGCTCTGCTATGCTTTCCATCTGGTCGCCATCTTCACTGAGCAGATCTGCCCTGATTAACCCTACAGGTTTTCCCTTTAGTTTCCAGCAGTCACCTTTTAAATGCCCTGCTTTATTACAATGGAAGCACACAGGTCTCCAGGTCTCGCTCTCGCTCACAGCACCTTCCATTTTGGCTGGAGGAGGGCCCCCCGTGTCTCCTGCTTTCCCTTCTCTCCCAGGACTGCCTGGGCGGATATCACCTTCCCACCCTTTGTCCTTTTTGGATTTGTGGCGTGATTAGGAAAGGTTCTCCCCTGGGAAACTGACTTATAAATTAAAGCAAACTCATCGGCCCGAATGGCCACTTGCCTCCCTGAACCCGCTGCTCCTCGACATGAGTCTTTATTGAGAATGGGAGAGAGTTTTAAATTCCTCTAACAAAATTACTTCTCTGAGATTCTCATAGCTGAGCTGCATTCTTAAAGCCCTCAGCCACTAGTCAAAAGCCAGCTGCTTATTTCTTTCAAATTCCATATAAATTTGATTAGCTTGCTTTTTGAGGGTTCTAAACTTTTGGCAGTAGGCTTCGGGTACTAACTTATATACCCCGAGGATGGCATTTTTGGTCAGTTCATAATTTGATGAACTCTCATCGGGCAACAAGGAATAAACCTCATGGGCTTTTCCAGTTAGCTTGCTTTACAATAAAAGTGACCAGGTCTCAGCTGGCCATTTGTAGCTGCCTTGCCAGTTTCTCAAAGGACACAAAAAACACTTCCGCATCTTCCTCATTGAATTTTGGAATTAATTGACTGATTTTTAGCAATTTTGTACTCAGCCCTGAATTATGCTCCTTCATATTGACCATGCTTTCACTGGGGTTAATCTGTTGCCCCCTAGTTAACTCAAGCCGCTTCAGCTCTCTCTGTTCAGATTCTTTCAGGAATATTCTTTCTTTTTCTCTCTCCCCTCTCTCTGTTTCCTTCTCCTGTCTTTCTCTCTCTCTCTCTCCTACTTTCATTTTCTTCCCGTACCTTCTGGAAGGCTCTCTCTTTCTTCCTCTCCTGCCTCTCTCTCTTTTTCCTATAATTCAAGTTTCCTTTGTTCCAATTGTATCTTTGCTAGCAGTACCCTCTCTGGGTCTGCTTCTAACACTGCTTCTGCCTCTTCAGATTCAAGAGAAAAATGGTTGGCCACTAGCTTTCGGAGTTCAAACTTCCTAGCTTTGCCATGTACAGTGATCCCACACTGCTCAGCCATTTTTCTCAACTCCTCCATAGACAGTGCTTTTAACTTATCCCAAGTTACTTCACCCTGGCTTGGAGAGCTACTCACTTCAGTCGTAGACATGTTAGTATTCAATCACACACAACCACAAGAAAACCTGTATTAATCTTGCTCTTTTTTGATTGGGAACAATTTGGCTTCCCACTTCCAATTTCTCTCGTTCAACTGTGGATAAAATTTCGGATGCTAGCACCCAAATTTCTGTAACGACCAGGTGAGAAAGGTGTCTAGGTGTCTTTTATTGTCTTCACCTGGTCTTATTGTAACAGAGTTTGATTTTTAAACACAGTGTGTTTTTAGCTCCCCCTTGGTGAATCCTTGTCCACAGCTTTCCAATTATAAGGCAAAGAAATGAGCACACCAGGTTTTCTTAGGTTCAAAGAAGAAAAGTGAAATTTATTAAACTTACTTAAATTCAAATTCGGTTAACACCTATGGATATACAACACGTCCATGCTAGCATGCACAGGCGATACACACATGCAAATAGGAAGAGAAAAGAGCAGAATAAAAATGAAGTTGAGAGGTTTGAGGCAGTCTCTGAAGGGGATTTCTTGTTACAGTTTCTGTGTTTCCAGCTCGCCGTAGAGTCTTTGATTGTAGACAGCTCTTACTTTTTGTTGGGGCCCAGTATTCTTCTTAAACCTTGTTCACGTAGGAGACTTTTCTCTTTTTGAGTTCACGTGTATTCAATGGGTCTTTTGTTCTGTGAGAAAGAGATAGGAACTGTCAGGCAAACCCAACCTGCCAAGACTGAGGCACACATTACTTCGACACCTGAACATTAAAAAGTAAAATTGCTAGCCCTGACCGGAAAGAGATTTCCATGGTAACAGACAATGTTGAACCAATAGGTAGGTGGTAGGGGAATATAGGGAAGGTGGGGATGTGGTAGGAATATGGGATTAGTGTAGGATTAGTATAAATGGGTGGTTGATGGTCGGCACAGACTTGGTGGGCCAAAGGGCCTGTTTCAGTGCTGTATCTCTAAATAAATAAATGGGGATCCAGCAGTTGCTTTCCTAATACACAGAAGTGGTCAGACCAGTTTTAGTCACATGGCTAACTGGCTGTTGCAGTGAAATTTGAATCTCCAACAAAGGATGTGAAGAGACTGTTCCATAGAAGGAGCTAGTCACATGACCAACCTGCTGGGCACCTTGGGAGTTTTTAAAAGTTTGAACTCCCGACAAAGGGAATTGAGTCAGAGAAAGCTGTGTGCTCATGGACTGAGAACACCTCCTCTCCTGCCTGTCTGTCTGCCTGCTCACCTCTCAGGGAACTGAAACCATTGAAGACACACAAACTCAGAGAGAGAAAAGGTTTCCTACTTGCACAAGGTTTAAGACTAATACTGGGCCCTAACGAAATGCAAGACCATATCTTCAATCAAGGACTACAGCGAGCTTGAGAAACAGTAACAAGATATTGCCTCAAACTGTTCTACTTATCTTTTCTTCTATTCTTTTTTGTCATTAATTTGCATGTTTATATCATGTGTGCATGCTAGCATGAGCACATTGTATATCTGTGGGTGTGAACTGTATTAGAGTTTAAGTTTAAGGTTTAATAAATTTCATCTTTCTGCTAACACGGATTCACACAAAGGGGAGCTCAAAACACAGTGTGGTTAAAAAATAAAACCCTGTTACAATAAGACCAGGAAAGAAAGCAAAAGACCCCTAAGACATTGCTCACCTGGTCGTAAGAGGAGCAGACAGGAGAGAGGTCTTTTCAGTCCAGGAGCTAACAGCTTTCTGACTTTCAAACACTCTGTGGCAAGTTAAAAAAAAAAGCCAGTTAGTCATGTGACTAAACTGGCCTGACCAGGTCTTCTGTGTATTGGAGAAGAAGGGACTAGTTCCTTTGTTCCAACACTGTCTGCCAGCATGCAAACGTCTTTCCAGCCAGGCGCTTGGCAATTCCTTGTGATAGGCCCTCTTTTCTTCCCAGCCACAATTTTAAGTTTTAATGTTCATGTGGCGAAATAATTTGTGCCTTAGTCTTGGCAGATGGGGGCCTGCATGATAATATGAATAATTATAAACATTTAAAAGCAAGGCACAAGAATCTGTTTGTTTAATATTTACACTTCTTTCTCTTTCAGAGAAACTCCCAACACCAGTATTGAACATTACTTGTCTCTCTGAGCAAGATGTGTTCATGTCATGTGAGGTTCATGGAGTGACTCCAGATACCTTCTATTTGAATGATCAACAACTGACTCAGGACAATGCTGTGTTTTCATCTGACGGAAAGAAAGCTACACTGAAGAACTCTACCTTATTTTCTGGCAATAAGACATTCTTCTGTAAAGTTGAAAACCCAATCAGTAAAAACTGGACTGCTCCAAGAGAACTCACCTGCACAGGCAAGTGTAAAGCAATGTTTTGTGACTACTTTTATTAAAGAGTATCCATGAGGCAAATTTAAAGAAAAAAACTTTTAAGTCAATTTTGAAACAGTAACAGTAATTTAAGATCACCATTACAAATGTGCAAAAATGGCCTTGGAGAATATGAAGGCTGTAAATGTCATCCAAGTATTACATGAAAAAAGAAACTAAGTCTAGCCCACTTGGAAGAAACATATCTGTAGACCAAAGTTATGTAGGGACTATATCCTTGTGAGTTATTCTCCTTTCACTTAATTCACATACAGCCTTGATTATCATCTTGTCAGAACAAGAGCCTCGTTTTTACAAGGGATGTCTAGTTAACAACATGAAAATAGCCAAAAGTGCACCATGTCAATTGCATGCAATTTTATGGAGTCAGCTCATTTGAATGACTTGCATTAGCTCCCAGCACAATTTTGGTCTTGAGCTGGCACCTTGCCTATTGGGGGCATGGGAAATCTAGCTAGCAGCTCACATTTAAAAGGTTATACTAATGGAAAGGCTACATACAGGAGCAAATACTGCTTAACCCTTTATAAACCTTCAAAATTATTTCAAATATTTGTCAGCCTGGGGAATGAGAAGGGGGAGTGGGGGGTGAAGCGCGGTCAATGAAGTGAAAATAAATTCAACATAGAGGCACGAGATGGGGTCTATAAGAGCATAAGAAATAGGAGCAGGAGTATAGGGGATTCGGCCCCTTGAGCTCTGCCATTCAATAAGATCATGGCTGACCTGATTGTGGCCTTAAATCCACTTTCCTGCCATCCCCCATAACGCTTAACTCCCTTGTAGATCAAAAATCTAACTCGGCCTTGAATATATCCAATGATCCAGCCTCAGCTGCTCTTTGACAAATTCCTCCTTATCTCCATCTTAAAAGAGAGACCCCTTATTTTGAAACTATGCCCCCTAGTTCTAGATTCCCTCTTAAGGGGAGACATACAGAGAAAAAGCTTTTTCATGCAATGAGTTTTTAGGATCTGGAATGCACTACCTTAGAGTGTGGTGGAGGCAGGTTCAATTGAGGCATTCAAGAGGGAATTAGATTGTTATCTGAAAAGGAAGAATGTGCAGGGCTATGGGGAGAAGGCGGGGTAGTGTCACTAGGTAAATTGCTCTCTCGGAGAGCCTGTGCAGGCACGACAGGCTGAATGCTTTTCTTTGCTGTAACAGTCCTGAAATTCTCTCAGCATTTACCCTGTAAATTTGCCTCAGAATCTTATATATTTCAATAAGATCACCTCTCATTCTTCTAAACTCCAATGGATAACTATGGGTAAGTGAAATGCATCACATGACCTCTTTCCCGCTGTTTGATGGCTAACAAAGTGGGGGCACTGTCGCGTGAGGTGAATGCTAGCAGGGTTGTTTTTCCTGGCACATAGCAGCACCTGTACTGTTGATAGCAGCGTTCTTTGCTTGCCAGGAGCTGGTTTCCAGTATATAAATGTCATCTTCAGTTTTCACTTTCGGGATTCTTGCCAGTTGGGAAAAGCTCTATTTTCTGCTGAGCTGATATATCCACCCCACAAGGAAAATACTGTATGTGCTGATCCTTGGAAACGAGGCTCCTGAAACGTTTCTTAATGCATCTATGGACAGCTGATTGATTTGTTATACGTCACTGATGGTGGCGTGGATGTTTTGGTGGCATAAAACCTTATTGCAGTAATAGCTTGCAGAAAAGTCATGTCTCCTTTTTTTAAAGTTTAATTCAGGTTTCCAACCAATGGATTAAAAAAAATCATCATTCGGCATAGCATGTGTTCATGACAACAGTTATTCTTCTCAAAAAATGTTGGTACTCCTAACTATGTAAAGTAAAGGAATCAAGCATTGATCTTGGGAATTCTGTGGTCATCAATAAAATGGCATACTGTGTATCACAGACTAGCTGCATGTCAAGACATTGGAATTCTCTGTAATTGATGTAGGCCAGAGATTTTCAGAAGATCCACATATCTCAATTTGGGGTTTACTGACTTCACAGTTATTTTTTGGTGAAATAATTGAAGTGTGAAGAAAAGAGCACCAAGGTCAGAATCACTTTCCAAATGGGATGGGGTGTTGTGTTGTGGGTAATGCCCATATAATCTCCACTATGATATTAGAAAGACCTTGGCTGGGATTTTACCAGCCCTTTGGAGATGGGCTGGGAGGCAGAGGTCTGGTACAGTGGTCATGGAAGGCATTGGGAGGGAACCCCAACGTCACCCCACTGCCACAGGATATTCCCAAAGGTGGGAACAGCAGCGGCTCGTTCCCTGTCCACTGGAGGCAGGCAGCCAATTATTCCAATTAGCTAGCCTATTACCGTCCATTTTACCAGCATCAGAATGGCCCCACGCTGCATTGAGAGGACATACACATGGAATTAAAGTAGAAGCTAAAATAGCATAAACAAGCATTTAAAAAATAAAAATGTGTGGAATTTCTTACATAATGGAGGCATTTGACATTCAACAAATATAAAACTTGTCATGAAGACCCCACCTGCCAAGAATGAGGCATATTAATGTTGTCATATGAACATTAATTTTAAACTGCTGCTGGACTGAAAAGATAACATAAGAACAAGGAGCAGGAGTAGGCAATTCAGCCCCTCGAGTCTGCTCTGCCATTCAATACGATCATGGCTGATCTCATCTTGGCCTCAACTCCACTTTCCTGCCCATTCTCCATAACCCTTCAACCCATTTCTAATTAAAAATCTGTCTATCTCCTCCTTAAATTTACCCAATGTCCCGGCATCCACCGTACTCTGGGGTAGTGAATTCCACAGACTTACGACCCTTTGAGAGAAGTAATTTCTCCTCATCTCTGTTTTAAATCTGCTATCCCTTATCCTAAAACTATGACCTCTCATTCTAGATTGCCCCACAAGAGGAAACATCCCCTTTTTGTCGACTTTGTCAATCCCCTTAATCATCTTATATACCTCAATTAGATTAGAGATTAGATTTTTTTTTAGATTAGAGATACAGCACTGAAACAGGCCCTTCGGCCCACCGAGTCTGTGCCGAACATCAACCACCCATTTATACTAATCCTACACTAATCCCATATTCCTACCAAACATCCCCACCTGTCCCTATATTTCCCTACCACCTATCTATACTAGTGACAATTTATAATGGCCAATTTACCTATCAACCTGCAAGTCTTTTGACTTGTGGGAGGAAACCGGAGCACCCAGAGAAAACCCACGCAGACACAGGGAGAACTTGCAAACTCCACACAGGCAGTACCCGGAATCGAACCCGGGTCCCTGGAGCTGTGAGGCTGCGGTGCTAACCACTGCACCACTGTGCCGCCCCCATTCTTCCCTCATTCTTCTAAACTCCATAGAGTAAAGGCCTAAACTGCTCAATCTCTCTTCATAAGACAAGCCTCCCCCCCTGCCCCCCCCCACCCCGTCTCTGGAATCAATCTAGTGAACCTCCTCTGAACTGCTTCCAATGCAACTACATCCTTTCTCAAGTAAGGGGACCAAAACTGTACGCAATACTCCAGGTGCAGTCTCACCAATGCCTTGTACAGTTGCAGCAACACTCCCCTACTTTTACACTCTATTCCTTTAGCAATAAATGCCAAAATTCCATTTGCCTTCCTTATCACCTGCTGTACCTGCAAATTAGTTTTCTGTGATTCATGCACGAGGACACCCAAATCCCTCTGCACCAAAGCAGTCTGGAGTTTCACTCCATTTAGATAATAATTTGCCTTTCTATTCTTCCAAATAAAATGGATAACCTCATACTTATCCACGTTAAAATCCATCTGCCAAATTTTGGCCCATTTATCGAATCTATCCATATCCATTTGTAGATGTCTTATTTCTTTATTGCAACTTACTATCCCACTTATTTTAGTGTCATCTGCAAATTTGGCTATAGTACCTTCTATCCCTGCATCCAAGTCATTAATATAGATTGTAAATAGTTGGGGCCCGAGGACCGAACCCTGTGGCACCCCACTAATTACATCTTGCCAACCAGAAAAGGACCCATTTATCCCAACTCTCTGTTTTCTGTTGGTTAGCCAATCCTCTATCCAAGCCAATGAATTGCCCCTAACCCCATGTGAACGTACCTTGCATATTAACCTTTTGTGCGGAACCTTATCAAATGCCTTCTGGAAGTCCAGGTAAACTATAACTACAGGATCCCCATTATCCACTTTGCTTGTTACAGCTTCGAAGAACTCTGCAAATTAGTCAAATATGATTTACCCTTCATAAAACCATGCTGACTCTGATGGATTGCGTTTTGACTTTCTAAATGTCCTGTTATTACTTCCTTAATAATGGATTCTAACAATTTCCCAACGACAGATGTTAAACCAACTGGTCTATAGTTTCCTTCTTTCTGCCTCCCTCCTTTTTAGAATAAGGGCGTTATATTAGCTTTTTTCCAATCCACTGGAACCTTTCTGTATCCAGAGAATTTTGGAATATTAAAACCAATGGATCCACCATCTCCACTGCCACTTCCTTTAAGACCCTAGGATATAGGCCATCAGGCCCTGGGGACTTGTCTGCCTTCAATACCAATAGTTTGCTCAGTACCTTTTCCCTAGTGATGATGATTGTTCTAAGTTCCTCCCTCTGCATTACCTGGTACTATTGGGATGGTATTAGTGTCCTCCACTGTGAAAACTGAAGCAAAATACTGATTTAGTGTCTCCGCCATTTCTGTGTTCCCTTCTATTAACTCTCCAGTCTCATCCTCCAACAGACCAATATTCACTTTAGCTACTCTCTTCCCTTTTATGTACTTATAGAAGCTTTTGCCATCCGTTTTTATATTTTGTGCTAGTTTTCTTTCATAATTTACCTTTGCTCTTTTTATTACTTTTTTAGTAACCCTTTGTTGATCTTTAAAAGTTTCCCAATCTTCCAGCCTGCCACTGGCCTTTGCAATATGGTATGTCTTAGTTTTTGTCTTTATGTTATCCTTAACTTCCTTGCTTAGCCATGGATGTTTTTTCCCCCGTCCTAGAATCTTTCTTCCTCTCTGGGATATATTTTAGTTGGGATAAATTGGATATCTCCTTAAACATCTGCCACTGCTCATCAACTGTCCTACCTGGTAGTCTTCCTGCCCAGTCCACTAGGGCCAAATCTGTCCTCATGCCTATATAATTACCTTTGTTTAACTCCAGAACACTCATGTGGGACTCCAGCTTCTCACCTTCAAACTGAATTTAAAATTCTAGCATGCTATGATCACCTTTCCCTAGAAGATCCTTAACAATGAGATGGTTTATTAATCCCACCTCATTACACAACACCAAATCTAGAATAGCCTGCTCCCTGGTTGGTTCCACAACATATTGCTCCAAAAAACAATCTCTAATACATTCAATGAACTCTCCCTCGAGGCTACCCTTGCCAATTTGACTAATCCAGTTTATATGCATATTAAAATCACCCATGATTATTGCCTTACCTTTCTTACAAGATCCCAGTATTTCCTGGTTTATATACTGTGCCCCACTGCGGAACTACTGTTTGGGGACCTATAGATTACTCCCATCAGGGACTTCTTTCCCTTGCTATTTCTTATTTCTACCCAGACTGATTCTACGCCTTGATCTCCAGTTCCAATAACATTTCTCACTACAGCACTGATCTCTTCCTTCCCTAACAAAGCTACACTACCTCCTTTTCCTTCCTGTCTATCCTTCCGAAAGACTGAGTCCCCTTGGATATTCAATTCCCAAACCTGGTTTCCCTGCAACCACGTCTCAGTAATCGCCACTAAATCATACCCATTTGTCTCTATTTGTGCTGTTAACTCATTTATTTTATTCCGAATGCTTGGTGCATTTAAGTTTGTTCTATTATTAAATTTCCCTACTCTTGTACAATTCCTTGGTGCAATATGATGTTCACACGTTCTGTCCCTTCCTTTTATTTTCTGGTAACAATCAGCCTCACCACTAACCTGCACTCCTACCTTCTCCTTTAATTTCCTGTTTTTCCATGCAACTGAACCCTCCCCCCAAATATTTAGTTTAAAGCCCTATCTACAGCCCTAGTTATGCGATTCGCCAGGACTCTGGTCCCAGCATGATTCAGGTGGAGCCCGTCCCATCGGAACAGCTCCCTCCTTCCCCAGTACTGGTGCTAATTCGAACCCATTTCTCCCACCCCAATCTTTGAGCCATGCATTTACCTCCTTAATCTTATTGACCCTTTGCCAATTTGCTTGTGGCTCAGGTAGCAATCTGGAGATTATTACCTTTTTGGTTCTGCTTTTTAATTTAGCCCTTGGCTGCTCATATTCCCTCAGCAGAACCTCTATCCTCGTTCTGCCTACAGCGTTGGTACCTACGTGGACCACGACAACTGGATCTTTCCCCTCCCACTCCAAGTTCCTCTGCAGCCCAGATGAGATATCCTGAACTCTGGCACCAGGTAGGCAACACAGCCCTTGGGACTCTCGATCCTGGCTACAGAGAACAGTGTCCCTAACTATACTATCCCTAATTATGACTACATTTCTCTTTTCTCCCCCCACCTGAATGGCTCCCTGTACCACGGTGTTGTGGTCAGTTTTCTCATTCTCCCTACAGTCCCTGCTCTCGTCCACACAGGGAGCAAGAATCTCGAACGAGTTGGAGAAGGACAATGGCTGCGGCTCCTGCAGCACTACCTCTTGGATCCCTCTACCTGCCTCACTCATAGTCACACCCTCCTGTCCCTGACCACTGGCCAAATTCAAGGTAGTTAATCTAAGGGGTGTGACTGCCTCCTGAAACACAGCATCCAGGTAACTCTCCCCCTCCCTGATGTGTCCCAGTGTCCGAAGCTCAGACTCCAGCTCGTCAACTCTGAGCCGGAGTTCCTCAGGCAGCCGACACTTGCTACAGATGTGTTCACCAACAACCACAATGGGGTCCACCAGCTCCCACATCATGCAGGTACAACACACCACCTGGTCCTGCATCTCTATTTTATATAATTAGATTTTAATTTGTTATTTAAATTTCCGACTGGTCTTTAGTTTTTTTTAATCCGCTTTAGTCTTTAGTTTATATACTTAGAAATCAATCAAGTCTTACTCTATGTTGATCCAATTAAATTAAATTAAAAACATACCTGAATACTGACCCCAGCTGCTTTCTGTTTCCCTGCTCTCACTGTTCAATGTGACGTCACTCTGATGTCACTTTTCGATCTTTCCCGGCTCCTCGGGCTCAGCTCCTCTGTCTCTCTCCCACACAGGTTTTGGCATACTTTTTCAAACCTCCGTCCTGCTGCTCCTCGGGCTCCGCTCCTCTCTGTCTCTCTCCCACACAAGGTTAACTTGTTTAAAGAAATCACAGCGGTGGCTGGAAATATTTTTGCATACTAAGAGACAGTTGCCAGGAGAGACAATAGAACTACTGCCTGATCCAATTAACCCAAATGGATTTTGATCACCAGACATTGAAGGTGGAACAAGCCAGCATTCCATTACCTCAACCCCCTCACACACAGTGGGTGTCTGCTAAGATGAAAGGAATCCACAAAAACACAGGGGAATTTGTTAAAAAACAACTAGTCACATGACTAACCTGCTGGCCCAGGTTTGGTTTTGAATTGCTCACAGAACAGTTTGGGTCAGACTGCAACTGAACTTGAAGAAAGAGCCTCTCTCCTGCCTGTCTCTCTCTCTCTCTCTCTCATGAATTTCCAGATCCACTGAAGACACTTAAACCTCAAGAGAGAAGACTCCTACATCAAAATAAGTTTGAAAGTGTCCACTGGGCCCCAATGAAGTGTCAAGATTTAACTGCAATCAAAGACTCTACATCGAACTCAAAGGACAGTAAATAAATTACAGCTATTGCTTCAAACTTTTCCCCTTTACTATTTCTACTTTTCTGTCCCTATCTGCGTGCGTGTTTATCGTGTCTGCATACTAGCGTGGTCACGTCGTGTATTGTTACGACCGACCGCTCAAGACAAAGCCCCCAATCAAAATATATGATTCTGATTGAAGTGGGAGAAATGCACTGTCAATTCAGTCCAGTCCCTCCACAGATAGCCGAACATATCACTTTAAACTTTCCAAATTAAAGAAAGCCAGAGCTTTTGGGAGGGGTTGCGAGGTCGCAGTGCTGCTGGTACGGTCAAAGTGCAGGCTTTGGTGTACGTTGGGCTTTGGTGAGGAGGGTGAGTATTGACCAGGTAAGGCTTAGTTTTTTTTAATTCCCAATTTCTGTCTTTCTTTTAAGCCAGAAGTAACGCGAGTGGTGGAAATGGCAGTCAGTGGGGTAGTATACCCCTCCTGTGAAATGTGGGAGATCAGGGAGAAGTCAAATGTCCCTGACGACTATGTTTGCAGGAAGTGTGTCCAGCTGCAGCTCCTTTCAGATCGCATGGATCGGTTGGAGTGGCAGTTGGAGTCACTGAGGAGCATACAGGAGTCAGAAAATATCATAGATAGGAATTTCAGGAAGGTGGTCACACCGCAGGTTCAGCCAGCTAGATGGGCGACTGCCAGGAGGGGCAGGCAGGTAGTGCAGGAGTCCCCTGTGGCTATTCCCCTTAATAACAAGTATGCTGTTTTGGATACTGTTGGGGGGATGGCCTCTCAGGGGAAAGCAGCAGCAGCAGCCAGGTCAATGACACCACGACTGGCTCTGTTGTACAGCAGGGAAAGTCAAAGTGTAGGCGAGCGATAGTGATAGGAGACTGTATAGTCAAGGGCACAGATAGGCGTTCCTGTGGCCGCGAGCGAGTATCCAGGATGGTGTGTTGTCTCCCTAGTGCCAGGGTCAAGGATGTCTCTGAACAGGCACAGGGCATTCTGAAAGGGGAGGGTGAGCAGCCAGAGTCCGTGGTCCATATTGGTACTAACGACATAGGCAGGAAGAGAGATGAGCTCCTGCAAAGTGAATATAGGGAGTTAGGCAGAAGGTTAAAAAGCAGGACCTTTAGGGTTGTAATCTCAGGATCACAAGTGATCACGTGCTAGTGAGGGTAGGAATACGAGGATAAGGCAAATGAATGCGTGGCTGAAGAGCTGGTGAAGGCGGGAGGGCTTCAGCTACTTGGACCATGGGGATCTCCTCTGGTGCAGAGGTGACCTGTACAAGAGGAACAGGTTGCATCTGAAATGGAAGGGGACCAATATCCTTGCATGGAGGTTTGCTAGTGCTACTTGGGAGGGTTTAAACTAGTCTGGCAGGGGGGTAGGACCCAAAGTAGTAGTCTCTCCGATGAGATAGTTGAGGCAAATGTAGAGGTTAAAGCAAGCAAGTCCAGTTGGAAGGCTGGGCAGGGGCAGGACAGGGAGCGTGGAAGGTCTGGTAGGCTAAACTGCACTTACTTTAATGCAAGAAGCCTTACAGGTAAGGCAGATGAACTCAGAGCATGGATCGGTACATGGGATTGTGATATTATAGCTATTACGGAAACGTGGTTGAGGGATGAGCAAGACTGGCAGCTCAATGTTCCGGGGTACCAATGCTTCTGGTGTGACAGAGGTGGAGGTAAGAGAGGAAGGGGAGTTGCACAATTGATTAGAGAGGACATCACGGCAGTACTTAGAGAGGATATCCCTGGGAGAACGTCCAGCGAGGTCATATGGGTAGAACTTAGAAATAAGAAAGGGGTGACACTTTGATGGGATTATACTATAGGTCCCCCAATAGTCAGAGGGAATTGGAGGAGCATATATGTAGGGAAATCACAGATAGGTGTAGGAAGTATAGGGTTGTAATTGTAGGTGATTTTAACTTCTCTAATATTGACTGAGACTGCCTTAGTGCTAAGGGATCAGATGGGGAAGAATTTGTTAAGTGTGTCCAGGATAGTTTTCTGAAGCAGTATGTGGATGGCCCTACTAGAGAAGGGGCTACACACGACCTCCTCTTAGGAAATGAGGCTGGGCAGGTGGTTGATGTGTCAGTGGGGGAGCACTTTGGGACCAGTGACCATGACTCTATTAGCTTCAAGATAGTTATGGAAAAGGATAGGACTGGTCCTCAAGTTGAAGTCTTAAATTGGGGGAAGGCTAATTTCGATGGCAGCAGACAAGAACTCTCAAAAGTTGATTGGGAGAGGCTGTTTACAGTTAAAGGGACGTCTGGCAAGTGGGAGGCTTTTAAAAGTGAGATGGGAAGAATTCAGGGCCAGCATGTTCCTGTTAGATTGAAGGGCAAGGCTGGCAAGTTTAGGGAACCTTGGTTGACGAGGGATATTGAGGGTCTGGTCAGGACAAAGAAGGAGGCATATGTCAGGTATAGGCAGCTGGGATCAAGCGAGTTCCTCAAAGTGTATAAGGGATGTGGGAGTACACTTAGGAAGGAAATTTGGAGGGCGTAAAGGGGCCATAAGATTTCCCTGGCAGATAAAATAAAGGAGAATCCTAAAAGATTCTATAAGTATATTAAGAGTAAAAGGGTAGCTACGGAGAGAGTAGGTCCCCTTAAGAATCAGTGTGGTAATCTATGTGTGGAGCCATGGGAAATGGGTGAGATTTTAAATGAATACTTCTCATCTGTATTTACCGTGGAGAAGGTCACGGAAGCTAGTGGGTTCAAGGGAGGGAACAGTCATATCCTGGAGCATATCAACATTAAAAAGGAGGAGGTGTTGGAGGTTTTGAAGCGCATTAAGGTGGATAAATCCCCAGGGCCTGACCAGGTGTATCCTCGGATGCTATGGGAAGCAAGGGAGGAGATTGCTGGGGCCCTGTCAGAGATTTTTGTAAAATCGTTAGCCACGAGTGAGGTACCGCAAGACTGGAGGATAGCTAATGTTGTGCCTTTATTTAAGAAGGGCAGCAGGGATAAGCCAGGGAACTACAGGCCGGTGAGCCTTACATCAGTGGTGGTAAAGTTATTGGAAGGGATTCTGAGAGACAGGATTTATATGCATTTAGAAAGGCAAGGTCTGATTAGGGATAGTCAGCATGGCTTTGTGCGTGGGCAATCATGTCTCACGAATTTGATTGAGTTTTTTGAGGAGGTGATCAAGAGGATTGATGAGGGCAGGGCGGTGGAGGTTGTCTAGATGGACTTTAGCAAGGCCTTTGACAAGGTCCCCCATGGTAGGCTGGTCCGGAAGTTCGAATACATAGGATCCAGGGTGAGCTAGCAAATTGGATACAAAATTGGCTTGGTGATAGGAGGCAGAGGGTGGTAGTGGAAGGTTGTTTTTCAGATTGGAGGCCGGTGACCAGTGGTGTGCTGCAGGGATCGGTGCTGGGCCCTCTGTTGTTTGTCATATATATTATTGACTTGGATGAGAATGTAGGGGGCATGATTAGTAAGTTTGCAGATGACTCCAAAATTGGTGGTATAGTGGACAGTGAAGAAGGTTGTCTAAGGTTACAACAGGATATAGATCAACTGGGAAAGTGGGCAAGGGATTGGCAAATGGAATTTAATGCAGACAAGTGTGAAGCGATGCATTTTGGGAAGTTAAAACAGGGCAGGACATATACAGTGAATGGCAGGGCCCTGGGGAGTGTTCTTGAGCAGAAAGACCTTGGGGTGCAAGTACATAGTTCCCTGAAAGTGGCAACAGGGGTAGACAGGGTGGTGAAGAAGGCGTATGGCATGCTTGCCTTCATCGGCCGAGGCATTGAGTACAAGAGTTGGGACGTCATGTTACAGTTGTACATAACATTGGTTAGGCCGCATTTGGAGTTCTGTGTGCAGTTCTGGTCGCCGCACTACTGGAAAGATGTGATTAAGCTAGAGAGGGTGCAGAAAAGGTTCACAAGGATGTTGCCTGGGTTGGAGGTATAGAGTTATAAAGAGAGATTGGATAGGCTGGGTCTGTTTTCCCTGGAGCGAAGGAGGCTGAGAGGGGACATGATAGAGGTATATAAAATTATGAGAGGCATAGATAGGGTAGATAGCCAGAGTCTGTTTCCCATGGTAGGGGTGGCTAAAACTAGAGGGCATAGATTTAAGGTGAGATGGAGGAGGTTTAAAGGGGACAAAGGGGTAAATTTTTCACACAAAGAATAGTGGGTATCTGGAATGAGCTGTCAGAGCAGGTGGTGGAGGCAGGAACAGTAGCAACATTTAAGAGGCATCTGGACAGGTACTTGAATGAGCAAGGCATAGAGGGATGTGGAATTAATGCAGGCAGGTAGGATTAATATAGATAGGCATTATGGTCGACATGGATGCGGTGGGCCGAAGGGCCTGTTTCTATGCTGTACGACTCTATGACTCTATGAGTCTATGAATTGAACCATCTATTAACCCCCAAATGAGGCAAACCAAACCAGGTATCTTTAGATCAACAAATTAACTGTTTAATAGAGAAAACTAAATTCTTAAACACTACTAGGATATAAACAACATTTAAAAAAATGTAACTAAGTCCTTGCAGATTTACACTCCTGCCAAAGTGGAATATTCCAATGTGGAACAGTCCAAAGTTGTTTGAAGTCCTTGCAGCTTTCGGATGGGAAAAAGGTTCTTTAACAGTAGGACAGTCAGTGGTCTAGTTCAGCAGTTGAAGTGATGCTCTTCTTCTTTTCCAGTGATGAGCACAGCAATTACAGTTCAGCAATTAAAGTAATTGGTTATTTTCTTTTAAGGAATTAATCTGGCTTGAAGCTTCTTTAAAATTTTGTGAGAGTATAATAAATAGGGTTTAAACAGACAGAGGGAGAGCTCTCCTTTTTCCTTCTGTACACGCTGGCAGGCAGTTTGTGTGTCTGTGTCTGTTAAAAGCCAGCTTTTCAGCTAGTTTCAAAAATTAATCACAACATTGTATAATCTAACCTGAGTCTCTAAGTGGTTGTATCCAAGGCAACCAGGATGCACATTTTAAGCTGGTTGGTTCCCACTCTGTAGCGTTGTATCCAATGGCGACCAGAATGCACCTTCTCTAACTCCTGAGGCTTGCTTGTTCTTAAAGTAGTACTGATCCTTTGCTGAGTTAAAGACACACGCATAATTCCCCCCACCACCCCCCCCAAAAAAAACAGTAGGATCATAACACCTCTGCCCTAGCGGAATAAAACGCCATTCCTGAAATACGTTTCATTACAACGTGTAAAAAACAAATTGAAAAAATCGCTGCCACATTTTTCCCCGTATTTATAGATATACAATTTTCAAAACAATGTTAAGACTACAGCAACAAATTCCACCAGTACATCTTCAGCTTTAAATTTTTAAAAGGTTGTCCTAATTAACCCATTTCAAATTTCTATGCATTGTCTTCCAGTTGTTTCGTGTTTTCCTTCCAAGTGTCCCTATTGTCCATCATCTCAGTCAGGTGAACTGCACAGCTAGGAGCACTGACCACTACTGGGTTCACTATTCTCTGAGAAGTTTCTCGAGTACCCCTTAACCAATGTGGCATCATTTGATACTAGAAAACCCTGTCCGGTGTAACAGAAGCTGTCTTTTTCTTACCCTGGGGTGTCAAAGGAATTTAACAGTATCCCTCCAACATACCTGTCTCTTTAAGACACATTGTGTTGCCCACTCTGTCCATACAGTCCTTTAATTGAAAATTTGGGTAGGAGTCTGCCTCCTTTACCGCAGTTACTTTTCTGGAGTCTATGCAAGTTTGAGCCGACCCACTAGGTTTCGACATCAAGACCATCTGCGAATTCCAGCTGTCTTGACCAGTTCAACTAAGCTGCCCTTCAGCATGCATTGTACCTCTGCTTCCACTTGGGACTGTATGTCTGGACCTAAGTGGCAAGGATGTTGTTTTAAAGGAATGGTTCCCCATTTATCCACATCCTGGGCTGTATTTTACCTGCACCTCGATGTCACAGATCGTGGCATGGGGGTCGGTAAAATTCTACGGGGAGAGACCCGCCTTGACCCGCGATGTCGAGAAAGGCCTGCCGCAATTTAACGGCGGCAGGAGGACCTCGGTGCAGCACCCATGCCGCACGGCGGCGTCACCCCAATTACAATATGTTAAATAGTACTTACCTCTGCAGATCGTGCAGCCCACCTTCTCTCCATAGACATCTCTGGAATTTTTGCTGAACAGGCAGTCATCATATGCCGTCCTGTTCACGATTTGAAAAGCTGGCGGGTCTTCAGAGGCAGAAGGTTTCGTGACAGAAGGTAAGTTCCTTTTCGGGGGTAACACTCTGCATTCTTAAAGGGAGGAGGGAGAGGGGGATTGCAGGGGTCCCACTCTGCATTCTGGAAGGGAGAAGGGAGGGGGTCTGGGATTACTGAAGGGAAAGCTCTGCAGGCATGAAGGGAGGTACTGCGTACCTTCTCTCCGTAAACAGTGTACGCTCTGCGTTTATTTGTGTTTGTGAAGGAACAATGGCACTCTAGTCACCCTGTGTGTGGGGAAGGTGCCAGAAAGGGTAGGAGCATTAAGGTTATATGGATGGTGGGGGCAATTGATTCAACTGGTAGGATCTTGATGTGGTCATGCTGTGCCACTCAGTGTTGGCCAAGATGGGCAATGCCATGGCACGCCACATCATTGATCCATGAAAGCAGCTGATGTACCCATCAACACCAATCCCTGCCCTGTTAGGAACCTTCAAATACATGAAGGGTTCAACTTTATTTGTCATAGAAATAGGTATGGCTCATCCAACATTGTGTGACCCTCTGCTCCTGAGGATCCATATGCGTCAGAGGCAAAATGAACAGGCAGGCGTGATCCACATAGAGGCCCCCAGTCGTGAGCAGCAGCTCCCAATGGGAGCTCGCCATTATGTTTGCCATGCATCTACAGGCCCCACATGACTTGCCATCGGATGTCAGAGCACCAGTGTCAGAGACGATTGCGCATGTAGAGAGGGTGGTGACACGTCTCTGTGCCCTGCTCAAGGATGACCTGCAGTACATGGGCTCCGGTGGACATCCTATGCCTTTGGTCCTCATAGTGGCAGCGGTTCTCAAGCTTGATGCCTATGCAGCTTTTCAGGGGCCCACCAGAGACCTTTGTGGGGTCACACAGTCAGCAGTGCACCGCTGCATCAGGGAGGTCACTGCTGCCCTGCACCGGAGGGCCAGTGAGTATGTCTGCATCAGGACGGACTCTTACAGCCAGGCCCAGAGGGCCATCGGTTTCGGTACCATTGTCAGAGAACCATAGGTTGTAATGTTCATTGACTGCACTCATGTAGCCATCAGGCCTCCCACCAGGCTACCACCTGCAGACATCAAGGAATCCTCTCAATTTAGGTGAATGCTTGCAGCGAATGTGTGACTGCTTCTCAGGCAGCTGCCATGACACCTGGGACCTGCGCCAGTCCCAGCTACTACTGGACTGGCTCAGATTGAGGGGTGGCTTCTTGGAGATAAGGGCTATCTCTTGCAGACATGGCTCCCGACACCAGTGAGAGATCCCACCACTGTTGAAGAGGAGAGATACAATGCCAGCCACTGAGCTACAAGAACCACCACTGAGCAGACGATCAGCATGCTGAAAGAGCGCTTCCAATGCCTGAATGGATAGGGTGATGCCCTGTACTATGGGCCAAAAAGGCCAGCTCCTTTCTTTGCACAACTACTCACCCAATAGGGGCCAGGCCTGGCATGATGAGGACAGACATCAAAAGGATTCCTCCTCGGACTATGAGGACGCTGAGGATTTACAACATGAAAAACGCATGGGAAGACAGATGGCACCCAGGCTCTGCACGCAGGGCTAGCAGTGAGCTAGGGATGTACGACAGTGGCTTATCAGACAAAGGCTGTCTGCTCCATAGGAACCGACATGAGCTCTGCAAGCCACACATTGCCCTCGCTCACCTGCTGTGCACCAGTCCACATCTGCAGCATCCCTGTGTAAAGCATTACAGGCAGCAGCTGACTGAGCCAATGTCCATGTCACTGTATCCATGGAGACGCTCATGAGTAATGGTGGCATGGCAATGATGTTATTGCATATGTTGGCTCTTCTGAAGGGCCAACGGTGCAAAGAGATGCGACATTGGCACTACATGCTGGCACACATCATTCACACAGAGAAAAGGACACACATGTTGGCGAGGAACACTTAGTGAAAGGCATATTTATATTGCTGTGGCACCTGTGTTTTCCCATTTGTGTCAGTGTGTTCTCTGTAAACCTCTGTAATATCTTTTATGGTATATTTAAGTCTCATGTCCTGGAATGTGCAAAATTATGATTATTCACCCAGGTGCGGCATGCCTACAAGAAGCAATGTAACACTTGAGTGGATGAAGAGAGTCACAACTTCACAGGACACTGGGACACAGCAGGGTAAGTATGTGGCAGCAAAGCAAACATGCTGGAAAAATTCAGTAGGTCAGGCAGCATCTGTGGAGAGAGAAGCAGAGTTAACTTTCAGGTCTGTGAACTTGGACAGGTTAACTCTGCTTCTCTCTCCACAGATGCTGCCTGACCTGCTGGATTTCTCCAGCACTTGCTGCTTTGCTGCCAGATTGACAGCAGCCCGGCTCTTCTGTAGTGAGGTAAGTATTTCTTTGACAGCTGTCAGGAAGCAGGTGCTGCAGTGCTTTAAAAATAGGTCCCCAGCACCTGATGCACAGCTGTCAAAGGGTTCCTCACTGCGCTGAATGTCCCACCTCTCTCCATGTAATATCAGGGTGGGGGGGAGTCTCACTGCAATGATGCTAATGAGCCTCCGTGCATAATTTCGTGGGAGCTCTGTGGCGGCCGCTAAATGCAGGCACCCCACTGAGGTTAAAGGGCGCAGCCGCAGAGCGCAGTGCCCGGATAAAATTCAGCCCCCTTTGTGGATAAGGTTGTACATCCTCGTTTATTCCTACAAACGTTGCGAAAACCCTGGTTAGGTCTTCACGCTGTTTTGCCTATAAATGCAAAAGCATATTGTCTAATTTTCCTAACCCTTTTGTATTCGCTAATCAGATAGTTGGAGGTTCATCTGAAAATTTCCTAGGCCTGCTTCTGCCTCATCCTCACTATTCTTTTCCTTCTCAACAGTACTGATTACCTAACATACCTGTATTGGTTTATCCTCTTCCCTGCAGTAATATCGTTTGAGCATATTAATGTGATTCAACCGGTTCTTCTTCTGGTGATCAGGGGGTATCAATCAAGTAATCTACCTTACCCACTCTTTTGCTCACTGTATATGGGCCACTGAACCATGCATTTCATGCTTCTCCCTGTAACGGTTACAACACTAATACTTCATCCCCTGGTTTTATGGTAGGTTGTGGTTTTGCATCCATTTGACAGGTATGGCATGTCCTACAAAATTGTCTCACATCCTTTGTAAGACTTGGCCAGTAATAATGTTGGCTTATGCGTGATTTGGCCTTCCAAATTCCCCTATGTCCTGCAAAAGGAATGTAGTGTGCTGACCTTAATAATCCTTGTCGATTTTTAGGTGGTACCACCATCTGTTCAACAACTGTCCAGTCTTCGTCGGCAGGTCTATGAGGTGGTCTCCATTTCCTTCTCAAAACCCTGTTTGCCAAATAATAGCCTTCCGGAACAAAAACAAGAAATGCTGGATTCACTCAGCAGGTCTGGCAGCATCTGTGGAAAGAGAAGCAGAGTTAACGTTTCGGGTCAGTGACCCTTCTTCGGAACCGTTCCGAAGAAGGGTCACTGACCCGAAACGTTAACTCTGCTTCTCTTTCCACAGATGCTGCCAGACCTGCTGAATGAATCCAGCATTTCTTGTTTTTGTTTCAGATTTCCAGCATCCGCAGTATTTTGCTTTTATAATAGCCTTCCGGAATTCCTTTTGCCTCAGCTTGTGACAGAGCTGTCTGTGCTATTGGTATATCTCTGGATCAGCTTGCTGCGCTGCAATGATAGATAATCTGTTACACAACTTATTTGGATCATCTAAATCCCCAAATAAGGTTTCAGATACTTGTCTATCTATTCATGGTGCCCCTTTTACCTCCGACAATAGATCCTGTTTAGCCATTGCTCGGGTAACTACATATGCAGGAAATATTCCCAGAACTTGTTTCTGTAATTGCTCCGTTTCCTTAATTTCACTTGGTTCCTCTGTAATTATAGGAGAAACTGATACTTTTGATCCAGCCAAATCATTTCCTAGGAGTAGATCAATTCCCTTTACTGAAAAACTGTGGACAACACCTACAGTTATTAGCCCAGATATTAAGTCACTCTCTAGGTGTACTTTATACAAAGATATGGTAGATACTTCCCGCCAATTTCATTAATTAGATTTTAGCATTCAAGGCAGTCTCTGGTGGAAACCTTATATCTTTCCCCAGCAAGAGTGTCTGGGTTGCTCCTGTGTCCCTGAGTATAATGATAGATTTTCCTGTCTCACTTACAGGATACGGAGTTACTCTCCCCTTTGACAAAAATTCATTATAACTCTCAGGTATTTTATTATTAACCTCTACACTACTTTTCGTTTTATTATCTGGTTTCACATCTGTCATTAAAGCTATAACCCGGTCTGCTATACTGTCAGTCAGAGTCTTTTCCTCTGCACTAGCTTTGCGTACCCCAACAAGTCCTATGGGTTTACTTCGCAATCTCCAGCACTCTGAATGAAGTTGACCAGTTCTGTTGCAATGATAACACTTTAGCTTGCGAACCTCAATTCTACCCTCACCACCTTCCTTTCTGACCTGAGGAGGGGATCCTGGGGCATTCCCAATTGTTCCTTCTTGCCCCCAGCTACCTGCCTTCCTTTCACTCTCCCACTTTCTATCCATCTCGGGTTTATGGGGGTGATGGACAAAAGAGGTTGGCTTATTCACAAGCTCAAAATCATCAGCAATTTCTGCCACTTGCCTAGCTTTCAAAACATTCAGCTTATCTATATGAGTTCTCACTACTGAAGGAATGGAGTTTTTAAACTCTTCTAAGAGAATCGATTCTCAAAGGTTCTCATTTGTGGTTTCTACCTTTAATGCCTGTTTCCAATGGTCAAAAGTAATTTGCTTCACCCACTCAAATTCTAAATATGTCTGCCCAGCCAATCTCTGTAAGTTCCTAAACTTCTGATGGTAAGCTTCAGGGACTAACTTATATGCAGCGAGAATAGCCTTTTTTGCCATCTCATAATCTTCAGGAAGCATGGCATAAGCTTCATGAGCTCTGCCTACCAGCCTGCCCTGCATAAGCAGTGTCAAGCTTTCTTTTGGTCATTTCATCTGTTTGGCTTTTTTTTCAAAAGATGTGAAAAATGCCTATATGTCCCTTTCCTCAAACTTAGGAAGATCCTATATAAACTGAAACAACTTTTCACTGGGTCCTGATCTAAACTCAGATTCTTCCTGACCCGAATTTTCCCTGGATTCAAGACTACCCCTTTGTCTGAGTTCCATCTTTTATAACTTAAATTCCCTTTCTTTCTTCCTGTCTTCCAATTCAAGTTCTCTTAATTCTTTTTCAGCCTCAAGTTTTTTTGTTTCTAATTGAATCCTAGTCAATACCACTGCATCACTCTCGGACCTACTACTTTCTTGTTCCTCATATTGCCCTTCATCAGCATCATCATCATCTTCTTCTACTAATTCTAGATGTTCGGCTATTATGTCAATTATCTCTGCTTTTTTGGCACCTAATTTCAATTCCAACTCCAATTTTGCTGCCAATTCTTTTAACTTGTTCTTAGTTAAAGTTATCAAGTCACTCAGGGAAAATCCTGCTCTCCCAAAAGCTCTGCCGCAACCACTAATGCCGTTACAATAGTATAGACTGTACCTTATTCTACAAGAGACCTGTTTCTTTTTTTTCTTTGTAATTGACGTTAGATTTAGATCCCAACAATCGAGTTTCCAATTGTTATGATCCCAAACGTGTGAGCAATTAAATATGATGCCAAATGCAAGATCCCAATTTAAATATGCTATCCCAAAGCTGAGTAGTTAATATGATTCCAAATGTGAGCCCTCCAAATTAGTCGGATTCTAATCCCAGATGCGAGCGCTTAATTAAAATATGATTCAATCATGAGCGAGCCCCCAATTAATATGTTACGACCGACTGCTCAAGACAAAGACCCCAATCAAAATATATGATTCTGATAGCAGTGGGAGAAAGGCACTGTCAATTCAATCCCGTCCCTCCACAGCTCACCTAACATATCACTTTAAACTTTCCAAATTAAAGAAAACCAGAGCCAAATTGAACCATCTATTAACCCCCGAATGAGGCGAACCAAACCAGGTATCTTTAGATCAACAAATTAACTGTTTATTAGAGAAAACTAAATTCTTAAACACTACTAAGATATAAACAACAGTTTTTTAAAAAGTAACAAAGTCCTTGCAGATTTACACTCCTGCTGAAGTGGAATCTTCCAACGTGGAACAGTCTAAGGTTGCTTGAAGTGCTCGTAGCCATCTGATGGGAAAAAGGTTCTTCAACAGTAGGACAGTCAGTAGTCTAGTTCAGTAGCTGAGGTGATACTCTTCTTCTTTTCCAGTGATGAACACAGCAATTACAGTTCAGTAGTTAAAGTAATTAGTTATTGTTTTTTACAAAATTAATAAGGCTTGAAGCTTCTTTAAAATTTTGTGAGAGTATAATAAATAATGTTTAAACAGACAGAGGGAGAGCTCTCCTATTTCCTTCAGTACACGCTGGCAGACAGTCTGTGTGTCTGTGTCCGTTAAAAGCCAGTTTTTCAGCTAGTTTCAAAAATTAATCACAACATTGTATAATCTAACCTCAGTCACTGAGTGGCTGTATCCAAGGCATCCAGGATATACATTTTAAGCTGTTTGGTTTCCACTCTGTAAGGTTGTCTCCAATGGCAACCAGAATGCACCTTCTCCAACTCCTGAGGCTTGCTTGTTCTTAAAGCAGTACTGATCCTTTGCTGACTTAAAGACACATGCATAATTCCCCCCCTCAAAAAAAAAACAGTAGGATCATAACAGTATTCATAGTAGTTTCAACTGAATTAGAGTTTTAACGTTAATGAACTTACACCTTTCTTTTTGAAATCTAAGAAAACCTGTCTGGTTGATTTCTTTGCCTTACAATGGGAGAGCAGTGAATAAGGATTCACTGAGGGGGAGCTAAAAACATATTATTAAAAAAAATTAAACCCTGTTACGATTAAACCAGGCCAAGGCTGAGAAGGAACCCCTAGACCCCTTTCTCACCTGGTCGCAACAGAAATTTGGGGGCTAGCATCTGGATTTCACCCACAGACGCATGAGAAATTCGAAGTGGGAAATCAAATTGATCCCAGTCAAAAAGAGAAAAGATTTCAGTACAGGTTTTCTTGTGGTTGTGTGTGCTAGAATACTAAGATGCCTGCGACTGAAGTCAGTAACTCCCCAAGGCAGGGTGAAGTGACTTGGGATAAGTTTAAATTACTGTCTATAGAAGAGTTGAGAAAAATGGCTGATCGGTGTGGGGATCACTGTCCGTGCCAAGGCTGGAAAGTCTGAACTCCTAAGACTAGTGGTCAACCACTTTTCCCTTGAATCTGAAGAAGCAGGAACAGTGTTAGAAGTAGATTCCAACAGGGTATTGCTAGCAAAGATACAATTGGAACAGAGGAAACTTGAATTGGAAGAAAGAGAAAGAGCGAGACAGGAGAAAGCAAAAGAGAGAGAGAAAGAAACAACCTTTGAGAAGGATCGTGAAGAAAAAGAGAGAGAGAGAAAACAAAAGAAGAGAGACAGAAAGAAAAAGCCTTCCAGAAGAAATGTGAAGAGAGAAAGCTAAGGCGGCTTGAGTTAACTGGGGGGTAACAGCATGGTTTTGTGAAGGGGAGGTCGTGTCTCACTAATTTGATTGAGTTTTTTGAGGAAGTGACGACGATGATTGATGAAGGAAGGGCAGTGGATGTTGTCTATATGGACTTCAGTAAAGCCTTTGACAAGGTCCCTCATGGCAGACTGGTACAAAAGGTGAAGTCACACGGGATCAGAGGTGAGCTGGCAAGATGGATACAGAACTGGCTCTGTCAAAGAGGACAGAGGGTAGCAGTGGAAGGGTGCTTTTCTGAATGGAGGGATGTGACTAGTGGTGTTCCGCAGGGATCAGTGCTGGGACCTTTGCTCTTTGTAGTATATATAAATGATTTGGAGGAAAATGTAGCTGGTCTGATTAGTAAGTTTGCGGACGACACAAAGGTTGGTGGAGTTGCGGATAGTGATGAGGATTGTCAGAGGATACAGCAGGATATAGATCGGTTGGAGAATTGGGCAGAGAAATGGCAGATGGAGTTTAATCCGGACAAATGAGAGGTAATGCATTTTGGAAGGTCTAATGCAGGTGGGAAGTATACAGTAAATGGCAGAACCCTTAGCAGTATTGACAGGCAGGGAGATCTGGGCGTACAGGTCCACAGGTCACTGAAAGTGGCAACGCAGGTTGATAAGGTAGTCAAGAAGGCATACGGCATGCTTGCCTTCATCAGTCGGGGCATAGAGTATAAAAATTGGCAAGTCATGCTGCAGCTGTACAGAACTTTAGTTCGGCCACACTTAGAATATTGCGTGCAATTCTGGTCACCACACTACCAGAAGGACGTGGAGGCTTTGGAGAGGGTACAGAAGCGGTTTACCAGGATGTTGCCTGGTCTGGAGGGCATTAGCTATGAGGAAAGGTTGGATAAACTCGGATTGTTTTCACTGGAATGATGGAGGTGGAGGGGCGACATGATAGAGGTTTACAAAGTTATGAGCGGCATGGACAGAGTGGATAGTCAGAAGCTTTTTCCCAGGGTGGAAGAGTCAGTTACTAGGGGACATAGGTTTAAGGTGAGAGGGGCAAAGTTTAGAGGGGATGTGCGAGGCAAGTTCTTTACACAGAGGGTGGTGAGTGCCTGGAACTTGCAGCCGGGGGAGGTGGTGGAAGCAGGTACGATAGCAACGCTTAAGAGGCATCTTGACAAATACATGAATAGGATGGGAATAGAGGGATACGGTCCCCAGAAGTGCAGAAGGTTTTAATTTAGGCAGGCATCAAGATCAGCGCAGGCTTGGAGGGCCGAATGACCTGTTCCTGTGCTGTACTGTTCTTTGTTCTTTGACAGAGTAAGTCCAGTGAAAGCATGGCCAATATGAAGGATCATAATTCAGTGCTGGGTACAGAATTGTTAAAATTTTCCCAATTGATTCCAAAATTCAATGAAGGAGACATGGAAGCATTTTTTGTGTCTTTTGAAAAACTTGCAAGGCAGTTAAAGTGGCCAACTGAGGCTTAGACTCTCCTGCTACAAAGCAAGCTAACAGGAAAAGCCCATGAGGTTTATTCCCTGTTGCCAGATGAGAGTTCATCCAATTA